>NC_135666.1:41127454-41727454 GCF_964188315.1 Podarcis muralis
ACCGTGGATGCGAGTCCCCGCGCCGGGTTATGCCAGTTTAGCGCAGCGCACGGGGACTCACCGAGCAGGCGGCTTGAAGAAAAATAAGAGGAGTTTGGATTTGATATCCCGCTTTATCACTACCCTAAGGAGTCTCAAAGCAGCTAACATTCTCCTTTCCCTCCCTCCCCCACAACAAACACTCTGTGAGGTGAGTGAGGCTGAGAGACTTCAGAGAAGTGTGACTAGCCCAAGGTCACCCAACATGTGGAGGAGTGGGGAATCGAACCCGGTTCATCAGATTATGAGTCCACTGCTCTTAACCACTACACCACAGTGGCTTGGTTCGGGGATGGCTCGTGGGCCGGTTAAATGACCCCTGTGGGCCGCTTGTGGCCCATGGGCCTTAGGTTGCCTACCCCTGATCTAGTGAGCACACACCTCATGCCACAAAGCTGCCACAGAAGGGAACAAAACTGAAAAATACTTTCCGTCGCCTGCCTCAGAGGTCTCTTCAAGAAGCGTGTGAAACCACTCTGTAATTATTTCTATGCAGATTCCATACATGCTGTGCAGAGTCATGCGGGTCAGTTCTCCCATCACACATCACTAAAGAAATACTATAGATTAAAAAGTCAACCTATATTTTTAGGTATATAATGGTATATTATTTTCTTGCAGTCATTAGTGAATGCTTCCCCCCCACCCATAAGAAAGCTTGCAAAAGTTGTCAGCTTTCAAACAACAGCTTTGTAATAAATACTCCTGTGCCCTTCAAACAGGCAACATTTTCCAAGCCTTAAAACCACATTAAATCATGCTGCCAATAATATCTTTGGGAGGGGAAAAAGTGAATTCTTCAGGCTTGAATTTAATTACTTTATGTAAACTAGAAAATGTCCACAATACACTTTGAGCGAACAGCTTATCTTGGCAATTGTTAAATTTTGTTTTGTTTGAAATATTTGCATTTTGATAACTTTGCTCTCCTATACGCGGCATTTATTGATCTTTGTCAGGAACCCATTTTCGGTACACTGTGTTACCTTTATTTTGCATAAAGATTGAACTGGAGCACTTTTCTTATATAGTACTTAAGGTGGGTTTTTTGTTTGCTTTTTTTTAAAAAAAATGCTTTTCAGAGAATGCAGGATGGAAAATCAGAAAGTCAAAACATAAGGCAGATTTGGGGTGTTTTTGCTGCTTTCCTTCGTGTCAGTTGCTTGATAGCGATACCAAAATTGTTCACAGTTCAAAAACACATTTCTGAGGCATGAATACTCACTGCACTCATGAAAGCCCAGATGACAAGAATTGCACTTTATATTTAGAATGTTGGCCTCTTTTCCCAGATAGCAGTATACTAAATGCTATTTGTTCTATTTATTTATTTTTGTTTGAAGTTATCACTACTGGTTTGCAAAAAAAGCAGATCAGCGAAATCCTCTCTCTTCCCCCCCCCCCACCCTCTGCATGCAGAATTCAATGCCAATGAGTGTTACATTGTGGAAACAATGGATGCCCCTCCTTTTATCTGACAGAGCGAAACTAAACTGAAAAGCATTCTACAATCAATCAAACAAGACCTGCCTCCACCTGCACTTAACGGTTGCTCTTGAAATCCATGGCAGAACAATTCTTTTTAGTGAATCTGGAAGGGAATTGCATCAGAAACTTTACACACTACAGTACATATTTCCAGCAAAACGTATAACTCTTCCCATCCTTTCTATTTCTTAAATTCTAGAAAGCTCAGGAAGCAGCTGAAACATGTCAATATAGAGCCTGATGCTTACCAAATCAGTAAATCAGTTTTCCTGGCATGAGCGCGGTGTCCATGGGCAACTATTTTGCACACAACAATATTTTTAAAGAAAGAATACTGAAGTGATTTCAGGGGTAGCTAATAAGGAGGTGCCCTCCAGTTGTTGTTGAATTACAATTCCTATCATTCTTGATCATTGACCATGCTGGCTTGGGCTGATAGAAATTTTGTGCTATTAACTTCTGAAGGGCACCATTTTGCTATTCCAGGTGTGTGTGTGTGTGTGTGTGTGTGTGTGTGTGTGTGTGTGTGTGTGATATTCAGCTCTGTTCTACAAGCCCCACATGCCTATGGACCAGCAGTGCTTTCTATTAAAATGCTTCCCATTTCCCCCCAAAAGTCTGTTCCACAATGACACCCAGAGCTAAACTCTTGCCTCAGATTAAAAACAAGAGGGCACCTCAGATAAACAGCAGTCATGAAGGATTATCTGGGATGGAATGTGGAAATTTTGATAAGATGAATGCAGCCATGCTGCAAATAGAGTCCAGCTGCATATCGCAGCTGATCTGGCTCCAACAGCTCTCCAAAAAATGGAGCATGGTATATCCCAAAAGGGGACATTTAAAGTACAAAATCACACACGCTTGCATGCTACTATATTTCTGGTGGCTGAAACCCCAGAGCTAGCTATTTCAAAGAAAAAGTCATTGGATCACTTAGTTGTCATTCTGCAGTTTCTTCAGAAATGGCTTTATTATTCAAAGGAAAGGAGGGAACACACAGTAAGACTATGTGCAAAGTCTACTGCAAATATTTTCAGACTGCTATGTTGCTTTGGCAATTTTTCCTATTTAGATATTCCTTTGATGTACTGTATAGATTATTCCTCCCACCCCAAATGTTGAGCAACCAAGAAAGCTGCTGCCATTGCTTCATTATTTTTTTGCAGGCCTAAATAATAACCAATCTCTCTGTTTGAGCTCCGTAATGTCTTGAAAACTGTGTGCACGTACAGACATCTGAATGCTCTTCAGGAGTCAAACTACTATACCACTGTTTATTGCTGCAGGCATTGACAGACTTTGGGCTCTCAAACTTCAGTGGTACCATGTGCAATGCTAAAAATTAGCACCCCCTACCAACTTTGTTGTGGTGACCCCTGCAGCATGGCACCCAGTGTAGCCACACCCATCATACAACCCAAAAACCACCTCTGTTGCATATTCTCTCCACTTCCTTCTCAGGCACAGCTGCAATGAGAACTTTCTGCTTCCATTTTGAAATCACTGCTGCTTGTTGTTCATCTAAACCAGGGCTGAATATAGACATATATAAAAAACACTGTGAAAATGCTATTTTAAAAAACGTTTTAAAATATATATAGAATTTCCCATTAGCTCACTATCGCCATCTAGTGTCACATTTGTATAATGCACTTAAAACACACTTAAAACGTTATATTTGCAGCTGTATGGCTGAGCCCCAGGACAAAACTGTGATTAATTCTAACTATGGTTTTGTGTCCCTACCCCCACAAACAAGCCAACTACAAACTGGGTTATAAATGTGGTGTATATAAACTAGGACACAGGAGAAAAGCACAAAGCAAAACAGGAGCAGGATGTGGAGTTTGAAGGGTTGATATTAAGTGTTAGATTCTGATCTACTTAGTTTAGGTGCATCTTAGAGGCTGGTTTGCCATACCTAGAAGGAAGCTGAAATAACTGGATTTGAATGTATGGATTAGAGCTTTAGAAGAGTCTTGAACTGAATGAGATGAGGATATTCATTTTTTTAAAAAAACAAACATTTACACTAAAGATACGCAGAAGCTGCAAAAGCATCTACGTGAGCTTTAAGAACTACACATATCTGTTCAAAATTGCAACATGGAAAAAAATGTGTTCTGTATAGCTGTGTTATTTTGAGCAGCAGATTCTGCCCACAGAATTTACATAAATCTTATTTAAGAATGTATGAGGGAGCTGATGGGTATCAGGCATCAAATAAAGGCCTGTCAAAGAGCTGACTCTCGATAAGGTATGGCAGCCATTGGCTTGGCAAATCTCAATGTGAAAACTCCAGACGATCAATACTGTATTAATCATTTAGTCTCTGCTAGCTGAAAATACACTTCTTCCCAGGGAAAAGCTCTGGCACCTGTCAATATAGCAAATATTGTCACTTTGGAAAAGCAGGCTTAATAATTATGGTAGGAAGCTCTAAATTGAATTAGTAGAAGGAGCTTTGAAATAACTGTGGGAATACAGGAGCTTTAACTTCTGTGGGGGGCTTCGCACCAAATGGAGGTCAACGTTCCAAGGAGAACCAGTGACAGAGGCCTATGGATTCCTAAGTTCTTCAAGCCTTCCGAAGGTTCCAAAAAGATTGGGGGGGGGGGTACAAGAAAAATGAACAAACATATATTGCTGTTGTTTATCTCTGCACTGCCTGTTAACGGTTTGTGTATAGGACACATTCACCACTGCAGTTGCAGGTACATGTGCCTCTTAGGATGAAAATATTACACAAAGCTAGTCAAAAGGTTGCATTTGATGACAGAATAGTTACTGACATGACATGAAAACAGGAAAAGGCCTTCCCATTAGTCAATTTGCAAAAGCGAAGTTTTACTGCAGCTAACAGGGTGCCATGGGGCAAATGGATGTGACTATCATAAAAAGGGGTGAAATATCCTTTTATTAAAAAACAACTTGTGTTTTCTTTTTTCCTCTTCAGCATGGAAAGAAATGGGATGCCTATAGACAAAGTTATTGTAGAAAGTTGAAGTTTCAAAGGCAGTATTGGAAGCATTCCTGTTCAGTGTTTATGGAACTATAGTTTAGTGTCATGTTTTAACCAAGCCAATATATCTTGGGTAGAAGAAAAGGCTGAGGAGTAAACCCTACAGAAATCTAGAGTGGAGTCCCTAAGTCAGTTGGATGGTGCCTTAAACGCCTCCTGCTGGCAACTCCTGCAGCCAAGCTGGTGCCAAACACATTGCTCTGCTTTCCTTTGGACCACATCAGTGAGGCCGAGAGGGGGGTCTTGTCGTCTGGGCAGCCCACCAGGACCTCCATAGGTCCAATTAGGTCACTCCGGTACTAGTAACACAGAAAAATAAAATGCCTCAATACCCCATCCCACCTGCCTGCAGAGGTGTAGCTGGAGGAGGCACTGGGTGCCACGCCACGTGGGCGGCTCTTACCACAGGGCCTCCAGCGCACCCAAGCCACATGTCTCTCCTGGGAGTGATGTGGTGGCTCGGGTGCCTGCAGGCCCTGCACTGCCCAAAATTGCAGCATGGGGCTTGGATCTGCCCTCCGCCTCCCACTCAGCTGCCCTACAGCTGAAGTGGCAGTGAGGCTCCACGCGGTGTGCCCTGCCCGAGCGGCTAGCTACACCGCTGCCTGCCTGACTTTAATAGCATCAGAGGCAGTATATGGTAAAGAACTCCTTCATCACTCTCCAGTATTAATTACAGTCCAAACCAGACTATAACGCTAGGTGTTATAATTCTTGCCTAAAGTATCATCATACATGGACTATATTAAATTAGAAATAGGAAATTGACGGATCAGAGGCTTGTCATCTGACTTCCTGGGTAGTCCGTGATCCCAGGGACCTCTTCATTATTTATTAAGCACACTCGGTCTGTCCCCCGCCTCTAGTGCCAACAGCAACAGCAAAACCTTAGTATGCAATGCAGCAGCTCAGCTTCAATTTGCCTGTGTTTAAACTGAGACTCTGGATTCAACATAGTAGGGGAGGACAATTGTCAAAGCCTCCACTAACTGTTCACAGTTGGAAAGTGGTACAGCTGTTGCTTGGTACAGATGAAAGCACATTAGCGAAAACAAATCCATTCTCCCCCCTCTCACTCTCACTTCATTTTGCACCTTCAAGTGGGGCTAAGGAGCAAAAGAGAAAAGAAGTGCAAAACTAAAACTTACATGAAATTGACTGGAACAAAAGATCAAAAGGCATGCCTATAGCAAACAAACCAAATGTCCCTCCCTGCAAATTTTAGTTCTGCAATTGAGAAAAAGTATGATGATGAGCACCTTGACATTGTTTGAATATCTTCATTGTCTTCATTGTTATAGATTAATTTAGCATGGATTGTGCAATGATCCCTTGCCATCTAAAATTGTATATGTATTTTTAGAAAAGGAGGAAGAATTCAGAAAGATGACCCTGGAGATGGGGGAAGGAGGCAGCAGAAGCTGAAGAAACATAGCATCCACTGAAGGGTGGATATATAGGATTCTCACTCTTTTGGGGGAGGTGTTGGGTTTTCTTTTTTAAAATTTATTGAAAACGACCAGCCATAATAACAAAAACAACTCATCCAATCATAATTTAGCTAACTCTGTTGTGGTATAAACATAGTTACAGATCTAGAGTTAGTGGGTGTTAGAAGATGGTAGAACTTAGATAATATTTGGATTATTAAAGGGAAGATCGCATGCCAGTGGAGAAACACAGACCAGGGCCTCACCTGGTATAGAGGCCATTAACACAACAAAAGTGTTGATGTCCCATCACAGAGAAATCATTGGGTCTGTGCCTCCAGAGATTGTCAAGGTTATGCAGAGTGATGAAGGCAAAGTTGCAGGAAAATTGCTAACTTTAAAAGCCAGGCTTGGAATAGGGAGGGTGAGCATATTGATGGGGAGGAGTTGTTTGGAGCAGGGATTTTCTGGGAACAAGAAATAAAAATGGGCAGAACTGGAGGCAGAGGTCATGAGGGGCAGAACCATCTTATCAGGCTGGGGCAGAGAAACAGGAGTCATGTGCAGGAAGCCTTGAATTCTGGTGCTGTGCTGCTGTGGGGAGATGTAGTGCTGTGAACTCTCTTCCTCCACCGAGACCCCGGTGTATATAGGTGTAAAATATATATTATATCTTAAAACACTACAGTTGCTGACGTGCCTGGATTCCCAATGGAAACACAACCCTTGGTAAGCGCCTAGAACTCCCTAGAATCTTGGGTTGGGGGGTGGCATACTACTTCTGCAACAATATTGTTGTACTCCACTCCCAATATCCACAGAAATGCAAGATTCCAAGGAGTTCCACGCACTTACCTGGGATCTGTGCTTCTTTTCGGACAATGAGGCACAGGGGAGACTGTGGTGTCTTTAAGATATATGGTTTGTTTACACATACATACAACCGGAGCCTACAATTGAGGGAAACACAGCATTCACACCCCAAGAGGTTCTGGCTTCTCTCATAGGCACAACAACATCATTGTTCTCTCTCTCTCTCTCTCTCTCTCTCTCTCTCTCTCTCTCTCTCTCTCGCCCACAGCTTACTAACTTCATTTTTACATAACTCCTAACTGCCATTCCAAAACTCTCTCTCAAAACACAGGCATTTTAAACTAAACTCTCAGTTGAGGAAGGAAGGAAACCAACTCATTTGCGAATGAGATTCACCTTGGTCCTTTGTGTTGCCTAGATGGCTCATCTCCAGGCCAACAACTCAAAAGGAAATTATCTGACACATGTTGATTTCCTATTAAAAGTGTCTAATACATGGTTAAGGTAGTTTGCCGAACGTAGCTTTTCATACATGCTTATTCCAGAAGAATAAAAGTGTCTAACACACAGCTCAAATGCACACATGGGCCTAGCCATCGTCTCACGCAAGAGACTAGCCTCTCCTAATTAGCTTCTAATGCCTCAAGCCTTAATTAAACTCCAGAATCTACACACTCATAACAATATCTTTCTCTCACACATTCGTTCACACCCAGAGAGAGAGAGCAATGCGATTCTTATTAAGCCAATGGAAGCTCTTCCTATGTGCAGAATTTCAGAGGGAAGACTAACTTATGCTTCCAGGAAGGGTTTGCTATTCAAGGAAGAAGAGGAGGATTTGATATCCTGCTTTATCACTACCCGAAGGAGTCTCAAAGCGGCTAACAACCTCCTTTCCCTTCCTCCCCCACAACAAACACTCTGTGAGGTGAGTGGGGCTGAGAGACTTCAGAGAAGTATGACTAGCCCAAGGTCACCCAGCAGCTGCATGTGGAGGAGCAGGGAATCGAACCCGGTTCACCAGATTATGAGTCTACCGCTCTTAACCACTACACCACACTGGCTCTAGAACTGACTCTATGTGCTGGTCCCAGGGGGGGAAAGGTACTATTACCGTAGCCCAAGTTCAGTCCAGAGTCTCTAGCAGGGTAGACGATCACTAGATGAGACGCGAGGTCCGAGACAGGGAGCCGAGCGGGGAAACAGGAACACTGGTAGGGCAGAAGCAGGAGTCCAGGCGAGGGACAGGAACACTGGTAGGGCAGAAGCAGGAATCCAGGCGAGGAACAGGAACACCGGAGAGTCAGAAACAGGAAGCCGGGCGAGGAACAGGCACACTGGGAGTGCAGATCTAGGACTGGGTAAAGCAGGTACTCCACAACGACGTTGCTCCCGCAACCTGGGACCGGGCTGCCTGACCTTTATCTTCTTCTAAGGCCGGGGGCGGTCCCGGCCCCCAGAAGCCCCGCCTCTCTTGGCCTTAAGGCGAGCACTCCTCCTGGGAGACACCAGTTCCCTTTGCCTCTCTGCCCTAAGCCTCTGCAGTTCAGGAGAGGCCGAAGGGTTACTGGGCCCCGGGGGAGGCTCACCTGTAGACACTGAGTCCTCCAGCACCTCTGGGGCCAGAATGGTTTCACCTGGTGCCTGCTCTTGAGGATCTGGCACAGGTGCAGGCTCCTCAGCATCTAGGCCTTGCCCCAGTTCAGCCGGCCCTGGAGGCGGGGACTCCTGTGCCGGCTGGGATTCCTCCGGTTTGCTCTCAGACTCGGAATCCCAGGCCATCACACTCTACTGGCTCTAGAACCAACATAAGGGGGGAGGGGGTGTTCCTTTGCTCAAAGGTGGAAGACCTTCACATAAAAGTTCACACAATGAGAGTATAAACAACATTATCAAAACAAGTTTGTAAGCCACTTTTACTGTGTAAACCATTTGGATAACTTTTTTTTTTTTAAAGCATACAAATATTTCAAATTAAATAACTAAATAATGCTTGAACTCAAGCAACAGCACCAAATCCTAGCTGACTTCTGGGACTGATATTTGTAAAAGCAACTGCCTGGCATACAAGTGGACCTTCTGCTCACAATACGGATCACATGGGCAATGGATTTAGTATGTCACATTCAAATAATACACATTGTTTAAAAATCTTATGGGATAAATCACTATTACTTAACAAGAGACCTTAAAGATATTGCGATGGGATTCAGCGTTACAAGATCAGTCCACCTAGTAATCAGTTTCTTCACCCTGGTCCTTATCAGTTCACTACAGGAAATTATTGTCTGTGGTGGCAAAAGTATTTGCAATAAGTATTACAAGTCCACACACACAAACTCATGTGAAACCTGAAAGCATGCAAAATGAAGGTATTAGGAAGTATGGTATATTCCCTCAATTTCAATGCAACCACTTATTTTGCTTTTGGCCTACTTTAAAGTGAACATTACCTTCAAAATCTTTTCTGTCAAGCTGAAGACATACACGGATGTCAAATTTGCTGCTTGAATCGCCCGAAATGATGACTAAAAAACATTCAGCCGAGTGTAGGTTAGCCAGTATCTAATCTAAACGATATGAAAGCACTATTTTACGGTCTATAGAAATGGTGCTATTAATTATAGACATTGGAGAAAAAATATTACAAGGTTCTCTAGAGAGAAAAGCAGGGAAAAGATCGCTAAACAGTTATAGTGCTCATGATGTTTCACAACTCTTGCTGCTATAAAGCTAGAAAAATTAGTGGGCTGGGATCAATATTTCACAAATAAAGAATGTGCAAGAGCAGTGTATCTGAAATACAGAGACGTCTGTAAAAGGGTATCTGGAAAATTCTGTTCATTCAGCACATACACATCTCTTTTCTTCCTTTTCAACAATACAGACTTTTAAGAAAACAGCTTAATTTCTGACCTAAGAATGAGGCAGCTAGAAGGATGGGCTCCCTGAGGCAGCAGCAGGGAGAGAAAAACAAATGTAGGGTTCAAATTTCAAGGTACCTCTGTAGGGAAGTTGGAGTGGGGATGAGGTGGTAGACAAACTACAATATTTGTGAAACTAGCTGCTCATAATTTTAGTTATAGTGTTTGTCTGTGTCAGGTTGAACTAAAGTACCGTAAGTATTCTACATTGGAATCAAATGTGTTGGTATATATGCCTTCTTGTCATTTACCTTTTTGCCGTGCATTTTCTGTTAGCTTCCATCTATGCCTTCTGAGTTGTTTGACTACAAGAAAGAAGAGTTGTGGCTTTCCATTCCTCGAGGTCTATTGAGCCATAGGTTCCAAGTAACTTTGTAATTATTATTATTATTATTATTATTATTATTATTATTATTATTATTATTATTATTACCCCACCCATCTGGCTGGGTTTCCCCAACCACTCTGGGAGGCTCCCAACAAAATATAAAAAATACAATAAAACATCAAATATTAAAAACTTCCCTAAACAGGGCTGCCTTCAAATGTCTTCTAAAAGTCAGATAGTTGTTTATTTCCTTGACATCTGATGGGAGGGCGTTCCACAAGGCAGGTGCCACTACTGAGAAGGCCTTCTGCCTGGTTCCCTGTAACCTCACTTCTCACAGGGAGGGAACTGCCAGAAGGCCCTCAGAGCTGGATCTCAGCGTCCAGGCTGAACAATGGGGGTGGAGGCTCTCCTTCAGGAAAAGTGATGTCACTCGCCTTTGAAATTGTCTATCATTTGTCAAGTGATATCATTGGATATTCATTATCTAAGCAAGCAGAATATTGTCCTGAGACTCCCCCTTTCTTTCTTTTCTTTCTTTCTTTTGCTTACTGTCTTCACCTACTTCCTAATTGGTTCAGAAAAGACTAGATGCTTATTTTCTAAGTGTCTTAAATTGTGTAACAAAAAGACATCAGTATATAAAACACAGTTCTGACAAGTTGGAAACACCCAAAGGGCTTTAATCTGAAATGTTGCAGTCCTGTCAAACATATTCAAAATCATAAATACACTAATTATAGTCACTGTGTTATCCAAAAATCAAGCTTTGCTGGTACTCAAATGATTAAAGAAACACCACTTCAGAATGCCTCCCATTGTGCAATAACTACATTTTGGAAGTATACAGTATGACACATGCCAGAATGATAAGGCCATTTATATCTTCAGTGCTTGGTAAATCATAAAACCAAGTAACATTCTAAGTAATTTCTCAAGCATTAAAGCTTTTTAATGACTGAAGAATAGAAGTATGCTAATGAACTAAATCATTTTTGTGTGTACATGCACATTATCTTTCAAACCAGAACCAAATTCCCAACTAAATCTCTGAATATAAATTCTTAGGCTTATGTATGATTATTTTTGTAGTTGTGGTTAAAAATAATAATCTTAGTTTCAGTAAACACTAACTGCTGGTTTTTAAGCTCATTACAGTAGATGTGCTTATGTTTCTAACAAGTAACTAGTCATTGTCGTTTTTGCTTACTTTTTGTTTATTTTTATTATCAGAAGATGACCTTGTTTTTAACATGGTTACAATTTAAGATGGTTACAATTTTCAATCAGCAGCTAAGAGAAATGTGCCATTTGTAAAACAGTAGATCTGACTTGGAAATGGTTTTGCTGCATTCAGTTACACCTTTTCTTCTCTAAACTGAGCTCTGAAAAGAAAATATGGTTCTGCAAACTTCAGAAAAAGTTGGCTCTCTCCTTTTTCATCACAACCAAACACAAATTCCACACAGCAGTTAATCAATTGTTTTGAAAACTGTTTCCTTCTTTTAAAAGAAACATTAATTTACACCTGTCATGTAAGAATAAAGTAAAGGGGCAGACAGCCCATCTGAAGCTACAAGAAAATGGCTGTAATGCGAGCTGGAACTAAAGTGATTTAGAAATGGTTGTATAGAGTGAATCAATTCTGGGTGACACCATCAGAAAAGGGGCCAAGTAGACGATTAGTATATAGCAGGCACGTCCAACAGGTAGATTGTGATCTATCGGTAGGTGACTAGACTTCTGTGGTAGATCAATGGCTCCCCCCAAAGAAGTTCAACAATTTTGATCTGAACCCCCAAAAGCAGGGCTTTCCTTGCTAAAAAAAACTCAACAACTTTGACCTGAACCCCCCAAAATGGGGTAGATAACTGCCAGTTTTTAACGCTGTGAGTAGATCGCAGTCTCTTGGGAGCTGGCCACCCCTGGTATATAGTTTGGTAGCAGGACACTGCAAAGTAAAGCATACACCACCAGTGTCCTGGAAAAAACGGGACATCCCATTTTCTCATACAAGAGCACAGTGGCCGTTTTGGGCTCTGATATATTGCCCCCTCAAAAGCACTTTTTCAGGGTTGCAATCTTGTGTGGCACCCCAAAATATGTGTTTTGGGGCGCTGTGAAAGCACTGCCCTGAAAAAGCACGTCTCATGCAAGTCAATAAAGCACTGTTGAGAAGATGTGCATCCCAGTTTTGGGGCTCAGTATGTTGGAGGGTATGAGTAGAGTTTGTTCCTTCTAATCAGATTTCTGTGGCTCATTTGTAATTCTGCAAATACCCAGCATTCAACCAACTGGAATGCACATGTACAATGAAAATCCCAATGGTAAGAAAGACGAGCACACAAATGACAAGCACACAAAGCACTTTGACTACTCTTCAACAAGGCATTTTCTGCAAGTTTACTCAGAATCAAGTTCCACTGTGTAAGTATGTACAGGTAAGTACATCCTTTCCAGGTAAGTATGTACAGGATTGCAACATAAACATAAGTACACCCTAATATGTGTGTAGATCAGATCCAAAAAAGACAGTATATGGAGAAAATGTACATCAGAATCCAGTGATCATATATATTGGTCTTCCTGCAAGACATATCAAAGAGTTAGTACTTATGCAAACCTGAAGGCACTTCTTAAATCCTCACAGATTTTACAAAACAGAAATTTAAGGACAGGAAGATTAAGGCAACAGATGACATCTTCCTTGACATGTTTCTGATAATTAGTGTCAAATGCTGTGAAAGGACCATGGCCATCTTACTGTCAGAAGGATCTATGGGATAGAGTCAGCTGTCCTCATGCTTGTCTAAATGTAAATGCTAAGCATTCGAGGCACATTGATGTGACCAAAATACCAGTCACTGAACTTAAATCCTCAAGTTGCTCCTTTTCAGAGATAAAAAATATTAACAGAGAATGAAAGAACAGATCGGTTTTCTTCTATTCCCACTTCTTTTCTACTGTGTGCCCCAAACAAGGGGAAGTGAGCCAAAGTTTCTAGACTGCTTTAGTGGAAAGATAAGTGCATAATTCTGCTGCAAATAGGTTTGACATACAGCAATGGCCTCTTTCACATGTCATGGTAAGCCAAACTATTGCTTACCAGGACCATGCAAAAGTACTGGTTCCTGAATAGGAGGTTGTACCTGCTCTACCTACTCCTGGTCCTTTCGGCACAATGCAAGTTAAGCCAAGGTTTGGCTTAATGTATCACCTGAACTCAAGATGGTAGCTGAGGTTTCTCCTCCTTAACCACAATTCATAACCATAGGACAAACTTTGGCTACATATTGTGGTTAAGGAGAAGAGATATTACACACAATCCAAGAGAGGAGCAAAGTGGATGGATGATTAGTATCATCACCCTAATGATCCATTGCTATTTGTTAAGAACATAATTCGTTCTGGAGGTCCATTCTTAACCTGAAACTGTTCTTAACCTGAGGTACCACTTTAGCTAATGGGGCCTCCTACTGCTGCCGTGCAATTTCTGTTCTCACCCTGAAGCAAAGTTCTTTTTTTTCTTTCTTTCTTTTTTTTTAAATATTTTTTATTGCTTTGTTTTCCAGGGTCAAAGTACAACATTAATACATCGTCAATAACACAACAAAAGCTTTTTTTTTTTACAAAATAAAGAGACAAGAGAAAAAGATTCACTTTTTCAAATCCTTTTTCAACATCAACTGGACTTCCCCACATCCTCCATCCCTGCATTCTTTACAATAAAAATCAACAGCAAATTAGAACCTTGTTTCATGTGTGTTTGTATTTTCATCTAATTATTTACTCTAAAAGTTAAACTTTTCTCAAACATAACTTAGTTTCAATCATTTCCGAATCTCAATACTGAAGCATGTTTTTCTCAGAGCTTAGCAAATTCTCAACATTCATATAACTTAAAATGTTTTTGTAAATAGTCCTTAAATTTTTTCCAGTCCTCTTCCACTGCCTCTTCTCCCTGGTCTCGGATTCTGCCGGTCATTTCAGCCAATTCCATGTAGTCCATCAGTTGCGTGTGCCATTCTTCCAGTGTGGGTAACTCCTGTGCCTTCCAATATTTAGCTATAAGAATTCTTGCTGCTGTAGTTGCATATAAAAAGAAAGTTCTATCTTTCTTTAGCACTCTCTGGCCCACAATGCCCAGGAGGAAGGCTTCTGGTTTCTTATGAAAGGTATACTTAAATACCTTTTTCAACTCGTTGTAAATCATTTCCCAAAAAGCCTTCACCCTCGGGCATGTCCACCAGAGGTGAAAGAATGTTCCTTCAGCCTCCTTACATTTCCAACATTTATTATCAGACAAATGATATATCTTTGCAAGTTTGACTGGGGTCATGTACCACCTGTACATCATTTTCATAATATTTTCTTTTAAGGCACTACATGCCGTAAATTTCATACCGGTGGTCCATAACCTTTCCCAGTCTTCAAACATAATGTTGTATCCAATATCTTGTGCCCATTTTATCATGGCTGATTTAACTGTCTCGTCTTGAGTATTCCATTTAAGCAACAAGTTATACATTCTTGAAAGCACTTTCGTTTTAGGTTCAAGTAGTTCTAACTCTAATTTTGATTTTTCCACCTGGAAACCAATTTTTTTTGTCCTTTTTAAAGATCTCTAAAATTTGGGCGTAATGAAACCAGTCTCGCACCTTTCCTTTCAATTTTTCAAAACTCTGCAGCCTCCAAGTGTCCCCTACTTTTTCTCTGAAGCAAAGTTCTTAACCCAAGGTACTATTTCTGGATTAGTGGAGTCTGTAACCTGAAGCGTCTGTAACCCGAGGTACCACTGTGTGTGTGTGTGTGTGTGTGTGTGTGTATCTATATCTATATCTATATCTATATCTATATCTATATCTATATCTATATCTATATCTATATCTATATCTATATCTATATCTATATCTATCTATCTATCTATCTATCTATCATCTATCTATCTATCTATCATCTATCTATATATGGAGTACTAATAAATACAGAAAGATGAAATGTAGGGGTGGA
The DNA here is from genome assembly GCF_964188315.1 of Podarcis muralis. Taxonomy (NCBI): domain Eukaryota; kingdom Metazoa; phylum Chordata; class Lepidosauria; order Squamata; family Lacertidae; genus Podarcis; species Podarcis muralis. The sequence goes on from NC_135666.1 coordinate 41,142,512, forward strand.
TTCAGTTATCATTTCTCTTGTCAATAGTATGACAGCACAGCAAACACCCAAGGTTTTCATCTGAAAGTGAAATTCAAGATCCCATTACTATAAGTACAGAACCATCTGCTGGATATGACAAATGTCAGCTGGTCATTTCCCCCCTCTGTGCCAAGAGTGGTCTATTCAAATTATGTGTTCGCTACATAAAATGGTAGAGGTGAGGAAATGCAGCACACAAGCACAAATGCAGCCGTTTGTTTGGAAGATTCAATTACATCTCTTCCAGACAGAACCTGATTTGCTATCATCCCCACTGACACACTTTCATATTGTAGAGCCTGAAATTTACAGTAAGTGCTTTACCCTCTTTCTTTCTACACACCAAACCGGAGGACTTTCAGCCACTTCAAAAGCACAGAGTCAAAATCTGTGTTTAAGTTACTGACATCGTCTAATAAATCATGCAAAGCACTCAAAGCCCTTGGGGCTGTTTGCAGAGAAGATGCAATGTTTACAGTTACATGTCTGGTCTGATTCAGAGTGCATATTACGTTTAATGTATGGTACAGACGCATAAAGCATTCAGGGGATGGCAGTCACATCTAATGAAAATACTCTCTGGGTATATAATGCTAGATACCGTGATATGAAGATGCATGTTTGTAGCCCCTTGCACCCAGAAAATATACCCCTATGTGTGTATATGAAAATACCAAGCTATGACGCAGGTAAGTCGTACCTTTACAGCAGTACATAACATCTACTTATAAATCTGCAGTGCTGGGAGGAGAAAGGCCATCATCCAAGCCACTCCCCACAGAAGCCACTGTGTTGCTCAAACCTCAACGCAACACAGGCACAAAACAGAAGTGATTGAGCATCAGTCGCACACCATGGCATCTTCAGATAAAATATTTCTAGCCATTGACAGACAGCAGAATTTGTACAGATGTAAGTAAACTTCCACATTACTTTGAATTCTACACTATACAAAATGGAAAGGTGCATTTAATGCGAAGTTGAAAACCAATATAAATGCACCAATTAGTGGTGCAACCTGAAATCAGTGTAGCACCTAGCAGAGACTTTTTAAATTCAAAATATTTGTGAATTATGGTACTTGTGATTTACAACCAAACAACATACAGAACCACATGGGTCACACCATGTATTTAAAGGACATGGCTTTCCCATGAGGATTATCTGCTCAAACACTCTTAATAAATGCAGATTTTGTGACTTTAGCACCAACCAGACTTTTCTTACCCCCCCCCCCCTTAGCAACCTTATAAAGAGCTCTGGAGAACTTGAAAGCTTGTTCACTATTTTGAGATGTTTTGGTTGATCTTGATAAAGGTACTGCCTGACTGTAGTCTAGTTTTAGTAATCTATGAACTCAAAGTTATAGCATAGATGTACATAACACAACGGAAGTTGGTGCTGATACATCCAGGAACCTCACCAAAATGCTTGAGGGGTTGCACCTCTGCAGGCACATACCTGCACAGGTGGTGGGATTGTCCCAAAATCCAACCCTTTTGGACAGCAGTCCTACAAGAAATATGCAAAAGAACTAAACAGGTATTAGAAGCCGCCCCACAACTGGCCCTATTGAATATTTTCCAAGACAATGAGGCACACTCACACTATAAAGAGCTTATAACCCACCTACTCTCAGCAGCCAGGAGCATCATAGCTAGACACTGGAGGGACCTGTCAGGAATGAACATGGACCACTGGTACCAAACTATATGGGAAACAGCCTTTCTAGAAAAGCTAACCAACAAACTGAAACTATCAGGGGGACAAATAAAAGAAGATGCCTTCACCCCAGTGTGGCTCCTCTTTATTACACATAGCCCAACAAGGCAACAGGAACCCACTGACAGCATGCAAATCAATATGGCTAACTTGACCCAACAACTCCTGCCCCCATACATGCAAACCAAACTCACTGCAGTCAACTGAAGATAACCAACCATGCTCTCTCAACCCCAACCTCTCTCAATGCCAATGAAAATGAAAACTTATAATTGAATAGAAAATAACCTACCCAAGTGACGCCAACACGAAAACCTCACACATACACTATGTAAAAGAATGAAAGTTCTCTACCTCCTTCTCCCCACCTCTTCTCCCCCAACCTTATACTGTATACAACATTAAAGTCTCGCATCGAATATAACTGATCTGTAGAAAAGAATTGATAATCTGAAAAGAAAGCCGATGTATGTACTTTTATAACCCAGGAAAATCTTTAATAAAAACAAATTTTTAAAGTTACATTATAGTCATTGTGCACAAAAATGATGCCCTAATAAGGTGACCGTGTGTCTTGCTTTACAGAGGATAATCCCCTTTTTGAAGAGCTATCTGGTCTAAGTTTGGTTTCAGGACAAAAAACTGTAGGAAGGGACAGAAGGAGACTTGAAGTTGACCATAAAGAGTTAATAACAGGACAGCAGACTGAGCAGACAATATAGGTCACTTGCTCACAGTCTTAACCACTATAGTGAGATGAATCATAGTCTGACTTGAACTATAGTAATTATTTCTAAATTTTCATCTATTCATATAGATTAACTCATGCAGATTTTATGCACATCTGTGTACTCATTTGTCCTCTTTTTAAGAGATGCATTTTCTCCCTTATGGCAACATGTTAAATGGTCAATCTAGGTCCAATCTAAACACACACACCAATCAGCGGTTTCCCAGGGAAGTGAGATTGGGACAATCCAGCTCTTCTCACTCCCTCTCCCAAACAGCTGATTGGCACTATTCAGAGATTTTAACCTCAGTATTTTGCAACTCCAGCTGGTAAATTGGGATGCGGAGTCGCATGCATAGCTGTTGTTTGTGGTGTGATTTCCCAAAGGGATACACACATGGAGGAAACCTGTATCTGCATGTTTATATCCAATTGAATTAGGGCAGGCATCCCCAAACTCAGTCCTCCAGCTGTTGTTGGACTACAGTTCCCATCATCACTGACCACTGGTCCTGTTAGCTAGGGATGATGGGAGTTGTAGTCCCAAAACAGCTGGAGAGCTGAGTTTGGGGGTGCCTGAATTAGGGCAACGGTGAAGAAGTGGTTTAATATACTTTGCCTACTGAGCATTGCTTATAGATATCCAACCCAATTTCAAGGCGCAAGTTTGGACCCATACAGCCTTCCATGGGTTTCAAGGGCCAGCTCTTTTCCATATTAAGCTACCCTGAGATCATTATCTGAGGCCCTTCTCAGAGGGTAGCAGCAAGAAAACTGGTTTTTTCTGTGGCAGCTTCCTGCTTATGCAATGCTTTTGCCAGCCATGGTATAGGGTGGGTTGCCAGGGCACGTGGTCGCACGGAAGGAAGGGAAACAAAGTATACACATGTGCATTCATCTGCCTAATGGCACCCATGGCACCCAGAGATCACAGCTGCAGAAATAAGAAAATAGGAGTCATTCTGTTGTCTGGAGAGGTCATTCCCAAGTTCGCATGGGAAACCGTTCGACGGAACCCAGCGAACAAAGCGTGCAGCTTTATTGAGGCAGCGCCAGGTGTTGAAATTTTGCACTCCTAACAATTTTGCACCTGGGCCAACTGCCCTTTGCCCCCCCCACACACACACTCTACACCCCAGGAAGCTCATCTGGTGCCAACACTGTCATCTTTCCAGTGCCTTTTTTCCCCTGCCAGGCATTTCAACAATAATGGCTGGGCTTTGCTGGCTGACTTTGGTGTTCATATTGCTGTTGGCTGGTGTGTTTTTAGTACATATATATTTAGTGATATTTAAAATGAACACTTTATTTGTACTGTTTAGTGGATACATAATTATCACTTTTTATAAATTGCTTCAGGACTTCCTTTGTGATTCTTGTAAATGACGGGCAATTTTAATAAACTATTATCTGGTAACACATCTGGTAATCATCATCTGTAACAAATGCATTTTTCATTTATTACAAAAACCTTCTTTATGAATATAAATAGGATAAACAAACACAGTGCAGCCATACATGTCTACTCAAAAGAAATTCTGAGTTTGATGGGGCTTACTCCAAGGTAAGAGGGTGTAGCATTGCAGCTTAACTGAAACTATTCTGGGGTTGCCATATTTCAAGAGGTAAAGATCTGGACACAAAAAGTTGTTGGGCCCCTCCACCACTGCCAAGCCATAGCCCCCCCCCCCTCACCATATCCCAAGCCTGAACCAGAGCCGGGGTCACCAATGCCAGAGCCAGAACCCAGGGTGCCTGAGCCAGGGCCTGGACTACAGTCTCCCACGCACAGAAAAATAATTTAAACCCAAAATCCAGGACATTTGCTTTAAAATGTAAATCCCACACCCTGGATGGGTATGTAGGACCCCCCAAAAAAGACATGTCTGAGAATTTCCGGACGTATGGCAACCCTAAACTATGCGAAAGAAGCAATTTTTTTACCTAGCACAGCAAATACTGTCATTCTAAGCACATAATTCAGTGATAAAATCTTTCTTTGAAAACTCTCTTTTTTGAATGTTGAAAAAAAAAGATATGCTTTTCCTGGCAGCTTACAAGTACAGTGTCATCTTCAAAGACAACGGAGCTTTCTCAGTGGGGAAAGAAGAAAATTAATTTGATTTAATTAAAACTAAGAAACACTAGCAAAGGGCCCGTTGCTCTTTTTGCTCTCCTGTAAAGTCTCCTCTTTGACCTCTAGGCCATGGAGTGTTAATTCGGTTTCAGTGCAAGCTAGTTTAAAATTTGCATGCATAAAAATGGATCACCATATGCAAATCCTAGAAGTACCAACCTAATACTGCTGAAGGTTTTTGTTTTGTTTTGTTACTTCATCTCACTTTCACACGGATCTTGAAACAGTGTGGCAGACTGAAAAAGACAAATAGTATTGTTGGAAAATAGATAATCCTGCCTGCCTGCTTCCTTGGTGGGATTTGATGCTTGATACATTGACATTGATCCATGTGTTTTTCCACAGAACCCTGGAAATATCCCTCTGGCTCTTGGGCAGCGCAGAGTTAAGCTCAACTCTTTTTCTTCTGTTTGCCCCTTGGCAAACACTACTGTTTCCAGCTCAGAAAATATGTGCGCAGATGTGCGTTTGCAAAAGGGTTAAGGGTTCATTTCAGCCTGGATCACCAACCAACATTTCTGAAACACAGAATACATGATATGAAGCGCAATGTGTGCATTTTATGTCCATGTGACAATGAAATGCACTTTATTTCTTCCGTTATGCTTTGTGCTCCTTTAGAATATATGTTGGAATGTAGACATTATCCGTTAAGGAAATAACCAGTGTGCAATAGACTGAAGTTAGAATTAGTACACAATTTATTCAGGTTCCAAAATACAGCGGCACAGAAAGTTGACATAACACTGTGTTACTTGCCCTAGAGGCATCAATTCCAATTTGCCTCGGATAATAAATAAATTTGGTCAAGTCATCTAGAGCTGTGCATGAGTAAACATATTCAAATGTGGATTTCACCCCCCATAATGCAGAAATGGCTTCATGAATTATGGGCTATTTTTGTAAAAGCAAATGTTCTCTCCCTTACTGAATATGCAGTGCACATTGAAATAATAAATATATAGCATATATAACATATAATGTATTTATTTGTTGTTGCAGTGGTGGATCAAGAGCTTAAGGAAGAAACGTGCTCATTGTACATTCACAGTCCATTCTTTTTTGGTGAATCAGGGTCAGAAATGTGTCAGGAAAACATTCACTCTGTATAATATGGAGCCAGAATACTCACATTCGGAATCTTGACTGAAATGTATTGAAATGAGCTAAGCTTCATTTCACAAAATTAGGCTGTAATCATTCCTTCTCATCAATATTATCTTCCTGGTTGTTGGCTCCCTCCCCCGCTATTATTATTTTACTGCTTAAACTCTTATGTAGAAATAAACTATGCAGCATTGTACCAATACAGTTAAGAGCTGATCTCCAGACCTGAATGGAATTTTAAAGCACTACCAGAAAATTAATACAGCAAACTAATATAGCTAATTATTGTTGGTTAGAACAGCATGGTGCCAATAACGCCATGGTTGCAGGTTTGATCTCCATATGGGATAGCTGCATATTCCTGCATTGCAGAGGGTTGGACTAGATGATCCTCAGGATCCCTTCCAACTCTACAATTCTATTATTAATATAGTAATATTGTTAGTTAATTTGTTAAATATGGGAAAAAATGTGAGTATCTGCAATATATACCATTTGGTAATACGTTCCTGAGCAAAATTACTTAATGGCTAGAACATATTTCTTGGAATCTCTTGATTTCTGTGCTTGTCCTTTTGGTTGCAATTGGACACCCACCTTTCCAAAAGAGTGGACTCACCACTTCTTTCCCCTAGGGCATGAAAAACTATCTCAACTAATGTCAACAGTTGAATGACATGAAACTGCACCTCAATAACTGTTTCTTTAGAAGCACTCTGTAAATGAGCTTGCTCATGCCTGCAAGCCCCTTGGAGTTCTGCCAGTCAGGCCATCTTACGAAGCTACCAAAGGCAAAGCAAATTCAAAAACTTTATTCAGATGCAAATAAGTAAAGGATATCAAGCTGGAAAAGTATATGACATGTTGGCACTGCTGCTATTTGTTTAGTTAGGGTGTATGTGTGTGTGTGTGTGTGTGTGTGTGTGTGTGTCAATAACACATACCAGAGAGGTGGGGAGGAAGAGGACTAAGTAGTCATGAATGAACTTCCATTATCTTGCCTCAGAATTTTCTGTGTTTTCCTACACAATGCATTTTAAAAAACAACAACTCAAGTATTTTCAAGATTGGCTTGAGAACATTGGGAAGGAGTGGCTGCAGTCCTCCCTTTCCTGTCAAGGAAAAGATCCCTGACTCTCGAGAAGTAGTATGACAGAAGCACGGGCTCCCTCCAAAAAACAGAAGTGGTCTTGCTGGAAAAGACACTCTTTGTCTCATCAAAGAAGCATGGGACTTGCATTTCTTCTAACTCCCAAATTTAACATGCTCAATAGTTCTTTGACCTGCTACCTGTTTCACCTATTCAGTTATTATTCTTTTAAAAACAATTCCACATTCCTTCTTAACTTAAAATGAGACTTTTGTCCCATTACACACTTTCTAAAATATTTAATCTTTCTATACATCATCAAAACAACCTAATCCTAAATTACTGAAACATTTGTCACTCATTTGACTTTTGGAGACAATATACATTATAAGAAATGATGGGGATAAAAAGGGGACTTGGCCCAATGTTGATTTTATTTAATTGGATTGGGGAGGACATTCCAAAAGAAATGGAATATTTAATAAGGAAATTAAGAACGTCAGCAAAAATTGTGCTAGTGTGTAATTGGCAAAATCAATTTCTTTCTATATGGTAATGTTAGAACTTGCCCAAAATGGACAAATATTAAAAGACTTTATCCCTAGGAGAAGAGGTGGCATTCAGAATGTCATACTTGTTGAGTGGTGGTCATTTAAAAAAAAAATTAGAACAGAAAACATGTTAATGTATCGCTTGACATGATTTTGTTTTTGTAAGCATATTTTTTAACTGTATATTAATAATGATTTACAAACTTAAAAAACAAGGAAATTTGTCACACGAATTCTACATAGAATTTACTGCAGAGATTGGCACCATCTGCTCAATCCATCAGTATATACTCACTTGTCTTCCTTCTACAGTATATCTGATATGCTTACTTTTTCAGTAAAAGGTACATTATGTGCTGCTTTTCTGCATAATACCCAACAGTATGTCTTGTTATCAGAAAACTGGTTGGCAACGTAAAATTTTTCAAATGCTGTTTAAAATATTCTGTAGAATTACAGCCAAACTAAATGATATGGCAAGAGTTCCATAAGGTCCAAAAAGAGGTTTCCCCTGGTTATTTCAAGGGCAAATGCTGGTGAATGAATATTCAGATTGGAGTGATAGCACTGGAGTAACTTGCACATTTCCCCCCGTAGGTCCCATACAGTAACATTTACACTTCATGATACCCTATTGTACATCTTTCCTTCCAGTAGCACCTTAAAAGGTAAAGGGACCCCTGACCATTAGGTCCAGTCATGGCCGACTCTGGGGTTATGGCACTCATCTCGCTTTATTGGCCAAGGGAGCCAACATACAGCTTCCAGGTCATGTGGCAAGCATGACTAAGCTGCTTCTGGCAAACCAAAGCAGCGCACGGAAACGCTGTTTACCTTCCCACCGGAGCGGTACCTATTTATCTACTTGTACTTTGACGTGCTTTCGAACTGCTAGGTTGGCAGGAGCTGGGACTGAGCAATGGGAGCTCACCCCGTCGTGGGGATTCGAACCGCCAACCTTCTGATCGGCAAGTCCTAGGCTCTGTGGTGAGACCAACTAAGTTAGTTATTGGTATGAGCTTTCGTGTGCATGCACACTTCTTCAGATACACGAAATCTCATACCAATAACAAGCTTAGCTGGTCTCTAAGGTGCTACTGCAAGGAATTTTTTGTTTTGTTTTGTTTTGACTACGGCAAATCAACACAGTTACCTATCTGTAACTAGAACTATGGAAGGCACCACATTGAGCTGCATGAAATGGAAGTCCATCAACATGTGTATCTGAAGAAGTGTGCATGCACACAAAAGCTCAAACCAATAACAAACTTAGTTGGTCTCTAAGGTGCTACTGAAAGGAATTTTTTAATTTAGCTCTAAAAGAGGTTGACAATACCTTTTCTGGGACCCCATGAATATTCACATTTCATAACTTTTAACTGCATTAATAAATTAGAATGTTTTCCACAAGTCCTGCCCTTGCACATCAAATATGGTGTAAGAATGTATTAACAGAATCCAGTTAACAAAGCATAGACATAATACAGGTGGCTGCCTTGAAGAACAGATTCAACTCAACACAAAATCAACCTCTGATTTTCCCTAGGGTGTCATTTCTGGCACATGAACATGGATACCATCTTACAGTATAGCAACCTTGAAGCTGCTCTTCCATGGGATAGTACAAATATGTGAGGATTGAGTTATGTTCATGCCATGCAAAACGCATGCATTCAAAATGCATGATTACAAACCTGCTGAATACAGTTACCTGCATGCACACTCAAGCACACATGTGCACTCACACGCCTATATGCACTGTGTTCTTTCATAAATAGATGCAGTATTTTGAAAACCACTTATTTCTTACCACCAGGCACTGGAAGATTTATCAAATTCTGGAATATACTGGAAATGTGAGCAAAGGATATATTGGACTCAGTAGCAACATTTTAAAAGTAATTTGAGTGAAAACTCAACTAGTAAAGCAAAATATAATCATAACAGTAGAATAAAAAATGAATAACCACAGAAGACTCGCGTACTCAAATCCGTAAATCAGATTTTGTGGTAACACGTTGCAACAAATGTTATTTCTTTTCTGTGGGCCCTTAGGAGAAGCTCTCTGCTCATTTCTTTACACAAAGGAAGGTCAATTTATGTTGATGATTCAAATGGTGCTCTGCATCAAACTTGGGGTGGGGGGAACCTGTCATTTTATTGAAAAATCATTCAATTATTAAACTGCTTAATGATGCATGGAAAACAAAATGCAACCCTCACCAAGAATTTACAATACACATTGCATTGCATTCCATTACCTTCACAAAATGAGGTGTTTCTGTCCTCTCAAGCTAACACAGGACAGCTATCTTTGCAGCCCATAAAACTGAAAGGGGCTCATGATGACCTGAAAATGTATATTGCTTCTGTCACATTCCTGACAATGAAGAGCACAGCGAGCTAGAAGACCTCACATTTCAAAAGGAAATAGTCAATATCCCTGAAGATAATTTTAATGTGCTATGAAGTTTCTCAGCAAGACCCTAAGTTGACATTGTAGAACACATAATCAGGTTTGAGATTGTATTCATACATTAGCACCCCACTCTTCTACCAAAGTAGGTAGCATAAAAAACCCCAGAAACTTTCCTTAAGGTCACATTAACAATGCAATTCTATGCATGTTCAGATAGAAGTCCTACTAGTGGTATACAGATGTTATGAAAAACAATAGTTTATTGGTCTTGGGATCATGTGTCTCCTCTTCCCTATGCCTCCTTTGATGTAACTGCAAGAAAGAGATCAGAAGCTTAGTGTGACATCTGAACCCTAAACTGTGGCTGATGATGAGTATAGTTTTTGAAGCAAGCCTAGTTGGCTTGTTTCAATAAAACATACAGTGAAAATTTGCAAACAAAAAATAAAAGTCTGATTTTAGCTATCAGTCTCCCTCTTCTGAACCCCATATCCAATATGAACTAACAGGACATAGATAAGACTTACAAGTGGTAGAAAGGTAAATTAGTTCTCAGCCAAGTAATCTATTCCTCAAAGAGTTACAATGTTAACTCCATATACATCAACCCGCTGTGTGTTAGATGGTAATGAGGGAAGCTCAGATTTAGCCCACTGTCGTAGTCTCGTTGCTAAGCAATGTGGTAAGCTCAGTGGAGTGGGAGGCCAGCCAATGAAAAGCATCTCTAAGGTGTACTTGCCTGGAGGCAGAGTCATCATTCAAAGTCAGGTCTAGTCCAAACAACAATCCATGTGGTCAGGTGGTCCAGGGGTCAGGGAATGGCCAAGACAAGCAGCAAGCTAGGACCAGGAACTACAGCCATTGTTACCAGCATCTGATTGCTGCTGGAATCTCTGTTTAAGAAGGCTAAAGCCAACTGATTCTCATCATCGCCTTCTCTTCTGTGTCCTTGAAGGCTGATCAGTCGCAGGTGGAATCACTCTGCCTTCTTCCCCTTCAGCAGGCGAAGCCAGTTCCTGGCCCATGACACCCACTATTACTTCCTCTGTCTGGTAGCAGCTCTCCAGGGACTTGGCCAGAACAGATTCCATCACCTGCTACCTGATCCTTTTATAGGTGGACAGGCCTGGCATTGGACCTGGAACTAGCATGTGCTCTTCTACTGAGCTATTGTCCCTTCTGCAAAGGATGGCTACTCGGTGTGTGAGAATGTTAAGGCCTTTCTATAAAAAAACACACCGCGTTCCTCTTGTTATTGCTACTGACGACAGTGGACCTGACCCGAACTAGGAATACACTGAAAACTGAAATCCAATTATGGTGTTCTGAATCCCCATACATTCTAGATGTCAAGTTTACAAGAACCAAGTGAAACTGGTTGTATCTTCCTCTAATGTAACCCATGCATCCCAAGATTATGTTTTAATGGGCTAGCAAAACAGCTATTTGAAACACAAATTAACTGTGATAGAAAGTAAGCAAGCAGAGATTATGCCTGATAGAAATATTCTCCACACAGATGTGACTTCTTGTGTAATGGAATATAATAAGCATAATTGCTTTGATGTGGTGCAAACCCAGACATAAAAGCTCTGAATATACTGTGGCTGATACTAGCATAATTATATTCTATTTTTTAAATGGTGGTTTCCTTCCCTGCTCCAAGAAGACAGTTACTAACTAAATTGGTAAATGCCTTACCAACAAATCTGACGTAGCATGCCATTACATTTTAGAAATGGAATGAACAATATCCAAAAAGTGGAAGGAAAGCCATTATCTCATTCAAACCAAAAATCTCTTATCATCTATACACACACTCAGTAAAAAAATACGTTCATGACCTAAAGGTACTCATTTTAAGATACTTAGTAAGAATCACACTGTGTAATACATTGTGTTGTTACTGTCCTTGGAGTTCTGTATGTGGTAACCTTTAGAGATCCTGAACGCTCCCTTGGAAACACTGTTCAATGGAGTAATCCCATGAAGGTGGGATCTGAATGGCACCACCAAGTGGGTAGGGCTGATGATGTGACTCTTACCAGACATTGTGGTGAGATGTGCATGTATGCATTTTCATGCGTACTTAGTTAGAACAGCCAGTGCTGAGGGCCTTCTGGCGGTTCCCTCATTGCGAGAAGTGAGGTTACAGGGAACCAGACAGAGGGCCTTCTCGGTAGTGGCGCCCGCCCTGTGGAACGCCCTCCCTTCAGATGTGAAGGAAATAAGCAACTATCTTCTCTTTAAAAGACATCTGAAGGCAGCCCTGTTTAGGGAAGTTTATAATATTTAATGCTGTATTGTTTTTAACACTTGATTGGAAGCTGCCCAGAATGGCTAGGGAAACTCAGCCAGATGGGCGAGGTATAAATAATAAATTATTATTATTATTATTATTATTATTATTATTATTATTATTATTAGTGATGCGGACATTGGGTGGGTTCAAATCCCAACTCAACCATGAATCTCACTGGGAGAAAATTAAGCTAGCTTTTAGACATATTAAGCAAGTTCCTTTCGTTTTATCTTTGAGATGTTTGCTAAACCTGCTTCTGTTTGACCAGCTGACTGCTTAATGTATTCTATCTTTATGTGGTTTTTCTTTTATTGCTCACTGTTTACAGCATTTTTAGTGGTATTATAAATTTGTTAAATTTGCCAAATAAATAAAATGTATTTCTTTTATGAATAAATAAAATGAATGTTCGGTCTAAACCTAAGCTGCCTTGTAAGGTTGTTGTAAGTATAAAGAGGGGGTGGAGAAAACCACGTGCAGAAAAATGTAAGAACACACACCCACACCCCACACACTGCAATTAGATTCGCCTGACTGTGAGAGCCCAGGGCTGAGGTAGGCCTCTAGGGCCCCATTCTCAGGATGCCTACAAGACTAAACAAATTTGTGTTTCACCTTATTGTTTCCACAGTAATTACAATTTAGTGTATATTTATCTGCTTCAAAGCACCATGATGGGATTTAAATAAAGGTTTTAAACTGCTCTGGTGGAAGAAGAAGAAGAAAAACTGTAAGATTGCTAAGCATCATTATTGCTACAAACATACTCTGATTTAATTGCACATTTCAGTATTGTGGCTTGGTTGTGGCCCATGTTGTTCGCGTGCATGTTTATAAATAAATAAATTGATAATGGAAAAAATGTATCTCCAGCTATGGAGTTCCTGTTATGGATACAGATAATGACTTTCTAAGAAATAAAGCTTAGGTTCTATTTAGAAAAAACAAAAACTAAAAACACCCAACTAAAAATAATTCTAAAATGTCAAAGAAATGAGTGACATATATGAGCATTTGTATATATACCAAATGATTGATATACCAAGAACATGGAAGGATAGATATTCTTATAAAATATTAATGGACCATGTGAATGAAAAAGTTGAGAAAGAGAAAATGAAAGATTTTCCACAAATGAAAATGAATATCCACTTCCTTTATCTGCTACGTTGTTTTGCTTTATTGTGTTGAGTTATAAGATTTCTATCCCACATTTATCACTTATAGCTGCCAGGAGGCTGTGTGCTCGCTTGTGAATTTCCTGTCATTATGGCAGCTGTGTTTGGATGGTCTCAATGTGATTTTTGTGCGGTGACTCATTAACTCAACAGGAGAAGTGTAGGTAGAAGCTAGACCACTTACAGGTGCTAAGGTGACTAGCAGGCTTTGGCCAAACTATGACATGAGGCTTAATATCCATTACTTATTCAATTCAGTGAAAGATAGTCCTGCTATCGGAGAAAGTAAAGGAGTGTCCATTGACAAACTGGACTACAAGGGAGTGAAATCTCCTGTCTCTGGTAACCAATAGTCTGGATTGAAGTTAGGTTTTAAATTCCATCTCACCTATGCCTCAAATTTCAGCCTGTTTCCTTTATTGCATAGAACCCTATAGAACAGGCATAGGCAAACTCGGCCCTCCAGATGTTTTGGGACTACAACTCCCATCATCCCTAACTAACAGGACCAGTGGTCAGGGATGATGGGAGTTGTAGTCCCAAAACATCTGGAGGGCCGAGTTTGCCTATGCTTGCTATAGAAGTCCATGAGGACCGAGCCACATCCTATTTACTTAATGTCACCTCTTCACCTTCATTATCCAACCCTAGGTCCCCTTTCTTAGGCTGGCACTAGAGTCTAGTGAAACTATGACAGTGTCTTTTAGTGGTAATTTACTTGTTGCATTTAGGAAAACAGGGTAGGGATCCCACTCCCAATGGTCAGGCCTTCCATCCTCAGAGGTCCTCTTATTCTGCCTCTCATCATTTTCTTCCTTCCTATCTTCTTTTAATGCTCCAGATTTTGTGCCAACCCCTGCTTTTTCCCCATCCCTCAACTATCTCAAACATGGCTACGTAGGAAAGACTGTAAATTGGAAACGCCGCTGCAGCACCTTAGGCCACAAAATTATCTAAGATACTGTTGCTAAAACAAAGCAGCAATCTATTATCTTGGAGACTAAACCCAAGAATACTAATAATGAATAATAAAGCAGGCACCACTCTTGTTTCATAGCTGTACTTGGAGCAATCAGGCTGAAAACAACTGTGTTAATGCAGATATAAAACCCATGTAGGTGAAAGGCCCATTAGACATGCTCTTTTATTTGGAACAGAAAGAGCCAGGTGCTAAACATTTGATCTGTCCACTGCTGTGATGGGGTTGCTCTCTTTATGCTGGAAGTGCTCCAGTAGTTAATGTTTTCTCATTAGTGTACAGTATGTCTCTCCTGGATGGCTATGTTCCTGTTAACGATCTCTCTCCATTAGCGTATAACCACCCCGGAAAGATATAAAAATACACTACTTGATTCACTTCCAATGCTGTCTGTTCACACTACCCCTTTTGTTGTGTGGCAGCATTCCAGGATTTCATCTTTTCATTGTTACTCTTCTCCTCTTTTGGTTGGCTGAGTTCCAGTGTTTGATCTACTGTAACTCAGCATTAAGCACTTGATTCCTCTACATCAATTTTGTCCCACCTGGGATGGGTATATTCCAGTACTTAATCAATCCACCTCTCAATTAGGGATTACAGACTTTACTCTCCCTTCTATTTACACCAGACTAAATTAAGTTACACAAGTTTAAAGGAGGCCAGTGTAGCATCTACTTCTGCAATCAACATTAGATAATCTTGTATTTATTTAATAGCAATTTGAAGATGTACAGATTGGCTATCAATTAAACAATGGGGTCTCTGCTACCTTCTTTAACTACTAAGACCCAATTATATCATACTATACTAAATACTAAAAATAATATTTTTGTGCCCAAACCAATACCAATATTTTGTGCCCATTATGCAAACCAATATTTTATTTTATTTTTTAAAAAATATAAACTGAAATGAAATTAAAGAGTTCTGATAACAACTTTTCATCCTACTTATCTGCTACAGTTGTGCAAGCTGAATTTATAGACCACTGAACACTGGTTTGAATGTCATATGCAATCCACGTTTTGTGTATATCGTGCCATTTGAGTTGCTATTGTTATGTGTGATGTGGAATAAAATCCAGTGGGGGTCCCTTTAATAATACAGCAACATGAACAAAGTCAGGTTGTGTTCATTACTCTTCATTGACCATTCCACTCTTCCATTGATCCTTCCCCCTTGATTTCCAGACACATAAATAGGAAGCCTTTGGTGAATCCCATCTGCCAGGAATAGGGTAAGCAGTCCCATTTTCAACTGACAGCTTTCCAGAAATCATTTCCTAGCTCTAAAAGGTGCCACGAGTGCCTTCCTGACTATGTGAAGCTCATCTGCTTGGTTGACACCATCTATCTGTGATGATGCCACCCTGGCTAAACATGATAAGTATGGAATAGGATACCTCTGTTCTCATTCATTTGAACATTGGTATTCATAAAAAATACAAGAGCAATTTATAATTGTACATTAAACCATACAATAAAAATCATATAAAGCTAAAATCAGAAATCAGCTAACTATTGTGGAAATGTATACAGTATTCTAAAGCTATGGTTTTCCCAGTAGTGATGTATGGAAGTGAGAGCTGGACCATAAAGAAGGCTAATCACCGAAAAATTGATGCTTTTGAATTATGGTGCTGGAGGAGACTCTTGAGAGTCCCATGGACTGCAAGAAGCTCAAACCTATCCATTCTTAAGGAAAGCAGCCCTGAGTACTCACTGGAAGGACGGATCCTAAAGCTGAGACTCCAATACTTTGGCCACCTCATGAGAAGAGAAGACTCCCTGGAAAAGACCCTGATGTTGGGAAAGATGGAGGGCACAAGGAGAAGGGGACGACAGAGGACGAGATGGTTGGATAGTGTTCTCGAATCTACCAGCATGAGTTTGACCAAACTGCAGGAGGCAGTGGAAGACATGAGTGCCTGGCGTGCTCTGGTCCATGGGGTCACGAAGAGTCGGACATGACTAAACGACTAAACGACAAAACGACAACATACAGTATTCTTAATTGCTTTTGCCTGATGGAATAGAAAAGTTTTCAGCAGGGATTTAAAAACTGAAACAGAAGCCACATGCTGAAGAGTGTTCCACAACACAGGGGTGATGACATAAAGTCTTGGTTTCTTATTGTTGTCAAATGAGCCTCATTTTTTCAGGGGGCAAACCACAATACTACTGCAGATGATCTCTGTGACTGAGCTGGGATATAAGGGTTCAGGTGGTCCCTGAATTCTTCAGGGCTTTGCAAATCAACACAAGGACCTCATACCTGGTTTGGTAGTAGATGGCAGCCAGTGCAACTGTTTTAACAAAGGTGTCATGTTTTCTCAACCAGAAGCTCTCCTCAGAAATCTGAATGCGCTAGCTGGAGCTTCCAAACCAGCCCCACCTCCTTTGACCACCCATGGGTATTTTATGCTGAATCTACATTAGTGACCCCTATGTGTGTGAGTATGTGCACTCTTCAAAAGTAACCTCCTTAAACATTTGTTTTACCTTTAACATAAAGTACCTCTCTGCTTTCCCTTTGTCCCTTATGGCTTATTCCTAATAAAATGTCTCTCCTAATTTGGACTTGAAGCTTGGAGTAAATTAATGACAAACCCAAGGGACTGTTTTCTTCCCACTAGCTAAGCCACTCGGAGTCCATTTACCTCCTTTTGTCTAAGAGGAGATAAGATGAAAACAAGCTGCACATGCCCAAAATGTCGTGAGGGTTCTAGTTGATTGCTACCTTCCCAACACATATTTAGCACTTAGCTCTGGATTTCCTATCAGGCCAGAATTATAATTAAAACAGAGATAGTGGCAGGAAACAAAAACAATACCAAGCATGCTCAACTGGTTGATGTCCCAAGGCAGTTGGATTCGAAATAGTATCCAACTATGTTCAAGCATAAATAAAAACCTGTCCCTTGATCTCAGAAGCCATCATGGAAAATTTAGATATATCTTAAGACGTGTCCAAATGCATAGAAAACAAACAACTTTCCAAAACATATAATAGGCTAGTAGCTTCGTACACATCATTGCTTGGGAATTCTAAGGATGGGTTCACATGACAACTCATTCCTTTTTTACCACTTCTCTCTGTTAATTTCTGTGTTATATTTGAGATTTCGCATGATGTAAAAGCTGCTTTTTGGAACTATGGTGGAATATAGTGTCATGTTTATTTCCATGTTACTTGCTTCAGGGGGGGGGGGAGGGACTGTTTGCAAATAATGTGGAAACGAGTGCTAAAATTGTTCTTCAGTTCCAAAAGTGGCTTTTACAACATGTGAAAGCTCAAACGTAAGGTGGAAATTAACAATTTGGGAAATGTTGTGGAAATGGAATAAACTGTCATGTGAACGCAGCCTAGGAGAGGAGGGATAGTGCAATTTTGGAAGATTCACAAAATCATCTTGATTTCAAAAATTGTATCCAACTGTATCAAAAACATAGATAAAAAGCTGCTTTTTGATACCAGGAGTCAACATGCAAAATCTGGTTACAGTATCTTAAGAGGTGCCCAAAATAGTTAGTGGATTGTAGGCAGCTAAAAAATCCTGTCCATAAAAAGCCAACCCAAAACATATTGCTGTTTGAGGTGAAGGACAAGATGTTGCCTACCACTAGGGCTGGTTTTCAACACTGTGATATATCACCAGCCAAACATCATGATATACCAATATATCATGGTGTCTGAAATAAGGATTTAACTATGTAGAGGCGAACGGGGTAATGTTCTGGCAAATGCTACTACTTAAGGTTGTACAACATTTTTACTTACCTTTAACATATTGTTACCACTGTTATTTTATAGTACAGAGCAACAGGGATGACAAGGATCATGAGAGAAGTGATTACTGGCTTCACGGTTTTCCCCACATCGTGATTTTTTTACATAGCACACACACACAAACACATCCATCGCCATGTAGAATATTATGAAACCGTTACCATGATGTGGATTTCAAACTGAATTTGGTGCCTGAAATCGGGCAAAAATGTTGCCTTGACAAGGTATTCTTAATCTCATGCCCTTGAAAAAGATTACCAATGTTGCACATTTTATAATTATACAAGGCCTACTAATATTTGCTATATATTCATTTTCCAATATCGTTTTGAAGCCTTGCCTCTTCTTTTGCCTCCTTTGGGTTTTGGTGCAGCACCTATATTTTCCTTCAGTAACGTTTTTCAGGCTTTCCATGCTTCCAAAGATGTATGCTTCACACAACACAGTCAAGTCAATAATGAAATTTTGCACTGTCATCACAGTTCCCCTCATTTTGCTGAGAGCCTTCTGGCATTTCAAAGCTTGCCAGAAACATAGGTTGTGAACATTTATTGTACTAGGAAAAGGAAAGCAGACCATCCACCTCTCAATATACTATATATTAGAGCAAGATATTGGGTAAAATTAATCAAAGAATATGCACAGCACCTGTTCCTCCCATTTATTACTGGAACAATAATATGCTACTTGATAGACAGGCATTCAAAACAAACAGTGCCCTGCAGAAGAGAGCCTATTTGTAAAAGTGGAATGTTTAGTCTCATCTCATGCTTCAGGCAGCTTATAAAAATATGGCATTAGACAGCAGTAAGATCAGCAAACATGCATGACACAGAAAAAAGACAAGTATAGGAAAATATTTGCATATGAATTGATGAAAAGTTACCAAGTCTCTTGTTTATTTTTTTAAGTGCTTTTTGTCTCCATAGAAATGCAGCGAAAAGCACCGTGCAAAGTAATTAGTGTAAAGATTGATGCAACAGAAAAGAGCTTATCTCATCATTGAAAGATGGTCTGTCACCAGTACTAAGTGATTTCTAGAGGGAGGAGATACATTGTCAAGCAATATAACAAGGAACTGCACAGCTTCCAACTCTGAAAGTAGAAATGGCTACCTCATACATGGCAGTTTTTCTGCAGAAAATCTATGGAGGTGAATGGAATCTGATTGTAATGCCAACTCTGACAATTAGAGAACCACTGCATTGTTTTGCACATGTTTGACTAAGGAGCACAGTTAGATCATTATCAATCCAAATAGACAATACAAAGCTAGGAAGGCCAGAGGCTGTCCTCCCGGATTTTCAAGAATCTTTCCAGCCTTTTTTTTTTTTAAAGAGATGCCAGTTGCAACAACAGAATAAATCTTTTTTGTGAATAATTATTGAGGAAATCAATGGGACTCAAAATGGAGACATAGAAACTTGAGGTTTTTAGTAAGGCAGGTTTGACAAATGTTTGACAAAATGTCTTAATGAAGAATCCAGAAGCAGGGATATAATACACTCTGTTAGAAGACCTAGTTGGCTTATCATGTCTAGGAAAACAACACAAGGTGAGAAGTCATTACTGAGGAGAAAGCAAAGATCTAGGGAGCTAATCAGAAAGAGATGCCCCCAGATGGATGGAGACTGCAATACAAGGGAATAGAAGGAGACAGGAAAAAGAACTAAGTACCGTATTTTTTGCTCTATAAGACTCACTTTTTCCCTCCTAAAAAGTAAGGGGAAATGTGTGTGCATCTTATGGAGCAAATTCAGGCTGCGCAGCTATCCCAGAAGCCAGAACAGCAAGAGGGATCGCTGCTTTTGCTGTGCAGCGATCCCTCTTGCTGTTCTGGCTTCTGGGATTCAGAATATTTTTTTCTCGTTTTCATCCTCCAAAAACTAGTTTCATCTTATGGTCTGGTGCGTCTTATAGAGTGAAAAATACGGTAAGTGCAGGAGGTGTGGGGGGGAATTCTGGGATGGAGGAACTAGATCTGGAATAGCTAAATAACTATGGGGGAGAAGCTGGATAAAAAATGGGAGCAGGATCAGAAACACTGGAGGTCATCTATGCTTACAAGTTTATGGACCTTTACACTTTAAAGATGCATTGTTCAAATATATATGTTTTAATTCTATTAAAGTTTAATTGTTTTTTGTTTAAATTATTGTTTCCTCCCTATGTTTTTGGCTGTTTCTATTTTATCTGTAAGCTGCCTTGAGTCCCTGATGGGAAAAGATGGGATAAAAAGTACCAAAGAATAATCACCTTGGCCTTATTCAATAGCTTGTTCTTTGCAGGATAGGATTATCCTCTGAATGGGATAATTCAGAGAGATTCTTCTCAAGAAGCATTGGTGTCAGTATGGGAAAACTGGAACGTATAGTGTTTAAGTGCAGCCCATAGTGTTGTTGTGGACAGACCTCTAGAGAAAAGTGTGTTGTAGGACAAGGATTGGATAGGATATATTGGTCTTTTTGCTGACAAACCAGATGCACATGTTCATGTTTGACCTAGCCAGCTTTCTAGTTATGGTTTTCTCTATTAAAAAGGAATGGGCTGAATCCCATTATGATTGACTGCCAGCACAATTTAGCACAATGAAGGTAGATGAAGAATATCAGATAACAGGGGACTGACAAGTCCTGTTGTTAAAGTGTTGAGTTACATTATAAATGAGCGGGATCCTGTTTGTGATGGGTTATGTAGGGTTTTTTATTGCAGAAGATATTGGATATTGCAATGCATTATCCTATTAGTATGTTTTAATTATATTTTGATGGGAGTTCACTTTTTATTGCTCTAATGCATGACTGACGGTGCTCTTTAGCTGGGTAATAAAGGTTTGTAATTTAAATGAGAAGCATATACAAATCCCAAGCAACATTCAACTATATGTATCTGCAAATGCTTACAGCATAACCATGTGAAGATTTTATCTGTGATCAAATCAGCTGCCTGCAGAAACAGCAGTGACTTCCTGATCTGGTCATTATCTGCTCTGCTCCCCAATTTGTTCTGGGGGGGGGGGGGAGGTGCTTTTGAGGAGGAGTTGCTCTTTGCTCTGCCACTGAGGCCAAGACATCCAGAAATGCATTAGAAAAGGAATTGGGCAACTCATCAGTGTCACTCCTGGGATGAGTTTCTGCCGTCTAGCCAACTGCCTGTAGGAAGAGCTATATGGCAGGAACAATCCTGTTCTCCTCATCTGTACAGTGCTATATGCTGAGCTCCCAGGTGTGGTCCAAGAGGAGAGTGTGTCTGGTATGGGGTTGCTCTCTGCCCTGCTGCCAAGAACAAAAACCTGAAAATAACTTAAATATAAAAGTGCTTTTACACACACACACACACACACACACACACACACACACACACTCTTTCTTATTCTGCCTCTCTTTCCTCATATAACCAAAGGCAGCGTACATGTGGTTCAGTTGCAGTGACCCATCAAGGCACCATTTGGAGAGCTTTTGTTTGAAAGCAGTATATTGATAAATATTTAGGTTTATATTCCCAGTGAACTCATTATTTGTCCTAGGTAGCTTATGAGTAGAATGCATCCTTAATATTGAATAACCATCATAAAGTATCTTCTTAGCTGGTCAATAGTAAATTATTACCCAAGCATTATAACAGAGCTATTAGAAACTTTAAAATATATTTATGCATCTTTAATGAAGCATTCCCAATGCACACTGGGAGCCATGTGGATTTGTTCTGCACTGTAAGCACGTTCGTGCAAAAAGGGGAAATGTGCAAGTTGCAGCATATGCTACACCAATTCAGTAACAGCATCACTAAAACTTATAGGTGGGTTGTTTCCTCCTTGTGTTCAGATGGGGAGCAAATGGAAATAGGGGCATAGCAATAGAAGCAAAACGTCACCCTCCAAAATGTCACCACGCATGTCTCAAACTGTCCACCCCCCCCCCAAAAAAAAAATGCACAAAGGAGCTTATTTTTATGCATTGGGTTTTCCAGAAATGGGTAAAAATGGGCATCAAAATCCCAGTCCACAGTTTTTCATCATTTAATGGACTGGGATTTTGATGCCAGCAGCATTTCGGTTCAAGACTGTCTGCACCGTCAATCAGTCCAATATTTTCTGAGTTCCCCCTTTCAGCCAAGCATCCAAAGTGGAAGCAAAGCCAATTATTATTCTTTAAAACAAGGATGGTGAGAATGGTACTGCATGTAGGAATACATATTGGCCTCATTCGAATGTCACAGTAAACCATAGTTAATTATTTACTACAAATACACCTATCTGGCCAGTTTATCCTTCCCTGCGAGTGCATGGGGGAAACAAACTATGATCCTTGGCTGAGCATTATGGGCAAATCATGTTCAGGGTTTGTTTTGCTCCACATAAATCAAGATCTGTAACCCAAGGTTGTGCTCTGAGTGAAACAAACCATTATCCCTAGTTCAAATGTAACACTAAGTCAGGGGTCATGGCTTGTTTCTCCAGCACAGCAGCAGGAAGGTACAATCTTGGGCCAGACTGGCATGTTCACTGTGATGTGCAAACTGGGCCATTAACATAAGAACAGAAAGAAACCTGGGTGGCAGGATGAACATATAGTGGTACCTTGGTTTAAGAACAGCTTAGTTTATAAACAACTTGGAATAAGAACGCTGCAAACCCGGAAGTAGGTGTTTTGGTTTGTGCATGCACACTTCTTCAGATACACTGAAACAGAAATCATCAGACAGTATACTGATTATCTCATCAGTATTGGATCATTTGCCTCCTGTGGGCACTCAAAACCCATAGCTTTTTAAATCGCTATATGTTGTATTCAATATCTATCACTTCAGAAACCAAAATCTTGAAAACACAAAATGGTTCTACATAAATTATTTCTGTCTAAATGCAGAGCCATCATGGTGACAGAGCCTACACTCAAAAGGAGACACAGGGGATCAATTTATTCATGTCCTTATGATCATATTGCTGCTCTCTGCTATCTTTACAGCTGCTTTATGTTAATGCAGATATTTTGCATTAAGAATTATGTCCTAAAGCAAATTGCCAAGAAGGGGGGAATAGATTTTAGGTTCTAGAAAACCGCAGAATGCTCACAGTATACTGATATTTGTAATAAATCTGCTTTACCAAGCTTATGTAATATAAGCAAGAGTTATTTTCCAAACAAAAGAGTTTGGAAACACCTGTTGCTGCTACACACCATTCTCTAAGTGGGGGGGGGGAGAGCACGATGGAGAGTCAAGATAGCCTTTAATTACAATAGAATTTTCTGACCACAAAATACTTGTGGCTTTTAAAAAACTTAACCAGCCCCCAACCGCCAGATATCATCACAGTCTAAAGGCTGTGTTGGGTGAGTATAAAGATATCCCATTCAGGAGAAGTTGGTGTCTTCTCCTGAATGGGATATGCCCAGGGATACTGCCAAAACCAGTAAGAGCTTTGCAGGTCAAAAGTAGCATCACAAATTGGGCCATAAAAACAACAGCTATCCCAGGCAGGTCCTCAAGCACTGGAATAAGAGACAACAAAAAACACATTAAATATGTTCAACATATATTAGCTGTATTCTCTTTCTGTCCACCATTGAGCTTTTGTTGGTTCCTGAAAACATACTGAATTCACTGTTAAAAATTACCTTCATTAAAAGATCACTTTGGAAACCTTAGTGATGGCTATCTGGGAATGAGTAATGGGTGCTTTGTTTCCTACCATATTAAAGAAATGACAACAGAACATAGTATGTATCACCAGCAGATTATACTGTAAGTAGATAAGGATGCCTTCCTAATCCATATGGGTAGATTTATGTCACTGATTTGATAGCACAAGACGGCTTCCCTGCAAGAGCTCCATTATTTATTGTTTAATGGTCTGGCGCTACAAAGGCTAGGCGATGGAAAGTATGTTAAATTTCTTTTAAAGTCCCTGGTGCTATTTAATGTAGATTCATTTTTGCTTTAAAAAAAAAATGAGATAGTGCGCAATCTTTTGCTCCCTCTTCTTCCCGCAGATTTTATTTGCGATTTTTCATTTACTACCACTCTTGTATCGACAGGTGCAACCTGATGGCATTTTACAGCACTCATTGGCTGTCTTTTCTAGGATATTTGAGTCTTCCCATTTTCTGGTACTACCTTACAGTATGTCCCTCCTACTGAAGTTCATTGCAGAACACTAAGGAAATGATATCATAATTTAAGATTCAAAAGAGGAAGAGATAAAGGTTTCTTCCCTATCAGAGAAGTCATCACCTCTCATGGTCTCATGCAACAGGAAGCCTAAAACCAACGGTTTTCCTGAAACTAGGACAGGAGATTTGATCCCTAACCTACCACCTCGCTGTTACAGCTAGTGTGCATAGAGTACCCAGGTTGATTCAGCAGGTGCTGATTTTATTTTATCGAGCAAGATCATAATGACTTGGGACTCAGATAGATTGGTAAAGAGTTTTGTATGTGTTGTATATGCAGTATAACACTGTGACACCAGATGGCGCTGTGGAGTCCCATCTTTCCCAACTGGATTTCCCTGTATGAGTTTACAACGCGTTTAACTGAAACGGTTCTTTGATGTGTCTAGATCCTGCCTCGGGTTCACATCCTGATTTCGCCATGAAGTTCACTGAGTGACCTTGCAGAAACCCTTTCGTCTCAGCGTAACCTGCCTCATCACTTTCTTGCATACAGCCACTATCTCTTCTTACTGGCCTCTCCTGCCTCTTCCTGTTCATTTGGACAGTATGTTCAGAATTGATCCTTCTCTGCTATCCTTTCTGATATTGTGGTGACACAAGAGAGACCTTTTTCTGTGGCTGCTTCCACATTGTGGAATTCCCTCTTAAGAGAGGTTAGACTGACTCCCTTTTCCTTATCTTTCCACCAGAAGTCCAGGACGTTCCTGTTCAGGCAAACATATGGAAACTAAGGTGCAAATGATGCTGATTACTAGGCTATTGCTGACGAAAAGTGTATTTTAATTGCTGGTTTTAAAGATGCTGTATTTTATTTTAATTATTATTATATGAGGCAGAGGACCTTCTTGGTAGTGGCACCCAACCTGTGGAATGCTCTCCCATCAGCTATCAAGGAGATGAGTACAGTGGTACCTCGGGTTAAGAACTTAACTCGTTCTGGAGGTCCGTTCTTAACCTGAAACTGTTCTTAACCTGAAGCACCACTTTAGCTAATGGGGCCTCCAGCTGCTGCCACGCCGCCGGAGCACGATTTCTGTTCTCATCCTGAAGCAAAGTTCTTAACCCGAGGTACTAATTCTGGGTTAGCGGAGTCTGTAACCTGAAGTGTATGTAACCTGAAGCGAGGTACCACTGTAACTATAGAACCTTCAGAAGACAACTGAAGGCAGTGCTGTATAGAGAAGCTTTTTAATATGTCATGTTTTACAGGGGTACCTCGGGTTACATACGCTTCAGGTTACATACGCTTCAGGTTACAGTCTCTGATAACTCAGAAATATTACCTCAGGTTAAGAACTTTGCTTCAGGATGAGAACAGAAATCGTGCAGCGGCAGTGCAGCAGCAGCAGTGGGAGGTCCCATTAGCTAAAGTGGTGCTTCAGGTTAAGAACAGTTTCAGGTTAAGAACGGACCTCCGGAACGAATTAAGTACTTAAGCCGAGGTACCACTGTATTGTGTTTTTACCTATGCTGGAATCCACCCAGAGCGGCTGGGGCCACCCAGTCAGATGGGTGGGGTAACAACAACAACATTTGTTTTTATTATTATGTATTTTATACATGATGTTTCTAAATGTTGTCAGCCACTTCGAATCCCAATTTAGAAGAAAGGTGGGATATGAATATATTTAAATAATAATAAGAATAACCCAGAAATGGACACAGTTTTCCAAATGGGCTAGGATCCCAGCTTCCTACCCAAAACCACTTAGGAGAGCGATGTTGATGGTGCTGCCCAGGCCAAACAAACCTAGGTCAAGCTCAGGGAATCCGTCTAGGTCCGGGATACAATCCAGAGGTAAGACTGGGGCAAAAGTTCAAGGTAAATACCACAGGGAGTCAAAACATGTTAATGCACACTTAGAAGGATTGACAATGGTTCAGGAGCAACAATCCAAGGCCCTGTGCCGTTTCCAACAACTGGAAGACGTGAGAGGGAGGCTTTATGTACTCTGGCCTCCTAGTAAATACTCAAGCAACAACTGCTGGTGATGAAGGTGTTTCAAGGACTGCTTGGTCTCAGAGAGACCCCTTAAAATGGCACAGTGGCTCTGCATCCATAGGGGGAATCTAAATCATCACTTTTCAACCTGGATCCAGACTTCTTGGCACCAGCATTTTCATGAACTGAGAGGTAGCTCCTCCTCTGACAAGGGTTCTTCCTTGGGTCCCCCCATGGAGGGCCTTTCAAGAGCTCCTTAAGTGCTGGTTCCGAAGACCCCAGCTTGCTGCCCCAGATCCTTAAACCAGGGGTAGGCAACCTAAGGCCTGGGGGCCAGATGCAGCCCAATCACCTTCTAAATCTGGCCCGCAGATGGTCCGGGAATCAGCATGTTTTTACATGAGTAGAATGTGTCCTTTTATTTAAAATGCATCTCTGGGTTATTTGTGCGGCATAGGAATTCGTTCATTATTATTTTTCCAGAATATAGTCTGGCCCACCACATGGTCTGGCCCACGGCTGAAAAAGGTTGCTGACTCCTGCCTTACTGTGAGGAAGAGGATTCATTCTCTAATATATTGGTGTCCAGTATGAGGTCAGGGCTAGGCATCTTGCCATATGTCCTCTTTTTCCAGGACACATCCTCCTTTTCAGGGGTAAAATTGAATTTGCCTAAACATTCATAAAGGTTTCTTTGATACCAAATTTTGCCGTGTCCCTCCCTGGCACCCTCCAATGTCAATCTAGTGTATGGCGCTCCTGCCCCCCGCCCCAGGTGCTGGCAAATGTGTCCTCTTTTTTGCTCTTCAAAATATGGCAACCCTGAACATAGCCCTTACTTTCGTTAACTCTTTTATCTGCAATTTTGTGGCCTGTTCATCAGGCTTGGGGAGCTCCTCACAAAGCATTATCCCTGCCACTTACTTCCTTTCATTGTGATGACAGCATTGTCCCCTACCTCCTGATTCCAATCTTTTAATCAGTTCTTAATCCATATCCATATCTGTTGTCTTATCCCTATGATGAGCTCTTGAGCAACTCCATTCTTTTCAATAGGCCTTGAAAGGATCAACTCCCAAGCCAGCAATTCACAGTTTTTTGCTATCTGTATGAAATTTATCCAGAGAAGGAAACTTAGAGGAAGTTTAAAACTTACACATTTTAATGCTTTATGCTAAAGGCATTTTTCAAATCCATACTAGATAACCTTTATTTGTAAATGAATACTTAAACAATACTTTCATTTTCTTTTCCTTATTTCCCTCTTTTGTTAGAATCAAATCCCATCTTTACTTTGTGTCCATTTGGCATCTTAAAAGGGGAAAAAAGTTTCTTAAATTAAGCTTTTGTGTGTGTTAATCATCTGGATATTAAACCATAGCAATTCCTTGCCACTTAATAAGGCCTGTATGTAAATAATAGGATGCCTTCTCAGAGGATCTGGAATCTTTAAAAATAGTTCAGGATTAGTCACTTAAATGTATCCTGTGGATGGCTGCCTAATTTGCTTCTCCATTTCTTATTTCTTTTCAAGTTTTGTGAACTTTCAGTGTTTCATTTGCCATTAACACACACACACACACACACACACACACACACACATTTCTAAGCCTTTCTTCTTTCAATGCATTCCTCCATATCAAAGATCTCATTGCATTCTATGTAATTTAAACTAGACCTATTGCATGTTTGTGAGTCACGACTTTGATTACATGCACTTTACAGATGAAAAGAAGAACTGCAAACTGCTTTTCCCCTTCTAAGCTTAAAATGCAAAGACCGCAAATGACTTTTTAAATAAATAAATACATTACATTATTTTGGCTGAATGTGAAAGGAGAACTAAGGAACTCAGAGACATACCTGAATCATTTTGCCAAAATTTGCTTAGATTAACCCTGGGTACATCCACATGTCAATTTATTGAGGACTCAGTGTCTCATGCATGCAAGTTTTTCACAGTGTCTACATGGTACCACCCCCCCCCCCATCTGAATATCATCCCCTATTATTTTCTCATTTAAATTGCTTTTACTATTTCTGCAGAAAATCCCCAAAGTGTAAACAACCCACAGAAAGAGTAAATTGAGGGAGAGGGTTAAGGAAGGCAATAAACCCAGTCCGAGCTGGAATTATAGCACCTTTAAATTTGGTGCAAACAGCACCTTAAGGATGACTTTCCATTGAAAAGCAATACAGGTGGTGGAGATTAAACCTGTTATTTCTCTGCACCACAGTCCTAATCTGGACTGGCTACTTTGCTGGTATGGGAGGGCAGAAGACAGAAAGGCAGAGCCAGTGTTTTGGCCCCCGGTCCTGAGCCTATATTTTATTTTATTTTTGGAAGTCTTTTAGGGACATCTAAGTCTACTTTTATTGTCAGGCATGTTTCATGCCTGACTTATAGCTCAATTCTGAAATAATACAGTTCAGAATTCTGCAAACTTATCAAATCATAGGGTTGGAAGGGACTCTGAGGACCATCTAGTCGAACTCCCTGCAATGCAGGAATAAGCAGGTGTCCCTTACGGGGATCAAACTTGCAACCCTGGTGTTGTCAGAACCACACTCTAACCTACTGAGCTACTCTTCAGCTCATTCTATGCAACTGGCTCAAGAGGCATGGGAACATAGAGTTTTGCTTTGCTATAATACTGAAGGGTTCATTCCATAGTCTGCCCCTTAATCTTCAAGTATTGGCATCCACCTTGCCAACTCTGTGATCTTAGGAAGGAGGCCACCCTATCAGACTTGTGCTTAGCCAAGCAGCATCTTCTTAGAAGGAATGCTGTCTGACCGACCTCCTTGCTCCTTCTCCTTTTGCCTCTAGAGTAGCGATGGGGAGACTGTGGCTATCTAGATCATAGAATCATAGAATCATAGAGTTGGAATAGACCACAAGGGCCATCGAGTCCAACGCCCTGCCAAGCAGGAAACACCATCAGAGCACTCCTGACATATGGTTGTCAAGCCTCTGCTTAAAGACCTCCAAAGAAGGAGACTCCACCACACTCATTGGCAGCAAATTCCACTGTCGAACAGCTCTTACTGTCAGGAAGTTCTTCCTAATGTTTAGATGGAATCTTCTTTCTTGTAGTTTGGATCCATTGCTCCGTGTCCGCTTCTCTGGAGCAGCAGAAAACAACCTTTCTCCCTCCTCTATGTGACATCCTTTTATATATTTGAACATGGCTATCATATCACCCCTTAACCTCCTCTTCTCCAGGCTAAACATGCCCAGCTCCCTTAGCCGTTCCTCATAAGGCCTTTGACCTCCTCTGGACACGTTCCAGTTTGTCAGTTTCCTTCTTGAACTGTGGTGCCCAGAACTGGACACAGTACTCCAGGTGAGGTCTGACCAGAGCAGAATACAGTGGCACTATTACTTCCCTTGATCTAGATGCTATACTCCTATTGATGCAGCCCAGAATTGCATTGGCTTTTTTAGCTGCCGCGTCACACTGTTGGCTCATGTCAAGTTTGTGGTCAACCAAGACTCCTAGATCCTTTTCACATGTACTACTCTCAAGCCAGGTGTCACCCATCTTGTATTTGTGCCTCTCATTTACTAGATGTTGTTGACTACAGCTCTCACCATCTCTAACTGCAACTGATGGGAGTCCAACAAAAACTGAAGGCTCCTAATTTCCCCATTCCTGCTCTAGAGGCTCGTTTCCCCTGTTTTGAAAAGGGGAAATAAGTTGCTAGAAATATTTTTCAAAAAAAGAGAAATCCAGCCATCCAGTACCCCTGACCGTTAGGTCCAGTTGCGGACAACTCTGGGTTGTGGCGCTCATCTCGCTCTATAGGCTGAGGCAGCCGGCATTTGTCCGCAGACAGCTTCTGGGTCATGTGGCCAGCATGACTAAGCCACTTCTGGGGAACTGGAGCAGCACACGGAAACGCTGTTAACCTTCCCGCTGAAGCGGTACCTATTTATCTACTTCCACTTTGACATACTTTCAAACTGCTAGGTGGGCAGGAGCTGGGACTGAACAACGGAAGCTCACCCTATCGTGGGGATTCGAACCGCCGACCTTCTGATCGGCAAGCCCAAGAGGCTCAGTGGTTTAGACCATAGCGCCACCCGCGTCCCATATCTAATCCCTACATTCCTCTATTAATGCTTGGCTGAGATAAAGCCTGAT
Source organism: Podarcis muralis (assembly GCF_964188315.1). Classification (NCBI taxonomy): domain Eukaryota; kingdom Metazoa; phylum Chordata; class Lepidosauria; order Squamata; family Lacertidae; genus Podarcis; species Podarcis muralis. Next base: position 41,172,803 of record NC_135666.1, read on the forward strand.
ATGGCTTTCTCCTTCCAAGAGAGGGGAGAAAGAACTTAAAACCTCTCTGGCTATCTCTCCACTTAGGCCTGCTTCTGGAAGGAATATATTTATTTCTTTAAAAAAAAATTTTAAATACCAAGGAATTTAATAAAACTTCAATTCTGAAATCAAATTTACTTATGTGGATTCTCTCTCTTATTCTCCCTCCCTCTCTCGCTCTCTCTCTGGTCAGAATCTCATGCCACATGAACATCCAAGTTACGTATGCCCCCAAAAATTTAGGCTGTATTTTATCCACAGCCTGATCCCCATGAACAAAGGGATGTTATATGCGGCCCTGTGAGTTCCAAAAATAATTCTTAAGGGCCATCCAACTAGAACCAGAAACAGACAACACTCCTGTGCTTATGAAATATACTATGCAAATGCTCACCAGGATAAATATAGTGCGGTACATGTTTTGCTTCTGACTGCCCCCCACCCCTTGCTCCATCCAAGTATTTGAAATCAAAACTACTTTCAAAGTCAATCTCAGACTTCAGAAATGCGCATAAAAGCTCTGTGACAAATGAACACGTGTGAGCCGGCTCCCAAAGTTGGCGTTTGGATTAAATGCTAGAAAAACACACTTGACGCTTCAATATGACCCCACATCTTCTTCTAATTTATACTAAAAGAGGAGATGTTTGCATTTCTTCACCCACCAAAGGCTTTGTGATACAAGATCTCATTTCATCATGTTATCTGAATTATGGCATTATCTGTCCCCATCAGGGCCTCTTGTGCAGAATAACAATGTCAGCACGAACTCTGTGCTGAATTTAGCTTTCTGGTCATGTTATCACAAATTGGTTTGAGTACACAGCTTGCAAGGGAGGTGGGGGGGGGAGGTAAATGACAAATCAAATAATCCACAAAGGAAGAAAGAATAAAAAATATATAACAGGGAAGGAGGGGGGGGGGGAAGAAGATTTAATACCTTCTTTCTTGTCAATGGATTGTTATGCGATGATGCCAAACAGAATCATATCAGAAATGTTCGCAGATGTATGAACATCACTTTATGGATCGTTAATTTGTATCAAATCTATAGAGGCTAGGTGCTGCTATAATGGAGGACCAGAACAGCAATTTCAGGTAAATTAGAAAAAGAGCAATATCATCACTATCTATGAAAGAGCAAATTTGATAGGGAATCTAGGATATTACAAAGATCTCACCCATTATCATGATAATGTTAGGGGAACTGTATCTGCTCAGCATACTGGCTAGTTCAAATGCTACAAGCAATAGAAGTTTTAATAAGTTTTTTTTGGAGGGGGGAGGAGAGGAACTCTGCCAAATGATTTCCCACTAGTGGGGAAGACCTTCATATAGCCCACTCTTTACATAGACCATTGAAATAGCCAGGAGAAGAAGAAAAAAACCACACACACACACACACACATACACACACAAATTCTGCCTTGGACGCTGTCGTATTTTAAATAGAATTTATTCTATTGAATATCTAAGTGATATTCTTACAGTTTTTAGGTAAAGCGTTCATTATATTATTCACTGTACACCTGTCCATTGCTTCTGAACAATGTAGTTGTGATATAAACTGTTACAGGTAAGTACATTCCTGTGAAACAAAGTACATATTGCTTGAATACTGTTATACTGAATTGCTTTTGATAATGTATTACTGGATAGTTATGTTTATATTGTAAATTTAAGAACAAAAATATAAAAACCTGTCGTGATCACAGAAGGCACATTTTCTAATCAAACGACACACCATATTTTAAGGATAGATTTCCTGCGCAGTTCTCAATGCATTTCTCAGCATGTTTTCACGGAATATGGGCTCCCTCCGGTGGAGAAGTTAACACCCACGGAATTCCACAGCTGCCGATTTCAAGCTGCATAACCTAATAAATAAATTGTTAGCCATATATACCAGAAAGGGTCCAAAATAGAATTATATGGGCTTTTCCTTAAAATGCCGCACATGGTGGGGCGTTCTGTTGTTTGTTTTGTGTATGGTGTCTCTCGTATTAAAGCTAGTGGCTGTATTAATCACACAGGAATTTCCTATATGAAGCTTAATTTGAAACAGCCAGGTAACTTATTCAAAGGAGAATCAGCTGCTTTTTGGTAATACAGATGTAGTGTGATGCCAACAGCCCCGTCTCCAAACACAGATGGGAAGTGCAATCCTATGCTTGTGAACTAAAGAATAAGTCTCACTGTTTTCAGTGGAACCAAGGGTGGTCCTATACTCACAGAGGCCTTTCCTAGTGCCTGCAAGGTCTCCTCCCTTATCCCTCCTGAAATTAGACTTGACAGAAACATTTTATTGTCACCATTAGAATAGGTGGTGGTGGAGGGTTGGTGGGTGGGTGGGGTGCCCACAACAATTTCTCTAGTTTGCAAATGGGCCCATGGGCCGTAATCATTTTGTAACCCCACCCTAGCAAGTGTGTTTAAGACTGCAGCCTTAATCTCTAGACAGAAGGTTATTAGACAGTACGAAAAATCATTGTGTGCCAAGTGAGCATTGAACCTTCTGGTTGAAGTGGCATACCTGGCCCACTTCCTGTGTTCTCTGGTCAAAGGGGCAGACCTAATAAAGAAAGCCTGTAGACAGGTAAACTGAGGACCTCAGGAGGAGGAGGATGGAAGGAAGGGGCTCCCAAGATCAAAAAGCCCTCTGTGCGCTTGTGTGTGAGAGAAAAAAGAGAGCAGAAAATGCGAATGAAAGACCAGGAGCTCGAAGTTTAGTCCCCTCCTGGAGATAGAAGGCCAAGGCAAGGAAGACAGAAGACAAAACCAAGCAGGGCCAAGGAGCACAGCTGTGTGTCAGGTCCCACTGCATATCAACAGACAATAGCCCAATTCATCCAAACGCAATGAAGGCCAATAAAATTAGGAACAGTGTTGAATAGATGAAAAAAGGATTCCCTTCCCCAAAGACCATTCAGAGCATATCCCCTCCCCCCAAAAAATCCTACCTAGCCACACATGGTGACTGGCAAAGCCCCACACTGCTCAGAGTGTGAGAGGGTGGGATGCTGAAAAGAGACAAAGAGGAAGTCCTTGGGTCAACAGAAGACATGGGGAATCCCTCACTCGCTTCCTTCCTCTGTTGTAAGCCTTTCTCCTCCAAGGTAGGGGGCATATTCACCCCCAACTAAAGGCTGGGATGGGCGTTATCACTGCCTTCATTGGCCAATGCCAGTGATGCTGAAATAATAATAATGATGATAATTTATTAATTGTACCCCGTCCACCTGACTGGGCTGCCCCAGCCACTCTGGGTGCCTTCCAGCATATATAAAAACATAACAAAACATTAAACCTTAAAAATCTTCCCTATACAGGGCGGTAAAGAGAGACTAGTGTCAGCTAAAAGATCCATTCACTTGTCACAAATCTTCACGCAGTGCTTAAATCCTACACCCTCTGTCTTCTTGTTAAGTGCAGGATCTGAGTCCAGCCCAGGCAGGGGCAGAAAAACAGCATGTGAAAGTAATGAAGAGTTATCAGAACCAATACAAGATTATTCCTCTTCCTTTCCCTCTTGAAGCACAAGATTCCTCCTTCTGCAGAACTGCTACAAGTTTATATCTAAGACCAGAGCTGTCTAGAACCAGAGCTATCTAGAAGTGCATGGGCAAAATTGTGACCTCATACCATAGTTATGATTGTGCCCCATTGCTTGTAAGAAGAATATTGGGTTTTTCTCTAGCTTCATCAGATGCCTGTATAAAACTGAACTATCTCCAGAGCAGTAAAAGGACATGACACCTGCACATTTGCAAGTGCTACTAAATTAGCTGTCTACACTGCAGAGTTAGTCCAAGAAAAATGGCTCTTCCTCCAGGCAGAACACCACTCTAATATTCTCATAAACTGGTTCTGGGTGTCTTTGACACACAAGGCCATACATGCTTTAAGGACATAAAACTGTATTTGCTTCAAGTACAGAGGCTAAGATACAGATAGGATGTGACAGGAACAAAACTATAAATTTTCTAACCCCAGACTTCACCCGAGATCAGACCCATTCTCGGCAAATCTACAAATGTATGTGACAGACTTCTCTCCCTGCTTATTTAGAATTCCACAGTTGCCTTATATCTTTATGAACTGAGTAGGTGAGTTTCATTTTCCGGGGGGGGGGGGGAGTGGGGGTGTCATTTTTTTTATTCTGTAAGAAATATTATCTTCCTGTCATGTCAAGATCACAGGTCTGCTTCACCCTGGAGCTTGTTATATCCCATCCTGGAATAATTGCAGCCCTCAAGGTTTGACTTCTTCAAAAGTAAGAGCAAGAGTTCAGCCTTTTTTCAGAAGACATACCTAGACAGGCTAAAAGTCCTTATATTTCCTCATAAGTAAAGGTAAAGGGACCCCTGGACAGTTAAGTTAATCTTGAGTATGCAGTGCTTAGTTGTGGTTACATAGCCGAAAGGAAAGGGACTGCAAATGCCCCCAAAGCCATGGAATTGAAGAGAAGCTTCAGAGCTAAGTCTTGGTAGGCTCTGGCTCAAATTTAGTCTTCTGATATGATCTCCTGCAGGTGAGGAAGGCAGAAGATGGCTGGTGATTAGAGCTGGCAGAAAGTGGGAGGCAAAGTAGAAATATAAGCTGGATGGACAGGCAGGCAAAGTGTTGTGAGGAATCCAGTAGCAGCTTGGACTGCTCCCTACATAGGAGGCAACCAAAATAGGTTTACTGGCCTATTTTAAAGGTAAAGGTAAGGACCCCTGACCATTAGGTCCAGTCGTGACTGACTCTGGGGTTGCGACGCTCATCTCGCTTTATTGGCCGAGGGAGCCGGCATTTGTCCGCAGACAGCTTCCAGGTCATGTGGCCAGCATGACTAAGCCACTTCTGGCGAACCAGAGCAGCGCACGGAAACGCCGTTTACCTTCCTGCTGGAGCAGTACCTACTACTTGCACTTTGACGTGCTTTCGAACTGCTAGGTTGGCAGAAGCTGGGACCGAACAATGGGAGCTCACCCCATCGCGGGGATTTGAACCGCCGACCTTCTGATCAGCAAGCCCTAGGCTCTGTGGTTTACCCCACAGCGCCACCCGCGTCCCTTATTTTAGATACAGTGTATCTATTTTAGATACAGTGTATACCCCTGAGGTTGTTTATTGATTGCTTATTGTTGGTTTTATTCAGATTTATGTATATTTTAAAACTCATTTGATTTTATATCTTTTCAATATTTTAGTGTTGCAATTTTATTCTGCATATAGTTTTGAAATGCTTTGATGGGAAGTGATCTCTAAATTATTTTTTTATTTAAAAAAAATACTTTTATCTATCTCAGGAGCCAGGCCAGAACCTGAGGATTTTCAGGGCAAGTTAATCCTTGTTTCATTGTGTCACCTAATAAGACACCAAATTATTAAGCTCCTTCAGTCAGTTATATTGGTGGCACCCGAGTGCAACAAAGACCATAGCAGTTCTACAGCTCTCTTATTGGATTTCACAAGAGAACCATAAGAGAGCAAACCACTTTGGACTCACTTTGAGATCCTTTTGCAGGGAGAACTAACAAGGGGAAATCCTGTAACAACCTTTGAAGGGCCAGGTTGAAGCCAGGTTGAAGCTGTATGCAGCCAGAAGTACCATAGGAGTAGCCCTCTGTTAGTTCTTTGTAACATTGATTGCACACTAAGTTTATGTGAGCGGCCAACATCCAGAAACACTATACTATTCCAACCTTGTATGCCAAAGTAATGGTTGCTGAACAGCAGGGATTTGGTTTCTGTGGGAAACTATGTTATTTATTTATTTTAGGCATCTATAAGTAGATTTTCTGCCAAATTGGCACTCAAAGTGGTGAACTGCTTCAGTAAAAGTGACAGAAAACTCACTTAATTGCACCTTGGAAAAAGATCATGAGATTCTGTACAGCATTTCAGTCAAGTATATAATATAATCATTATAGCCAAAGCTATACTGTTTAGAGTTCCTGCTTTTTTTCCCCTTAACAGAAAATATCCACACAAGCTGGTGTCATGGAGCCAAAATCTACTGTATTTTTTGCTCTATAAGATGCACCAGACCATAAGACGCACCTAGTTTTTGGAGTAGGAAAACAAGAAAAAAAATATTCTGAATCCCCAAAGCCAGAACAGCAAGAGGGATCTGGCTTCTGGGATAGCCTCTTGCTGTTCTGGCTTCTGGGATAGCTGCGCAAAGCCTCTTCCGGGCAGCAGGATGAAGGCTCCCCCTGCCCGGAAGACGCTGTGCACGGCGAAGCCAGGACAGCAGGAGGGATCGCTGCTGGCTTATGGGACCCCTTCAGGGCAGTGGGAGAAAGGCTCCCCCAAAAGCCCCCAAGAGCTGCACACACGCTCCACAGTGCTCTTTAAAGGGAGCGCTGAGCAGAGCCTCCCGCCTGCATTCACTCCATAAGACGCACACACATTTCCCCTTACTTTTTAGGAGGGGGAAAGTGTGTCTTATAGAGCGAAAAATATGGTATTATACAGGCAATCCCCAATTTACTTGGGGGTATTGTTCTGGGTCATTGAGTGTGATGGCAGAGTGCAATATGCCCATTATGCCCCTGTCCCACCCCCTTTCCCAGCCATTTCTGGGTTGCCACAATGCACGCATGTGTGCAGTCACACGTCAATTGGACATGTGTAAAATCAGTCATTGCCAAGAGAGAGCACACACACATACACACAACCCTATTGCACTGCATGGCCTACAATGATGTAGAAGCCCTTTGGGTTTCCAGTGACTTTCTGGTCTGCTTAGTCCAGTTCTGCAACAGGCAAAATCATAAATATGCTGCCAAATTTTGTATCGAAATTGGATTTGAAATAATCACTAGACCTAAGCCCTTCTTCAAAAAGGATGAGGATCATCCTAAGGGTATAAGCTGAAAGGGTATGAACTGAAATGGAAGGAGTGAAACCTAAACTGAAATATTAAGAATTAACTCAGTTAAGATGCCTTTTTTTTTTTTTTTGCATCTCCCCTTCCCCCTTGAGAAAGATATTCTATTAATTTTAAAATTGCTTTTAATAGTGCTCTGCTTTTTTTACTAGATTTGTTTACTAGATTTTATAGACTTGTTTTTAAGTTGCCCTAATTTTATTATAATTGCTTTTAAACAATTGTATTTTATATGCTTTTAGCTTTCTGTGGTTTGCCCAAATTTGTTATAATTTTTGTGAGCTGTCCGGAGTCCCAGCTCTAGAGAAGAGGTGGGATATAAATAAATATAATAAAAAGAAAATTATTATTATTATTATTCTCAATATTCTTATTTCCTCCTCCTTTCTTCTCTTTTCCCATGAACTTCTGGGTGCTGCTAAGAACAAACGTCTCAAAGCTCAAACTTTACCTTCCAATTCATATTAACTAACCTTTCATCAGTAGTTGACTGCTCAAAACCATGTAACAAAGTCCTGAAATCTTTTTGGTAATCTTCTATCTTGGTAATTCCTCATGACACCTGTATTAGGAATATGACTATTTGACTATGCTGACAATTGCACAGTTCTTTCCCTAGCCTCATCCAAGAGACCCAAGTCAGAAATACAGATCAAACTCCTCTCTTACTTTTTTCTTTGGCCAATATTGACCATTGGGCATGGGAACTGGAGGAATGAGAATCAATCAGCACTGATCTGCTGGGCACCTGTTAAATACTCCAATGGCAATCAACTAAGACAAAAATGTTGGTGACCGAAAATGGACAAACCAGTTACATGACTTGTGCTGCAAATGATAAATCCCAGAAGGGCTTTCTTACTCTCACTGGGGCAATGTAGTCATGTGTAATGGCGAGACTTTGTTATCTAACACTGCTGACTAACAAAGAAGACAGGACTGGACACAGTGTTCAATTTCTGAGTCTATGGTTGGGAATCAGACACTTTCTTGAAGAAGCTGCTTAGCACTTATTACCCTCTTGGTCTTCATGAGCTAGAGATATGGTGGTACAGTAATAGATTTGTGTTGGTGACAGTCAGTTCCTAATAGATAATGAAGAAAGGTTTAAGGAAGCTCTGGCCCCCAGTGGAAAGCACGTGAAGGAAAACAGGTTATTGCCACTTCTGAAAAGTCAGAATTGTATGTTGCAGACAGAGATCCTTATCCACAGCATTTTAAACTTGTTGTTGAGTCGCAGCTTTTGGAGCAGCCTGGGATGAAACGAAGAGTACATGTGTGTTGGTCAGTTCCTCGGAATTGTGAATGGTTGAAGTCTGAGGCACAGGTGTCATGAAAAAATAATGAGCAGCTTTTGACTTGCCAGGACAATATATTGGAGTATGATTAAAAGCTTAAAGTTGCACTATCCAACGTTCAATGTGGGTCGGTAGTTGGAACGAATCACTGATGAACATGGGTGGTGGTGGCATATGATCTGTGATTATTATGAAATGGTGTCCAAATCAGCACATGTGGAAGTGTAAGCCATTCCACACTACAGCCAATGCTTTTCATTCTGTTTGTGAAAAGCGATATTCAACAGCTGAGGGTGCTTATTTGCATATGCTGTGATAAATATACAGCTACTGGAGTCTGTTTATGTAGAGAGACCCTCAAGCCTAACAAGCGCTCATTTTTTATGAGTTGTGTGTTTTGGGGGCTCAAAATATGCCATTGTTGTATAGCTAGAAAGGGACACTGTAAGCCAAGATAAAGCTGCTTGATATTTATCAGTTGATTCCCAGCTTTGTTTTTGCTGGTGAGCTCTCTTAGGGGCTGAGTTATGATTGCTAGATTTGGGATAAAACAGCCACAATATTGGCAAGGCCAAGGAGCTTCCTTAGCTAAAAGGAAGTCTGTGACTCTGCAGCTTCTTGCATGGCTGCCACATTCTTTGGATAAGGAGAAAGTAAACATGAAAGGGGGGGGGGACCAAACAACTCACGTTGTATTCACACTTCCCAGGGTTCAGTGTGAGATTGTATTGCAAATAATCCAAAACTGCTTCAAGGGTGTCATCATGTGGCTTCTGAGTTGCTCCAAACACAAGAATGTCACCATTGAGGTTCAGGACACCAAGGAGCCCGGCTAGAGTTTCTTGGATTACATTCTCAAAAATTTCAGCAGAAGAAGAGACACCAAAGCTTAGTCTTTGTATCACCCAAGATGAAAGTGAGTGGTAAATGTGCTGATATATCTAGAACCAGGGTGAAACTCACGTTGGTGATATGCAGCTCTCAGATAAAGTTTGGGGCAGATTCTTGCCCCATTTTGGTCTGAAATAAGAATATGAATCTTACCTTTAAGGTAGTTGCAATAATTCACCCTTTCTTGCTCTTTCCTGTCCTTTTCCTGTTTTCCTTAATGTTACATTTAAAGTGGTAACTCGGGTTAAGTACTTAATTCGTTCTGGAGGTCTGTTCTTAACCTGAAACTGTTCTTAACCTGAAACTGTTCTTAACCTGAAGGACCACTTTAGCTAATGGGTCCTCCCACTGCCGCCGCACCACCGGAGCACAATTTCTGTTCTCATCCTGAAGCAAAGTGTGGTGTAGTGGTTAAGAGCGGTAGTCTCGTAATCTGAGGAACCAGGTTTGAGTGTCTGCTCCTCCACATGCAGCTGCTGGGTGACCTTGGGCTAGTCACACTTCTTTGAAGTCTCTCAGCCTTTAATGCAATAATGGTGCCAAACACTGTCAATATGTTGTTGTTATGAGCCCTATTCAGGCAGGCTGCTTGCATGTAAAACCTACACGTGAGCAGGGTGAATAGGACAAAGCACAGTAAGCTCCACACCCTTGCAATTCTGTGCCAGTCACCCTCCACAAGTCGAATGATGAAGTCTGAAACAGGGAGCCTCGTCTACTCATGAAGGCTGCCTATAAGATTTGAAATCCCAATTTACAACCGAATGGAAAATACCCACATCAGGTCAAGGGAGCTTTGGATCTGCAGATCCAAGGCCGCCACCAGCATCCCAGAACACCCCAATTTAGCCCCTGTTGCCAGCAGAGACCGTCAGCAGGCTCCTTCTATAGACCTATCAGAGGCCTCCAGGGCAGGCAGGGTAGACAGCCTGCTGCAACCAGTGGAGAACATCTCCTCCAACAGAGGAGCTCTTCTGCATAATCCTAATCCCCTCTGGTGAGGGTTAGGATGGCTCCGTTTTTCCCCAAAAAAGCTTTTTATTTCCTTTGGTAAGTCACATGACTTCCAGGTGCTTAGCATTTTTGAGATAAAAAATGAATATTGTTCCATTTAGAATAACACTTCTTCATGTGTGCTTTTGCAGTTGGCTGCATAGAGGTAAGAAGGGCTGAATTTAGATTACACCAATTAGAATAAGCCTTTCTGCCGATTTTTTTCCTCCAGGCTTCCACTTGTTATTCTTCTAATTCCTTTGTTGCTAAGGAACACTGCCACAGGAGATATTAGAATTACCTGCTATTAAGGTAATCAAGGGAGCTAGGAGTGGACAAAAGAGTTGAGCCCATTAAATCACTATAAGTAGCAGCACTTAACTGAATGCAAATAAGGGTGCCAAATTTTGTCAAGCTAGGCGGATGTCCACGTCCAAGAAATAATGGTAAGAATAGATGGCAGATTGCATAAAATACCAGGATGATAGCAATCATGTATACAGTAGTAACAATAAAGCTGAATTTATGTTAGCAGAGTTTCATGGGAACCGTTCTGGGTCCCAAAGTGGGTAATGTCTAAAAGGAGAAACAACATGGGGCTTCTGAACAATGTAATGTCTTCCCCTATGCAGCTACTGACAGTGCTGACATGGAAAGGAAGTACATCATTCACTCAATCCAAATTCTTCCTGCATATGTTACTGGCGTGCCATGGGATTCAAACACCTAAAAGTGCTTTCCACGCTACTCTGGTTATGAACATAAAAACCACCCCCACATGGAATCTCCTTAAATACGTGCGCTACTATAAAACACAATTGAAAAATTAGTTTTGTGATGGTACGTTCGTCCACAATCTTAGTTTTGTGGTACATTGTCTTCTATTCTATGTTACATGGAAATGAGCCAATTAAGTGAAAGATTCATTTGTTAACACCTCCTATGCTTCCATACACCGCGTTGCACCCCTTAAGGATAATAAAGTGTACCGTACTGACATCCATGCAATGTTATTTAAATTGCCACCTAACCGCCTCACCCTGCCCTGCCCTGCATTTTGCCAGAACAAAGGTGGCAAACCTAGTTGTGTGGAATATCCTCATGTCCGTGCTGTATGGAGATTCGTGTCACTTATGTGAATAAATTCCATATTAAATAATATGCTATGCCACGTGAAGAGCCTCTACGGTCAAAGTAGATCAGCATACACCTTCTGCTTTTCATATTGCAAAATACAAGAGAGTCTACTGCTCTTTTTAAAACCATGAAACCCCCAAAAGGCTACTTGTATTGTACACAGTATTTAAATCCAATTAATGTTACCACCTTAACTGTTTGGTTTTGACATAGAGATTAAAGGTCCACCTTCATGGGGACTAGGTGTGTGTGTGTGTGTGTGTGTGTGTGTGTGTGTGTGTGTGTGTGTTGTTTGACCACAATGTTGGTTTGTAATGGTTACTCATGTAATGATCCATCTGTCAAGTTTTTCCCAACAGCGGTTGTTAAAATTAGAAGAGGGTATGTTGTTGGTTATTTTTATTCACAGCCAGATTAAGTCAAGACCTAAAGTAATCAGTATGCATTATATAGCCTTTCATGCAGTTTGCTCAGATTCATAGCTTGGTTGCTTTAGTCTCACACTTGCGAAACAGCTGCTAGGCATTTAGCTAATATCATGCTGTACACAAGTGGATTCTGATTTGTTCATTTGAAGACATACGCCAACAACAACATTATGGAAAATATGCCATAATGCTAAATCTTTATCTGGGAGGGGAGCATTTACCACGTAATGTCCTAAACCTACAGTGTCCATTACTCATGACACACCATAGTCAACCCTGTGTTAACTCACCAAGTGGTTGGGTTGTGATTCTGGTTCTAGACTATCTATTCATTAGAACTTCTCAGCTGATCTAGACCAACTACTCCAGGAATAACAAAACTGAGAAAGAAATTAAAATATGTTGATACATTTAAATCAAAATAATAATGCTTTCTAATACCTTATGAATGTACCATACACACATTTGGAGTTAACGAATGACAACGTCAATGAAAAATACTCAGTTTTCATAGTTCCACAACAGTTTTTCTGTTGTCTTTGTTGAGAACCGTAGATGTGACTGAATTAAATAAAACCAATTAAACCTTTCCCTCATTTGATTGTGTTTCTGCCAATGGATCGTATCTGCTAAAGCCCATTCCGCTTTCTCATTAAAATGCAGCTCCTAGCTGAACAAGCCTAACTGGCAAGAAGTCACTAAACATAATTGTTTGAAATATGAATATTTCTAAAAACAGTGCATTTTGATTACAGTCATCTGTTTAGATGAGGTGGCATTTTACTGTGATTGTATTTCAACAGAAAGGGATGTTTTATCTTATGGTGATAAATAGAAAGCTTGACAGAAATAATCCACTGAACACAACCTTCAAAACAAATGTACTTTGCACACCAAATGCTACATTTGGATTTAATTCTTTTTTAAAGCATTCTTCCATAATGCAATTTATATTCATAATCAGCATGGCAGCATGAAAGACTAATACACAGAGTGGTATTAGTGTCTCTGTTCATTAAGAAGCAAAGTATTAATATTTTAATTCATGGCATGTTTGGATCCGATTCTCAGCAGACATTCAAGCTTCTTAATCTGAAACACACATTTCAGAAGATAAAAAATAAGGACAAGTGTGGTGATTGAAACTAGGAAAGCAGACTTTTAAAAATTTAATATTACATAACGAAGCACAATCTATTCTCTGTTTATGTTGTTGAATGGCTAAAAACAGTTGCTTGAAGGAAAGTAGCCAGAGAAACATCTATGCATCTAAACTGGTTTATGCACACTGATGGGTTCCGTCTATGTTTTCAGAATTACAGTTCCTATGTAGCACAAGGTTAATAAGTGATAGTGGGGTAGGGAGCTAAGCAGTTAGTTCACGTAACATTCAGAAAGAGAGGGAAAGAAAGCATGAGTTATTTTCTTGCATTTGTAAGCTCTGGCCTCATGGATTTCCCAAATCCCTTGCTTTTCCAAATTCCTAAACTCAATTTGTCTGGAGTTACAGATAAACAGCCTTCCATAGAGTTCAACCTCTCCGGTGAGAAATTTTGAGCACTTACAGTGGTACCTCGGGTTAAGAACTTAATTCATTCTGGAGGTCTGTTCTTAACCTGAGACTGTTCTTAACCTGAAGCACCACTTTAGCTAATGGGGCCTCCTGCTGCCACTGTGCCGCCGCTGCACGATTTCTGTTCTCATCCTGAAGCAAAGTTCTTAACCCGAGGTAATATTTATGGGTTAGCGGAGTCTGTAACTTGAAGCATATGTAACCTGAAGCATATGTAACCCAAGGTTACATATGTATATATGTTACCTTACACACACACACACACACACACACACACACACGTTCCCCACCTTCTATATTTAGAACACACAGGTCATCTACTTCTATATAACCTGTCTTACAATGATAGACCAGTGCTGTCTATTTCAACTTGCAGCACTTATTCAGAGTTCAGATTGCCTTCTCTGTTGTGTATATCCCATGAAAAGCCTCTAAGGAGCTTCTGCTGCCTCTGTGATTATTAGTTCAGAACAAAGGAAGCAGTCCAATCAGTAATACATCTGCCTAATAAAGAAGCAGTTACTATAGTGTGGTGTTCGAGAGAGCCAGCGTGGTATACTGCTAAGAGTGTGAGATAAGAATCTGGGAGACCGGAGTTCGAATCCCCACTCAGCGATGAAGCGCACTGGGCGACCTTTGGCCAATCATTCCCTCTTAGCTTAACCAACTCCACAGGGTTGTTGTTAGGATAAAGTGGGGAGGAAGAGACACTCGTGGACACTACTTTGAACTCCTTGAGTGTCAAGCTCGGAGAGACCTCCCCTCCCTTTGGTAACTTCACAGATAAGAATTAATGAGCAGTTGATAGATTTATAGTCCTTTTATTACAGCTTCATGTTGTGATCACAAATACACAGCTCTCTGAAAGGAGGCCAGTTGTCTACTCTAAACCTCCTTACTACTTCCGCAGCAAGAAAGGCGCCAACTAGAAGTTCCTCCCTCCCTCTGCCTCCTTTTTCTCTGATACATTCAGACCTCCGAGTCAGTGGACCCCATACTCTCGATCAATGTCTCTCCTAGCTGTCCCCTCACTTCCGCTTCTCCGGTCATTATCTCGTAGCTGGGTAGCTCCTCTATAAGCTGTTCAGCTTCTGTGTCTGTATCTGCCTTTCTCTCTGCTTCTGAAAACCTTGGAGGGGGGGGATATTCCCCCTCCTCTTCTGAGAGAAGCTGATCTGCCTGTGACAGCATTCCCCCATCTTCAGATCCAGACCATTCCCTAACGCTGAGAAAAGGTGGGATATAAATTAAACAAACAAACAAACAGTGGGTACTGTATAATTTTTGTGCAATTTGCTTGGAAGAACTCAGGTCCCAATTCAGTTGCCCAAGGTGAATTGGGGACCTGAGTAAATCTCACATCATCCCTCTGGCCCCGCAATAAACAGTTTTAGTGTACTGACTGGTATTCTTTTTGTCATCCCTCGCTTTTTTGCATGGGGTGGGGGGAGAAGAGGGCAGCAACTTAACCTGGGACGTTATGTAAGCATAACATGTGCACTGCAACCGAGCTGTGGGCTCTTCATCACCTGATTTCCAAACCCCTCCCTAGTTTATAAGGAGGCAACCAAATGATAATCAACTACTGTCTGTACATGAGATAAATGAAGAAGCAAGGAGATTTCATGGATGTCAGACACCATGGATGGATCCTGGATGTCAGACACCATGTCTGTTCTATGTTGGTCACTGCTATTACAGCCTGATAATGAAATTAAGCACAGAAAAGGGGGAAGATGTCGTTCTTTCACTTTAAGATTTGAATCATGATCTTTATCCCCCAGTTAAACTGCATACAGCTTAGGGAATGAAGACCTCCTTGATGAAAATACCAGGCTGCCTGTGAAGCAAATGGATGTGTCAACTCAATGCTGCTGAACAGCAAGACTGTCTGAACTATTTTACATTTCCTATTGTTAGGTATTGAGAATGTACTCTCTACTGATCTAGACAGCTGTAAGAAACCCTGAAGAAAATAAGGAGTACTGCGTGGACTTTGAACAAACCGGTAAGCCACTGTGGACTAAGGATTTCTACAATTTCTGAATGTAAGCATTGCCCCTGACCCAGATTTCCCACCTGCTCAAATAAATTACAAAAATCTAATTTTTATAGACTACTAGACGGACACTATACAAATATATCAAATAATCAGCAGCTGAACTGATAACGGCAGCACTGCTTTCTGCCCAGCCATAGTGGTGAAAGTACGGCACAGCAGAAAGCAGGCCAGCGGCAACCCCACCTGTGTCCCAACTTAACAGCTAAGGTCAAGATTTCTGATGTCTTGACCTAGTTTGTACCGCAATCTAGGTAAAGCATGTTCAAAAATAGCTTCCAAAGTGCTTTTTTTTTAAAAAAAGAACTTCAGTGATCACTGCTGTAAAAATTGTAACATGGGAATAGTTTTGGACAAATGCAGGAAGAATCAAGGATTTTATCAGAGAGAGAGCATGAGAGGGAGAATGAAAGCTTATTTTGATTTTTCTACACTAATGGTTTTTAATTGAAACTATTTATTCATAGTTTTAATCCTAACAGTTTACTAACTGAATAATAGGATAAGCTTCACAAGCTGCAAAGCATGATATTAAACAAAAAGACGAATATAAGCTGTGAAGTTGAAAAAAGCTCATCAACTCAGATCCACTGTAAAGTAACAACAAATCCTGTGGTTTCTCTTTCTATTTATCAGAGGACTCGTTCATCCATCCATCCATTCATTCCAGAGGGGGCACCTAGCGTAGAATGCAGCTGGCAGGTTGGTAAGTGTGGCACCCTAATGGCGCCATGTGTCACAAGTCTTGGAAGCACCCTCTGGTTGCCACTGAGCTACCGCGTGAAATCCAAGGTATTCATACTTGCATATAAAACCCTAAGTTTAATGGAGCTTACTCCCAGGTGAGTGGAAACAGGACTGCGGAATAAGTAGTGCGGAAATCAGGCCCCAGCACAACATTATAGCTTTTAGCAGCACCAGTGCTTCAATCCATTATGCTGCTCTGCTAAATTGGGTCAACCAGCACTTCCAGGTGTGTTAGTGGAATTAAGCAAAATTGGCACAAAAGTGGAGAAGCGGCATGGAATTGTCTAGGCAAATAACTGGTGAACAATCCTAGATTATACAGTAGTGGCCAAAATTGTGGAAACCTTTTGGAGAAAGTGTATTTTCGAGGTTTGATGGCTCATAACACCACCGTTTTTTGGAGTAATACCATAAAATAATACCACCTTTCCATTGATATATTATTTTATGGTATTACGCAAAAAAAAAGGGGGTGCTATGAGCCATCATTGCCAAAACAAGATGACACCTGATTGGCTCTCTAAACATTCCTTTTTCTGGTTATTTGGCTATAACTTTTGATAGAATGCAGATAATTGAACAAACTTTGTTGCATTACATTCTTCATTAGATTATCTTTCTATTGATATATAATTTTGTGGTATTACTAAAAAAAAGTAGTGTTATGAGCCATCAAACCTTAGAAATACACTTTCTCCAAAAGGTTTCCACAATTTTGGAACTAGTGTACCTATCAATATTATCACAAACCATCGGTCTGATAAACAGTTACTACCATTCTGCGACTGACATGCAGCAGAGCTAGACAAAGCTGACTCATTTTGCTACAGTGGTATCCTGGACAAATCAGATCAGCATCCTTCCTTCTATGCACTGTTGAAGTTATGCACATCTCTGAATATCAGCTGTTAGGCTAATCCACTGCAATGAACCCATTGGGCAAGGCAGACACCTGTTGTTAATCCACTCTGGCTTTGGCTCTTGGCTTCACTGCAGGCATTTCTTTTGCTCACTAGTGACCTTTGGAGAGTAGCTTTATACAACTGCTTTGTATTAGCAAGCTTTACTATGGAGACAACAGAAACAAGACTTGAATCTCTGTGCTGCAAAACAAAGCACAGCAATACTGAAAAGGGTTATTAATGGAAGACGTCAAAAGTTATTACGAAAATCACTTACTGCTTATTTAAACCCAACACTTACTGCATATATAAACCTTGTCACAGTGCAAGGCTGAAACAAATGACAACTTTTAAAAATCTAGGTAAAGAGGCCTGTAATCCAAAATGTCTTTGATCAATGCCCCATTTGTGGTTCTCACGTCTATTTTAACCATTATTCAGTCTGATGTATTTGACCTTTAGGATAAAATAAGGCCAATGGCTTTTACATTTATTTGCTCCATTGTGTCACTGTAATTGAGTTCACCTAGAGAGACATCTGAAATTTTAATAACAATAATCGTTTAGGCACTAAATTTGGTGCTTTTAATCATAGGGGGCAAATGGCCTCTTTTCAGCTAATCTGCTAAGTGGGGAAAAAATTGAAGTACTGCACTCCTGAGTGATGACCATCTCTCTTATTTTTACAGTACTGTTTGCCTCAATTTCCATCATCTTTTGGGGAGATATTCTGAATGAGGGGCTTGAACAAAAGATTATGTGTTGCACATTAAACAAGACTGAGTTCTATAACATAGGAGCTCACAACACCCTAGGTATTTGATGAGGGTGGCGCTGTTGTCTAAACCATTGAGCCTCTTGGGCTTGTCAATCGGAAGGCCGGTGGTTCAAATCCGTGCCACGGGGTGAGCTCCCTTTGTTCTGTCCCAGCTTCTGCCAGTTTAGCAGTTCGAAAGCACACCAGTGAAGTAGATAAATAGGTACCAATGTGGCAGGAAGGTAAATGGTATTTCTGTGGGCTCTGGCACTCGTCACTGTCCTCCTTGCACCAGTAGCAGTTTAGTCATGCTAGCCGCATGACCCAGAAAGCTGACTGTGGGCAAACACCGGCTCCCTCGGCCTGAAAAGCAAGATGAGCGCCACACCCCACAGTCGCTTTAGACTGGACTTAACCGTCCATGGGTCCTTTACCTTTACTAGTATTCAATTCTGTTTACTGAATTGGGAAGCTGGTACAACCAGTGCATGCTGGGAAACACAATTCCTTCAACTTTTTACCTTCACATTGTGTTTGAGTCCTTACTTTGATATATAGTAGCAAAACAGAGATGATTGCCAAAAATCATGATTGCCTGGGCCAAGACCTTCCAGCAAGTAATCTAGCCACCTCAGGAAGTAGGATTCTCTCTTACCCAATTCAGAACTCAACTATGTGGCAGATCAAACACCTATTGGAAAGATAACTTTAAATCTCCTTTCTGCCTTCTAGAGTTTCATGTCAAGTGAGGACGCTCCACCCTTTTTCATCCATGTCGTTAGCATAGTAATATTCTTACTCTTTTAAGAACTTATTTTATTTAGGGTTGTAAATGTATTAGGTTAAATGTACCCATGAATTTATGTTTATATGCTGCACCACACTTGATTAGCTGGTAAATGAATTCCTTTTCTCACCCATCTGTAATAAACATCTTTTCAAGTGTGCTCTTGAGTAGCACGCCGCTGACCCATGTAAAAGATCCCTCTCTTGCACAAGCGTGTGTAGGGGTTACATGTGAAACACACACACACACACAAGCTTTTTTTTAAATACATTCTGCCCAGAGTGGTGTAATAGGCCAACTTCTATGCAGGAAAAAATAGATAATGAGGCAAGGTGTTTCTGGACTTCTGATTGTTTCTCGATTATTTCCAGATATACAGATATTTCCAGATATACAAAAAAAGTAGTATTTTATTCATGATTGCATTTTCATTTCAGTTCTCAAAGTTTCTTCTCCAAAGTACCTGTGACTCTAAGAGATCATCTTAAGTGAAAGTCAAAGTGAGCGTGTGGCTGGGTAATGAAGTAAAGCTGCACTCCAGAAAGTGAAGGAAAGAAGCAGTGTGTCCAAGCTGAGCCACTTTCTTCCCCAAATCATCTTCCTACATGGATTAATCACCTTGTTTGCCTTAGTTGTGCTTCACTTTGCTGGACTCCTGCTTTCAACATGGATGCACAGGTGCTACCTCCCTTTATTCACCGCTTACTAAAGTATTGGTCTATACCTAACTCAATAAAATGCCTGGAGTCCCCCTTCCCCTGCAACAGGCATCACTTAGCTTGGGCAGGGATGTGTACTGTCAATGGATGTTGAAGATTTCATTCACTGCACATAATCACAGCCGCCTGCACAGAAGTGGGGAGCTCTCTTGTGCTCCTCTGCTGGGCTGGGAGAGCAAGAGGAATGGCTGTTAATTTTAGGCCCAGAGTGCTGCATTCATATGCATCATCAACCATTGTTGTTATGCTAGGCAACAGATCCAAGTCTGGAATTCATCAAATCTACCTATTTAGAAACAGCCAGGAAAAATAATATACATTTTGCTTATTATTATTATTATTATTATTATTATTATTATTATTATTTGTTCTGCTTTACAGTGTGGGTTGGATCCAGCCCGAGTCAGAAGAGAACTGTGGGACTTTTATCGTGACTAACATCTCATTGATTTCAATAGGACCCAAGTTCAACTAACTTAGTCTACCCCATTGTCTCCAAAAGCAACTCACATTACACACAGAGAGAGACAGACAGACCCTGGTCTTGTTTACAAACTACAGTGGACGTTCGGGTTGCAGACATGATCTGGGCGGGATGCACATTCGCAACCCGCATCTGTGCATCTGCTCACACGTGGGTTGCATTTCGGGGTTTCTGTGCATGGGCAAAGCGCGATTTAGTGCTTCTGCGCATGTGCGACCGCCGAAACCCAGAAGTAACTCATTCTGGTACTTCCAGGTTTTGGCGGTCCGCAACCTGAAAAAACTTAACCTGAAGCGGCTGTAACCCAAGCTTTGACTGTATAAAGACAAAATACACAAGGGGAAGAAAGAAAAGAAAAGAAATTTGTTAATGGCAAAACGAAGAGGTAAATTGTGAATAGCATTGATATCTGTTCGGAGACAGGTGGATTTTCATTTGCTAGTGTTCTTTTCTGGATAGAAGGGATTCAACTACCTGATAGCACCTTAGTTCTCTAACTTGTGACAGAGGGCAGAGTATGCTTCCCCTTGCTTCTCCAGTCTCAGGGCAAATGGTATTAAAGATGTAAAAAGAGCACATGGGCATGCATGCAAAAATAGAGCTAGATAATTCACCTTCTACAGATTTTGCAACTTCCTTAGCAGCACTCAGCTTATGCAAACTGGAAGGTATCTGAAGAAGTGTGCATGCACACGAAAGCTCATACCAAGAACTAACTTAGTTGGTCTTTAAGGTGCTACTGGAAGGAATTTTTTTTGTTTAAACTGGAAGGTGGTTGACTCTCCTTTCAATGTTTTTTAAGCAGAAGTTTGATGGACATCTGTCAGGGATTCTTTGTGGGTACCTTCTAACTCCATGATTCTCCATGATTCTATGAAATAACAACCCCAAATATGGGAAGTATAATAATGGGAAGTATAAAATTCACAATAAAATTTAATGTGTAATTTCACTGGCATTGCTTCTGTTTATAGAGTACATATATGGTGTCTGGCTTTTGGAAAAGTTATTGCTTTGTGATAACCTCCTTTCTGTAACAAGCAACATGCAACACATCTATCAGCTATTACCTCTATTTTAATATTTATACTTTCAAATCCAATCTATAGGCCAAACAAAGTTTTCTACTCATTCAGCTGCCTAAGGCACAGCCCTCCAGGACCCTTTCAGGCAAAAGTTCAATCGGAAAAATTGGATTTTCAAAAACACTGAGCATCTCTTGAGCATGGTTGTGCACTTGTGCAACTCACATTATAGCAACTGATTCCAGTGGCACTAAACTGAATAAATCAAAATACATAACAATATGATCAGATTGTACCTATGCCAATTCAGAACTGAAGCGGCTGCAAATCTTAGATGAATTTAACATTCAAATAACCGTACTGATAGCTATTCTGTCAAAGGGGCAGACTGAGGCTACAACCCTATACACAGTTATCAGAGAGCAAGTCCCACTTAAATATTATGATGTTGCATGGAATATAAAGTCAATAGGTTATCTGTTTTAATTTCTGTGTGGTTTTATTGTACAGATGTACAGATGTATTGTATAGATGTAAACTGCTTTGTTCTTTTTAAAAAGAAACTGTGGTATATAAGCATTTTTATAAAGGAAGGAAAGGAATTGCTTAGACCTCACACTCAAGCAAGTTCTTACACTGCAAAATTGATAACTAACTGCTGCTTTTTATCTCAGTAGGGAAACAAACTTGTGTTTGAGAGTCTCATGAAAACAGAAATGTGTAGTTTGCCTCTAAAACTAGTTTCATAGCTTATCTCTTACTTTCTTAGCTTATTCTAGTTGAAGCAATTGTAGACACTCTCCCCCTCAAAAAGCCAATCTAGCACTGATCAAAGTATGGCACATTTCTGCATTGTGCAGTCCAAAGTGAATTCTGCAAGACTGTTGCACTTTGTTGCAAAAGGAAACACATGAAATTCCAAGGCAAGAACTATGCTAAAAATATAACCAGGATTGCTTGCAAGGAGAGAGGGAGAGGGGGAATTTAAACATCCTTCTGCCAAAAATCAGCGAAGCATAATATTGCATTCAAAGAGCAGTCAAGATTCCTAATTCTCTAGCCCACACACATGAAAATGCCTCAGTTCTTAAACTCTTATGTTTGCTAAAATACAGTAAGAATAAAATATTTTAAAAACAAGTCAATAATAATTATGAAAATAATAACACAATATAGGAACTTTATAGATTTCATAATTCTCACCTTTAAAAAAAAAAGGCATACATGCATTAACTTACCCAACAGCATTGCAGTCTCTTCTAATGAAAAGAAAGCTGGTAGTACAAATCTTCTTAAGCCTCCAGTGGCATGAAAACTATTACAGAAATGAATAGAATAAAGTCTCCTGAGCCTTTCCCCTGCTGGCCTGTTTTACAAAAACCAGTAAGGATCACACTGAGAAGTGTCAAACCTGAATAAGCCACTAGCAATTGGACATATAGCCTCAGGGCAGTTAGCTTTTTCATAGGTGATCATTTGATTTTGTCCAGAAAAAGAAGACTCCTACAATATGCAGGGAAACAATGCACAATCTGCTACAGACAGCAGGCTGAGACATGTAGACAAAGAATCAGTTTTCTTCAAAAGACTTGGATGAGAGAGCTTGTCACAGAAAAATAACTCAGGCACCCTGAAATTACATCAAACCAATCCATCTAAATTCTGCCAATCTGCTGCTTTTCTCATTGCATTTTAAGAGCTGTTCAAACTGCAGCGTGGCAGAGTCCCTGCATTTATGGTGTAATTTATGATCACAAGAGCACCTCTCCTTTCCCCTTACATATTCAAATGCATGTTTGAGCACTACAGAAAGCAAGTTGCAATCAAATACATTTGTCCTAGCTCTATTAACCAGGGCTTAAATTTAAGAGCTAGACCTTTATTGGTATATTTGTTTAAGTTATTCAATAACCATGATCCTATTCTCTAATCTAGGAGGAATCCACTTCCATACATTAAAAATCGAGTGCATAGCCATGAAGAATTTGAAAGAAAAGGATTTACAAACTACTACTACTACTACTACTACTACTACTACTACTACAAGGAGATAAAGTGAAATAAAGGCACCCACATTTGCATTTCTATGTAAACTTTGCTTGCATGCGTGAACTATTTCTTATGTATAATTAAAAAAAATTAAAAGAGTGTCATTATGCAGACCGCATTGGAAGATTTGTAGTGCCACATCACAATCCTGGATTTGCATGAAGTCAGAGTGGGTAGGGGAGCAGAAGAGAAGGCAGGCTGCACAACAGCAGTGGCCATGATATGGGAACGAGATGAGAGGAACACTGAGGGTGAAAGTAGTGGCTTAAAACAATGGGAGGGGTGTGAATAGACTCAAAAGGAAAAAACACAGGGATTACAAGGAGAAATAGCACATATACCCAACACAAAAACTAACACCTTTGCACTGTACAGTGGTACCTCGGGTTACAGATGCTTCAGGTTACAGATGCTTCAGGTTACAGACTCCGCTAACCCAGAAATAGCACCTCGGGTTAAGAACTTTGCTTCAGGATGAGAACAGAAATCATGTGGCAGTACCACAGCAGCAGCGGGAGGCCCCATTAGCTAAAGTGGTGCTTCAGGTTAAGAACAGCTTCAGGTTAAGAACGGATCTCCAGAACGAATTAAGTACGTAACCAGAGGTACCACATGTATTATCTCCAACACGAAATGCCAGATTCAAGTTATTTTATTAACTAGCAAACATCCATACATGCACAACATCAATCAACTGAACTTAACATTCTTTAACTGAACAACAACAACAATAATAATAAATTTTTATTTGTACCCCGCCCTCCACAGCCGGAGCCGGGCTCAGAGCGGCTAACATCATATAAATAATACAATACGCAACAAGCTAAGTGACTGGATTGCTCTTAATATTCTGTTCATCTAAAAAGATACAGTGGCAAATAACATAATGGGGGGGTGCAAAGAGGGCTGCAAAATAGGAGAGGACAGGAGACGTGCATGCGGGGGTGATCTGCATGGAAGGAGGACTTGAGAATAGGAAGAGGTAGGAGAAAGGGGTGAAGGTACTAACAAGGAGTGTGTGCAAAGGGGAGCTGGGGAATAGGAAAGAGGAGGAGGCATGAAAATGAAGGTGGTCTGCGTGCAAGCGGGAGCTGCTTCCGTGGCTGAATTGACCCAGTCAGGAACAGAGCCAGAGCACTGGCTGGCTGGGAGGCTGGAACAGAAGAGAGGGAAGAGATAAAACCCTCCCCTCACCCTCTATTGATTCCCCCATGATCCACATCCAACCAACTTTGCCTCCACAACCCCCTCAGCTTCCACCACAATTGTATTAACCCCCCTACAGTATTTATAACCACAATCCCCAAGCAGCCCCAGCTCTTGCCCTTCAGCACCCCACGCCCAGCATTTGTAGAAGACCCTATTTTGCCACCTAAGAAATGCCCTCCCCCCAACACACATGCACATAACACCCCCATTCAGCTCTGTTCTATTAACATACTATTCCACAAACCCAATATTAGCATACTACCAAATCCTACCACTTGAATATAATATTGATGTTTAACCACTGTAGTGCAATGCAATCCTGTTCATGCTTACTCCAAAGCAAGTCCATTGTTGTTCCATGAAACTTATTCAAAATCGTGGAAACCTAGGATTGAAGCCTTAAGCATCCCAAAATACCAGAGCAATAGATAGATTTGTGTTAACATGGAATACATATAGAACAAACGTGTGTGTGTGTTTAAAACCATTTCTATAGTATAAGTTATTTCTGGATAAACAAAGGCAGGAAGATATGTTTAATATTTAACAGATAGTGTGACATATAAATTGCCCCAAATGATTGATGCACTATAGTAAGAACTTGGAAATTAATTAATGATTATGTCTGGTAGCAAAGAGCACACAATCAGCAGTCATATATAATTCAGCCAAAACATGCCATTTCATTTTGGGATTTGTCATTATGACGTACATTGCCAACAGCATTTTTACTAACCAGATTAATTTTGCTGAATAAATTTATTTCACACACACACACACACACACACATACACACACACACTTAGCTTAGAGTACTGAATCTGACTAACACAGAAGTATAAAAAGGCATCTAATTTGAATCAAGCATCCTTTGGTTTGCTGATGAATAGCAAACCAAAGGCAGCACAACCAACTGCTAACAAAAAGTTATGCTTTCTGTGAACTAATGGAAAAAATTAGTGAAACACATGTAGCTCTGCATAGCTGGCATTTTTTAAAAAAAAATAAGAAAGTTCAGAATTTACAAATTCATGATGTTTCAAGGAAACTGAGGAGAAGACATGGATCATAGTCCTAGGTGAAGCATTCTAGAACACTCAATTTCAATATCCCTTAAATTTCAAAAAGTACTGTGCGTTATCTCTGTCAAAAAATAAGAGTGATTGCTTCAATAGATAGGCACACAGATATGCTCAGATCCTGGAGCCATGTGAAATCAATCAATCAAAGTAATTATAAATATATCTATCTGAACTTTGATGGTTCCACATAGATTGAGGTTTCGAGATAGATTTGCGATTTGAAAAGGATATACAAACTGCACACAGCTTAGTCTAATTGCTACACACTGTTATAACTTTACACTAAGTAAAAGGAAAAGCCACTTGTGTATTGTAAATTGGATTTGGTCTGTTCCCTGTGGGATTGTAATACTAACAGTCAAATCAAAGAGTTTTAGCTCCATTTAATCCTTCTACAATCTGCTCCCCCCCCCCTTCAGTGCAGAGCCACTGAAGCCAAATGATTCCCAGTGCCATAAAGTCCAGCTGATTTATCCCCCTGCTGGGAAAAGTCAATAGAACAACCTACAGCCTGATATCCTGCACATCATGCACCCAACAAATCAAAAGGGGTTGACAGCCCTCCAATTCAACCGTGCATGTGTTTTCTGCTGGTGGTAGACACTACAATATGTTGCTTTCATTAATGTGCTTTTCATCTAAGTGCACTAATAACAACTATCCCCACCACCAGAGTGCTACACTTCTTATGGCAATCCTAATTCTGTTCCAGAAGCAAGATGGTTTTCATTTCCAATTCCTTCTCTGAGATTTAATTTTCAGCTGCATTGCTGTCAGTAGCAGACAGTGGGAAGGGGTGGCGACACTCACCTGACAGCTGTGACTACTGCTTACAGGGGAGGGACAAGGTGGCAGGCAGGGAGACTGGTGTAGTGCAAATGCACCAGACTGGCTCTGCTGGTGCATTTACACTGCGCCATCCTCCCTGCCACCTCGCTCCTCCTCTTCCATGTATACCACTTTGTGATCCTTGAAAGATAAAGGTGGCATACAGGTGCAGCAAGGACCTTAATTGCCAGAAATTGGAAAAAAGAATTTGTGCCAACAAAAAAAAAGAATGGCAGGATAAATTATTAGATTATACTGAACTGGCCAGATTAACAGAGACAATTAGGGGGCAACCCAGACAAGAATTTCAAAAAGAATGGGGAAAATGCAGAGAATACTTTACCAAACATTGCCCCCAAAATATATCCCTGGACTTGTTTTGATTAATTTCTACGGGAGACTTTGTGGTTTTTTAAGTCATAACTAGGAAAAATTGTAATAATCACATATAAAAGAGACAGTACACAAGAAGTAAATAAGGAGGCTATTTACAGGATAAATGAAGTTTTTTATTCTTATGTTATATTTTCTTTATGTAACGGGATAGGAGTTTAATTCTGATAAATTGTCAATGGTGTTGGGTTCGTTTTTATGTATGAGTTTTTGTGGACTACGTTGTAAACAGTTGCACTCCCAGCTGTTACATTAGCAGTTCAATCCTATGCATGGTTACTCAAAAGTAAAAGGCGTGGCCCACCCATGAGGCAAGGAGAGGCCACCACCTCAAGTGGCAGAATCCACAGGGGCAGCAGATTCCAATGTAGATTTTTATTCAAGGCCGGCCCACCCATAAGACATGGTGAGGCAAGATGAAGAAATTGCCTCAGGCAGCAGGACCCACCAGGAAAGCAGATTCCTATGTTGAACTGGGAAATGGGAGCCATTTTGGGGTCCACTTGAGGTGCCAAAATGTCTTGGCCCGGCCCTGTCAGTGGGGCTTGCTCCCTAGAACTGCATATGACAGAGCTTTCCAAATTTCCCACGTTTGTGTTATGGAAAAATTTCCGGGGTGAGAGACTACTCAACAGTTCATTGGGGTGCAAGTCTTTGTGGTCAGTAAGAGAAGGAAGTTCCAGCCAAGTAATTTGGAGCAAAACAGCGGTCAATAGACCACGATCTTTGTTGTTGCGCAAACAGGTCCCACAGGAGTATGAACCCAGAGCATGGGGTGACATCCTCTTTTAAAACTTCCCTCTTTCCCCCAGAATTCACTTTGAGAAGCTTCATTGACCCATCATCACTACATCACTAGCATGTCACAAATGGGGAGGGGTATACAAGGGTTACACAAGTTCAACATTAGGTCACTTTATCAGACACCTTTCCCAACACCTCTTAAGTACCCATCACCAAAAGAACAATAAAACTCTTTACATATCCTTGCCCTCAGAACTTGTCTGGAGATGGGCTTTCAGAACACCTGACTTGCTAAACTGCCTCTGTGGATGTCTATTCTTGCCCTCTTGGTCACTCCCTGGGTGGGGTGCCATGTACCTGCTCTCACGCTTGGGGAATTATGGCGGGATGCCCTGTCCCTACTGCCTGCAGTGATTTCCTGCTTCTTGGTTCATGTAGGGAATTGGAGCCCAAATTCACCTTTCTTTAAGGGTTAAAACAGCGTTGGAATGAGGAGAGTCGGTTAAAGTATGGATTTCCTACGAATTTATAAAGCTAGGTTTCTTCCCTGAGCTGCCAAGTCGAAAGGATACATTCAGGCATAATATTTGTAACACTGTAACAACTTTAAAGATGTACCCCCCCTGTCATTTCCGTAACAGTGGTGACACACTTTTTAGATATGCATCATTTCGCAACACAGTACAGTGGTACCTCGGGTTAAGTACTTAATTCGTTCCGGAGGTCCGTACTTAACCTGAAACTGTTCTTAACCTGAAGCACCACTTTAGCTAATGGGGCCTCCTGCTGCCGCCGCGCCACTAGAGCATGATTTCTGTTCTCATCCTGAAGCAAAGTTCTTAACCTGAAGCACTAGTTCTGGGTTAGCGGAGTCTGTAACCTGAAGCGTATGTAACCTGAAGCGTATGTAACCCGAGGTACCACTTTAATCCAGTTTTACAAGCAAACCAGAGGTTAAACTTACCCCTTTCCAGCCCCAGGAGAAGTGTGGGGAGAGTTCCCACAACACTGCAGTCAACACACTAACGTGTCATGACAAGACAGTTTGGAAAGCTCTGGTACTGTATATGGAATTGCAGCCCAATAGTCTTTTAAAGCGAATCTATTTAGTTTCTTTAAACATTTCTGGGACATAAAAGCATTCTTATGTGTACTTGTAAGGCAACACTTGCAGCGTTCTGTAATTAATCCTGACAACCATCTAAAGATCAAACTGATGTATGCTATAAAATACCTAATGCCACTTGCTAGGTCACATATTATGACCACTTATTTCAGTCATCTGAGTAATAGCATGAAACAGCTAATGCACTTCACTCCTTCCCTTGGCCCACCCATTCGTTCTTTTAGAATCAGTTATGGTTCCAGAGTTCTTGTGAAATATCTTCTTTGGATATTTATGCAATACACAACTTCTCGTTCTCGTTTAACAAAGGTTTAGCACCACAATGGTTTCTGAAACTTATGAGATATGTTCAATCTTTTAATTGGCTTTTAAACTACTGTAAGTAATCAATTGAAAGGTTGAAATTAATTCTGAAGCCAGAGATCCATAGAAGTGAGACATTTTTCCTACTCGTGCAACAAAACTACTGTTTGCATCTTTATGCTAGCCAACATTTACTGTATTTTTTGCTCTATAAGACTCACTTTTTCCCTCCTAAAAAGTAAGGGGAAATGTGTGTGCGTCTTATGGAGCGAATGCAGGCTGCAC
This sequence comes from Podarcis muralis, assembly GCF_964188315.1. Classification (NCBI taxonomy): domain Eukaryota; kingdom Metazoa; phylum Chordata; class Lepidosauria; order Squamata; family Lacertidae; genus Podarcis; species Podarcis muralis. The sequence goes on from NC_135666.1 coordinate 41,201,523, forward strand.
AGCTATCCCAGAAGCCAGAACAGCAAGAGGGATTGCTGCTTTCACTGCGCAGTGATCCCTCTTGCTGTTCTGGATTCTGAGATTCAGAATATATTTTTTTCTTGTTTTCCTCCCCCAAAAACTAGGTGCGTCTTGTGGTCTGGTGCGTCTTATAAAGAGTAAAATACGGTACTTACTGACGCCAATTTCCTCTGAGCCCAGTCAGCTTCAGTGCTGTGTAGCAAGAAAACTTTTTATTTTAAAAACAGAAGTTACTGCATTTAACCTAAGAGACAAACTATCTGCTAGCCTTAAAAAAAAACATTTTAAAGATTTATTTTCTTTTTATCAAATACGCTTTAAGGAAGAAAAAACTGCCACATTCCCTGCAACTTGGAAGAGTCTCCATTAAGTTTTTATCTGCCATCAGTTCCACTGATTAATCAGAAACAAATTTTAATATGCAATTAAAGGTTTAGTCGACTAATTACATTGATTAATCAGCTGAAGTCCTAGTTTTCAATTAAACAGCATGTGGCATATTATTGTAATATAATATAACTCGAGTCTCAGGCTCGGTTTGCATAAGTGTTTCAGCCTGCACTAACTTTTCTTGCTGCTGTTTCAAATCAGATCATGGAAATTTCTAGCCTGTGCTTCCACAAGATGACCCTGGAGTGTGTATGCTGATTTTAAAGTACTTCAGCTTTCCTCATCTGGCCGTAAGCACTGCATGTAGTATAATCAGTAATTCCCTTCCTGTCAAGCAGGCCCATAAATACAATCACAAAGAAAGAATAATGTCTTATCTGGAATGTCCATGGTTATAGCTGACACTTCCCAGTGAGAAATCAACATGATCATTGAAGCATCTTTTTCAGTTATCACATGCATTGCTGCCAATGGCACAATCTCTGTAACCACTGATGTGCCAGTCCAGCTGCCAATTCCCCCGAACAACTATATCTATCAGACTGCTTCACACAAGAGAATTTCAAGTGTCTCAACCAGCAGCGGTATGCAAACAGTGCAGCCATGTAGTTGACCTCCAGAATATCTTGGATACACTTTTGTAGTTGGAGTAAATTAAACATACCCTCCAACATTTCTCTGATGAAAATAGGGATGAACTACTACTACTACTACTACTACTACTACTACTACTACTACTACTAATTTTATTATTGATACCCCAGCCATCTGACTGGGTTACCCCAGCCACTCTGGGCAGCTTCCAACATATATAAAACATAATAAAACATTGAACATCTAAAAACTTCCCTATACAGGGCTGGCCGAATAACTCCATACGCCCCAACATTTCTCTGATGAAAGAGGGACGTCCTAAGGAAAAGTGGGGTATTCCGGGGTCAAATCAGAAAGTGAGACAGCTTCTGAAAATTCAGGACTGTCCCTGGGAAAAAGGGACACTTGGAGGGTCTGAATCAAATTGTACTGTAAATCTGCAGGGAACAGAGGGAAAGAGAGGTAGCAAGAATCTTTGTTGTACTGCCATACAAATACTGAATTTAAAAATTTCTGTTGGAAAGAATGGGAGCAGGGAAAAGGCTTAGCTGTCCTCATATAACACCAGGCAGAGATCTTCATCGTATCAGCTGAATGGCATTAACTACAGCAAGTGGGTGAAATGAGGTAATGAGAATGTTCAGCATGCTAGTGACCTTATCATGCTAATATACATGTAGACTAATTCATGAATCTATATATAACTTCCAATGGGCAGTGCTTATAGCTACCTGGCCCTACACCACACTCAAATAGTTTGTTCAGTACAATAAGCTCTGTTTTCAAGTCACAACAACAGAATCAGTAATTGTGTAAGGCCATATGGTATACCAGCTCTGAATCAAAAGCCAAATTACTTTCTTATAATCAATAATAGAATACACTTCCGCTGAGCTACAGTGAAACTTTGAAAATGGCCTTTAGAAGTTTACATCAAAGAATCCACATCTATCAAGGGAATAAGACAATTCCCTTGGAAAGTTAAGGACTGCTCTGAATGTATTTTTTTCTGTTTGCACCTTAAGGGCAAAGATTGCCTTTGAGCAGAGTGTGACTGGCTAATGACAGACTAGGACCCAGCATCAAGGTGATCTTCTGAAATTTCAGGAACAGAGTGATCCCTTCTGAAAAATGGCAATACAGTGGTACCTCGGGTTAAGTACTTAATTCATTCCGGAAGTCCGTTCTTAACCTGAAACTGTTCTTAACCTGAAGCACCACTTTAGCTAATGGAGCCTCCTGCTGCTGCTGCACCACCGGAGCACAATTTCTGTTCTCATCCTGAAGCAAAGTTCTTAACCTGAGGTACTATTTCTGGGTTAGCGGACATGAGGACAGGTTCAATGCTCTGTTCCTTAAGAAGTAAGCTAGAAAGAAAAGAAAATATTCAGAAGCTAGGGGAGGGTGGTACTGTATATTGTACAAATCATGATGCCTTTCCTTTTGATGCTTATTTTACAGATGCATAGCGTGCAGAAATTCAAGGGATGAATATGTCCTCGGCATGAAGATGTAGTGATGAGAAACTTCAACCTGCTCAGCTTCTGCTTTTTGTGCAGCTATTAGAAATATAACAACTACTCAAAAAGTGTAACAACTATTCAGAAATTAAAAAGGAGCCCACCATAGCTGTAGCCAGCAACGTGCGCAAATAAGATGATTTTGCATTTGGAAGTGACGAGTTACTTGGATTGAGAATATTAATAGATGAATCAATCAAACTAATGCATTAATCAATTAATGTAGTGACTGCACATCAAAAGCAAAGCCTTGATTAAAGTGCTTAGCTCTGGAGGAAACCAGATCCACATCAATGTACTATAAGGGTGTTCAAGCTGCCGGCACTGTCATTAACGGGCTTCCAAAAAAACTCTCTTGATTGCTTCGCTATTAAAATGTGGTGTGTTCAGAATCCTGTATGTTTGGATGAGGAAACACACACACACACACAAGAGAGAGAGAAATATACACACAAAATATGCCCTGACAACTGATGGTTTTATGCTGGTCTTAAATTGTATTTAGTTGTTGTGTTGATGCTTGTTTTAGATAGATTTTCTTGCTGCTGTTTATATATATATATATAATTGGTATTTTGAATGTCTCCGTAAAACCATCTTGAGAACCTAATTATGTGTTTGAGCACTCTGCTACGCTGGGCCTCAAAGCATCAAGCCCTTTGCAGAATAGAGTCCCTAATTAGTGGTTTTACTTCCTTCTTGTTAATGTAGAACTCAAATAATATTACAGCGTGTTTCGCTCCAGGCAGTTCAATCAAGGTGTGGAGACATAAGATTATAGTACCAACACTACAAATCCCATGGACGTTTTTGCCAGAGTGAAGTTGTTCATATTGGAATTCAGCCCCAAGACTGGGTAATTATATTCAAAACTACATTCCTTACCCATTGCCACTATTGCACAGTTTTCTTTTTTTAGAATAGATGCTGGTGGGGGTGAGGCGACATTCTAAATACTGTGTACTATAAGGAAGAGTATGTACAAATGTACTAGTTCCACCCACCATTGCCATCCCTGTTGCCCTTCAATGCTTTTTTAAATAAATCTTGCTACAAAAACATATAGCTTCAGTTGCTAATGCAGACCCCATCAAGGCAAGGCAGCAAAATGGAATGGAAACTATGAGACAACCAGCAATATTGCACACGTATTTGCATGTGCAGAATGTACCGCCCATGTGTACCACTTGCCACTGTAATCTGTGTCAGTTTGTATAACTGCTTTTTTCTACGTAGGACAAAGAGGAAGCAAAAGCACAATTAAGCATGTGCAGGATTTGTTCAGAAAAACAACCGTTATCTGAGACAATACTCACACTTTCTATGATGAAATGGGGAGGAAAGGCAGACCACTCTACAAAAATTAAGTGGCAGGTTTTGCACATTCCTATATGTGGTGCACACTACAAGCCCAAACAATATTTCTACTCAGAAGTAAGTCCCAGTGTGTAATTGTGTATAAAATTGTCACCTCAATATGAGAGATCTATACTACTTGGGGGGGGGGACTATTTAAAAAATCACTACTACTATCTTCTTTGGACAAGATTGTGAATTTTCATTTATACGGTAATAGCTCAAAGTTCAAAATTTCTCCAGAAATTAATTGAAAAAAGATACTTTGAAGAGCAGAGTTTGATGCTCATAATGATAAGGAATGTTCTTAATTGTAGAAAATGCCTCTTAGCCGCAACATTTTTCAGTGGAAACTGAATAGCAAACAGTTAAAACCAACAGCAATTTTTTAAAAAATGAATATAATTCCTAGCTAATCTTGAAGTACGGTAAAAGCGTGTGATTGGCAGTATAGCAACAATAAAAACAAGAGATGGAGGTTTACCTTTATTACAATGTTATTAGTTCACTGTTCAATGGTAATTAGATTCCATTTTGATACCAAGTCATTTTTTAAAGTATTTGGTGACCAAATATTTACCAAATGTAACATTTTCAAAGGCACCGCTCATTTTAATGAGAGTAGGCCTTTTAATCTTGCCTGCTAAATGAAGTTGATAAAATAAAGGAATCTTAACAAAGGCAGCATTAGGTTTCTACGCTAATTTTATGCACTTGCAATCCTGTTATGAAATATAAGGGACAGAAAGTCCAAAAAGAGAGAGAGAGAGAATGTAAAACCAATTCAATAAAGAGTTTTCATTAGTTAGGAAACTTAATTTAATATGAGAAGTTTAATAAAAGTGGAATTGTGATGTAATGGTAAAAGCATTCCTATGAAAAACTTAAAAAGTGTATATACCATGAACTGTCTTGAGGTAATATACCACATGACTAACAGAGCAGCCTAGACACAGAGTTACAGCCATTAACTAATTACTGAGTTGTCTGGGGGGGGGGGGTGCGCTCATTATTCCATGCATATGAAAAAAACTGTTGCAGGAACAAAAATAAATTACGCCATGTTTTCTTGAATTTGAAAACAGAGCCTACCAAATACTACCAAAATATGACAACATCAGCATATTTTATAAATTATGTTTTTAAAAATGTGATGACTGAATGCTTGCAGACTTCCAACTGTACGAATTAATTCAACAGGAACCTCAAAAATCCTGGCATTTGGAGTGGTAACATATGGTTTTTGAGACTTTTTTCTATTTAAGTCTGGCTCACATACTTGCATTTCTAGAGAAACTGGCTCTGAACCAACAGTGTGTGAATGTAGCAGATAGGAGCACTATCAGAAAACCAGCAATCATATCTATCATCTGTTCAGCTGAGAAAAAGAAAGGTGGGGGAGAAAGAGAGGGGAAAAACCAATCTCCCCTCTTTGTTCCAAACAACTTATCATTGTACAGTGGACCCTCTAGTTACTTACCGCTCTGGATATGTAACTTTCAGGTTACGAACGTGGCAAACCCAGAGGTGTATACTTCCGGGTTTCGTCGCGCGCACATGCGCAGAAGCGCTCTGGGCGCAAAAGCACTCAATCGCGCTGTGCGTGTGCACAGAAGCGGCACCTCTGCCTATGGACTTTTCAGGTTGCGGACAGACCCCCGGAATGAATTTCATTTGTATCCAGACAGTCTACTGTATTTGATAGTTTTCTGATTAGGCTATAAGCAACTGGATCAACAGTGGAAATTTTCTCCACAGCACCTGTTTGTAAATGCAGAATACACATATGAAAACCCTGATGCTTTCTCATATGTCCCTTAGCTACATATTAGTTTGATAGGGGGAAATGAACACTTAGAAGCCCACTTGTAAAGAACATAGAATCGGATCCATCCAAACTTAGCCATATTTAAGTCCCATCGTCTTAAGTACAATTTAACCCTCTATTCAGAGCTTTTCCCCCAGGCGGAATTCACAGGAACTCAGTTCTGGCACCTCTCAGGTGACCACCTTTGCCATTCTAATAGAACAAGGGAGGTGTTCGTGGTGAGCTCCGGCACCTCTTTTTCAAGAAAAATAGCACTGCCTCTATCCATAGCCACATGGTTTTAGCCTCAATCCATATGCATATTGTAGTTTCTTTTGAAATGCTCCCGTTTGATATATTTCCCTGTTAGTATTTCATGCCACCAATGCTGCACATGAGATTGGTGTAAATCGCATGCCTGTCTGGGAAGAGTGTGGGAATGGAAAACAGTCTTATCTCTTCCGCTGTATGTACTATTTGTACTGTACTTTTGCTTTTACTTCTGCCTGTTCTTCTCTCGGAGCAGGGGAGAGAGAGAGAGACACCACGATTCTTGTCTCTGTACCTAGTGTGTAAACAAATACACACTATCTTAGATTAGCTCTACGATGTCTCACGCTTCTTGCTATGTTATGCTAGAAGATTAGTGTACATATATCATTTGATATATGTCGCTGAAGCGCACTGGAGAAAAAGGGAAATGCCTTTTCCAGAGCTGCGTATACCGGAGGACGCTCGGAGTTCGGGGGCTGCAGGGGCACCTCAGCTTCCACCCAGTTTGAAAACACAGGCTATGGTTAAGCTGAGATAGGGCACCTTTCAGACAGCCATCGAGCATGCACAGCTGACAGCGCATGCACAGATAAGCAACATCCTTGAATAGGAGTTCAGTAGGGGGGAATCAAAGCAGGTAATTTGCATTGGGTGAAGACACTTTACCCCCTCTCTGGTGTATACAAAAAGTGCAAATATGACTTGAAATTGGAGCACAGGGTTGGGGAATGGTGGGGGGGATGACCTAACTGTGTTTTAAGCCACTAATGTGCAGAAAGCATAGATCAATTTAGGATTGCCACCAGTGCAAATGCTAACTTTGGTTTTGGTAGGAAGGCAGGCTCCTGAGCAAAGTATATTGAAAAATATGTTTAAAACGTCAAACATGAAGGTTTAGAAAACGGCAGGTATAAAAGAATTGCCTGTGTTTATTGCTGCCATGCTACTTTTATGACTTGCATGAATTCTTTATGCTTCAAAGCATTATAAGACGTCATGGTAAAATAAAAAAAATAAAAATGATGATTTAATAAAGCCTGGGGTGCTTTTTTAAAATAAGGTGTGCATGCTAGGATGTCTAAAACATCCGTTTTGACACTAGGTTATAATTTGGATACGAAATAAAAATTTGTGTTGATATGTGAGATTTAAGTTAAACTGCAATACTTTATTCAAGCACAATGAAATACTTCCTGATTTATATACATAGCAACATGATTACATATGCACACGTTATTTTCAAAGAAAAGTAAAAATATTACATAGAGATATACATACAGAATCATATATGTGCAATAGAAACACACATATGGAATCATAAAATTGTAAGGGATCTTAAAGATCATGTAGACCAGGCATGGCCAAACTTGGCCCTCTAGCTGTTTTGGGACTACAATTCACATCACCCCTGACCACTAGTCCTGTTAGCTAGGGATGATGGGAGTTGTAGTCCCAAAACAGCTGGAGGGCCAAGTTTGGCCATGCCTGATGTAGACCAAGCCCCTGATCTAGGAGGATACAATTACAGCATCTCTGACAGATGACATACAGCCTCTTCTTAAATGTTCCAACCAAGGTATTCAAAACGTAGACCAAATGAAATCCTTGAATAGTCAGCCTCCATCAGTGCAAAAGGTGGCCAGCAGCACATAAAGCATTTGGCATTCAGTGTGGGTCTTTATCCAGACAACACGACACATTAAATTTTCTTATCTCAAAGCCCTCTAGGAACTCACAGGGCTTGTTGGTCCACATCTCAGAATTATTAAAATGCCTTTTTTTCTTTTCCATTTACAGACTTATTCAAATATGCAAAAAAGCACTCCCTTATTTTTGTACGCCTGGTTTCTCTTCCAAAGTGATATGCCTCCAATAATTTGAGTTCCCTTTTAGAGGGAATTATGATACAACTGCAAATAAAATTAAAAGGCATAAGCAGAATTTAAATGTTGTGGCAAATTGTTTTAATGTGAACTAATTTGGGCTACCTTAAGCAGATGCAACAGAGGACAGGTCAACTGTACCTCTAATAGCTGTATAGGAATTTTTCAAGCTCATCGTATCACATTGCTATATGAGTAAACAGGGAGGGGAGAAGCAACACCTGCAAAGGGGTATTTTTACCTTCTAATGCAAGTGACCGTGGTGGAAACTGGCAATCATAACTACCTGGTAGAACTGGGATAATGGGGTTTAAAATCAACTAGCACTCTTCCAAATGAATGTCGTTTACATATTCATGCTAGGACAATGTAATATCACCACACTGGATGGATTAAAATGTATTTTGATCTATCACAAGGTCAAGTGATTTACAAAAGGGGCTTTAATGCATTGTGAAATGTGATATTTGTGCACTCAGGTAGTAGCACAACTGACTGTGCAGCTAGCTATTAAGTGGAAACAGCTGTTTCCAACCTCTAGAGAAACCTCACACCTGACTTCTGATTAATATTCCGGCTCCACTATACGCAGGCTAGAGTTATTGTAACGGACACAAAAATAATTCATTTGGAAAAAGAGTGAAACAAACTGAAAACATGCAAAACTCTGTTGTGTGCTCAATTATTACTGGTGTGGGAAGGAGGGGGTCTGGCTACAATCCAGTTCCCAGCAAAGGGAATTTATTTGTCCAGTCAAATTCACTACCTAAAGGATAGCTTCCAAATACATTGTGTCATCACCACTGAATGTTATTTCTGAAGAATACCAACTGGGTGTCAAATTTGTACTGGTATGAAGAGTGCTTAGGAACAAATTGTTTTTGTTCCACAGACAGAAACATGCAAGTACCATGTGGGTTTCCTTCCAGGTAAAGTAGAAGCTCTAGCAGATTCAGTGGACAAGACCAACAGTGGGTCTAACTGTTAAGAAGATTGTTTCTGCATGTGCTGTAGAGGGAAGTGAGGGGCAGATGGGGCTTGGGAAAGCAGCCCAACTAGGAGAAGGAAAACTCTCATCCTAAACATCGGCTGCTTTTCAGGACACCTTTGAGGAGAAGAAAAGGCTAAGGAGTAAACCCTATATAAGACGGCTGAATGACGCCTTGTATGCCCCCTTCGCCAACTCCTGCATCCAAGCTGGTGCCAAATGTATTGCTCTGCTTTCCTATGGACCACATCAGCAAGGCCAAGAGTGGAGTCTTGTTGTTCGGGTAACCTCCATGAAGTCTGCTCAGGCTTGCACCCCAGGGAGGTCACTTTGGTGCTGTTAATGCAACAATTTGACTTCACCCCCAGAGGGGGCACTCCATTGTCTCTTGAGACAGACAGATGCCCACAACAACATATTCAATGGCATTGCAGGTCAATGCCTGTATGGGACAGCTGCATATTCCTGCTAATTCAGGGGGTTGGACTAGATGATACCGAGGGTCCCTTAAAACTCTACAATTCTATGGTTCTATGGCAAGTTCTATCACCAGGAAGAGTTCAGCATCCAGTGGTTTTCTCAATGAAACCTGCAGAGAAGTAGGAAATACCAGTGGTATAAAGGGGGGGGGCAGGAAGGAAGTAAGAAGGGATGACAAACAAAAAAGGAAGGTGGAAACACACAGAAAATGGAAAGGTTTAATGTGGACCAGGACTTACTAGAATTCAAATAACCAGAGCGTCATCTTTCACCTTAATGTTACAGCTGAACAGCTGTGGCTGAGATGTAAACAATTTACTGAAGACCACACAATAGCAACAATGAGACTGGAACACAGATCTGTCATATATGCTTCATTTTGCTAGGCTAAACTTGCTCATAGGTCCCACAACTTTTGTGAGTGGCCATTTGTTGGGAGAGGGGGTTAAACACGAGACCAGGTGTAATATATTGTGGGGAAATATAACAATAATAAATAATAACCTTTTCAGAACATCTCCCAGCACAAACACACATTCTCTCACTCTCTAACACACTCTCTCTCTCTCTCTCTCTCTCTCTCTCACACACACACACACATTGTCATCATAGTCATCTGTAAAGTATTCATTTCTTTCAAATCGTTATATCATCCTGAGTTGACCTACATGTGGAAATGTTATGAAAATAAACTAGGCAAAGCTGCTAAACGGTGCTCCTCCAATAAGCAACGAAGATCAAGCCCTGGGGTTGAATTTTAAACTATTTTTGTTCTGTGATACATCATACACCAATTGCCCTGGAGAGCTGCACAAAACAGAGTAAGAAATAATCTGGAAATGTCTGCAGATAATTGTTTTAACAACAAGAAAAAGGAGGAGTGGGGGAGGAAGAGGAGACCCATAACTCAAAACCAACAGTACTTTTAAGCCAAACACTACCCATGGGAACTAAAACTGATGATTCTGTTAGATACCCAAATGTATGGTTATTGAATTCTAGAGAACAGAACATCTATGTCATTATGGATGTATACATGAAACGTGTATAATAGGCTTTGGTTACTCTGAGCTTCTGGAACTCTGCACCAATAAATAACTTCTGTGATGAGACCAAAGTTTGAACACTGCATTATAATTTATACATTGCACTTTAATGGGTTTTTATTGTGCAGAATCTTTCATTCCTTTTACTTTTCACACAAACAGGGAAAGAAAAAATGAGACTTGTAGTACATTAGGCAGCAACAAAGATGAAAGTGAAATAAGTGGTGGGAACTTGCAGGTACCTGTCCTATTGCTTAGAAGCCTCTGCAAAATCATTCTTTTTTTCTCGGGACTATTTATGTCTTAAGGTCAGGGTTGGCACCACACTTTAGGGAGCCTTCGACACAGTGTTGAAAATGCTCCCCCCTGATCCTGGCAACTCTGCCTACTGTTGCATGGGAGGGTGTTAAGCACCTTCTCTCCCAACATCACCTCCTCTCCAAAACTAAGGGCAGGACACTATTTTGTGTGAGGGCAGCAACAGCACACCCTCCCACGGGTCTGTATCCCTGTTAGGACCCCAAAGCTATTTCAGCACCACTGCTTTTGAGCTTGACCCAAGGTCAGCTCCCATCGGTGTTCAAAATTAGCCAGGTGCAAGGCACATTTTGCACCTGGCTATCAACCACTTGTGACCAAGTGAAGATACCTGTGCGCCAGGATCATTGGATCATGGGTGCATGCCTGGGGATCATTGAATCTTGACTCTTTTCACACACTAATACCACATCCTGTAGAATTCTATCAGAAGAAGAATTTGGACTTGATATCCCGCCTTTCACTCCCCTTAAGGAGTCTCAAAGCGGCTAACAATCTCCTTTCCCTTCCTCCCCCACAACAAACGCTCTGTGAGGTGAGTGAGGCTGAGAGACTTCAGAGAAGTGTGACTGGCCCAAGGTCACCCAGCAGCTGCATGTGGAGGAGCAGGGAAGTGAACCCGGTTCACCAGATTGCGAGTCTATCACTCTTAATCACTACACCATGCTGGCTCCCAGTATCAGTTATATTTTATCTGCACAATCAGAATGAATTTTAGAAACCAACATGCTTTTTTTCTGTGCAGCCTGAGCAGGAGCAGGAGTGAAGAATGTTATAGGTAATTGTTGTAGCTTGTCCTCACTAACCCCACTCCACTGCCCTGCTCACAGTTGTGAAGAATATTCTTACAATATGAGTTTATTTTTATTGTTTTTCGAGAAAGCTTTTAAGCATATGGTCTCAAGCCTGTAGTCTGGTGGACTCTACTATGTAAACCCTGCTGTATGTCTGTCTTTAAAGTATTAATAACAGCAAGAGTCCTGTGACACCTAAAATGGTGTAGGCTTTCATGGACTACAGCCCACGTCATCAAATGCACGATGTAAGATATTAATAAAGGAAATCCCTGACTAGAGCCATATTTCAAACACAAGAACAGTCAGGAACACTGAACATCTACCGTCTGTTTCTAAATATATAGATACTACATGTTCTAGGATGTTTATAGTTGACATCTCGCTAACTATTCTAAATGCTGGGGAAACAGACAAAGTAAATCTTAGGTCCAACATTTTATTCCCTACTGAACATTAGGGCATCATGATGAGTCCCATGCCTTCCTTTGTGGCATGCTTTGACCTTACCAAGCTGGTGAAATGGAGGTGGGGAGGGACTTCACCTTGGGAAAAACTTGTCAGTAGATTCCTGCCAGTAAGTGCTCTACCAAAAATTGAAAAATGTTGGTTTTCAGGAGAGCAATAATAGAGCAATGCAAAGCATGTATTAATTGGTGGATGCATAAAAGTCAACATGTGCAACTGTAATCTGGACTTTTAAAAATATTTGAAATACTAATTTCTAATGGAACAAATGGAATATTTTCAAACTCGGTTGCTTTTGTCCTTTTGATTCTGGAACTCATTCCTGAGCTTGCTCTGCACAAATGCCAGAATGCTTTATTTTGCTTCATCACAGATTAATTGGTTTTATGGCAACTACAAATAGATTACTTCATCATCAGGATAACAGAGTACCAGGTTTCAGCCTCACAAACTTGTTTTGATCCTTTTAAATGAGAGGGCTATAAAACAGAACGGTTAAGCATGCCACCTGTCAAGAAGCAGATAGACTTGTCTTTCATTTCAATCTAGTATGGTTGGTAACTTAATATAACGTATCTGCAAATCCTCAAGAAATTTAACTGAGGTTAGAAGATAAAGTGCAACAAGTTAATGTGCAATAAGAATCTCTTTGTGCCGCTTGCATGACTACATGACTTCAGCGTGACTAAGAACGTGAGCTGGTGCAATCTGTTCCCTTTATAAGTTACTGGATCATTGAAAAAGTCTCTCCTCCCCACTCTCAATGAGGGGGGGGGGGACAAGAACAGGAGCATAGTTTATTGCTAGCAAATTTTCCAGCCATGGCTGAAGTCCTATGACTTTTTAATATTTAATATTCATGCTTATTTTTCTGTACAGGATTACAATGGGCTATGTCCAACTAAGTTCTACTCAGAGTAGTCATGTCCATTAATTTCAGTGTGTCTACTCCAAGCATGACTGGCACTGAATTTAACAGAGTATGCATACAAACTATGTTTTCCTAGAAATGAGTGGGAAATTTATGAAGGATTATTAGACTTTGGTATGAAGATACAACTGGAGGCTGTCTTTTCATCAGCGTTTTATGGCCATAAAACCATGGGAATGTGATTAATGGTTATCAAAACCATAAATTATTTGAAAGAACAGTTAAAAGCTCCAGTTTCTCAGTGCAGTTTGCCAAGACCTGCAGCTTCTTCCCTCTAAATGACCATGTGAGACCAAGTCCCCAATGAAAACAGCAACAGTAGAAGAGCCAGTGGACAGCAAGAGAACACATGAATTCATCATTATTGGCTTACATAAGTTTCATAGAATTATAGAACAGTAGATTTGGAAGGGACCCTGTGGATCATCTAGTCCAAACCCCTGCAAAGCAGGAATATGCATCTGTCCTGTGGGGGGATCGAACCTGCAACCTTGATATTATCAGCACCATGCTCCAACCAACTGAGTTATGTTTCTTCAGCTTTCATAATTTTTCAGCAAAATGCTAAAAATCCTGCCATTCCTTTACTCTTCCTTTTTCATATTTTAAACTTCCCTGCTAGTTCCAGCTCTTATCAAAATGGCAGTTGCCAATCCAAATTCTTTAGGATAAGTGAAAACCTATCCATGGCAGTACCTTGGAGTATTTTAAAGTCATATAACACCTATTAACTATAGTGAAAATTGTTTGTGCTATTGTATATTCTTTGGAGTTTTTTCACGAAATTACTGTCATTGTATATTAAGTTTTGATTCACTGAAAATTATATTTAAAAAAAATACAACTCTAGGATGTGAATCCAAGTATTGATATAATTCAGAACCAACGTTAAGTAAAGCAAGACTCTGGAGTTGTATCATAACAATTAAAACAATTTACATCAGACCACCAGTGGTCTGCAAACCTCATTCGGGGTATCTGCAACATGCCTGTGGGTATGTGGTTGAAGATAGGAGATGGAACATCAATCACATTTAATAGTCATATTTTAAATTGCACTTTGATTGCTTATTTTATTTCTTATATATGTATTTTATTCTGTTATAGTTTGAATTCTATGAAATTACAATTAAAAGTGGCACTGTGGGTAAAAGCCTCAGCGCCTAGGGCTTGCCGATCAAAAGGTCGGCGGTTCGAATCCCCGCGGCGGGGTGTGCTCCCATTGTTCGGTCCCAGCGCCTGCCAACCTAGCAGTTTGAAAGCACTCCCGGGTGCAAGTAGATAAATAGGGACCGCTTACTAGCGGGAAGGTAAACGGCGTTTCTGTGTGCGGCTCTGGCTCGCCAGAGCAGCGATGTCACGCTGGCCACGTGACCTGGAAGTGTCTCTGGACAGCGCTGGCCCCCGGCCTCTTGAGTGAGATGGGCGCACAACCCTAGAGTCTGTCAAGACTGGCCCGTACGGGCAGGGGTACCTTTACCTTTACCTTAAAAATCATGCGGGAGGAAGTGGAAGACAGAAGTGCCTGGCATGCTCTGGTCCATGGGGTCATGAAGAGTCAGACACGACTAAATGACTAAACAACAACAAAAACCATGCAGTATCTAGCACAGTACACTGCAATTGCAGCACCAGGCAGAACAACCATTAAGTTGTCTGCCAAGACCTTCAGCAATTTTCAAGTAGTCCATGGGAAATAATGAGAACCACTGATTTAGGCACTTCAAATCTTAGTTCTAATGAGGCTATGTGAAGTTTGAATTTTATATCCGTGTGAAAAATCGACCACATATATTACATTGCTAAGATACCATTGTAAAGTACCATTGTGAAAATGTCCCAGCTTAGCTTATCTAGCAAGATTTTCCAAATCAGTTGACTATTTGTTAGTTCCTCAGTGCGTAAAGCAAATAACTAGAGATCCTCAAAATCAGCTTTCCACATTCAGCTGCTTATGGAGGCCTAGTGACTCACTGATGTGTAAATAATTGACTCATCAAGCAAAAAGACACAAAAGCAAATAGATCAATATCCCACTTGCAAACTTGCTTACAGAGCTCAGAAAAACCTCAATTCACTTTATTTCCTTTATTTCATTCAATGAGTCAATTAACTCTGCAGAGCCCTATGATCTAATTCAGCATATATAATGATCAACAATTGCTGACACTTTTGATTAAACTTTCAAATTGCCTCTTAATATAATTTAAACATGTGGGGGGTGGGGCAGGGGCACAGCTATTGACTGAAGTATTCTAAAATGTAACACAGTGACTCAAGTTCTGAGAAGCCCAAATAGCCACTTCAGGTGATGGGAACCAATAGCTTTTAATGTTATCTCACATCAGCGTCACGTGAATTTTGTGTAAGGGTTTGAAGGATGCTTCAAACTCACACATACACCAATAATCTCATTATGCCACCCTTGTTTTTTACTGATTGCAGGCATGATTCACATTTCTCTACAAAAATTTGCAGACTTCCGCTGACAGAAGGCACATAGTGGCCCAAAGCTTGTCAGCTAAATCGCTTGCTTGGATGAATTCAGGAACATGTCACCCACCATCATTAACCAGGACAAAAATCTGGGGACAGGCCAAGCACTAATCCCCTCCACCAACCTCCCTTGCATGCCAGGATGTAGTATGGTATCTGGATGGAAGTGATCCTTTTCCATCTCTTCTTTCATTTAGCCCCAGAAGAATGCATGGAACAGAACCTGCAAAAGATCAGCTGTTTGGGTCACCACTCTGGGAACACTATGAGTGGAAATGCAATGTGTTTATAAGTAAACAAAAACAAATAGCTGCTATCCTCTTCTTGCCTGTTTTCCATGTGACTGGTAAAGTTTTGTTAAAATGGTGCAGAAATCTAAAACACTTATTGAGATATTTTTCTCTTAAAAATCAGAACTTTCTTTAAAAAAACTAAAAAAAACCCCAAAACATAGCCTTTGAAAGGAAAGTTGTTAAAGTAACAAAGGGAGAAAGTCAGGATGGGTGCCTTGGGAGACTGTCCCACACATTGCATGTAAAGGGTAGATTTGACTGTGGAAGGAACAGAAGTGTCCTCATCTGCAGGTAGACCTGCCAAAGCATAAGTTACTGGTTGCAGTAATTCTTCTTCTCCATGTCCCTTTGTTTCAACAGAATCCTTGCAAGTGCAAAGAACACACACTGTGCCATCTGCATGGTGACTATGTCAGCCACACTTATAAGGGGAAAGAAGCCTAGGGAACAGCCACCAAATGTAATCAAGCCATTTGTGGTACAAACGGCCAAAATTAAAGCCTTAAGTTCACCCCTAGCTTTGACCCTACCATTCTCATATGTTGGATTTCTTAATGCATTTGACCTGAGCCATCTGACTGCTGAGCTATCACTGTGTAACACAGTTCCTGACACCATTTACAGAATGTTTCCTGCGTCTCTTCTGGGTGGTAGCCCAAAGTCCAACAATAAATATAAGAACTTGGCTAGGGTTGAACATAAAATTGTACAATTGAAGCCACAGACCAACAAAATGTTCATAAGCTTAAGCATACATTCATAGAAATGCAGGGAAATCGTGGAGGAGAATGTGTTGTATCCTTGCTTTTCTTAATCTTTTCTTCCATGTCACCTTCTGTCTTTATGCATACTACAGGAAAAAAGAAGAAGAATCCCAGCCGAAAAACCCTGTTCCATTTGTCCTCCAGGATCTTGCCATGCACTGACAACAGCCAACCCCTGAATTTCTAGGCATGTTTAACTGATTGCCACACTTAATGGGCTGCAAAAAGACCCCCTCCACCAAAACAAAACCCATCACCAAGGGAAGCCAAGAAATCACTTGCTGCTAATGACTGGCAAAACTCTACTTGGCTGGGCCTTTCTCCAGTCCCCCCCCCCCCAAAAAAAACCACCCCTCATAATAACCCTGTGTCTTTTTGAGTTTTAAAGAGAAACCAAATAGGTGAAATATGCCTCTTCCTAGAGCTGGCCTGCCCATGAGGTAGACTGGGGCAGCTGCCTTGGGCAGTGGAATCCTGCAAGGGTGGGGTCCCCACAGGTGTCCCTGCAGCCAATCCCAAAGAAGGAAGGAGAAGTGGCGGCAGATTCTGGAGAGATCTTGCAGTTGCCACCACTTCTCACTTCTCCTGTGGCAGGGGGTGCTGCACCCACCTGCCCCCACTACCATGAAAGATAGAAGTGGTTGTTGCTTCCAGGGAGATCTCATAGATTTCTTGTGAGATTTTGCCAGAAGCCACACATTAAGTATAATGGTTTAATTGACACAGAAATGAAGAATGGCTGAAGGTATATTGAAAAGGTTTAACATGTTGTTGTTGTTTTCCCATGAGGCTATATCAAAAGCAGCGAGCACTTTGAGCTCTTGCTAAGTTAATGATTAACTAGCTGATTGTTGTTTTTCTGGTAGCTAACTTGTAACCTTAGATCACGTGATAAAGGTATTGAGTTGCATATCTCCATTTTTAAGGGAGTTGCCTTTGTGTCTTTTCTCCCAAACTCAGTGGAGTGAAGATGTAAAATAAGCTCTTCTGAAGGGAGAATAAACAGCCTGGAGGCAAGAATGCAGGCTGCAGAGAGAGAGAGAGAGACCTATGCTTTTATGTGTGTTTGGATTATTTCATATTTTGTAAGATGCTGAGCCTGTGCTGGACAGCACAAGACATTGCATGGATATTTTGGACATATCACTTGATGTATTCTGCTTTATTTTAAAGAGTTCTGTCAGTAAAAGTTTGAATAATATTTTTATGGGTCTGGGCAATGATTTATTCCAAAAAGGAGTCAGTTCTTATGCTTCCAGTTGCTTTAAACTGTGCATTATTAATATCTGCAACACCACAGCCATGAGACCCTGGTAAGTGAGGCTTCAGCAGAGGGAAGGCAAAGCGGGATGGGCCACCCCTGCCTCTTCCACCCCAGTTTCCCCAGTTCTTTCCCAAGCAAGGAACTCAATTGTTGAGAAGGACCAGAGAATAAGCAGGATGAGGAAGCAGAATAAATACAAGAATGATCTTGGCAACTTTTCCTTAACTGGAAATGATGCTGCTGAGTATGTTCAGGAACACCATTTGGTTGTCCCCACCTCCCTTCTCAGAGGCAAAATGTTACCGTTTGTAAGGAGGGGTCTTGCAGGAGATCTGTGTAGTGGTAGAGGCAAATTCAATTATAATAAAAAGGGCCCAAATTATTATTATTATTACAGTATTTGTACCCCATCCATCTGACTGGGTTGTGCCAAGCCACTCTGGACAGCTTCCGACATATAATGTCTCTGCTTATTCATCTTTTTATATAAGTTCTGAGTTATGTCTCCTCCAAATAAAACTGAAACTCTTAAGGACTTCAGATTTCCTTTACAGCTGAAGGAAGAAAATACAAGAGGGAGAGAGATTTCATAAAAAGAGAAAATCAGTGCAATTGCATGTAAATGTTTACTGTATTCTAAAGTAGAAGCCAAATATAGAATAATTCTGATTCCTCTCCACACCCCTTACAAATTCTGTATTTTTGGATACCAGCAGGAGCTCATGAAAACAGATACTTTGAAACTTTGATATTCCATTTCTGGATTTCAGTACCGATAGGACAGGAAAACTGTGTAGATAAATTTCTTTAATCTTAAATGCTGAGTAGATTATAAGATTTAAAGTAACCCCTCTGAAAGCTATATATTAACAGGACATAAATCCTCTTTTTCCTATTACTAAAATTTAAGAGTGGATATTTACATGTTATTCAAGGGGTTACGGAAACCTCTTAAGTGTAAGTACTACCATGTGCATTATGAAATGGATTATTAATAATACATCCTTATCTGTCTTCAACAGAAAGAATAACCACAAGTATCTATGTCTCTCTTATATCTGTCTCAGGTACTGCTTGCATAATGTGTAGCTCCTCTGTTAGACTGCTTCGTTGGTTAATTTATTGTTCAGAAGAGAGTAAGTAAGAAGCTATATAATGCTATAATACTTTCAATTGTATCCTCTACTTCACCTGATGTCAGCAGGCTTGTTTAAGGGGTGCATGTCAGGCTGTGTGGCACACACACCTCTGTTCTTCAACAACTCATCACTGCTGCCCAGTCCCCAGCAGCTGCCGCCTGAAGCAGCTGAGCTGCCTCACTCTACCTGACAATAGAGCTGGTCTGATAGCAGATATTCTTCATTTAAAATGTAGCTTTCTATCAGATTTTATAAAAGTACACAAGTGTTTTACTGAAATTGCACATTGGGCATGTTTGGGGGAGTGGAGCAGTCTAAAAAATTATTTGTCTCCCTCCTCAACGTGAGGTCCGGAGGGTGGCAACACGAGAAGAGGCCTTCTCTGTAGTAGCTCCCAATTTGTGGAATGCTCTCCCCAGGCAGGTTTGTCTGGCGCCTAGATTATATATTTTCAGGCGCCAGGAAAAAACATTCCTTTTCAACGTGGCCTTTGGCTGATTAATATTCTACAGCCTTTTAAATGTGCCTATGGGAAGGGGGCGTATTGTTTCGCTCTTTTGTTTTACTTATTTTCATGTTTTTATCCTGTATTTTACTCTGTGAACTGCACTGTGATCTTATGATAAAAGGTGGTATATAAATCAACAATAAATAAATAAATAAATAAATAAATAAATAAATAAATAAATAAATAAATAAATTTTAAAAAATATATATGATACTTTACATTGGAACCTCCTTCCACAATTTCCCCATAATGAATCAGATCCTAAGCGGAAAACACATGAGTCAGAATTCTAAAATGCCAAGTCTTCCTCTGTATAAAGGAAAGTTTTACAGACCAGTTAAATTATCCCTTCACGCCATCTCTCTCCTCCCCACTCCTGTTTCTAAAAATAGGCAAAGATGAAATCATCTTCACATAGGTCTAGTTCAAATGTAATGTGAAAAACTATGGTTCCTTGCATTGATGAGGAAACTGTGGCCCTCCCTATGTTGAAATGCACCTCAAGCGGCTACAGCGTTCCCAGTCAGTGCCTAATGGCAACTGGTTAATCCTGCACTGTCCAAAGGGTGGGTGGGTTGCTAAGTGACAAGCAGCAGAAGGGAAGAGTTCCATTTATGCAACACACTTGCCCACCTCTCATTGGCCAAAGGTGGCATGATGAGCAGCCTAATTCTCCTCCCATCCAGGGGCAGCCCCATGAGTTGTCTTCTTTGCAGGTGGAGTGGGACAATCTCACTCAACTCACAAGAAGCAGGGGGGGGGGGGACCAAATCGCAAGCCGAAGCCAAGACTTGGTCTTAACTTACTGCTTCTGGTTTGTTTGAAGGAAACAAACAAACGGTTTGATGCTCATTTGCCTTACCATAGTTAATTTTAATTATGGTTTAATGTTACACATGAACCGGGTCAAGGACTCTATTGACTTTCGAAAGGAGGCATGAAGAAGCAGTTATCCAGCCAAGTGCCCAAATTTACATGGCTGAGGTATCTATTCCACTTGAAAGGACATTTGCAAAACAGCTGCTCGTTGCACCCAGAAGCCTCCTGTGCCCATCACCTACAAAAACATATCTATTTGTTTAAATTATTTATAACCCAATATTCTCAGACAATTGCTCATACATTGCCATGGTGAGGAACAACTTACAACAGAACAATATACCATTTAAATGAAAGAAACAGCAACAGGATTTTACTGTTAATAGAAATATGGCTGGTCTTTAACTTCAGGAAAGGCGGAACATCTCAAAGTACAGGAAAAAGAATTAATAAGCTTTAATATATACTTTAAGTAACACAGGAAATGTTTTCTGCTAGGTTGTTCAGCATTAATGTAGGACTTTGTAAGCAAAGCATGCAGGGATTCTATGGGGTTTATTTTTATCTAAGCTCACTTTGTTAGAAAGAATGTATCCACAGACAAAAACTGGCTTTATTCGGTGAAAAGGAAGTGAATAGCAAGAGGTGTTTGCTGCTCTGCATAAATCCATTATCTATAAATATATCCTCAACAGCTTATTATGGACTGTGCTAAAGTTGTCAACAAAACTACTGGGAGGAAGCACCCTCAGTAGAGCTTATCTACTTGCACATGTAATGCCCAGATTAACTAAAACCAGAAATGTTTCGGTAAAGTTATCTATCAAGTTCATTTCAGAGCAATTGCTTAATACTCAGGTTTGAAATTCCTAGACTCTTTGGAACCAGGGTTCAAATCCCAGTGAGATCACATCTTCCTTTCAAGATATAAATAGAAATATTTGCCGTTTCAAAAGTATTTTGGAAGAGACCTTAAAACACAACCAGGCATTAAAATCCACATGCAAAATATCATCAGATTTACTTGAATTTGGAATGGTGGCAACAATGCCTTCAGTTTTATACAGAACACTATTCAATTGCTGCCAGCCACTGGGAGTAAAATGATATAGTGAAATAGCAGGAGGGGCCCAGTTACTTCAATTTAAAGCTATAGGACATTCATGTTCAGAAAATATATATGCAAGATGTTTCCCTCCCTCTCCACTTCCTTCCATAGAGTAATGATACTCCTAACACACTGGATATGGGAAGAATGTAAAAGTCCTTGAAATGCCCTTCACCACCCATCCATACAGCCAGATTTCGGTTATTTATAGAAGGAACTCAGTTGTCAGGGCTCTTTCTTTCCTCTTCATCCTGTGTAGCAACGAAACTAACAAGGCTTTCACATTCTCAGGCTGCCAACATGCCAGCATTCAGTTTTACAATACAGTCATGAGTATGTGTAGCAGTAGCCAATTAGGAAAACTGACAGAAAGATAATTGATGCTCTGGCACCAATTGCTAGTTACACAATTAAAAGGAATTTATTCTACGCTTAAGAGAGTGCAGAAGGTGAACATTTCCATTCAAAACAGAGCCTTGATTCAAACATTCAGTGCCTGCAGGGAAACCCCCTCCAGGCCACCATAAAGACAATCTCAATGCTCTTATCACACATTCAGTGAATGCACGAGACGAGGTGGGAGGGAGGTAGAACGGCAACAGCAGTTTCCGCTCCAAACCTTCACTTTGAATGTATGAATCGAAACCCAAAAAATACAAATGCACATAGGGCTTTCCTGGGATGACTGAAAGCTCTATTTTCAACTCCAGCAGCACCACCACCCGGTTTGCCTAGCAGATGGAGAGAGTCCTGTGCTTGTACATATAATCTCTCTGCTCATTTATTCAAAATGAATTATCTGTGTATATGCTTAGGACAGGGAGTGCCAGCACAGTCCCATTTCCACCACCCCTTCCTCCTTAGACCTGCATTCAACAAGACTCCTTTGGGAGCCTCCCGCACATCTGCCTCTCCTGCAGATGTGGAAACCGACTATGGTTTGTCAGGAGCAGCTCAAGATTGAGATGAACTATGCCAGGGACACATCACTCTCTATGCCAGCTTCGCTAAGCCATTTCAGGAGAGTTTAGAAATGCTCCCTCCATAATCACATACGGTCACTCTCTCTTTCTACTTCTTCCAGTATTTGTATTTCATTCCGATCCGTGAGAAACATATTGAGTGAAGTCAGCAAAACAGACAAATGAATGAAAACCCAACAACCACATAAACAGTTGCAAAAAAATAAAAAGGAGAGGGGAGACTGTACAAAAGTAACAGTGACTTTATTCTAATATCAGACTGATGCTAATACACAGTAAGATTCTTTCAGAGCTCTCAGTTCTTGAGTAATTTACATTGGAGCACTCCAGCCCATTTAACAGGTCCTTAGTGCTGCAGCAATACTGCACTGAGGCTTTTTTAAAGTTATGCAAACTTAATATGCGATGTCCATAAAACTTTACAAGCTTAAAACTGTTCTCCAGACAGTATATTTATGAGTAATACATCTTTAAATGCCATCTCTCTGTGTCAGTATTATATATCATATAACACATCAGGCACTTCAAATATCTTTTCTTTGGCTTTCCCAGCTATAGCCCAGCCATCTGTGTGCATCAAGGGTCACTGACATCAAAAGAGTAGGAGATAAAAATCAAATAAAACATAATGAAATACTATGGCACCTATTTTTAAAACTCTCTGTTCACATGTAATATTTCAAAGCATTATCGTGGGGCTTTGGAAAGCATTGTTAATGGCTAGCGTTCCATGAAACACAAGTGTAAGGCTTTCTCATAGCCGGCTACAGAAAATTGAATATTTAAGCATATTTATGCAGACACCACACATGTGCAAATGTTGCCAGTTCTACAGGGGACCACTAAAAACCAGTGTGCCTGCCAAGATCTAAGCCATATCATTTATATGCAAACCATGAAATTTCAGCTAGTCACACATTGTCAGGTAAACAGACTCAAACATTTTTGTGATTTGCTTGAGATTTTGTCACGGGACCAATACAATATATAGCTATATAATATTGCAATCCTGTGCATTTCTACTCAGAAATAGGTTTCTTACTCCAAGGTAAAGGGATATAGGATTGCAGCAGAGCTGTTTTATCTGTACATAGTTGTTTCAAATGTTTTCCTTTACAAATTAACATAGTGTTTAGAGCATCAGGCTAGGAGCAAGGAGATTAAGGTGCAAATCATCCTTTCAGCCATGAACATCACCAGGTAAGCTTGGGCTGATCGTGACTTCTCAGTCTAATCAAGTAGCAGCCAATGTGGCAGTACAGGGCTACAAAGCCCCCTCCCCACACCAGTGTTGCTACAGGCTACCGCCATCTTCCCTGCCCCAGCCTTGTCCAGGTAAGCCTTTGCCAGGAAGTCACCTTTGTAGCTTGGGGGAGAGATGGAGAACAATGCTTGCCACCCTGAACAACCTAGGAAAGGGAGGGAAAGATTAATACACAACGAGTGACAAACTCCCAGCAGCCCTGATCTTTGGCTGTGCCAGCTGGGATGAATGGGCACTGAAGTTCTACAAGATCTGTAGGGCTTAGGGCAGTCCTACCATCAGACAAAGTGAGGCAACTGCCTCAGTTGGCAAATGTTCTGGGACAGCAGCAGCAGCCCCTGGGCCTTTGCTCCTGAGCCCTCAGACTTTCCCCCTGCTGCCACATGGCCTCTCCTGGGCCACCTGTTCTAGCCTGCTGCCTCACGTGTTGTGGAGGATGTTATCCCATCACTGGGAGACTGAAGCTGGGGAGAGGAGGTTCTCTCTTATCTCCAACTACACCCTTATTTTCAAGGAAAAGGAATGAATGTGCATGTGCAAAATTGTGGTGTGCGTAGTTGCAGTGTGTGCACTGTAGGTTCTCCACTATGCAAATGTGCCCACAGGCCCCCAAAAAAGAGATTTGCAACCCCTGACCTAAAGAAATACTCTATCAAATGAGAATGGCACACCTGTGTGAAATTAGGCAGCCTATCTTTGTTTAAAAACGCAAGAGAGGTTTCTGGGAAAGGATCAGTCAGCCACTGCTGAAGTTGTAACTGGTTACTTGGGATGTATATATACAAGCACCCTCCCCAGTTAAGCAACACAAACGTATTTTGTATTTGGAATGAGAGAACATTTTGTACTCAGGTGTGATAAAACTGAACTGCTAATCGGCCACTAGAGACTGCAATGGGGCACCAGGGAAGAGATGATCTCTTCTGCTCTGGTTTGTTGATTAGGACCAATACAGAACTGCATGTATCCCGCAGCCATGCCCAACAGATTGAAGGCCATGTGCTTATTGTCACTACTGAATTTGATCTGGTGCTTTCTTTTAAGTTACAAAACAGAGCCCAGGATTGGGAACTGCACCAATTGTTAAACCATGGAGGAGACAGAAAAATCAGTCAGGAAATTCCCATGCTACATAATCATCACCCGCAGCAGGATAATTAAATAAAATAGTTCATTACTGTGCTCAATTTTTACTTCGGCAAATCTACAGCCTTATTGTTTAGTATTTTAACAGGAGAGCAGGCAGTCTCTTTGGGACTCTTTAAGAATGTTTTAAATCTTTAATTTCATGAGTTTTACAACTCACCAAATAGCAAGATAATAAAGCTTTGTCAGCACCAACTTTCAACAATGCTGCACCTTGAAGATGCTTTGGCTGCTACACTGGAAAGTCTAGGAACTAGAAGCCTGTCTCAAAATTCTACCCAGTTATTACTGGTCAAAAACTGAGAGCAGTACTGGTACGGGGGATGAGATGGAACCATTCTCCAGACAATAATGTCACTGCCGATAACCTGAACTGTGATTGGGGTATGGTGGAGCAACAGTGAGCTTGGGACTGCATGGATACACTGGAAGGGCCAACTAAGCACTCCAGTTGGTGTACCTGAACAATCCCAAAGTCACTGCTGGCCCAGCCCAGCAATGACGGCAGTATCAGGAGGGTGGATCCGCAGCTCTGCCCCATGCATGGGCCAGAGTTGAATACAAAGGGGATATAAAATGGAGCAGCCACTGGAGCTCCAGCTTTAGGGAAGGTTGACTGAAAGAAGAATGGGCTGTGCAAAAGAGTTCTGATCACCATGTGTGATTGATATATGCATCCAAACATAGTGGCGTAGAATGGGTTGTCAGCACCCAGGGTTGGGTGGGAGGGAGGTAAATGAACAGAGTACGCATGCACATTCAACTGCTTAATGGAGTCCATGTCACCCAGGAGATGGCAGCCGCAGAGATAAGAAAAGAAGAGTTGTTCCATTGTCTGGAGAGGTAACTTCCTGGTTCACATGGAGAAACCATTTTCAACGCAGCCCAGCGACGGAAGTGCATAGCTGTATTTAGGGAGCACTGGGTGTTGAAATCTTCCGCCCCTAACCATTTTGCACCCCAGGCAACTGCCCCTGTGGGCCCTCCCCACATTGCTCCACTGTCCAAATGATACACTACTAACTCCCCTAAAATGTTACTTAACTGGAATTAAAAAGGGCAGTGTTTGTTCAAATGATGAAGCAACAAAGTTGGTAATTGTTTTCATCCAATCTATTACACACAAAATGTCAAGGCAGAAAAATATGTCATCATTAAAAGGCAGGCAGGCAGGCAGGCTACCTTCAGAAACTGTAGGGAAACCATAATCATGACATATATTATGAAGCCAATGAGACAAGTAGAATTAGAGCAGATGTCATGCCAGCCATACTAGAATAATTTAAAGAGTTAAAGCAGTGAGTGCAGCTGTCAC
Organism: Podarcis muralis; assembly: GCF_964188315.1. Classification (NCBI taxonomy): domain Eukaryota; kingdom Metazoa; phylum Chordata; class Lepidosauria; order Squamata; family Lacertidae; genus Podarcis; species Podarcis muralis. The sequence continues at coordinate 41,227,491 of NC_135666.1, forward strand.
CCCCAGCACCCACTCAGAAACACTCCTGGTGCCACACTTAGGGCAAAATGAAGCATACTAGACCTTCTTTAACCTTCATGTGGCACATGAAGTTGGAATGCAACCTTTCCTTTGGCCACGGGTGAGATCTATAAAACAGAGTTATTGGGTTTTTGATAGACATCTCTGTGCTTGGCAAGTCACAAGTTGTTCATCTTAAGTTTCACAGACAATTCAGTTCCGTCCCACTGCAGCAGAAGTTCTTAGATTTCTAAAACAGTTTTGGCATGTGGAGGGGAGTTTCTGAGCATTTGCAGAACAAGTGTATTTAAAAAAGGAGAAACTGAAGTACAACACTGTGGCAGATAAAATTAGAAGAGACTGTTCAGCGCAGAGCTGTCAGCACAAATATCTGAAGTTGGAAAAATATGGAGAGAACACTGAAGGTGGCACATTTAGGATAAGCAAGAGGACCGAGCTCCGACTGAGAGCAGAAACTGGGCACAGCTTTCTTATATGCCCAAGGAGTGGACCAGAGAAGAGAGGCAGGGCAGCAAACAATAAAGCTACAAAGCTTATGTGCACCACTTACACAACGTTGATGTCTGCTGTACCCAGAGGTGTGCCAGCACATAGCGATTATATTTTGAAAGGCATAAATAGAAGAGAATATAATTGCCACAGTTCTTCAGACCATAGTAACACTGGCCGGTGAGGCAGCATGGGTGGGGCACCATTGTTTCCCCAGCTTCCCAACACAGCAGGTTATGCTGGTGCTTAAAGGTAAAGGTAAAGGTACCCCTGACCATTAGGTCCAGTCGCAGATGACTCTGGGGTTGTGGCGCTCATCTCGCTTTATTGGTCGAGGGAGCCAGCGTACAGCTTCTGGGTCATGTGGCCAGCATGACTAAGCCGCTTCTGGCGAACCAGAGCAGCACTCAGAAACACCGTTTACCTTCCCACCGGAGCGGTACCTATTTATCTACTTGCACTTGATGTGCTTTCGAACTGCTAGGTGGGCAGGACCTTACCAAGAGGGAAATGGGCAAGGGTGAGATACAGGAAGACTGGCCCAATGGAACACATGCCAGTGAAGCCCATCTGATGCTCCTTCCACCATGCACTGTATCGGACCAAGCTCTCTTTGGCTCACCCACCCACTCTCAATAAGTGCCAGTGACCCACTGTGTTGCAAAGCAACGGGGTCTTATCCATACTACCTAGTGGGTCACTACTGGACCATAGAGTAGGGATGGGTAACATGTGGCCCTCCAGACCTAAACCCCCAGCAGGATTAGCCAACAAATCCAGTGGTTAGGGAAGATGGGAGTTGTAATCCAACAACCTCTGGAGGGCCAGAAGTACCCCATCCCCACTATACAGGAAAGGAGCAGCAAGCTCAGCATGCTTAGGATACTCCCTGGGCAAGATGCTTGGTTCCTTCTGCAGACCCAAATATACAACCTCATGCCCATGACACTTGTATTCTTTTCCTCCCTATGAGAAAGTGGAGGAGTTTAGTGCACATGGAAGAGAAAGGAAAGCTAAATATCTGTGATACTGAGAATTCACAGAAACAAAGCTATAGCCAATAGACTTTGAAAAGCCATGGTAAACACGCAGTACTTTTGCCTGATCCTCCCTATATCAATATTTTCTACTAACTAATTTATATCATTGGTAGAAAAACAATTTTGTTCTTGCCTTAGCAGTCCCCCATTTGCTAAGATGTGGTTTATGCTAAGGGCGGGATATTTTTCACTCTCAGGTGCAGATGCCCATTTGCCTCCAAAACGATGCACACCTGCCACTGTGAGATTTTGTATCATCCAAGCAACTCTAATAAAATGTTGTGGGGTTGTATCCAATGCTAGTAATGCACAGAATAAACCCATTGAAATGAATGGGTCCATAGACTCTTAGGTCTAATAGTCAAATATGGCCCTTTATGTCAGAGCTAGGGTTAGAGCATATATTTTACCCATTTCAATTATTGAGCTGAAAATGAGTAAAAAGTTATGTCCTGCAAATTTTAGAGTATTCAGTTATGGATAAATAACTCATTAGTTTTGAACATATTCAATTTCAACCCTCAATCCCATCCACTGTCATTGTTTTTGCTAACTGCTTCTGCTTCAACAGCTTTTTTTTCTTGTTGCTGACTTCTTCTTGCATTAGTCAAGTAAAGTACAGTATGTGACCTGAGCTAAGAAGGGATCATTTAGCAAAGATCACCACCTAAGAATTATAACTGGGACATGATGATGTCAGTGAGGATAAACAAAGCCAGAAATCAGCGTAAATGACGGGACAAACGTTTCTGCAGACGTTGCTACAAAATCAGAAGAGGATAGTTTTTGACACTGCAGAAAACATTCCAAAAACTTATTGAGTCTTTTCCAAGGCTGACCTGAAAACTACTCATTCTATTTTGCTGCCCCACTCACAGGCAACAAAATGGGGGGGGGGGAGTGGGGGAGGAAATGGGTGGCTGCCATTCACCCCATAATTCCAATAGGAATTATGCCCCCAAATATTTTTTTAAGAAGTAAACTGGGAGCTAGATAAGTTCTAGCGTGATCCAATATAACAAATGATACTTTTTGTCTCATTGTGCTGCAATGAGCTCTCTAATACCTAGAGAGTAATTTGGCTGAGACTTTTTCTCAAACAGGCACCTAGCAAGTAGACTAACAAATACTCACCTAACGAGAAGGACAGACATTGTATAAGAGCTTATTTCTTCTTTTTCCAGTAGTCCGTTGCAACTTTGACAAAGACTGCTGATTCCCATTAATCATTTCTCAGTTTTTACTATCCCATGTTACAAACCCCACCCGAGCTTTCCATGTTGTGTGGAAATAATTCACATCAGAAACAGAAAAAGGAACAATCGCATCAACAAAGCTGCCATAGAGCATTAGTTTCAAGAGCACATAAGTAAACATCTGAAAAGACAACAGAGAAGCTTGAGCACTTAGATAGAAGCAAATGTGTTCTAGAACAGATGGTGGCTACACTTCACTGCTCCAAGAAGACCTGACATTTTCCCCTGTGGCTGCTGGTGTGCGGCTTAGGAAAATGCCCACAAAACTAATATTTTACAGTTGCTCCTTCATAAAACAGCTAAATCGTGGCTATTCATAAATGATAAGACAATGAATAATCACATCCAGTTTACAGATTTTTAAAATGCAATTATCTAATTTACAAACATCTTCAGATTAGTACTACAAAGGTGGATAGTGATTAAGCATCAGTTGTTTCAAAATTATGCAATGAAAGATCAGTTCTGTCGGGATAAGGCATAACACAAGAAGAGTACTACTTGCAAAGGGCCTCAAACATTGATTCTGTGGGTAGCAAAAAAGTAAACAACCCATGTCAGGATTTCAAGCCCATGATTATGGACTGCTGAATGGATGAAGACTTGCCAAATCCATTCACAAGATATTAAAGATATTCACAACAGCCCTTCACAAGATATTAAAATTATTCAGTAGTAGGATGAATATTCACAATGGTTTATTTTCAGTACCAAGGTTAATGATCTAGGTAGGGGGAAAGGGGTTCACCCATATGAAAACCTACTACTTATTTTTTAATTTATTTTCCATGCCAGCTATCACCCACTCTTCTGCTATCAGTTCTGCTGCTTCAGAACCACTTTTTAACTTGGAAGAGCTTCTTTGACACATGTTACCATGGGCCATGTGGTTATGACTTCACTCTGCACATAGCCAATCAGTCTGGCTATCTGACAACTTCCCTGAGGACAAACAAATCTCTTACCATCTGTGCATTATCTCACTCACCAGAGCAACCCTTCCTGAGATAATTTAATTGACTGTCAATTTCCATGAACAGAATTTAGTCTATATCCACCAACAGTGACTTACGATACAGGGCTAATTGCTGCAGAATGTACACCTGAAATGCACATCCTATTTATTGCATTATTGTATTGTATTAAAATCTGTATGTGAATGTGTCCCTATCCATGTCCAGCAGCAACTAAATATGTGTGACTCAATTGCAATCAGTGAGCTGTTGCCTTGATAACAGAACACAATCTTTTGCAAACACTTTCACGTACCTTTACCCTTTGCACATTTTGTCAGGGAAGGAAGTTTATGAAATACGTATGCCACCAAACACAAACTGCAGCATTTTACACTAACTGATGCTTTAGGACACTCTTCAAGGAAAGCTCCACAGAGAAAGCACTGTAGTAGTCTGGCCTGTAGATTTCACAAGCTTGAATAATGGTTGCCAAATATTATTCGAACAAGCTCATAGCTTACAGATCAGGCATAGCAGATATGTCATCAAAGCCACACTAATGAATATTTAATAATAAATTGAACCATAGCTTCTACTCTTAAATCCAAATGTTAATATTTCTGAAATGTTTAAAATCTAATATTTTACTTTACACTACTCTTCTAAATTGTAGGGATGTGGGTGGCTCTGTGGTCTTGCCGATCAGAAGGTCAGCGGTTCGAATCCCAGCGATGGGGTGAGCTTCAGTTGCTCAGTCCCTGCTCCTGCCCACCTAGCAGTTCGAAAGCACGTCAAAGTGCAAGTAGATAAATAGGTACCACTCCAGCGGGAAGGTAAACGGCATTTCCGTGCACTGCTCTGGTTCGCCAGAAGCAGCTTAGTCATGCTGGCCACATGCGAGATGAGCGCAGCAACCCCAGAGTCATTCGTGACTGGACCTAATGGTCAGGGGTCCCTTTACCTTTACCTTACTCTTCTAAATTATGCAAGACATCAAAAATGGTTTAGCCATACTTAAAAGTGGAACCACCCACTGCCCACTTTTTAAATAGGACTCAAGCACCGCTTCAAAAGCACACCTGATGCACTTTCACGCGTGAATCTCATAGACAAGACAGAATATAGCAAATAACTTACCATTATCAGTTTTTGGATTCCCGTTGCTGAGCTGCTTTAATCTTTTCTGATGTGATTTCCCATTGTAGTGGATCTGTGCCTGAGCAGCAGAGTTCAGTTGAATGTTGCACACATTGCACAAAGTAAAACTGCTGTGTTTCTTCTCCCTTTCTTTCTTTTCCTCACTGTCATCAGGTGTCAGGTCTGCCTCGCCTTCTCTTTCATGAAAACATGTGAAATTTGCAGTATACGGTACATTGTCTTGAGATGGATTAGGACTCCAGGGTTTCTTCATAGTTTCTAAGATAAACAAAAGAGAAAACTATGAGTGATGTGCATACCGCACATCTAGCACTTTTGTCCTGTGGAAATTTGGTGGTCTGCACTTAGCGTCAATGGAGCAAGGCTGTGTTTCTCACATGGTATCAGCAATGCCTGGTTGGCTGGTTAGTGTGGCTCCCTGGCCCTAATGTCAGAAAACTCAACAGGCCATAGGGGGGCCAATCAGTGAAGTCCCTTCCACACATATAAAGACACAATTTCAGAACTGGGGGGGGGGGGATCATATTTTTGATTGCTTCCATTTTCCCTTGATGGCTTAGTATACTATTTACAGTGAGTTTATTTAAAATAGAAGATCGTTAAAAACTGAATCCATTGCTTGTAGTTTGAAAAGACACAGTCATTTCTCTTACTCCCACTAACTCTAGTGTATGGAAAGACTCAACCACAACTATCACAGAAAAAAACACTATGTGGAGCAGCTTAAAGGTCTTGATTCAAATCACAAATTGAGAAATCTGATTTCTTATAATGAATTCAAAAATTACAGACATTGAAGGTTATTAATCTAACTCACATTTGACGATAGTCTAATTAATTACTTATTTGAAGTACTCACAGTGTGATCCTAAGCATGCCTGCTCAGAAGTAAGCACCATCAAGTTCAATGGGAACTTACTTCAGGTTTAAGGATTGCAGCCCAAGACTCTGCTTTATTCAAGAAATCTAATATATTTTTAAGGCTCCCAAACCTCCTCTTTACATGTGCATAGCACAGAATGGATGGCATTTTAAACGCTTCACACAGTAGTACACTAAACTTTACAATTCTAACACAGTAGATCTTGTGATATTTGGAGTTTTTCCCCAACGCTGTCATTCAGTAATCGTAAATCTCATTAGCTGCAGGGAAATGCTTCAAAATATTAAGTGATTGCATCTTAAAGACTCAGAATCCAACAGGGAAATTTAAAATGTACTAATCCCTAGTAATAATTAGCAGTTCTTTATGAAATAAGGCCAGACTCCTGAAAGCATAGGTGTGTGCTGCGATACTGAAGACAATGTGATTTGTGCACATTTTCAGGATAAAGGCCCAAGAAACTAAAGTGTTAGAGTTTAGTAACTGGTAAGTTAAGTTGCAGCCAAGAAAGACAGACTCCAGCTGCAGCGCTGCTGGAAAATTGCTGTACAATTTGGACAAGTTACAATATTTCACATCAGTGTAACCAGAGTTACATACTGTGTAAAATGGAGCTATTATCCCTTTTCGGACACATAAAACACTGTGAGAAGTACAGATGGAGCCTGTGTTAATACTGAGAATTACTGAAACAGATAGAATACTATCTAACAGATAGAATTTTCAAACACCGTTTTTGATGTGCTTCCTTGTGGGAAAGGAAAAGGAAGTAAACACTGGAAAAGACAAATATGACAGAGCTTTTTCTGAGTCATTGCTTAAACATACAAGAGGCACTTACTTCAGACAAAACACTTATGAAGGACACCAAAATTAAGTTAGCCAACTTACCATAACTGGTAAAAACCACAAATTATAGTTGTGTTTATGAAAACATGTACCATTAGTGTCCAGGATTTCAGATATTTTGGTGAACAGAGATCATAGGCCAGCTAAAAGCGAAATGTTAAGGAATAAAATGGTCTACCCCTTAAACCAGATATTCTAAAGCTCTTTAACTGCAAACCTGTGCTTCTACTTTCTTCTTGGTAAATCACTCATAGCCGAGTAAGATTGTCTTTCATCAATAAGGTCTTAACAGTGTGTCTGTAAGTGACTGTGGAAGCCAATTCTAGAGAAGCCAATTCCTGTAGGGACATAGGTTTCTGGGTGGGGATTGATCATGGTGAGGATTTGCCAAACGTGCCTTCCTCTTAGCTTGTTTCTGCCTTTTGTCCTGAGTTCGTGCTTCTTCAAATCCATCACGCCTTTGGTAGAGGCTATTCTCCAACTAGAGCGCTCACAGGCCAGTGTTTCCCAGTTGTTAGTATTTATAGTACTAGATTTGCCTTGATATGCACATTTACCAAGATATAAGTCCCACTGAATTCAATGTGCTTTACTGATTCAACATAACAGGATCATGTTGTATTTCTGAGATTAGTCATGAATTTTTTAGATAATGTCAGGAAAACATCTCTTTCCATCTGCAAAATGGGGGAAATGCTATAGCTTAGTTGTACGCTTTGTGTCCCCATTTCAGTACCCAGCATCTATAGTGTGGCTTGGGGAAAGCTCCTATCCGAAATCCTGGAGAGCTGCTTCCAGTCAGTGTAGTCCAGGGGTAGTCAACCTTTTTATACCTACCACCCACTAATGCAACTTTCTTGATGGTAAAATTTCCTTACCGCCTACCAGTGCTCAATGGAAGGTGGATTCAGCTTGTGCCATAGAACCCCCTACCATCCACCTAGAATCCTGAAACGCCCTGGTGTAGACAGTACTGAACTAGATAGACTAGATAGACCAATGGTCTGACTCACTATAAGGTAATTTTCTATGTCTCTATATTACTATAAAAGGTGGCTGTAAAAATTATTGAAAAGTTACATTAAGAGCTTTGAACTCTAAAAACAACAACCAGACCTCTGAAAAAAGGTCTTTTTAAACTTTTATTACTGAGCTTTCAACTTTTAATTATTCGGACTTCTTGTGTCCTACCAGGTCCAATTTAAGGTGCTGACTTCAGTCTGCAATGTTCTATACAGCTTGGGGCCCAAGTATTTGAAGGTTCATTTTCTCTATTACCAACCAACTGAAGCTTTAAGTGGAGGAAGAGGTCCTGCTCATAGTTCCATTTTCAGTTGCAGTCCACGGTACATGAGCTGTGTTACCCCTGATGTCGCATTCCCTTCACACAGAGATACAGCTGTCCCCTGTATTAAATGCCCTTAGGTGTCAGCTCATGACACATTTGCTTCGTTAGGCATATGTAAATGTTTGATATAATACCTAAATTGTTACTAGCTCCTTCTGACTTATTTTATTTTTAAAAACATATATATAGTTGGTTTTAAGACCTCGTATTCATGTGTATTTCTTTATGAATCATTGTGTAGCATCCTGAAGACCTTTGGGTTGAAGGGCAGAATGCAAAATTATTTATTATTATTATTTATAACATGCCAGTGTGCATGTTGCCATCTGGAGCTCTATGATCAAGTTACAAAGTTCCTGATCACAAGGAGTTTATAATCTAAAACTGACAGTGGAGAAACTATGAGGTAGGTAGAGATCAGAAAGTCGAGAATGCCTGGATAAAAATCCAAAAGGAATGAAAGTATATAAAGAACTTCTCAGAGTGTTTTTTTCCTGATTAAGCTAGTGCTGAAAGAGCAAATATTCCCTGAGGAAGGCAGCAAGGATTCTATATCTACTATCTCTGGAAGAAGGAACAAAAGAGCTATCGTCTGTCAAAAGAATATTTATTTATTTATTAAAAGGTTAAGCCACATCTGCACTAGAGTTTCCCAGGAATAGGTATCGACTGTGAACAAACTCCGAGAACTATAGCTCTGAGAGAGGAATAGGCACTGTGGGTTAAACCACAGAGCCTAGGACTTGCCGATCTGAAGGTTGGTGGTTCGAATCCCCGTGACGGGGTGAGCTCCCGTTGCTTGGTCCCTGCTCCTGCCAACCCAGCAGTTTGAAAGCACGTCAAAGTGCAAGTAGATAAATAGGTACTGCTCCGGCGGGAAGGTAAACGGTGTTTCCGTGCGCTGCTCTGGTTCGCCAGAAGCGGCTTAGTCATGCTGGCCACATGACCCAGAAGCTGGCTCCCTCGGCCAATAAAGCGAGATGAGCGCCGCAACCCCAGAGTCGGCCACAACTGGACCTAATGGTCAGGGGTCCCTTTACCTTTAATAACTATCAGAATCCTTAACAAACTACAGTTCCCAAAATTATTTGGGGGGAACCAAGACTGTTCAAAGTAGTAACATAGTGCTTCAGATGTATAGTTCAGATGGGGCCCTAAGACTTACAAAAATACTATTAGGAGGAGGACAAGCATAAATCTTAAATGCAAATAATGAAATAACATCAGCATGCCTGTTTCTGTTTTTCAACATCCATGCATCTTCTGCATTGAAAACATTCCCCACTAGAGAGCAGTATGAATTTAAAATTACAAATACTTTGTATATATATAAAGGATAATAACTATGTTTTTCTATACAACTGCACAAATATTTTCTAATCTTTTGAGTCATTTTAAAACCTAATATACAGGATAAATTATGTACATTTTGTGGTTAACATGAGCCAAATAGAAAATGTGCATAAATACTGATGACTGTGCATTCACATGAATGTACACAAATAGGCAGCATTAACATCTTGTACATAGTTCCGCCAAAATACAGAGTTTCCACCTGAAAACTGGATATTGATCAGATAATATACAAATTCTTGACATGAATTCACATTTTACCAGCAACATTTGAGTCTATGCATACTGATTGTTTGCGCTGCTCATTTGTGAAAATTCATGTAAATGTATGCAACTGCAGGTCCAGATTTTGACTGTTAAAGGTTCAGGGATCAGTAAAAACAAAGGGAAAAAAGGCTTTATGGGATAAGGGGATAGTAAGAGAGTTTGGTGGAGTAGTGAGGTAGAAGAATGGATGAAGTGGATGGTAGAGTAACTATTGAATTCACAGCCCCTGTATGGATTCCTTTAACAACAGTAGGATGTGCAATGAATATTCAGGTGACAATTGGCATGGACATAAAGTTATGGGTAAAGCTTCGTTTTCTTAATACCCATACTGGGGAAAAGAGACATCTGTTATATTCCCCTGTGTCAAGACAGAACAGATCCGGAGGGAGGGGGAGTGTTGGAAATCAATGGACATAACAGAATAGCAAGTTTTTTTCAGAAGTTATTGTAATATTAATAAATGAATGTTCCTCCACTGGTCTGGTGAAAGAGCCTGTGGGGCAAAGGTGGCAGGTCAGGAGTTTAAGCACCACGGAGAGCTCCAAGTGAGCAACTTGTTCTAGCCAAAGTTAAAAGCAAACCAAGGCTGTGTACACATTACAGTGGTGCCCCACAAGACGAACGCCTCGCAAGACGGAAAACCCGCTAGACAAAAGGGTTTTCCGTTTTGGAGGCACTTCGCAAAATGAATTTCCCTATGGGGTTGCTTCGCAAGACGAAAAAATCCCCGCGGGTTTTTTTCACTCCCCCCCCCCTTTTCCTAAGCCGCTAAGCCGCCTATCAGCTGTTCCGCTGATAACCCGCTTAACAGCTGATCGCGAAAAGCCGCTAGACCGCTGTAGCGCTAATCCACTAAGCTGTCAATGGGCTTGCTTCGCAAGACAAAAAAACCGCTAGACGAAGAGAATCGCGGAATGGATTCTTTTCGTCTTGCGAGGCACCACTGTACCTGCTTAAAACACAACTAGGTACAGTGGTACTTCCGGTTATGAACTTAATTTGTTGCTTAGGTCCGTTCTTAACCCGAAACTATTCTTAACATGAGGTGCGCTTTCGCTAATGGGGCCTCCTGCTGCTGCCGGTACATGACTTCTGCTTGCACAGGAGCATCTACTTCTGGGTTTACGGAGCTCGTTACCCGAAGCGTTCGTAAGGAGGACGGTACGTAACCCAAGGTTCCACTATAATTATTTTCCCCGCAATTCAGATTGAAGCTGGTTGGAGGTGGGGCGGGGGGGGGGAATGCATCAAAATGTATTATTTTTAAAAAATAAATGAGAAAATAGATACAGGATAGGTATGGACTGTGATAAATGTTGTGCTGTCTGCCACTTCCCTAATCAGTGGTGGGAACACAGTGGATTCAGAGCAAATAGGAATGTGTACAAGGCCTCATTCCATTTAAGTTTCTGCCACCAGACTTCCTCTCCCAGGTGCTGTCCCCTTGTGGAGAACCTCTGGCCTGCAGACGGTTACTGCTATGTTTCATGACCTCCTGCTGTACATGCTCCCTGTGCTACTGGACCTTTAGAGGACTTTGAGAGACATTTGGTTTGTTGGGCTGAAGGGAAGACATCCATGAAGATCCTGGCTCTGGCTCCAGAGGCCCAGGTGTTTTGGAACGTTGTTTTGTGGGCTCCTCCCGTCAGTCAGGCTCAGTAGTCCCTCAGTCTCTAGCAGCAGGCTTAGAGCCCTAAAGTTGATGACTCTGCAGTCTCCAACACTTTTCCTCACTTAGGTATTAGCATAAGAGTTCATTCTCAGAACCAGAGGATAAGTGATCAATTTTTTAAAATATTTTTTTTCTTTATATACATTAAAACATGGAAAACAAAGGTAACTCTCCGGTGAAAAATCTATTAGCAAAATAATTTCAATTTGCTTTTTCTTTCAGATCTGTTCAATAAATAAACAATCCCTGTGCTATGACTGGTACAATGCCTACAGCTACGAGTAACAAAAAGAAAGTATTTTGTCTTCGGTGGCTTGTGGCAGATCATTAAAATTGTCCAGGGTGGGCTTTCGAACTTGGAGCAAATTCTATGCTGCATCTCTGCAATCAGCAGGCATTCCCAACCTATAGCTAAATCCAACAAGTTTAATCTATGTTTCAGCAATTTATTTATGCTGGAAAGCACCTTAACGGAAGCCTAATTGTGTTAAAATATGCTGCACTCATTTATTTAATTAAGTTCTATAAAAAGAGATGAGCACTAATCTATCACATATGTTATTTAATTAGCAATACATATCTGTTTCATAATCCTTTGTAAAAGAAACAGAGCACTTTCAGGGGCTTATAAGCAGATTTATAAGCATCACCATTCAAATTCTAGGAAGTTATGCCGCAGTTACTATAATTTCTGCAACACCTATATCTGTGCAAGTGGCCATCTTATTTCCCTTAGCCTCAGGATCCTAATGAAAACAACTGGAGTTTGTCTCAGTATGAAGAGAAAATGTAAATTTGTCTGTGCTATATTATTTTAGAATATTAAGGCTCCTATGCACTTACCTGGGAATAAGCCTTATTAAAAACAATGGGACTTAATTTAGAGTAGACATGCACAGGATTGCACTATAAATTCACTACCTTAAAAGGACCCTAGGGGTTCAGATGAAACTATAAAGTAGTACTTGTTGAACAGAAATAACTACAAAGAAGATTGCTTTACAGACTTTGGGTGGAACTGAACATTGCACTATTTATGAACGTTCCATCTGTGCAAGCATTTCAGTTCACCAGATGGACCAATCCCCCTTCTTCCCTGTGCACTCACAGTTCTGGGGATTTCCTCAAACCCCAACAAGCCAATTTCGGAAGGCACAGCGGATGTGGGGGAAGCCCCATTACTCAAGCAGATTTCTTTGTGCTTTGGGCTTCTGCTGATGGAGCTCATTAACTGAATTCTGCCCATGGGCTTGGATCATAACTAGGCTTCCATCAGAAGAAGGGCCCCATCCATACTTTGTTTTAAATTTTAACTTTTGTATGTTTTAAAGTTAAAATGCTGAAATTGATTAAAATTACCTCGACTTTCTAAGCATTTGGGTAAGCTTGTCTAAACTAGAATGTTTTTACCAGGCACCAAAAAGAGTACTTTAGTATGGTTTACTCCTCAGTAAAGTGTAACATTCCACTTTGGCTATGCCGGGAACCCCTTTCCCTGGTGTCCATTCCACCCCCCCCCCCTTGTGAGGTTTTCAAGTGAAGTTCTTACATTCTTTCTAATCAGGACATCAGTACCTCAAAAATGATTTTAAGAGAAAAAGCAAGTAGGGGGATCGTTTTCTTTTCATGCCCCTAGAAACAGAAGCAGGAGAAACAAGGCTCTTCTGTACTGTTCTGAAAACATCAAATGTAGACTTGCTTCTCTCCTCCCACTGGAAAATGTTGAAGGTAACTGGAACAAAAGCCTGGAAGCTACTGTTGTAATGAAGCTTTACTCCCTTGCTTAGGCTCTGTGGAGTGCTAATGCTAGCCCTGCTGAGTGTGCAAACTCCTTCCAAGGCCCTGTGGCTCATCTAAGCACAGTCAGTAAACTCTTCCAATATGCCTCACTAACCTCAGACTCTGTGGAAAAGCAAATACTTGCATCGTGCATGAGAGAATTCAGAAACTTCTCCTGAGGTTTGATTGAATTAAACTTCATTATCCAAGCCAATTGAGAATAAGACACAGATAAACTTGCTAAAAGTCCTTTGTGAAGATTTCTGTGAGCTGAAATACTGCCCTCCAAGCAAATATCCTATTAAAGACTGAACTGCAGACGAGAGTCATGCGGCTGTGAGAGCTGGCTCAGTGAGCCCTCGGCAATGGACGGACACATTCAAATGATCGTTATCACAGCCATGTCGCCACCCTGCCCTTTATGAACCTCCCTTTGCTGCAGAGTGCAGTTGAAGCAGGGTGCCTCTATTTAACCATAGTTTCGCATTTCACATTCGCTAGTAAAATAGGGCTATCAGCTTTGGAACAAGTCAAGATCTGAAACCAACTGCAAACTATTGTAAGGTTACCAGATTTTCTTGAATGAATCCGGGGACACTTTAAATAAATAAATAAATAAATAAATAAATAAATAAATAAATACTACACATTCAGGACGTTGGTGCTGCAGTGATGGCAGGGCAGAGGGGCCACCGCCGCCTTGACCTCAACCGCCATGTTTCCCCTTCCTCCAAGGAATCTATCTCCTATCTCCATGAGCCTGGGCAGCCCCTGGGTTGTTGGTTCTTCAGTGGTGGTGGTGGAGAAGTGATGCGTGGTGGGTTGGGCAAGGAAGGCAGAGAAGGAGGGCCAAGAGCAGTGGCGGCGGCGAGGCTCGGGTAGCGCGATGCCTCCCTTCCCACTGGAGCATCCCCAATCCCATTCCTACTTGCGTGCAAGCAGGAGGGGGCAGGGATCTCTCAGCTGGGAAGGGAGGCTTCCCGTTGCCTAACTGAGAGATCCCTGCCCCCTCCTGCTTGCACGCAAGTAGGAGTTGGGAGGCTGCTCTGATAGGCAGCATGAAGCCTCCCTTCACAGCTTAGTTGCTGAGGTCTGGGAAGGTGGAGGCAGCCCGGAAGCTGCATCTTTGAGCCCCTGCACCACCATCATATGGGGACTTCTGAGCAGCTTCTGAAGCCAGCCAGAGCCTACTGCTCCAAGCTGCTAAGACTGCCGCTGCTGCATTTCTTAGATGAAATCTGGGGACATTCCGGGGATGGAATTTGTCCAGGGACTTGTTCGCAAATCCAAGGGCTGTCCCCGGGAAACGGGGATGTCTGGTAACCCTAAACTATTGTTTAATATGCTGGCTGGTTCTGAAGGTGGTAAGCATTTATTTATTCATTACACCCAATAACACAGGTTTGGCAAAAAAACAAGAAATTATACTTAATTAGAGGCTTCCTAGTCATATTGTGGCTCACACAATGGAAGCAGCTAGAGGCTTAATACATAAGTAAAAAGACTTGTGCATACTTCAGTCACTAAGCCAAACTATAAAAATCTCAACTGGGTCAGGGTTCCCGAGGATTATCGCTGAAGTTACTAGGGTTACTAGGTCCTAACTCCATAATTTGCTTGACTCTTTAAGCCTGGTACCTTAAATCAGAGTTCAGCCACATGAAGGCTTAAGCAAAAGTGAATTTGTTAGCCTCCAAGGTGCCACAAAGTTCTTAGAGTGCAATCCTATACACGTCTATTCAGAAGTGGTACAGATAAGTATAAATAGGACTGCAGTCTCCTCTGGGCTTGATTTTTTCTGCAATAGAATTCACCTACATGGAGGGGGGGGGGACCTAATAGAATATTATGAACATTATGTGAAACAAAGCTAAGGATTGTACCCTTTGGTGTATGTCATAGATATTTCCCCAAAATGGCTTCCCTATATAGTACCCTTTTGGTACCAGGCTAAATCCACTGCCATCAACAGCTTTTCACAAATCACTTGATTATTGATCACTATGCTTATCGTTCCTCACTGACCTAAACATTTTACACTGCCATTCTCCTGCTGCCTCAGCATCTCTCTGACATTTCTATGGTTGCAAGCTCTCACGTGCAGCGACCCTTTCCTAAAGACACCTTATGGCCATTTAAAGATTTCAATTTTTTTCTGCAATGGTGTGCATTTTTTCCTTGGAGGAAAAAGTGCCTGGGTTGCAATTTAAACTTTCAATCTTTTTATCCATAAAAATTGAGGAAAATCTTAAGTCAAGTGCTTATATTTTCCCTGATATTGTTAACATATTGTACAAAACTGAAACACATCGAATAGCCATCTGCTAACTGCTTTAAACATATATGTTCCAAACCAAGAGAGAGATCAAGCTTACATACACATAGCAGATATGGATGCAGATGAGCAGTGCTAACTTCCTACTTCCATTAAGTCACTAACAGCCACCTACTTTGAGTGGGACTTACTTCTTGGTAGACATGCAAAGGACTGTGCTGTAAAAGTTCGCCTGTATGCTGCTGCTTTGGCTATAAAGGCAAATGGAATCTGACTTTCCTTTTTTTGTTTTGTTTTGGGTACTTCAAAGTAAGTAAAACATACATCTAAGTTACAGGGCTAAGTGATATGCTTCAATAATTTTCACCAGTATATCAATTATTTAGGTTTTCCCCATTTTCCTGGTAAATAATACTTGCTTCTTTAATTATTTTTTTAAAAAAACCTACAAAACTAATTGCACCCAGGAAATTACTGTTTTGCTTGGTTTTGATTGAAGCAAGTGGGTGATACTCAGTGTAGATCCATTGAAAATAATGAACATGACTAAGTTGGTTCCATTAATTTCATTGTGTCTGCACTGAGTAGAGCTTAGCTGAATACCATCCAGTGTTTTAAATTTTCAGTTTTTGCTTGGTCAAGAACTTTCTACCTCCATTTCCAGCTACAATATGGAAACAGCAGCAACTCATTTCAAAGGATAACTGAGTGGATGAATAAAAGAAATTCTTATCTACCTGAATCTATAAAGAAAAGAAAGTCAAAGGAAGGCATGGCTAACCAGGATTACAGAGAAATGTCTTGGTCCTGTTGCCAATCGGCCTTCCATTGGTGATCCTACAAGATCTCACTATACAAAGCATGGTCTCCCTCATCGCATGTTTTAAAACTGGGTATTTTTATTTTAGAAAACCTTTTTTGCTTTCATTTTACAAAAGTTACTTTAAGAAATGTGTGATCTCAATGAGAAATTATAATTATCAATAATGTAAAACCAGGAGCTTTTATTTCTTTTCCCAAAGTGTATGAAATAGCCAAGTGTTTAATTGTTGAATGTCCAGGAATGTTTGATAAGATACGATTTGCAGAGCATAATGCTTCTCGAATTATCTATTAAAGCAGCAGCAATTGCTGCTCAGAAGGCAGTGGATGAGGATGTTGTGCAGAAGTGTCCAACTGTGCACAGTATAATCATACTGGACTTTCTCTGCCCCCTGAACCCCACTTACTGAGTTTCTACAACATAGTGACTTCAAGACATGGTTACAGGGGCATTTAAGAACAAGGTAGCATGTTGAAAAATGTACAGCATAAGCACATTCAGTTCCTAAGATGAGAAACTGGTCAATAAAGTCATATGGCTGCTAAGTGCCTAATGATACGGTTGTTCGGGAGGTGTAAGCTTTTGTGCCTAAGTGCACATCATTTAAACATTCAAAGATTGGACGGGGTTAAAGGTAAGTGAACCAAAATTCATCATGTTTACAATTTTCATAGAACTTGGCAACTAATCTAAGAGAAAACCAATGCAAAAAGCCTTTCTTTAACTGTAACGTTATTTACCTGCAAACAGATTTTGGATTGAATCGTACTTTTAAAGTGGTGTTCACTGCAATAATTTTAAACCAAAGTCCAGCATTCACCATTTGATTTCTCCACAGTAACACACTTTAGATTGCAGCTAGGGATAATGCCATTTTTCTCATGTTTTGCTCACCAAGTTCATTCCAGTATTCTCAACCACATTATCCCCATTGTTCTTAATAAAAATATTTATATACAACTAGTTGGTTTAAAAAAATCAAAGCACTTTAAAACAAGAATATTTAAAGACAATAAAAATCATGTGAAAACTTTAAATCAGATAACAGCAACCAACTCACTGTGGTAAAATGAGTTAGTGTATCTCGGTGTCAACTAGAAGGTTGGTGGTTCGAGCCCACCCAGGGATGGCTGTAGACAGGATGCCTGCATTGCAGGGGCTGGACTACACGACCCTTCTAATGCTAAAATTCTATGATTCTATGAGCTATTTCGGAAAGACGCTTTCTTAATTGCCTGCTGAGCGCTCCACAGGAGACTGGGCCAATGACACTAAAAGCTCAGCTTCTTGTTGCTGTCAGATGAGCCTCACCAACTTGAGGGATGACTAGTAAAGCTCCTGCAGGTGACCTCAGTGATTAAGCCAGGATATAAAGGTATAAAGGTAAAGGTAACCCTGCCCGTACGGGCCAGTCTTGACAGACTCTAGGGTTGTGCGCCCATCTCACTCTAGAGGCCAGGGGCCAGCGCTGTCCGGAGACACTTCCGGGTCATGTGGCCAGCGTGACAAAGCTGCATCTGGCGAGCCAGCGCAGCACACGGAAACACCGTTTACCTTCCCGCTAGTAAGCGGTCCTTATTTATCTACTTGCACCCGGGGGTGCTTTCGAGTATAGGCAGTCCCTAAGGTACCTCGGCCCTAAGTTGTTCAGGGCATTGTAAATACAAGGACCTTGAACCTGGCTTGGTAGTAGATGGGCAGATTTAATGGATTAGTGGCATCATGTGATTTTTAAGAATAATGAGCATGGAACGGCTAGGACAAAATGCTAAAACACAGTTTAGCATTCTGAGCACAAGCCTAGTCCTCCTCTCATCTCCTCCTCTAGCGGACTCATAAGGATATAGGAAACTTCTGCATCTATTTTTTTATTATTATTAACCACCGTTTAGCATTGTATTTGAAACCTAACCTGTGGCTGATCATGGTATGAATTTGGCTTGTTTCAACTAACCAATGTTTGTCTGGATTTGGAGAAGACGCTAAACTGCACTTAATTAAAAACAGAAGTAAAGCTTCCAATTTCCTCCTAGCAGCTGCTTGAGGAGGAGAGGGAACAGGATGTGTGAGCCCAAGGCTCTTTCACATAACACCAAATCATAATTTAGCATAGTGTCAACATGACGCCAGTTCCATCCAATTGCAATTGGATAATACTACAAGATTTGAGAGAGCGGGAAGCTAGAAGTGAAGCAGAGCAGGGCTCATTGTGCTGCCTTAGCTGTGTGTTAGTGTATTAGCTACTAAAGCACAAAGTACTGTTCACTCCATAGGAGCTGAAGTTGCTACATGGTTCTGACACACAGAACTAGCTGTCCCTCTGCATTTAAATCCTTTTTGGTCATCTGCAAAAAGAAATTATTCAAATGCATCACATTATTTGCATGCACCCAATTTGCCAGCTATTTAAGCAATTGCCTCTGGCTATTCTAGGATAAAGCATTCAGTCATTAGGAATGAAAAGATAGAAGATCACGATGCATGTTTGGAACATTCTCACATCCAGCAATATATCTTCTTAATCTGCTAAAGAGATTCAAAAGCATTTATGTTTCCATAATGGGTGCTGAAACACACTTTGCTTCAGAGTTAAAACAATTCTTTGCTTTTACTTACTCAGCCGTTACACAATACATTTGTCAATTGCTTTGAATATTAAAAAAGGCTCTCCAGAAAGTACTCAATATTATTACTTCCATTAATTCTATAATACTGAGCTTGGTGCATTATGAAATTACCCTTGCTGGAGAAACTTGCAATAACGAATAAATTATAGTTTCTCAAGACTGACTTTAAATATTCCACAGTAGCATGATGATAGGTGAAGGACATTTATTTCAAACACTCTTAAGTGTCCTTTAATACTAATTTTGCTCTAGCTAAAGCAAGTTTTGCCAGAAAGCTAAAACCTTTACCCAGTTAAGCTATTACTGGGCTTGTCAGATATTGTTTTTCATATTACCTTACACAATTTTTGCCACGGGACATTCCAGTAGCACATAACTTGCCTAGTATTGGGACCCATGCTTTTTTACTTGTTCTAGCATGGGTCCCAATGCAGAGAGGTAACCATGGAGAGGTAACCACAGAGCACCAAGATCATACCAAATTGTTCAGGGTGGTTAAAACAAAAAGGGATTGTGAAGAGCTCCAAAATGCTATCTCCAAATTGGGTGAATGGGCAGTAAAATGACAGGTGAAAATGTTGGTGGCGGGGGGTGATACCTTAATTTCATATAAACACTAAAGGGATCTAAACTGGTGGTGACTGACTAGGAACAAGACTTTGGGGTCATAGTGGATAACTTGGCAAAAAAAAATACCAACAGCTGCAGAAAATGTGAATTCCATGTCAGGTATAATCAGGAAAAGGGTAGAAGGTAAAAACTGCCAATAACCTAATGTTGTTTTCCTAAACTATAGTGCAACCACACTTGAAATGTTGTGTATAGTTCTGGTTACCTCAACTCAAAAAGAATATTGTAGAGCTTAAAAAGGTTCAGCAACCGGAAATGATCAAGGAGCTGAAGCAAAGGTTGAAACATTTGGGGCTTTTTAGTGTAGACAAAAATGAGTAAGAGGGAACACGACAGAGGTGTATATAAGATTATGATGGGGTAGAGAAAGAGCAGTTTTTCTCCCTCGTTTATAATACCTAGGGCCATCCACTGAATTTGAATATCAGAATATTCAAGACAGACACACACACACACACACACACACACACACACACACACACACACACAGAATACTTCTTTACCCAATATGCTCCCACCCACTGTGGTGGCTTTAAAAGAGTATTGGGCAAATTCACAGAGCATATGTGGTTACTGTATGTTCTTCCTCTACTGTCAGAGGCAGTGTGCAGAGTGCCCATCCTAACGTCAGCACGGAGTGTGCCAAGAGAACAGAGAAGGACCAAACAGTTCTAGGATGGGTCAGGACTCAGCTAGATTGGTAAAGAAAAAGACATTTATATGCGTTGTATGTGCGATAAAACATTGTGCCACTAGATGGCGATGTGGAGCCCCATTTTTCTCTATCTGTTTTCCCTGTTTAAATTTACAACGCTTTTAACTGAAATGCTTCTTTGATGTGTCTAGATGATGGGTAGACAAACTAAGACCCAGGGTCCGGATCCGGCCCAATTGCCTACTGGATCCGGCCTGTGGACAGTCCAGGAATCGCCGTGTGGATCGGTGTGGGGATTCTGATCGTTCGGGCTGCGCCGTTTCTGCCCCCTCCCTCACACACACCGCGGCGGCACTCCTCCCTCCCTCCCTCCCTCCCTCCTGGCTTCTCACCGCCCTGTCTAGAGAAGGAAGGGGGCTGGACTTCATTGAACCATGGTTGGCTGAGCGCCATTTTAAGCAGCCCCTCTCCAGAGCCAGCCCTTTTACACCGCTCATCGTCCTGTCCCGCCCCCCCCCCCCAGCCACTGTTGCTCACAAGGCACAGGTAAGCAGCCACTGGGGCTCGTCCAGTGCTGTGGAGAAGGGAGGGGAGAGTCATGGGGGGATTTTTTCCCCTCCAAAATATAGTCTGCCCCCCCACAAGGTCTGAGGGACAGTGGACCGGCCCCTTGCGGAAAAAGTTTGCTGACCCCTGGTCTAGATCCAGCCCCAGCTGCATTACTGACAGTACAGTGGAGTTTCAGTTACATACAGTATGCTCCTTACAGCATACACAGGCCATGCTCTGGGCAAGGGCATTGGGCCAAGAGGAAACTTACTTCAAACACAACAGCATTTATACTGTATATTGTGATGAGTCATTCTCACATGCTTAATTAGCTGCAGGTGCAGGCCAAAAACATGCCCAAATTAAAGAGCACCCTGAAATTAACCCTTTCTTGTCCAGGAGACTGCTGTTGTGCTCAGTTCCTTCTTGTAGCTTATTTTATAGATATTGTGACTTTTTATATTAGATCTGATTGGTATTATTAATGTTTGAAGTTTTATTACGTTTCTGTATGTGTTGGAAGCTGCCCTGAGTGGCTGGGGCAACCCAGCCAGATGGGCGGGGTATAAATAGTAATAAAATTGTTGTTGTTGCTCACAGGTTAGACACTGTGAGAACAGCATTTCTCCTGCGGTACAGAAACTAGATGTAGGCTCAATGACTTTTGAAAATTAGGCTCTGAATGCATCAGACCTTTGGTGAGTGGTGTGAGGTATCAGCCTTTATAGGATTTGTAATTGAATTAAAGTATGTGATCAAACTCCCATATATTACATACACACACACCCTCTCATGTCCAGTTGCCCCAGGGCAGTCAGTTAAGAGAATGTGCCACAGATGGACCATCATATGACCTAGTCTCGGACTCTTCTAGTGTTAAACTATCCTATCTCATCAATATTATCTGTCAGAACAAACCAATGAGAGCAGGGGGGGTTATCAAAATAACATTGCAATGCCCCCATTTTCATGTGTTGTAAGAAGCCAGAGGCAAAGAGCCAACATCTCAGTATGTTTAGGTACTTATTTCGGTTTTTATCTTTCATCCCTGCTACAGCAAACCAAATAACCTTAATTGCACTGCTGCTTTCTGCACAAAAAGGCCCTGTTTGCATTTTCAGTCATCAATGAACCTCCTTGCGCCCACTTCAGTCTTACTACTATTGTTTCTCTTCAATGATTTTTTATGCCATTATACTACGCCATGCAGCTCTTTCCCAAGGCTAGGGACACACAAAAAAGAAGCAAGTAACACATGTGTGTTTGTGTAGGCATAAGCCTACACTACTCTATGACAGATGTACTCAACTTTTTTTCCAAACCTGTAACACTTGGGGGCAAAGTAGACATTTAAAAATATGATTGCAAATCCCCTGTGTTATTTCATTGATGAAAGGCAGACACTGAGAGGGGACATAATCATGTAGACAAAGGCTTAATCCTTTTCCTCTAATCCATTTTCCTGACTTATAGTAAAAGGTAAAGGGAACCCTGACCATTATGTCCAGTCGTGACCGACTCTGGGGTTGCATGCTCATCTCGCTCTATAGGCCGAGGGAGCCGGCGTTTGTCCACAGACAGCTTCCGGGTCATGTGGCCAGCATGACTAAGCTGCTTCTGGCAAACCAGAGCAGCACATGGAAACGCCGTTTACCTTCCCACCGGAGCAGTACCTATTTATCTACTTGCACTTTGACGTGCTTTCGAACTGCTAGGTTGGCAGGAGCAGGGACCGAGCAACGGGAGCTCACCCCGTCATGGGGATTCGAACCGCCAACTTATATTCCTGACTTATATTGTCCCCCAAATGTTTATTAAAATGGCAGGGGGGGGGTAGAGAAAGACAAATACTCCCATAGCACAATGTCCTGGAATTATTCAATGACAAATAGATCAAGTGATCTAATCACATATTTCCCCCATGTCACACCTAGTTTGGCCCCCAAGACCTCAAAAAAGAGCAAAATTAAGTAAGGGGGACCAACAGAGGAAAATAAGTAGAAATAAGACTGATGTTATATCACAGCAAAGTCTTCTACTTCAGGATCGAGATGAAAAAGAAGCTCGCGTCAGAAGATCTATTAAATACATTATTGATAATAGCAGAAAAATGCCAGTTGATTACACCTCTTTCCTTTTTTTTTACAACAATATTCTCTCCCCCTCTCCCCCCTTCTTCCCTCGTAATTTGTTCCAGCAAAAAAGGCCTCCTCTTCCTCCAGTCTCCTAATAGCACATGCTTTCACCACAGCTGGATATATAAATTATAAAGAAGCATTTAGCAGTGATAAAGGCATCTGAACGCATGAGACCTCAGCATGACAACTCCAACAAGGACTTAGAATGAAAAACCGCATAGGAAAAAAAGCAGTAATATAACAAAACAAACCCTCACAGAAGATACTCAAAGCACTTGGACCATGACAATTTGTCAATAGGGGGAACTTTCTCAGTTTTCACACTGCTGCATTCTGCAGACCTTCCCCACCCCCCAAAATACAAGCACTAGAGATGGAGATGCTTCCTCCTGTTCACACCAAATTAGCTTGGAAATATTTCCAAAACTGGGCTTGCAGTGTTCTAGCTCTGGTTCTCTGGAATCGGTTAATAGCCAAAATTCAGGTGTCTGTATCATGCTGCCTGGGTGCCCAGCAAAGAATTTTTTGTGTAAGAAATCTTTTCCTGAGGTGTAACCCAGTCATTTATGGGATATCAGTTAAATATATATGTATCTGCAGAAATGGTTTTATTGTTTTGTTAGAATTTGCAATGATGGTTTTATTGTTTATATGGTTCTCTGAAATGATTCCATTGCTTTCAAAATGTGTGTCTTACTCAGCTTTTAGTTTGTACACTGCTTTGATGGCTTTATGCTGTGCAGCAGCCTGCAGATTTGTTAAATAAACAAATAAAACAAAACCATAAATATTTTTCCCAGCTCCAATCCAATTACGCTCAGCACCCACCATAGTTCTGATTCCTATAAAAACCCTTACATATGATAAGAGGGAAGAAGGAAGATTTTCCTGGACCTCCCTCCCCTCTTTGATGTGCTGCACAGGACAAAAAGCTCCACAGGCCCTGGGGGTTTTGCAGCTTTCAGCGGCGGTGCAAGCCGTTTGGGCGACTGGGGTGGCGTGCGTGCCCTGCACCCAGGGGCGGGGCCAGCCACCCATGGGGCCAGGCCAGCCGGGGCAGGATGCTCC
This sequence comes from Podarcis muralis, assembly GCF_964188315.1. NCBI lineage: Eukaryota > Metazoa > Chordata > Lepidosauria > Squamata > Lacertidae > Podarcis > Podarcis muralis. The sequence continues at coordinate 41,251,330 of NC_135666.1, forward strand.
GCGGGGTCTCTGAGGAGTCTGCCTGCCTCCTCCCACACAGCCGCCCTACAGTTGAGGGGGAGGCAGTGGGTGGACTGTTTGGGCAGTGCGGAGCTTGTGTGTGCCAATAATAATAATAATAATAATAATAATAATAATAATTTATTATTTGTACCCTGCCCATCTGGCTGGGTTTCCCCAGCCACTCTGGGCGGCTTCCAACAAAGATTAAAAATACATCAAAATGTCACACATTAAAAACTTCCCTGAACAGGGCTGCCTTCAGATGTCTTCTGAATGTCAGGTAGTTGCTTATCTCTTTGACATCTGATGGGAGGGCGTTCCACAGGGTGGGTGCCACTACCGAGAAGGCCCTCTGTCTGGTTCCCTGTAGCTTTGCTTCTTGCAGTGAGGGAACCGCCAGAAGGCCCTCGGCACTGGACCTCAGCGTCCGGGCAGAACGATGGGGGTGGAGATGTTCCTTCAGGTATACTGGGCATAACCCTAAGCCACCACATCTCTCCCAGGAGAGATGTGTGGCTTGGGTGCGCTGCAAGCCTCACGGTAAGTGCCACCCGGCATTTTGTCACCCCCCTCAGTGGTGACACCCAGGCAATCCCGCCCCTACCGCACCCCCCTTTCCTCTGCCCCTGGCAGCTTTTGAATGGAAGGGAAGGGGTCTGCTGAATTGCACCAGGATTTCTTTTCCAGCTCGTACTTTAACCCGAGTTGGAGCAGAACTCAGAGGCTTCATAAGTCATGAAGCTCATTTTTGAGGGGGGATAATAAGCCCAGTAAGCTTCACTAGCATCTCTAATAAACACTATTAAGCTCATGGCTTTGTGAACACTATATATCTTAAGCATTTTTATCTGATTGCATAGCCCTTAAGCCTTAACTTGTAATGTTTAAAATAACATTTCTGTCTTGCGAGGCTTTTCTCTTCCGTGCTTTTACTACAAAGACTTTGTGCATAACAGAAACATTGCTTTATCTGCACACAAATGTACTTGTAATCCTTTGGAGTCTTTGTTAATGCTATTAAACACAAAGCAAGAAAGCCCCAAAGTACTGGAAGAATCACAGAATTGTAGCATTGGAAAGGGACCGCAAGGGTCATCTAGTCCAACCCCCTGCAAGGCAGGAATTTTCTGCCCACAATTTCACAAGCGTATGAGGAAAAGAAAAATAAGAGTAACTTGGTTAAGGAAATTAAAGGGAAGACTCAAGATACCTGCAGCCCCAGAAATTTGGTGGCTGAAACCAGGGGGTTTTAAAATTTTATAGAGACTTATTCAGAACTGGTGCTTTCTGGAGAACCAGCTGCAGATATTGAGGCTCAAGTGAACAAACGTGATTTCCTCCTCCCCTGCTGTGTCTGTATGCTTATATGAATTATGTATGTTCAAATACACTGTTAATTTTAAGTGCTGGATAGCATTGGCTTAATCTTTACTGAGCTAGTGCATGTCAAAAATAGAATGAAAAAGTGAAGCAAAACATATTGCTTTATTTTTCCAATATCTTAGGTAGATACTTTGGCAAACTTATAATTGCTAAGGATTTTGCAGCTGCTTGCTTCACTAATACTGATAATCTATGTGCTTGTGTATTGTGAGATAAATTGCAAGTACAGCCTTTAGGGAGGATAAAGAAATGACTGCAAGCACTGACCCAAATCCAGATTTCATATAACAGTGCAGAATTCAGGAGACAGCAGGCCACAGTGACCATAGTTCAGAACTGGTAGGGCAAAAGATTCTGAATCAAATCTTGCAGGATGAGCCTTTTAAAATTCGGTGTGTTCTTGATCACCTGCCTACATAGAAAAACAACCAGCAGGCCAGAGGAGAAACACAGACACGCCCCCCCCCCTTCACTGCTGAGGTCTGCATCACTTTGGACAAAAATAATAATATGATGCACTCATTCAGTATCAAACACACAGTTACCCATTGTCCTGCTCTGAGGAGAGATGTGGAGAGGCTCAGGTTGGGTTCAAGACAAGGCAGGGTTTAGCCTGGGTGCAGGCTTTTTTCTAACGTGGCTTCAGCAAGCAACAAACAGAGACCAAGTCCTATCTATAGTAGCAACAGCTGCATTCCAACTGCTAGTCCTGCTTGCACTGGGAGGTGCTTGTTCAGTTAAAGGGGCCGAGCCTGCTGCATAATTCTCCTGCTGCAACTGAGCAGGGGAGCTTATGGTCTCACTGCATATTCTGGTATGGAGCCCCTTGTGTCCAAGGAATGGCAGTATCACATTCTCAGGCTGGAGGGGCACTGGCCCCACAGGGCCATACAGTGAAAGGGTCCTCCATAGTCCTTGACCTCCAAACCAGAACTGGAAACTACATTGTTTAATGCAGGTTTCTAATTCGGAGGGCAACAGCTAACCAATTTGGATGCCATGCCAAACTGTAATTAGTGCTAAACAGGAAATGGAGAAGGAACCAACACAAGTCCAGATGTGAGGATACAAGTCACTGCCTGTTCAAGAATTGTCCCCATCTGAATTGAGAGCGTTTTCTGTGTTTTACAGTAAGAAGGTCAGAAGGGAATAGTTTAGTCGGTAGAGCATGAGACTCTGCATCTCTGGGTCATGGGTTCGAGCCCCACATTAGGTAAAAGAGTCCTCCATTCCAGGGGTGGACTAGATGACCCTGGTGGTCCCTTCCAACTCTACCATTCTATGATGAACTCTTATGAACTGTGAAAATAAGCAAGCATCATTTTCAGTACTACCCCTTCTCTTCTTTGACTTATGCTATAAAGGGAGAGAACAAACTGAACATTATGTTTTGCATAAGATAGAAAACAATACAAAGAACATTATTATAATGCCACTGCCATCACAAATCATTTTAAAGATCTTTGTGAGTAATATTAATACTGCGTTCCTGACAGGCTTAAAAACTAGAATATCTGAAAAGTGAGACAGTTGGTAAGACGAATGACAGAGAAGACTACCCTTCATGAAGAAATTATGAATATAGCTGCCTTGATAGAGAGAAATAATGGAGGAAAATATTATCTTTTTCAGAGCAAAAAAGAATGTCTGAAACATAAGGCCTGCACAATAAGAAAATGCCCTTTTGCATTGCAAACACAACAAACCAAGGACAAAATGCATGGAAGTTAAAAGTGGTTCAACTTTCTATAAATCAGTTACTAGCCAAGAGACTTTACATTCATCTTTCTTCTAAGAAAAACTCTGCAGGATGCCAAGGACTGCTGTGCACTGTATACTCAATGATGTTTGGTAAGATTTTATTTTAAAAGGCATTCAAGGATAAACATTTGTATTTGAAGACCTAAATCAATATTCCACTACAAAAACACTCTTATAGGGAAACTATTGTATAATTGCCCATTTTGGATCTTTTGTTCCTTTTCTGAAGCTTCTGGGACAAGCTTATATTTGACACAAGATGGTGACCTGTAAGAACCTATTTTTAGGAAATCTAGATATCAGAATGTACCAGGAGACTGGGAAAAGCATAAGCAGTTCCAAGGTTTACAAAAACAGTTTCTAAGGAATAGGATGTAAATTAGGTGACTAGAATTTTTAACTTCCTTATTAGGACAAGTCAGTGGAGAATTGTATATCTAATGTAATTGCATTATTAGAAAAATGCCACAGGTATAGGCATCAGTTTTCAAAAGGGCACAGAGGTCAGTTAGACAAATCCACTCATCATATTAATGGGAAACCATTAGGCTATATTGCAGCAATCAATATATTTAATAAATCTGGAGTGTGAGGAAACAGCTTCCACCATACTATAATACTCAAGACCTAGTGTTGATGCAGCAAAAACCACTCGATGATAAGTAACAGGGAATTCTGACCCTATTGAACAACTCTTATAGTCAAATACCCGGTTCAGACATAAGATGAAACCATAAAGGTAAAGGTAAAGGACCCCTCACAGTTAAGTCCAGTCGCGAACAACTCTGGGGTTGCAGCGCTTATCTAGCTTTACTGGCCAAGGGAGCCAGCGTTTGTCCGCAGACAGTTTTTCCGGGTCATGTGGCCAGCATGACTGAGCCACTTCTGGCGAAACCAGAGCAGTGCACCAAAACACCATTTACCTTCCCACAGCAGCGGTACCTATTTATCTACTTACACATTGACGTGCTTCAAACTGCTAGGTTGGCAGGAGCTGGGACCGAGCAATGGGAGTTCACCCCGTAGCCGGGATTTGAACCACCAACCTTCCAATTGGCAAGCGCAAGAGGCTCAGTGGTTTAGACCACAGCGCCACCCACATCCCATAGTGCTAAACAAACAATTTGTTTCATGTGATCCCAATCCTGTCCTTCTGCAGTGTGGCCACAAGGAGACTAGAAGCATCCATTTCCTCATTTAGAATAATCATTCTTTATGGTTACACCCCCCCTAAAAAAAAGTCAAACTGTGGCGGGTTTCACCTATGGATTATTGAAACTGTGGTCCTTGGCTTCTTTCAACACACCATGGTTTAAATTAACCGGAGTTCAGAGTTTGGACAAAACAACAATTCTGGCCATGTTGAAATCATATGCTTCTGATCTCCTCACATCCATGCTGGAAGAGGAGAGTGGAGCGCTCTTGCCTGAGGCTCAAGTAGGCTCATTTACTGAGCACTAAACTATGGATTAGCAACTCCAAACTGGGCCATCATTCCCAACAGAGATAGTAGCATCCAACCATAAAGCAAGAGGAAGTAGCTCCAAATAAAAGGTACTCCTTGCTGTGAGAGTTCAAAGCTACCAGAGCTGTTCTCAGCAGACCCTGAGAGACTTATGCTGCATTCAGTACTGTTCAGTGTAGACAGTGCACATTACCAGTGCTGAAATTTAGATTGCAAAACCCTGTGTCTGGAAACATTCTAAAGAACAAAGCTCTCTAGGATGAATGAGATCAGACATTTATCATTAGCAACAGTATAGAAAGCAAATAGGTCAGAAGGAAGCATGCACGTTGTCTGTGCAGACAAAGGAAGTCACAAGAGACATGTGGCTGTCTCCTAAAACAGCGGCCCCACACCTGTTAAAATTAAACTGATAAGGTACACCTCATCTATTCATTGCCCCAAGTAGCCACCACAGTGTTCTGAGTAAACTCATGTAAATAAGTAGGATTCTTCAATTAGTATCTGACATCATGCCATGTATTCATGTTTTCCCTGCTCAAAGAAGTGAAATCGGAAAACTTGGGAACAGGTGATACAATTTATTTGTTAACTGTAGGAGTTCTTAGGCAATTAGTAGAGGGACTGAAGATGAGTTTTCTTCCACAAATTCAGATTCAAAACTGTCTAGTGTTCTCTTCACTGAGGTCTTCTGCTGTTTACAGTTAGCATGGATAATGTCCAACTGAGTTATACTGCAGCAAATTCTGATATGTCAGACACATATTGAAGAATGCCTATTTATATTTCATGAGCTTACTCAGCATGCTGCCAATGGCTACTCATGACAATTTTAGTTAATATATGCTATTAAGTTATACTTGAGTTCTTATTCAATAGACGGTAATTTTAAAACAACAAGACTGTAAGAATATTTGCTAACACCAAATCTGAAGGAGATGCCACCACATTCTCTTCTGTTCAGTCAGAAAGCATTCAATGGCAATATCTATCAAAATCAGACACTCTTAAACTCTTTCACATACAGCGTTAGTCCACGATTGAAGCTGCTGTAAAGAAACACTTTAATCAACTAAGAATCACATTAAATTGCCTTCTGGAATATTCACAAAGGTATTGTTTTTAGAGTAAGTGCCAAGGCTCAGTCTGAGCTTCTTAGCAGGCAGCTTTACTTTACTACTACACATCTCATTTATACTGAAAATGCTAAAGTACCTGGCAGCTGCTTGACATGCAAGATTCTCAGGCACACGAGGCAAGCTACATTATTGCACTGTGCTGGCAAATAGCATCTCCACCATTTTGGGTAATGAGAAGTAATTTTTCAGTCACTCACTCTTTGCAGGCACTTGGAACCTTCTTTTCAACAACGACAAACAAGAAAAAAGGGCTTTCTTTTTGGCTGCAGTTTGTGCTACATATGTTTTGCCCAAAGGTTCCTTTTTGTAGCTATTTTAAAATTCCATTTGGTTACTTATGAGATATCTGAGCCTGGATTAAAAGCACTCTTTTTACATTCTGGCATTTTTCTTTTCAGTTCCTTTTTGGAGTCTGATAACACAGTGCATTTTTAATACTTCAGACCTGGCTGCCTATAGCAGTCTACACAAATTTTTACTAGAGCAGAGCAGAATTGCAGCTGTTCAGGACTAATTTAGACCTTTAATTTCTCTTCATGCTGTAAACCAGGGCTAGCCAACATTATACCCTCCAACAGATGCTGTTGATTACAACTCTCGGTCCCAGCCAATTGCCAGGGATGATAGGGTTTTCGTACACAACATCTGACGGACACCACATTACCTATACCTGATGTAAACATTAGTATAACTTTATAACACTTAAGTTTAAAATAAGGAAATATTCCAGTCTTTACAGTAGCAGATGGTGAGAGGGGAATTAACCTGTCATTGTTCATAGAAGTCTATAGGTTAAAAGGAGGACAGTGACTGATTTAGACACACGTGGGGATGGTTTCAATACGTCATTCCTCATAGGATGGTTTAAGTACTCCATTTCTCCCATTTTTCTGTATCTACCTCATATGTAGATGAGAAGCTGAACTATTCTTCCCTGTGGCTGTGGGTGAGGAATTTATAGGTGGATCATGATGCAAAATGTAGAGTGGGATTTGCAACTATGAAAGAAGAGATTAAAAAATCTGCATCCAACTGCAGTGGAAGTGGGATGGAGAGACATAAGGGTTAAGGTAAGAGACACAGAGAGTTTTTGGGAGCCCATTGGTCCCTTGGTAAAATAGTAGGTGTGGTCACTTGCCAGTTGAGTGGGAATAGAAGAATGTGGTCCTCTCAGCAGAGGGATAGAGGCACTGGAAGTTATTTTTGAAGGAAGCTGTACTCTTCCCCCCCCCCCCCGGCTTTCACCTTTCCTTTCCTTTCAGCTCCAACATGAAATAATGACAACTACAGATCAAAATAAATAATTTTTATCACAGTAGAAATAGAAATTGAGTGGGAGGTTATTGCTGTTTCTATTATCTCTTACATGTCACTGCATCCAAATAACTCTTTTCAACTGAAATACATTGTTTGGCCCAAATTTTAGGTCCCACAGAGGTGATGTGTGTGCAATGTTCCTATTACTTGATCTGCAAACTCTCACAAACAGCAGTTACAGATGCATTCTTTCCACAGTCAAGCAGCCAAGCTTTGTAGAAAAATGCCTTAACCCTTAGGGATTTGATGCTACTATTAATGTAAAGTAAATGCATTAATTAAATTAATTAAAATGAAAAGGAGTAAGATCACTTTATGCCCTTTGAATATAGAATGGACATTAATTAATGCAGCATAGCTGTTTTGCTGTACCATCTTCCCCATCCTGAAACAAGCCTCCAAACCTGATGCCAGAATTGCACAAAGAGCTTGATATATACAAGTCTCTACGCAGACATAGTAATAAAACTGTGTCATCAAGTATGAACAAGGGGACACACAGTATGGTTGTCAGGGGAACGATGACTTTGAACTTCTTGACTTGTGAGTATAAATCTCAACAGTACAGCTGCCTTAATATAGCTCTTTGCATTTAACAAGCTCAGGTTTACAAATAAGAAGTCACTGCAACGGCAGACTGTTCTCCAAGAAACACTCCCGGCAAGTGAAGTTCATAAATGCAGGCTCACAGATGTGCAGTATAAGCAAAACCACTTTAATTGCAACAGTCCTTGGGGGCTGAAATGGTTGAAAAGGAGGAATGGTTGTGCAACCAAATATGACTGCCACATTGCACACCACAAAAAGATGTACTGCAAGAGTACAAAGACAGGTATCTTAGCCATTTCTTGTTATTACACAAAATTTGCCTTTGCTGCTACTATATTTACTATAGCGTGACAATTTATCATTTTTAGATTCAAGAATAACTAACTTTGCATGTCTTGTGGCACCTTAAACACAAACTGGATGATTAAGGTTTCAAGAAGTATGATGCAAACTTATCCTCATTTGGCATACATATGGAAACAGGGGTATAAGATATAGGGGAGGAACTACTTATAAACAGTTCTAGAGAACACACTATGGGCCCCTCAACCAGGTATCTTCTTGCTACTATCCAAAATGCACAAGGTAGGCAAACTTGGGTCTCTCATTATTTCCTGCAACTGATATAGCAGCACTGCAGTTATTTGCTGAACATCACTCACTTAGTAAGGAAACTATAGTCTATTAACTAGTCCATTGAATACCATTCTGATGTAATGGCTCTCTGTGATATTTATATATAAAAATAAAATTCAGGCAACCAGAACTGTTCTCCCTGATGATACCATGGTATATACCTGGAAGTTTAAGCAGGCTGGAAGTAATCGAATAGGATGGTTGGGCACCATGTCCAAGTCATGTACAGCAGTATCCTGCCAAAGAACTGTGGCTGAAAAAGGTGGGGAAACTCAAGGATGTATAATAATAATAATAATAATAATAATAATAATAATAATAATAATTTATTATTTGTACCCCGCCCATCTGGCTGGGTTTCCCCAGCCACTCTGGGCGGCTTCCATAGAAACCAAAAAACACTAAAATATAATACATTAAAAACTTCCCGGAAGAGGGTTGCCTTAAGATGTCTTCTGAATGTCAGATAGTTGTTTATCGTTTTGACATCTGATGGGAGGGCGTTCCACAGGGCGGGCGCCACTACCGAAAAGGCCCTCTGCCTGGTTCCCTGTAGCTTTGCTTCTCGCAATGAGGGAACCACCAGAAGGCCCTCGGCGCTGGACCTCAGCGTCCGGGCAGAACGATGGGGGTGGAGACGCTCCTTCAGGTATACTGGGCCGAGGCCGTTTAGGGCTTTAAAGGTCAACACCAGCACTTTGAATTGTGCTCGGAAACGTACTGGGAGCCAATGTAGGTCTTTCAAGACCGGTGTTATGTGGTCTCGGCGGCCGCCCCCAGTCACCAGTCTAGCTGCCGCATTCTGGATTAGCTGTAGTTTCCAAGTCACCTTCAAAGGTAGCCCCACGTAGAGCGCATTGCAGTAGTCCAAGCGGGAGATAACTAGAGCATGCACCACTCTGGCGAGACAGTCCGCGGGCAGGTAGGGTCTCAGCCTGCGTACCAGGTGGAGTTGGTAGACAGCTGCCCTGGATACAGAATTGACCTGCATGGACAGCTGTGAGTCCAAAATGGCTCCCAGGCTACGCACCTGGTCCTTCAGGGGCACAGTTACCCTATTCAGGACCAGGGAGTCCTCCACACCAGCCCGCCCCCTGTCCCCCAAAAACAGTACTTCTGTCTTGTCAGGATTCAGCTTCAATCCATTAGCCGCCATCCATCCTCCAACCGCCTCCAGGCACTCACACAGGACCTTCACCGCCTTCACTGGTTCTGATTTGAAAGAGAGGTAGAGCTGGGTATCATCTGCATATTGATGGACACCCAGTCCAAACCCCCTGATGATCTCTCCCAGCGGCTTCATATAGATATTAAAAAGCATGGGGGAGAGGACGGAACCCTGAGGCACCCCACAAGTGAGGGCCCAAGGGTCTGAACACTCATCCCCCACCACCACTTTCTGAACACGGCCCAGGAGGAAGGAGCAAAACCACTGTATAACAGTGCCCCCAGCTCCCAACCCCTCTAGACGGTCCAGAAGGATGTTATGGTCGATTGTATCAAAGGCCGCTGAGAGATCCAGCAGAACTAGGAAACAACTCTTACCTTTGTCCCTAGCTCGCCGGAGATCATCAACCAGTGCGACCAAGGCAGTTTCAGTCCCATTATGAGGCCTGAACCCCAATTGGAAGGGATCCAAATGGTCCGATATCCCTGTGACAGTAAGGCTCCTTTAAGGCCTGGGCTTGAGGAAATGAGGGGTTAAGGGGAGTGGCCAGCTGCAGGGAATGGAATGGTAGAAGCTGGGAGGCTAATTATGATTCAGGTCTATTGTTGTCAGCTTACAACAGTTTTTAGCTTTGTTCCCCAATACTTTACAAGGAACAATACCATCCCCACCTAAGCAGAAGTGCACACATGAAAGGGAACAGATCGTGCTCATTATCTATAAAATGCATATAAGTGAATGAAGCGCTATTTTTAGCAGGCAGTACTATCATTAGGTTGTCTGGGCTACAAAGTAATGAATACAGTTTGATAGCGAAGAAGTCTGACATGGATTCTTTGACTGATGTAATGATTACAGTATTAAAAACAGGCTGATTGATAGAAAACAAAATCTATGTGCTTCTTACTTGCAAATAATTGAATAAATATCAATGCTTTTCATTGAATGTGCTCCGGAGGACATTGCTATGGTTGGGTGCTACCAGCGATAATTCCAGTTACAGTGTGGATTGTAGCTTAGAATTTATAGGAGACCATTTGAGTGCCAACTGACCAAACTGGGCACTGGGAACTGGGAAATACAATGATTTCCACATCCTAGTTTTGCACATCTTTTATATTAACGTCCAATATATCATAAGATGAAAAGTTGTGCATTTTGTCTCCTGTTCATCAAGGATACGTGGGGTGTATATACTCCAGAAATGGCACGGGGGAAGGTATTAAAGATACACAGGACTGCGACTTCAATGTGATTTGCTTTTACTTAAAAATAATAATGCATGGGAGTCCAAGTCAAGGCTCTCCCAAGGTCATTTCTTTTGTTGTTGTTTAGTCGTTTAGTCGTGTCTGACTCTTCGTGACCCCATGGACCATAGCACGCCAGGCACCTCTGTCCTCCACTACCTCCCGCAGTTTGGTCAAACTCATGCTGGTAACCTCAAAAACACTATCCAACCATCTCGCCCTCTGTCACCCCCTTCTCCTTGTGCCCTACATCTTTCCCAGCATCAGTGTCTTCTCCAGGGAGTCTTCTCTTCTCATGAGGTGGCCAAAGTACTGGAGCCTCAGCTTCACGATCTGTCCTTCCAGTGAGCACTCAGGGTTGATTTCCTTAAGAATGGATAGGTTTGATCTTCTTGCAGTCCATGGGACTCTCCAGAGTCTCCTCCAGCACCATAATTCAAAAGCATCAATTCTTCGGCGATCAGCCTTCTTTATGGTCCAGCTCTCACTTCCATACATCACTACTGGGAAAACCATGGCTTTAACTATACGGACCTTTGTTGGCAAGGTGACGTCTCTACTTCTCAAGATGCTGTCTAGGCCTGTCATTGCCCTTCTCCCAAGAAGCAGGCGTCTTTTAATTTCGTGGCTGCTGTCACCATCTGCAGTGATCATGAAGCCCAAGAAAGTAAAATCTCTCACTGCCTCCATTTCTTCCCCTTCTATTTGCCAGGAGGTGATGGGACCAGTGGCTATGATCTTCGTTTTTTTGATGTTGAGCCTCAGACCATATTTTGCGCTCTCCTCTTTCACCCTCATTAAAAGGTTCTTTAATTCCTCCTTACTTTCTGCCATCAAGGTTGTGTTATCTGCATATCTGAGGTTGTTGATATTTCTTCTGGCAATCTTAATTCCAGCTTGGGATTCATCCAGCCAAGGTCATTTCTAGTTTGACCCAAATGATGCCTTTTCATCTGGAAAGCGTCATTTGTGAAAGCCTCATGAGAAATAATGTGCATCCTGCTTACCTTTGTTGAAAATGCCCTTTGCTAGTGCTTCAACCCTTATCTGATTTTGCTACAGGGTAAATATATATGGGGTAGCCAATCACAGAACTCCCAGTTTGGTCAAATCCAGTTTGGTCCCAAGTATTGCACGCAACCTGATTTGAAGCCTACAACAAAACTAAAAGACATCTGAAGGCAGCCCTATATAGGGAAGTTTTTTATGTGTGATGTTTTACCGTGGTTTGATAATTTGCTGGTGCAGAATACCCTCAAAACCTTGTGCACATGCACACATATACATGCACTCACACTTACTTCCTGGGTGACTTACTTTTGCCACCGTCCCCTGATTCCCCTCCCACCATTGGGTCTTGCCCAACAGTCTGACAGGAGTTTTAGAGAAACTAAACAGACTTAATTTTCAGTCCAAAAGGTCAATTCACCTAATGAGAATGCAAGTTGGGCTGAACTGTGCATCTGACTTCTTCATCACAACCATATACTAACTAAAAATGTGTTTCTTTTCCACCACAGCCATATACATTCATGCATTACTTTTTTCATTATAGTACTCTGAAATGTTTAGGACGCAGTTATGACCTTGGATGACAATGGAGTTCAGACACCACCTCCACAGCTCTAGCTTTGTGAAAATTCGTACAATCAAGAAATTGATTGAAGAAACCACCTTTTCACAACATCATCATCTTGGTCCTGGTGGTTGAAAATTGACGGCACAAAGATGTTGAATAGCTGGAGAGGCTCAAAAGTCACCTTTCAGCTTAGTGCACTAATCTGGAGGCGAGGTGCGAAAACATAAGTTGTCAACATGAAATAACAAGCACCATCAGGAAAGAATGATAGAAGCATACCTGTTTTCATTTGGGATGTTCTCTTAAAGAGATTAAATACTGTGTGTGAAAGTTCTTTTGGAACATTTTTTTTTTTTAGTGGTGGTGGGAGGGGGAAATCCCACATTAAAAATTCAACTCTTTTTCCTGTAGGAAAGACTGACATTATTTCATGTAATAAAAATTCCAACCAGCTGCATGTTACCATTGCAGTGTGTGTGTGTGTGTGTGTGTGTGTGTGTGTGTATTGCTTTCATCCCAAAGCAGGGAGCAGCATACTAAAACAGAATATAGAGTATAATACAGGTAAAATTCTAATAATCAACCTGTGGCAATCTTTCTTTCAGAGGCTTGTTATGTTTTGGACGTTACGTCTCTCTTAGCACGTGTCTCTCCCTACACCACAGTGTTAGTTCCATGTAATATGGAGATCAAGGGGACCGAGGAGAGCCCTGAGTGCTGTGGATAATAAGAGCCCAAGAATTAAAAAGGAAACTGCCTATGAAATCCTTGAGTTTCACATGTTCGGAATGACCTCCTGATTCACTGCAATCTCCTTCACTTCTTCTGCCTTGTAATAGGTGATATTTGTTTTACACTTTCTCTGTCTCTCCCCAGTTCTCATACCGGCACACACTCCGCCTTGCATCAGTGTGTATCTTCTTCCAACATCCCTCTTTATCCTAATTCAGCTCCATACATGCCCTTCTGGCATCTTATCACCTAAATTTAACATCAGGCTATCTCTGCCTTTACTACCCTTTAGCCCAAACCGAAGAGCTGCTTGTCCAGTTGGAATACTGCCCCTATGGTCAATGTTTTATTGCAATCTTCATATTTTATAATAATTCGTATATTCTCTGTGCTTTATTTAAACATAATTATGCAGAGCAGAAAGAAACAATGCTAGAAAATTCGACGTTGGCATAGGTTTCTGCAGTAACAGCCTATACAGCATTATAGTATTCTGAGACTTCGCGAGAAATCACAGATTTGTTAGGTCAAAATATTTAATTGCAATTCATTCTTATGAGTGTAAGAGTGCAAGGCGGAGCAGCACCAGAAAAGTATATGAGATCTGACAGTGAGGATGTTCATCTATTGATCTTCCCTTGCCCTACAGGAATAATAAGGCCACTTGAATGCAGCTGGATGCAATTACAACTATTTAAATAGCAAATTTTGATACATTAATTGCAATTATTTGAATGGCTAGATTAATGTTGAAATCTGAGCATGCATCCTCTCAATCTTTACTGCACATGACATGATTTAAAGTAGGGAATAATTAACAAACATGTTTAAACTATGTCCAATTAAGCAGCTTTGAAGCCTTTTTAAAAAAAAATACTTTCAAGTTTGTTCTACATATCAGCTAACTAGAATGGAAAAAAATTGCAATATAATTCAAATTAAGAATCTGTTCAGCAATATCAATTTTATTAATATCATATTGCTGGGTTTGCATGACACCCTATGTGTTTACAGTATATCCCAACGAGCCAACCCCTAAGCCCAAGAAATATGTTGGAATATGAATAAATAGTATTTTATTATGGAGAAACACTGGGTGATATCCAACAAAGTCACACTCAAGAGTATGTCTACTCAATGAGTCTGCTTCAAGTACAGCTATAATAATAATAATAATAATAATTTATTATTTATACCCCGCCCATCTGGCTGAGTTTCCCCAGCCACTCTGGGCGGCTAACATTAGTATGGTTATCACCCAGTTCTATTATTTGTACAGTAACAATATTTTTTTCCTAAAAATGAGAAATAGTATTAGTGCAGTCCATTAAATAACAGCTCTCTGGTGTTTCCATGCCCTCAGTCCTCTTGCCAGGGGAGGCGTCAGTCATTGTCCTCTCATGAATAAGCTAATCTCTGCTTAAATGCCAGCCCATATGAATTGCTATGTAACATTGACCTCTAAAGTGTTTATTTAAAAAAAAATTGATTTGCTCCACTTCCAGCTTGTAAAGAGGTCAGATTTACTCTAACTGCACTTTCGAGAGTGGATTCATACATTTCTTTCTTCACTTAGGTCTGCTACATACACACAGTGGGGTTGCTGTGTGCAGGCTCCCACTCCAAAGTGGTAACCTCTGGAGCTAAGTGGGTCAGGCAGACGATTCAGCCGAACATCAGCCTCACTGACAAATCAAAGAGAAAGATAACACTGTTTTAAATAACCACATCTCTTCTGAGCGCCGTGCAGTTTCCGGTTCCAAACGTTACGACTGCAGGTAGGTTTCTAACTAGGTCTTATTCTTAAGCAAGCAATCTGCTCACAGTATTTAGCAACAATAATTCTACGTGCATAAGGTGGCGAAATGTCCTTCTTTACAGAAGGCAATCTTCTGTCTGAAGGAGTCCTCTGTTTAAACCAACTGTCCAGGCTAATTATGGCTCAAAAGAAACATAAGAAGGAAGTACAAGGGCCTTCAAGTATCCTTCCAACAGTCAGCACCTAGAAAGCAGACTGAGGAGGCACACAAGTCATAGTCTCCCCCACTATGATGCAAAACAATCTATTTCAATTTAAAATTATAGTCATTATTGCTAAATTTGTACAAATTAACAAATAAATTAGCATATGCAAATATATGACCTCTTTTATCCTCTTTTTTGTTGATGCATTTCCTTATTTTTGAAAATGTGTAAGGGCCCCCCCCCACCAGCACTCTAGAGCTTCGCTGATCACAGATAATAGAAGTTACAGTGGTTGAACATAACAGCTAAGAGAGCTTGAACTTGAGAATAAACTACTTCCACACACAAAAGGGGAAAGAAGCATCCCAAAGTAGAATGTATAGTCTAAAGATCAGTGTTTCCCAACTTTGGGCCTCCAGCTGTTTTTGGACTACAACTCCCATCATCCCTAGCTAGCAAGACCAGTGGTCAGAGATGATGGGAATTGTAGTTCAAAAACAGCTGGAGGCCCAAGGTTGGGAAACACTGGTCTAGATCATTGGGTATTATTATTATTATTATTATTATTATTATTATTATTATTATTCTCTTCATTGTACGTGCTGTTTTACAGAGCAGTGTAAGCAAAATTGGAAGGCTCATTCTTCAAGAAACTTGCTGTCTGAAGTTTGACAATGGTAGAAATAAGAATGGGAAGCAAGAGGAGGAAAGGAGATGCAAGGGTAAAAATTGATATTCCAGCCTTGCATAAGAAAGAAGTGAGATTTCAAAAAGTATTCCAATGCATACATTTCTTTTTTTTCTTTTTTTTGTACAAAAAGCAATAGCTTTGATGGCACATCATTAAATATTATATATGCCTGCTTAGTATTTAAACACTACAATGTATATGTTTATATTTCTATAAAGGATTTTGGAATGCTAATGCTCTTGTAATGCAAACATTTCATCCATTTGGAGCCATTTTATTTCTCTCTACATCCAATTACATTCCCTGTAAGTACTCTCTACAAGAGACAAATTTTTATGTAAATTTATTTGCAGTTCAGGATTGTGCTAAATAATTGCTAACAGAAATGTATTATTTAGCTGCAGGCTATCTTACTGCATTAGAATTAAACAGTAACTGTTGCTCTTTCAGCAATGGCAAGAAACACCAGGCTGATGTCAACATCACTTGGATTGCCATTATCATGGTTTCAAAGTAAATTTATATCTCTACCTTTCTGGTTCATGGAAGGAAAATTGGTTATTTATAGAAGTCCCCAGCTATTTTCAGCCTAATGGCATGGGAGGGGGGGATTCTCAGCTCATATTTTTCCTGCTATTTTAATTAAGCACATTTTTATTAGCCATGGTTATGCTATTATTTTACTTAGGATTTCACTGTTAAAGTAATAAACATGTTGTATTGATCCATTAGAATTTTTGAGGGGCTAAAAATATTTCCTGATTGATGGGGCAGACTTCAAACGGTGGTGTTAGTGAATCAGCACGTGCAGTCTCACCATAGAAACCACCTATACATGTTGTTTGCACTATTGTAGTGCATAGTAATGTTGTTTGGACTACATGGGGCTACATTTCAAGGACATGTCCTCCAACATTTCTCCGATGAGAATGGGAACGTCCTATTCCATTAGCAGTAGTAGTAGTAGTAGTCATATAAATAGTAAACCCAGCCACTCTGGGCAGCTTCCAACATACATAAAAACATTTAAAAAATTAAACATAAAAAACCTTCCCCATTCAGATCAGGCATCCCCAAACTCAGCCCTCCTGATGTTTTAAGACTACAAGTCCCATCATCTCTGACCACTGGTCCTGTTAGCTAGGGATGGTGGGAGTTGAAGTCCCAAAACATCTGGAGGGCTGAGTTTGGGGATGCCTGTTTCAGATGGCTATGGGGTCGGATAACTCCATACCTTCCAACATTTCTCCAATGGAAATAGGGATGTAGTAAGGAAAAGCGGGACATTCTGGGATCAAATCAGAAACTGAGACATCATCTCTAAATCTGGGACTGTCCCTGGAAATTAGAGACACTTGAAGGGCATTCGGAAACTTCAGAATACCCTTTAAGAATCCTGCAGCCAGAACACTGACCAGGGCCAGTCTTAAAGCTTTACTGGCTGGGTCCACATCTGGACACAATTTGAAGGTACTGATTATAACCTACAAAGCCCTACATGACTTGGGACAGGGTTACTTTTTATTTTAAGCTTCAACAAGACGTTTGTATTTTGTCACATTTCCAGTGTTGTTTACCGTTTTTATCTCCCTGCTTTTAAACTTGTATGGTGCGCCTAATATGCAATACTGTTTTAAAAATATACAGTGGTACCTCGGGTTAAGTACTTAATTAGTTCTGGAGGTCTGTTCTTAACCTGAAACTGTTCTTAACCTGAAGCACCACTTTAGCTAATGGGGCCTCCTGCTGCCGCCACGCCGCTGGAGCACAATTTCTGTTCTCTTTTTTTTTTTTTAATAAATTTTTATTGGTTTTCCATAAAACAAAACAAAAACATAAACATAAACAAACAAAAACACGACTTCCCCATACCACCCCTTTTCTGCATTCTTGTTTCAAGATTTTTCAGCAACCCTCTGATCATAACTTAAATATATTTCATATATTTAACTTCAGTTAGTTATTAATGCAACTGTAGTTCTTTATCTCTTATAACTCTGAGCCCCTAATTTTCCAAATTACAGCAGTTTTTAAGATAAACTTTAAATTTATTCCAATCTTCATCCACCGCCTCTTTCCCCCGGTCTCGAATTCTGCCAGTCATCTCTGCCAGTCCCATATAGTCGATCACCTTCGTCTGCCATTCTTCCAACGTGGGTAAATCTTGCGTCTTCCAATACTTTGCTAGAAGAATTCTTGCTGCTGTAGTGGCGTACATAAAAAATGTCCTATCCTTCTTTGGCACCATTTGGCCCACCATACCCAAGAGAAAGGCCTCTGGTTTTTTAACAAACGTTCTCTTCAGAACTTTTTTTATTTCATTATAGATCATTTCCCAGAAAGCCTTAATCTTCGGGCAGGTCCACCAAAGGTGATAGAAGGTTCCCTCCGTTTCACTACACTTCCAACACTTGTTATTGGGCAAGTGATAGATCTTTGCTAACTTAGCAGGAGTCATGTACCACCTGTAGATCATTTTCATAATGTTTTCTTTTAAGGCATTACATGCCGTGAATTTAACACCAGTGGTCCATAACTGCTCCCAGTCAGCAAGCTCAATGTCATGCCCAATATCCTGTGCCCATTTAATCATATTAGATTTCACCATTTCATCTTGAGTATTCCACTTCAACAGCAAGTTGTACATTCTTGACAAATTTTTAGTATTGGGTTCTAACAGTTCTGTTTCTAATTTTGACTTTTCCACTTGGAAGCCTTTCTTTCTGTCCTGCTTGAATACTTCATTTATCTGTCGATAATGTAACCAATCTCTCACCTTAAACTTCAGTTTCTCAAAACTCTGCAGTTTTACATTTTCACCATCTTGTTCTATAATTTCACAATATTTAGGCCAATTAAAACCCATATTCAATTTTTTCACCTCTTTTGCTTCCATTGGTGACAGCCACCTGGGGGTTCTACTTTCAAACAAGTCTTTATACTTAATCCAAACATTATACAGAGCTTTCCTCACGATATGGTTCTTAAAACCTTTATGCAATTTTACCTTGTCATACCATATATATGCATGCCAACCAAATCTGTTATCAAATCCTTCCAGATCCAAAATGTCTGTATTCTTGAGGAGCAGCCAATCTTTCAACCAGCAAAACGCTGCTGATTCGTAGTAGAGTCTTAAGTCCGGCAGGGCAAAACCCCCTCTATCTTTCGCATCTGTTAATGTCTTAAATTTTATCCTTGGCTTTTTGCCCTGCCAGACAAATTTCGATATGTCTTTCTGCCACCTCTTGAAACAGTCCATCTTATCTATTATTTGTAATGTCTGAAACAGAAATAACATTCTAGGCAATACATTCATTTTGATAACAGCAATTCTGCCTAACAAGGAAAGTTTCAGCCTTGACCATATGTCTAAATCTTTCTTAACTTCTGTCCAACATTTATCATAATTGTCTTTAAAAAGATTCACATTTTTCGATGTCAAATTTACCCCCAGGTACTTCACTTTTTTTGCTATCTCCAAACCTGTTTCATTCTGGAATGTCTCTTTTTCTTCATTTGTTAAGTTTTTTTCCAAGACTTTAGTTTTTTGTTTGTTCAACTTAAATCCTGCAACTTGACCAAATATCTCGATCAGTTCTAAAACTCTTTTTGTGCTAGTGATTGGCTGTTGCAAAGTCAAAACTAGGTCATCTGCAAATGCCCTTAATTTATACTCTCTCACTCCGACCTGAATTCCTTTAACCAACTGGTCCTTTCTAATCATGTTTAACAAAACCTCCAGAACCAGTATAAAAAGTAGGGGAGAAATAGGGCATCCCTGTCGTGTTCCTTTCTCTATAGCTATCTCTTCCGTTACCACATTATTTACAATTAGCTTTGCCTTCTGCTCAGAATAAATTGCACCTATACCGTTTTCAAAACCTTGGCCTACCCCCATCCCTTGGAGATTCTTTTTCATAAAACTCCAACTAATATTGTCAAAGGCTTTCTCCGCGTCCACAAAAATCAAAACCGCTTTTCTGTTAATGTTCATCTCCAACAGTTCCACAATGTCTATTATGTTCCTCACATTGTCAGACATGTGTCTTCCCGGGAGAAAGCCAGATTGGTCTTTATGAATCTCGCCTGTCAATACTTTCTTCAGTCTTTTTGCTAAAATGTCTGCAAAAATTTTGTAATCCACATTTAATAATGATATCGGGCGGTAGTTCTTAACCTGGTTCTTTTCAGTCTCGGTCTTTGGTATAAGTGAGATAAAGGCCTCTTTCCACGTTTCGGGTGCCTTTTTCCCCTCCAATATTTCATTACAAACTTCTTTCAGTGGTTGCACTAAACCTTCTCTCAAAGCTTTATAGTATCTAGCCGTCAGTCCATCTGGTCCTGGAGACTTTCCCAGTTGTGCCTTTTGAATGGCCTCCTCTATTTCCTGTTCTGTTATTTTCTCATTCAAAATCAACTTGCCCTGTTCTGGAATTTTCGGTAGTCCATAATTTTTAAGAAATTCTTCTATTTCTTGTTCGTTTACTGGCCCTTGTGTATATAATTTCCTAAAGAAACTTTGAAAACAGTTACTTATCTCATTTGGCTTATGAACATTCTTTCCCTCTATCTCCAAACAAGTAACTGTATTCAATTTTTGCCTCTTTTTCAGTTGCCATGCAAGGAGCTTCCCACACTTGTCTGCAGACTCAAAAGTCCTTTGTCTCATTTGCTTAATTTTCCATTCTATCTCTTGATTTGTCAGTTCCATATATTGCGTCTGATAATATTTTATTTCTCTCAAAATTTCTTGAGACTTTGGTTTTGACCTCAGTTTCTTTTCTCCTTCCTTCATTTTTTCTAAAATTCTTTCTTTCCTTTCATTTTGCTTTTTCCTCTTGATTGAATTCTGTTGTATCAGGAAGCCTCTCATCACGGCTTTACTCGCGTCCCAAATTATTCTTTTTTCCACATCTGTTCTCCAATTTATCTCAAAATAATCTTTCAATGTCTTTTGGGCCTTTATACAAAATTGTTCATCTCTAAATAGGGAGTCATTCATTCTCCATCTAAAGGATCCAGTTGTTGTCATTTTCATTTCCATCTTTACGGCATTATGGTCGGAGCAGGTTTTTGGGCAGATTTCTACTTTTTTAATCTTTGTAGCCATCACACTAGATACCCAAATTTGGTCGATTCTCGTCCATGTCATTTTAGATTCCGAGAAAAAAGTTCCCTCTCTCTCGAGAGGATTCTTTGTTCTCCAGATGTCAATCAAGTCCATGTTTTCCGTCATCTCGAAGAAAGTCTTTGGTAATCTTCCTTCTTTAGATATTGTCTGTCTTTGTGCCTTGTCCATATTTGTAGATACCACTCCATTCATGTCCCCCATCATTATTATTTTGCAGTCGAGATAATCTAGTAAGGTCTCATGCAACTTCTTAAAAAATTCTGCCTTCCCATCATTTGGTGCATATACTCCAATTATCAAATATTTTTCCCCCTGGATCTGTACTTCAATTGCCAGATATCTTCCTTCTTCATCCTTAAATTTTAATTTTGGGTCCAATTTTTCCTTTGCATAAATCACTACTCCTCTCTTTTTTACTTTATCGGAAGATATAAATTCTTGTCCCAATCTTTTGTTCACCAACAATTTCCTGTGCGCTCTAGTTATATGAGTTTCCTGTAGACATATCAGATCCAGTTGTTCCCTTTGCAAAATATGGAAAACCTGTCGTTTTTTTCTGGGATGGTTCAAACCGTTGCAGTTCCAGCTTAGAAGTTGCAGAGACATTTTGTTTGTTAGATGTTTGATCCTCCGACTGCTCCAAGTTTTTCTTCCTCTTCAGTTGGCAGTTGTGGTAGTCCAAATGATAGATTTGCGATGTCTGTTAGCCCTCCTCCTTCTGATGTTAATCCTTGTCCTTCTATTCCCGGATCCACCGTACCTTTCTGTAGGTCCTCTAGGTTTCTCTCCAAAAAATATTCTTTCTCCTGTACTGTTCTTATTCTTACTTTCTTCCCTTTGTAGTTAAAGGACAACCCCTGTGGGAATTCCCACCTGAAGGGTATAAAGTTCTTCCTCAGCAAATTGGCAAGATCTCTATAAAAAGTCCTCACTTCCAAGATGTATTTAGGGATGTCTTTAAAGATTTGGACTTGAATGTTTCCAATCACCAAAGCTTTTTGATAGTGAAGGTTCAATATCTTGTCTCTTTCCTCTTTGGTTCTAAAGGTGATCAGACAATCCCTTGACTTCTTGCTTTGCTTTCTACCAAGTCTGAAAGCAGTTGTTATCCCTACTTCATCTTCCTCCAGATCTCCTTGCCAATTTTCCAGAATTGCCTCTGTGAGAAATTCCGCCAGATTGTCCTCTTCTTTCTCTGGAACCTGTCTAAATTTCAGATTTCGTTCTTTCCGTTGTAATTCCAGTAAGGAGAGGGCCGCTTCATGCTCATTCACCTTTTTCTCAATCGGCACAAGTCTTTCCTGCGTCTCACCTGCAACAGATTTTGCACTTTCTGCAATTTTCCTTGTTTCTGAAGATTCCTGAATCAGTCTATTTATAGATTCTGTATTTGTTGTCACTGATGTGGTATTCAGATCCAATCTTGCTGTAAGTTCTGTCAATTTCTTTGAATTTTCTGTAGATTGCTTTGTTAAGGCCTCAAGGGATTGATTTATTTTAAGCAGTGCCTGTGTCATAGATTCCATTGATGCTGCTGTCGCACTGTCCGGTGCAGGCACTGTGTTGCCAGAGATTGAAGCTCTTTTCTTTTGTGTTAGTTTAGCTTTAGATCTGGTTCTTATCTCCTCTGCTGTGCCACTCATATCCCAAGGCCGTTCTCACAGGAAAAACTTGCAATGGAAAATCCCACTATTAGTCAGTTACTTTGCAATTTTTCCCTCTTTGCCCTCAAGAGGGAGCAGTTAAAAGTTTCCAAGTTAGAAACAACAAAGAGACAAAAAGCCGGATGTAGAAAATCTCAAATCCGCCATTAAAGTTGTAAAACTTTTTCTCCAATTTAAATTTGGTTAGTCCAATGTCAGTAACAAAGTCCCATTCAAATCCTAAATGTCTTAAAATTTTTTCACCATTTAAGGTATAGTCTATGTCCACTTCAGGGCTATTTTAAAGAACAGTTTTCCCGGTGTTAAGTCCTGGCAGGTCGTCCCGGGGATCAGAGCAGTGAAAAACTTTGTTTCCCTTTAAATTAAAAGTATCTTCACAAGACTGTCTTTTTTCCCCCTTCTCCTGCCAATCTGGAGGGGAGAGATACTTTTGACAGCTCAGGTTTGACAGTTCGCAACTAAGTTTCTAATAACTGCAGCGAGGTCTTTCGTTGCTTTAAATTCCTGCAGTCCGGGGGGGGCAGACTTCCTTATTTTTTGCCCTCCCGTTTTCAGCCAAATTTTCTATTTTTAAAGGTTCCTGATTTTTTTCCCTTCTTACTCACGGGAATCCAGTCCAGATTTTCTTTTCAGGAAGGAATCGGCGCTCTCCGCTAATGGCGACGCGGCTTCACTCCGCAGGCTGGGTAGCGACTCTCAGCACCGCGCTCACTCCCGATGCCGCTCCGGAGCCTTTAAAAAGGCTCTTTCACAGTACCGGGGGGCGCAAAGGTGCCCACCGAGTCTCCTTGCTCTCAGGCTTCCGCGCCTGAGATTTTAGGGGTCCCCCACTCGCCGTAGCGGGTAAGACCCGAACTTGCGGAGCAGTCCTTCTCCGGAGCTCGGAGGTAGGACCGCCATTAAGCGCTGGCACCGACCGGAAGTCCACAATTTCTGTTCTCATCCTGAAGCAAAGTTCTTAACCTGAAGCACTATTTCTGGGTTAGCGGAGTCTGTAACCTGAAGCATATGTAACCTGAGGTACTGTACTGGGCTTTATTACTGTATACATTGAGTTGGTGTGTTTTAGTGATTCTGTAAGCCACTTAGGATTTATTTATAAAGAGAAGTGAGGTAGACATTTCTTTATAAATAAATGCCTAGGTTGCAGAGCTCTGATCACCCAGAACTGATGCACCCCTTCTTTGTGTCAACCAAAAAGCAACGTCTCAAAATCCTAGAAATATGACTCATGCGCTTTTTGCGAGTAACTACAGTGCTGTAAGAGTTACAGAATCCCTTTATTTTAAGTGGACAATAATATTACAGCCTCAGAGAAATACTTTGTGGCACAGTCCTTAATTTTTTTTATACCTGCATTATTTTCACAAAGTATTTCCTCCCTCAAAAGAAAGTTGAACCACAGCCCTGAACTCCACAGCCAGGAACTAGCCAAACTTTCTGCACTCAAATGGCCTGTTTAATTCGTTTTGATGAGTACTTTATCCCCAATCAAACAGGAAAATGATCCAAAAATTAAAGATCTGATTAATGCTTTCTGTGACGTTAGAACAACTACTAAATATTAATCAAATCTTAAGGACAAGCATTTAGTTATTCTCAAAACTCATAACGAAGCACCTGCAGTTTGTAAGAGGGAAAATAATAATTATTAAAGCCTATGAGTTACAGAGGGTGCTTTGATTAGTCTGAAACTTTTTTCCCCTTCTGCCTTCTGTAATCAAGTTAATTATTGCATGCAATAACTCCTGTAAGGATTACACTGTATTTAACAAAGCAAGCCTTGTGTGCGGGTGCTTATTAATTATGACAGCTCCCTGCAAAGCCCTATTACTCGTTAATGCTTTATTCTATAAAGAGATGTCTCCTTCTTCAGATGTCTCCTACTTCTAGTTCTGTCTCAATTTGCTTCTGAAGATATTGGCATTACACCAACCAGTTGTCTAAAGTCAGTTTTAGCTTGATTCTAGGGGTGGGGCAGCAGTGAGGGGAGTCTGGAAAACTCGAATTCACATTGAAAAGAAAACAAGGGGTGGTTCTTGTTTTTGCTCACCAACCAGTTAACACTGTCCTGTTCAAAGAACCAGTAAATCACTTCAAAATGTTTCATGAACTTGACCTATCCATTACAAAATCAACAATATATTTTAATCAATAGGGTGCAATTCTGCATTGACGGCATCTAATTTCTTTGCATAAGGCATGTGTGGTGAGGCCTTACTCCAAGCAAGGCATAGGCAAACTCGCCCTCCAGGTGTTTTTGGGACTACGATTCCCATCATCCCTGACCACTGGTCCTGTTAGCTAGGGATGATGGGAGTCATAGTCCCAAAACATCTGGAGGGCCGAGTTTGCCTATGCCTGCTCCAAGCCAACCTGACATTCAGCAACAGCAGTCACAGACCTAAGGGCTGGCTGAAGGACAACCATAATTCCCAAGGATGAAGGAGGGGCTGGCCCATGGCATAGTCACTAGCTGCCTGTGCCATGTGCTCTTTACCCGGCCTGCCCCACCACCCACACCATACCATCCCCTACCCTGCACCACTGCGATTGGGGCCACTAATCCTGTGAGCAGTCTGGTTGTTGCATTTTCCACTAGATGAACTTCTAGACCAGATCCAAGGGCAGCCTCACAGAAAGTGCAGTAATCAACCCTTGAGCTTACCAATGCATGGACCACTGCAGTCACAACTGAGCACCAGCCCAAACTGGTAGAAAACACCTCTTGACCACAAAAGGTAACTTGGGCTTCTAGTGACAGAGATGGAGTACCCCACTATGTACCTGCTAATCAGGAGTGCAACTCTGTCCCAAACAAGCAACTGATCTATGTCCCAGGTAGACAAATTGATTTAGCAGTGCCAGGATCAATAACAATTGTGTGTGTATGTGTGTGTCTACCATCAATAATATAATCATCACAGTCTGTACCTTCTGCATTTCCTTTCCTTCTGATCTCATTCTTTACAACACACACACACACACAACTCAGGATAAGACTTCATGCATCTAATGAAACTGACTTTCATGTGGTCCATTCTAAGATATGCAATTTGTTGGTCCATAAGGAGTTGTTTTTCTGCAACAGAGAAGCATAGCCATTCCTCTGGGAATTATTTAAGTATTTAACAATGTGTATCCTTCTGAATAGTCATGGGTAACTCTTCATGCCACTTGAGAGCAATGTGTACATGGTAAGGCACAGAGCCTTTTCAGAATGTTTTCAGAAAATAGTTCAAAATCTTGCAGGCCATATGTTATCATCAGTTTGGCAGCATGGATGGCACAAATATTCTTTTACTCACATGTTTATTGTGTTGGCAGCTGCCTCCCTGCTTAATTTACTGGTATGCTTCCATCCTGTCTTGTTACGAAGGTGCATGCACCTCGCTCTCAAGCCTTCCAGAGTATTCGTTTCCTGTAATGAAAAACAAGAGTGGTGCTTTTGCTGTCCTTACATCTTACTGTGTCTCTATGTTCTTAGCCTGCAAGGAATTCCTTGTACCTGCTGAAGTCCCCCCCCCCACCCGCAGAAAGAACTCATATTGAATGTACCTACATTTACTATGGTTTAGTTACAATTTTATGTGACTGCAGATGCACAAATGCATTTTCAATGCTCAAGTCTATCTCCATCCAGCTCGTCAATGCTGTTGCTCTTTTATCCTAATGATAGTACCGTACTTACCATAAAATACCTAATTTCCAAAGTACACCAGTACTGAAAGGTTAAAGGAGTGGACGGGGGGGGGGGGCAATATCCCTTCTATGTTTTCAGAAACACCCATATCTGTGTCTATATTTGTTCTAGTCTCTATGTTGATGTTGAGTATCTTCTGTTTGGTTTGGATCATAATGTAACAGCATTAACGTCTTGCCAAATCAGTCCATGCAATCCAACATTCTATATGTGCTTACAAACTGGCAGGTGCTGACAAAGGAAAGTCAAAAGCAGGTCATGGTAGTGAAAACCATTGTCCTAGTCCTCCATACAGGAAAGTAGTGCCTTTCAAAGGGAGGCCTACTTGTCTTTTGCTTTTGTTAAATGGAAAAAGTGGGTGGTTTGAGTGTTCCTAATGGCGCAAATTAACCAACCAGATAATTCCATTTATGTTTACTTAATTTACCTGAATTTGGGACTCTTCCTTTAAAAGCTGGAAGAGTAGGATGGTTCATACAGCAGTAAGCCAGAAATATATGCATTTTGTAGTTTAATAATTAGGTTTCAATATGAAAGGCGCGTGCACACACACACACACACACACACACACACATTTAATTATAATAATGGATCTTGATAAAAATAGAAAAGTGTAGGGAGCACACAAAATTAGATTTAGTATTTGAACAAATAGGAGAGATTATATTGATTTATCTGTTCATTTCCATATACAATTCAATAAAATGTATCACTTGAAACTTAATGGGAAGGAGAAATACCCTCAGACCTCCACAGGACTGGTGCAAAGTATTTTCAACATGTCAATACCCTGCATTCACTTTATCTAAAGCTTCCTCAAATGCAGCTCTAAGCAAAACAAATTGCATTAGGTAATTAATTTCTTATGGACTGAGCTGAACTTTCAGTTTTGCAGAAATGGTGTATATCAGATACTAATCCCTAAAAACACAAATTAGATATTTATCTGTAAATATTCTGCTCATAACATTGATATTTCAAGCAAGCACTGTGACTCATGAACAAAGTTTATACAAAATCGAAACTAACCTATTTAATAAATGAAACAAATCTGTAGAAGGAAAATATGGCAATTTGCCAGGATTTGGGGGGTTTTTTAATCACAAATTTATTTGAGAAATCCTGTAGAGCCCCAATGGGAGCTTTGCTTCCATCTTCCATTGCAAATTGTTGGCATGGTGGGGGACCATTCTGATTACCATCACAGCTAGGGCAGTGAGTTAAAGCCCCTCTTCCCCCAAACCATGCTGCCCATCCATCCTGGACCCTCCTGTGCCAGCTCTTTGTGAAACATATATCAGCTACGCGAAGCCAAACTTCAAGATAAACATCTACTTTGCCTTCAAAGGTGCAAAACATAGAGCCAGAAAGATATAATTCCATAATCTGTGTCATATTGTCTGAGTTGTGGTCTCCATTTATATATCCTAGTGGCTGTGTGTGCAGTGATTTAGTGCTGACATGCCACATTCAGTGCTCTGTGGTGGTGATGTGGGTGTGGCAGTTGTCAACATAGGGTCAGGTCCATCTCAGGTGTGAAGTTATGTCATCACTGGGGTGCATAGATAGCAGGTACTGTGTAGTGAGGTGCTGTGTAGAAGGGCATGAACAGTGCCTGAACCATGAAGAGTTTCACATGGCTTGAGTTAAAGAGTACTTAAGCTCTTCAGCTGACAGCAACGGCACTCCAGTAAGGTTCCTTCAGGGCCATAAATTGCTTTGCCTGTAAAGAACCATCGTACCTTAAAGGGTTGTTAAAGTGCCGTGACTCATGAAACATACATAAATGAGTGCACTTTTTTTGCATCTGAGGTCTTATTTAAACTGGTCAATACTTTTTAGAATATTACAAGATATGCACGACAACTTTACATATATGTGTGTTTAGGTTTTTGTTTTTAATTGTTAATGTAAACTGCTTTGAGTTACCACAATTGCCTTCTGTCTGTAACCAAACTTTCTGTCTATAAACATACACATTTCACCCAGTTCTGTGTAACTTTCCAAACTGTTTTAATGCAAAACAAAAAACAAAAAACCATGTGCAGAGAGGCAATGCTGATTAATCCCTATCAGTCATTTATCGCTCAAAAAAAAAATCACCCCTCCCAGCTAGATACATGAGTTTACATCTTTTTCTCGAGGAGAAAAGGTTTCTCCAAAGTTTTCCCTTGACAACTACTGCTGTGCCTACCCCTGCTTGCTATTTTCACAGACACACGCCCCACTTCACATTTTCCTCTGCCTTTCTTGCAGGCAATGGGAAAACCTAGTAAGTTTGAACTGCAAAAAGAGAGAGAAAGATTCCTTTGGTCACTGCGTTCAGTTATTAGTGTGAGCACAACCCCACTGCAGCGCAATTTCCTCCCCCAAAGTTCTATAAAGAGAGGGGCGGACAGAGGGGCAGAGGGCTGCTTTCAACATATCCTTGATTCCCCACCCACTGCATTTAAATGGCTGGGGAACGGTACTGCACAGGTTCAGCACAGCTGATCCAAAAACATCCCATTTACAGTAACTTTGTACAGCACATCTTACTCTCCACAATTGCACACTGCAAAAGCCAGGATGCATAGGGGAAACAAATTAACCACTGAAAACACACTGATACTGGCTGTATCAGCAAATGACTTCTCAGCTCACTCTCCAAAAATACTGTAACCATCTCACTTTATGGCCTGCCCTGCCAAGAAAAGATTTTCAGTCTGCAAACTGAACCAGGACAGTGAAAATCCAGCTCAATATCAACAACCCCATTAGTAACTAGAGGAAGAGCCAAATGACATCATATTCCTGCAGCCAATCACTAGCAGTCTCAAGTTTGAGCCAATCTTATTTTTTTTAATGCATATTGATTGTAAATATAATAATATATATTGTCGTTGCATAGAGAAGGAGGAAATGAATTGTCAAGTTTAAAAATATCAGCTCAAATAAATTATTCAAAGATAATACCAGGACCTTATAGTATTAATATTCTATAGTTTTACCAACATTAAAAAGTAATCACTGTTATTTCAAATTTGTGAAATAAATAAGTTATAATTTACATACAAACACCTGAAATACCAATCTTTATGACCCAGCTGTATATTTCAAATAAATTATATTTCATATTACACACCATCATATTTCAAATTACAGCTCTCACCAAAATCTGTACAATACATAAACATTAAAAAACAAGAAAGACATAAAAGGTATGTTTTCTCCCCCCCCCCCCCCCATTGCTATAAACTAAACACAACCTACGTTCCACTTGCTATCAACTTTAAAGGATTTTTTAAAAATTATAACAAGTATTGTGGTGATTTGTATTCCCAACTATTTACTAAGTAATTGACACAACTGAAATGTGAGGTTTGGGGAGGAAATGTTTTGCTCGCTACAGAAATGTGTCTGTAGTCATTCACATGATCAATAGGCATATGAATAACCATGAATTACTTACAGTAATTTTTACATTGCTCGTACTAGCTTTGGTATCTAGTTACGCAAATATGATGACCACAATCCAACTCAGGTTAAATCATGCATATGACTATTGAAATCAATAGGGTTAAGAGCACTTTACTCTGTTCAGTTGCAGCCAATAACGACCGACAAAATAATCAGTATTGTGCAGTTGTTAGGTTTTGATATTTTATTTTATTTTATTGCTTAACATCAGCAACTAACTAAGCTTTGGTTTAAACTATGGCACATTTACAGTTCTTATTCCTCACTTGACAGACTCCAGCACATTTATTTTATGCACAGTTCATTGATCAAAAATAATTATTTAAGAAAAGTATTAATTTAGCTGCAGGATGCAACATGAAAGCAGCTTCCCTAGAATAAGCGCAAAATTAAACCTAAGTGACTGGAACTAACGTTATTTGTCGCAATTATGCTTCACTTTGTTGTAGCTGACATTCATTTTCTATTTTTACACTTCAGAACATTTACTAGGGATGCTGCAAGTTCCAAAAATCAATACTAATAAAGTTTGGTCAGTATTTACCCTCATTTTATCCCAATCAGTTGTGGCCTACGGGCCATGAGGCCCTCAGAGTGCTGGGCAAGTAGTTATGAGTAAAGGAAATAAAATCAAGACTTTGGGGAAAGGCGATACGTTTGTCAGCATTAATTTAATAGCGCTAGGTCATATTTTCAGGGGGTAGAACTTCTAACTCTCAAGCGAACACAATACACCCACACTTCATTTTCACAATAAAGGTTTGCTTTAAGCCATGCTCAGATTCATTCATGATTCACCCCAGATGATATCTGGCTAAAGGGGAATATAGCAGTATTCACTTTACAACTAAAGTAATTCAGTTTTTGTTTGGGTAGGACTGGGGGAGAACTTGCTTGCTGAGCATAAAGGAAAATCATCCATAATTTCATCTGTAACCAGTTTAGCATTTATCTTTCGGGAGTTGCATGCTCCTGCGCACCTAACTTGTCTCTTGGGCCAGCTATAAACAAAACTATTTCTTTTACTCTCATATAAACCTGCATTGGCTCCCACTAGTTATTTGGACGTACATGGCTTTTATGACTATCCCAGGACATGGCTTTTGCTGTTTTTCAGGTTCTCGCTGCAATGCAGCTGAAATGTAAACTTGCTGCCATTCTCTGTTGCTTTCGCAGTGTGAGCAGCACTTCTTTTAGCTGTTTGGCTGCAAGCGCTTACTGCTTAAAATATATGTAGAGTGAATGCGTCATGAAAAGTTAATTTTTAGTCAATAGGATTGTTCCCTGTATGCATTAATAGTCAAATATGGTTATAAGAATAATTTGGAAGGGTGTTTTTTTCGGTTTTTTTAAATATAGCTCTTAGCCAGGAAGGAGCCAAAGCAAATAATGATGAGCAAACATCAGTGTTATTTCAGCCCCAGCCACAAATCTGAGCTAGCATCAAGGGAATAGAGCTTTTACTTGTCAGAGCAGGTTCTTTGATAGGTACTTAGTACATAAACTAAAAGCCAGACATGTTGAATCAGTTGAATCTGGGAGAAAATGTTCTTAATGCGAAGAGCCTCTAATTTGCAGCATGATGGAGAATCTTTAATGTGTGTCAAAGGGCAAGCCAGAATGTGGGTGGCACAGCTTAGCTTGATCAAGGGAGAATATAAAATAGATTGGGCAGGATTATGACCAGGCTAATTCAGAGAAAACAGGAGTTCAATTCAGGGCATATAAAACAGTTCTGATCATGTTTGTTTATTTTAGGGAAGTTTCTAATGTTTGATGTATTATCGGGTTTTTAATATTCTGTTGGGAGCTGCCCAGAGTGTCTGGGGCAACCCAGTCTTATGGGTGGCATACAAATATTACAACTACTACTACTATTGTTATAATAAACTAAAAGGCCACAGATCGCAAAGGCAGCATAATCAATCAAGAGGATGAACATTTTAAATAAAGAAGTCTGAGAAAATAAAAATATATTTGACTGGCATCTCTGAATAGAGTGCACCACAACTGGGCTGCTACACTGAGCGGGCACTCAGTAAAGAATTAAATTAGCTAATAGAAGGGACAGCACAGGACAAAGCAAATAACAAAACAAAGTACCGTAAACAAAGTACCGTATTTTTCACTCCGTAAGACGCACCTGACCATAAGGCGCACCTAGCGGGCGCTCTGTCACTTCCCCCACCTCCTGCAAAAGCCACGGATAGCTGCGCAAAGCCTCCGCAGGGTAGTGGGATGAA
The DNA here is from genome assembly GCF_964188315.1 of Podarcis muralis. Classification (NCBI taxonomy): domain Eukaryota; kingdom Metazoa; phylum Chordata; class Lepidosauria; order Squamata; family Lacertidae; genus Podarcis; species Podarcis muralis. The sequence goes on from NC_135666.1 coordinate 41,283,168, forward strand.
CGCTCCCCATGCCGTGGAGGCTTCGCACGGCGAGGCTAGAACAGCTAGAAGGAGCGCTACACAGCACTCCCTCTAGCTGTTCTGGCTTCTGGGATAGCCGCGCAGCCTGCATTCGCTCCATAAGACGCGCACACATTTCCCCTTACTTTTTAGGAGGAAAAAGGTGCGTCTTATAGAGCGAAAAATACGTTGATGAATTTAGGGAGGGATACAAAAAAAAAAGTTTAGGGATTCATGCACAGGGCTACGTACATTAATGAGACTTCATGCATGATCCATTCACTGTACCCTCAGCTATACAATCACCAACAACACCTCATTGGCTGCATTATTATGTCCTGGCCATTTAGGATTATGAAAGTTGTCCCAACTTCCAAGACAAGGGGCGTTGGGGGCTTATGCGCGCTCCGCTGACACACAAGGGGTTCAGGAAAGTAACCCCCGTGCAAAACGGTTGTTGTCTGTACTTCTCTCCCATGGAAGGAAACAGGACATACGTTAGCCATGCCTAAGTATACTGACAATGATTTCAATGGACATAAGAGCAACTAACTTTAATTGGAATCCAGCCTGCAGTTCTAAGCCACTCTCGCTGTTGAATGTCACTACTATTTATAGGAAAAAACTGCATAGCCTGCGTTGTTCATTGCAGTCACAAGGCTGTGGTGAACATAAAATCTGAAAAATGTATGTAAAGCACACGACCTGGGATAAATAAATAAACAAATGCACACAGCACTGCACAGTGTGTTGCACTGGTCACCTCACTTGGATCTGCCCCAACAGTGGCTTTGATGTAGCTACGGAGAGAAGCAAATTCTGTCCTCAAAGTGCCCAGCAGAATTGTCACAGTAGGTTTCTGAGGCTTCCAGCATACATACTGGGGCAGATGTTAATAAGCGTTGTACCTCTTGGCTGCATGGCTACCTGAAGACTCAACAAAGGTAGCAAAGCATACCTTTACTGCCTTCAGGGCTGTTCAGCAGGCACAATATATGCTCCATCAGCAGCAGAATTGTTTCCTCCCGATGTATATTCTTTAAGCCTTAAGTAGTCCCATAAGCCTGAATCACTCCATCTAACTTCCCAGTTTCCATATCATCAATAATCATAAAATCCATAGAACATTAGAAGCCCACTTGTTTTTAAATTCCGAAACTTGAGTAAATAAACCCAGTCTTTGTTATTTAAATCCTTAAACTCCTGGGAATTTGATTCACAACACTCAGAGAGGGCGCTGGCATGTAATATTTCCATTTCAGTTTTTATTGACGGAGTGCTTGTTACAGCTGACATAAATCCAAGTTTAGCTCGAAGTTGTGATCGTTCTTTCCTTGGGTAAATGTTGTGAAAAGCTGACAATACAAAGAAAAACTGTCCAGACAGGTTGGTTCTTATAAAAACCTGTTTCACACTCTGATGGTGCTAATTGATTCTTAATGGGTTATGGTTACGGTGTTATTTGATATTAAGAAGAAGAAAAAACCCAAACCATGTTTTTATAGGAAGAAAGTTTTGAAGGTTGGGGTTGCAGAAAGGGGAAATATATTTAATCACTAGACACGTGGGAGGATTTCAACCTGGCAGCAACTGCTCACACGGGAATCCAACAGAAAAAGCTTCTCTCAATGAATTAGAAATTAGCAACAGGCAGACTTGAAAAATATATTGTACTTGAGGTTTCCTGGTGTTCAAAATGGTCATTATATAAAACATAACAATTCTCCCCTGCACCCAGTCCTCCAGACTAGACTAGGACCCGGACCCTGCAATTATAATCTGAGGCCTTTTTTCATGTGCCCCCTCCATGAGAGATCTGGAGAGTGGAAACATGAGAATAGGCATTTTCTGTGATGGCTCCCCATGTGTGGAATGCTTTTCCCAAAGAGGCTTGTTTGGTACCTTCATGTCTTTAGGTGCCAGGTGAAAACATCCATCTTCACTAGGGCAGGGTGATATATCAAAATATTGTCCAAAGCTGGTTTGAACTCCATATCATTATATCAGTTTCATAATTTTTGACCTGGCCATATATCATGAATGTGTGTGTGTGTGTGTGTGTGTGTGTGTGAGAGAGAGAGAGAGAGAGAGAGAGAGAGAGAGAGAGAGAATGGTGCAAAAATCACAATGTAGGGAAAGCCAGCCAATGCCTCTACATAGCTCCATCCTTATTTAAGACATCATGATATATTGGTATATCACAATGTTTAGCTGGTGATATATCACAATGTTGAAAACGAGATATTGCCAAGCCTTACTCTTCTCCTAGGCCAGGCATGTCCAAAGTCCATTTGAGGGGCCTAATCCAGCCTGCCGTTTGACTTAATCTGGCCTCCGTGGCAGTATATGTCGTGGGACTTCAATCCAAAAAAAAAGCTGAACAAGTTTGTGCCAAAATTGTAAACAAACAAAAAAAAAAAAGGTCAACTTCAATCTAAAAAAAGCTCAACTTCGGTCGGCCCTCACACATGTTCACTTCATCAAATCTGGCCCTCTTTGAAAAAAAGTTGGGGCACCTCTGACCTAGGCCTTTGGCTGATGAAACCATCTATGGTCTTTTAAACTGTGTGGGGTATTGTTTTGTTATTATGCTATGTGTTTTTGTGTTTTTGTACTGTAAACTGCCTTGTGCTCCTTGGATGAAGGACGGTATATAAATTTAATAAATAATAATAGACTAGTACTGCACCGAATACCCAGGTGGGCATAGCAGAGTAAGGTCAATTCCACTCAGTTTGTTCACTTAGATCTTGATGATGATACACGTCTAGATGAAATAATACAATGTCATATATCTTAGGCAGCAATTTTATGCACAGGTCGCTGACAAAGGGGAAGTTACTTCCAAGTACATATGTGTAAAAGGGACGCAGGTGGCGCTGTGGGTTAAACCACAGAGCCTAGGACTTGCCGATCAGAAGGTCGGCGGTTCGAATCCCTGTGACGGGGTGAGCTCCCGTTGCTCAGTCCCAGCTCCTGCCAACCTAGCAGTTCGAAAGCATGTCAAAGTGCAAACTCCAGCGGGAAGGTAAACGGCGTTTTCGTGCACTGCTCTGGTTCGCCAGAAGCGGCTTAGTCATGCTGGCCACATGACCCGGAAGCTGTCTGTGGACAAACGCCGGCTCCCTCGGCCCATAGAGCGAGATGAGCGCTGCAACCCCAGAGTCGGTCATGACTGGACTTAATGGTCAGGGGTCCCTTTACCTTAAGTGCCCGTTGAGTAAATGATACCATAACATTTGGCTTCTTTATATATATATTATTTGCTTTCTAAGTCTGAGCAATGAGGCCTAGTAGCATGTTGGTCAGGGGTCCCTTTACCTTTACCTTTACATATGTGTTAGAGGTATAGGTTGGTTGCTCGAGAGCATTCAGGCAATATGCTGCAATAGTCTGTTTTAAAGCTTTCTTATCGGTGATAAAACCTTTGGAAAGCAGAGCGCCTCTATTCCGTGTCTTGCTCATTCACTGGCAGAATCTGAGAGTGGGTGGTCCTTAAACCTTCCCCAGCAAAGTAGTTTCTTGACGCCCAGTCTGTGCCTCCCCTCTCTGTGTGGAAGCCTACTGCGCAAGGAAGGTGTGGATAACGGGGGACCTCTCTCCTCCTCGCTTTGCTCAGGAAAGGTGTCCTGGCACCGCTAGAGGCGTGGCTACCTTCCTCCGCTGAGGAAGTGCTGCTTCCCATGATCTTTGAGGGCTCTCTGTAATCCATCCGGCTTTTCCCCTCTCGCCCCTGAGCCAATGGTGGTTCCCTGACAATATGCATAAGATTACACCAACTGTCCTTCACTTAAAGTTTAACAGTAGCCCATGGAACACTGCATGTTCTCTTCTGGGCCACGGTTCTTTGTAGCAAAACCAAACAAAATGGGGGGGGAGGGGGAGGCATCCATATGAGTAGGATGGTGATTACATGTCTTATGCTTCCCTCACCTTACCCAGACAAGCTTTTCCACAATAGCAAATAACTACCAGAAAAGCAAAAGAATATAAACCAGACCTTCTCAAAGTTCAACAAGCAGCAGCAACAGATGAAAAGCCTTTTTCAGGAGCCTACTCCAATGCCTACTTCAATGCCTACTCCAAATTCATCTTACAGGCTTTTCACTCTGAGTGATAGAGCAGTATTGATTCTAGCAGCTAGCTGCCGGATTTCCTTTATTTTTAAGGACATATATTAGCATTCCCTGTTCTTTAAAAAATAATAATAATCTTGGCTTACAAACAAATATTTAAAAATCACAGCTAAGTTACATGAAATACCATGCTAAAAATATGCCATTAGCAAAGAAATGAAATGAGCATCGAAACACCCAGGAAGGCAGCTTAGAAGTTAAATATTTTTCATCTGTGGGATGTGTGGCAGATGCCTACCATGGCTACCATCCCGAACAGGGTTCAGACATGAAGCAGCCCAGAATGGCACTCCTAAAATATTCTCGGTAAACTCCTCACTGTTCTTCCCAATTGAATTTGAAGCAGAATGCATTATCTCCTTTGATGGATGCCAAACTAATGCCGAGAGTAACTAGAGCTTCTCTGGCATGTCTGGGACAGAGGTTGAGAGGAGTTTTCATAGGACTCTGCTGAATGTAACCAATAAGCCTACTACTCCCTACTCCTTTAACCTTTTCAACATCCAGCTACTCACACCTAGACTCAAGTGACTACTGTATCATATACTCACCAAACAGCCCTAACATATTTAATTTGCCTCATTTCCAATACATTTTTTTATTTGGAGAAATGGCCTTGATTTTTCACATCAACTTACTAAGAAACAGTAGGCAACAGTTACTCTGGCTTCGTTTAAGATGGAATACATGAGGCATTTTACGTTATGGGGATGTTAATATTTTGATTTCTCTTCTGAGGACTCACTGCGACACTGTTTTAAAACTCCTGTGCTAAATAAGATAGCAAAGCTGATAAAATAAAAAGCTTTTCATAGGCAAAATATAGTCAACACAAGGAAGTGCATCACTCCAACATTCATGTAATTGTGATCCTGTAAGACTTGACTGCCATCAGCATTTTTATATTTCCACATGAAATATGGGCAAGAAGTTACTTTAGACATGCCCTCCCATCGTTAAAAAATAATCTGACTATATGGCATAAAAACCTCCGCAATTTAGTTATTGCGGGAGGAAACAGCACCTAAGTTACAGGCCTCTAAGGGGCAGGAAGTCATTTCTACTGAGTATGTTGGGATTTTATTTCATATACTTTCATTTCAGATTTACAGGAATCTCTCCCTATAACATCTAGAGACATATGGTTGTCGTGATCTTAGTTTGGGTGTTATTATTTAACATCTTTAGGCTTTGTATGCCCTGCCTTTAGTTTGATATATTAGGAGATTTTTGTTATTGCTCTTCTGTCATCATGACTCTATAATAATTTGAAAGCTAATAAAAATGGAGCCTGCCCATAGCTGTTATTCTTTTCACCTGCCCAATGATAAGCTGCCATTGTTAGAGATTTGTGTGGTTCGCATGGAAAGGATTCTGGCCTGCAATTATTCTTTCAGCCCATGCATGATTTTGACAATTACGGGCTTTGGATACTTGTCAAACTACTGCGACTTTACGATTTAACCACTTGGTAAGAATTCAGTTTCAGCGTAAGGGATAAAGAAATGGTCATCAAGCAAGTTAAGAGGGCTATATTTGATCTTGTCAAAAATGTTCAGTTCCTTTCCCATCTTCTGTACTGTTCACAGGGCAATCAAATAAAGCTCGTAGTGGTAGTTTTACCTACTGTCAATTCATTAGCTGTAGCTATAGGCCACAGGGCTGTTAAAAATAAATAAATGAATCAAGACACAGTTCCAACAGCGTTGCTCAACCACTCAGTATTATTAGAATAACTTTATAGTTTTTAATATTATTAAAATAGTGTCATTGAATATGTGCAAGGTCTAGTGGTTCAGAGGTATACCTGTGGTTGTACAGGTTCAATTAGGGTGTCCTGCAGTCAATAGCAGCTCAAGCTGCACTGTGCAAGGAATTGTTTAGAAAGCGGATCCAGACCAGGGACAAGGGTTAATATGAGGAGTGTTAAAACCTTACTTGCTGCTGCTTCACACCTGATCTTGCTGGGCGTTGATGGAAGCTGACGTTTACCCTCTGACTCTCTGCAATGTTGGTGCTGCAGAGCAATGGAAATCAAGTCAATAGCTTGGCTTACTGGACATTGCCCTGGTGGTACAGTGAACTTGGGGAGGGAGGCCTGCTACTACAGTTTCTTATTCAAAAATCCCAGCACCTTACAAAATGTTATATATTTGTTACTTTAGATGTTGACAATCCTGGGATATTCTCTATATGAGGTCTCAGAGATACACTGCAGAATGTTGACACATGCTTAAATGAAGTTGCCAGAATTCACTAGTGTGTGTAGTGTTCAAGAAGTAGGGATATATCTTTCTTATTTTGACAATTTCTCCATTCATATTGGATTGTTAGCATTCACCATTTTGGGGAACATTGACTGTAATATGTGCACAGCATATCCACAGTACACCTTAAACATTATCTCTCAGTTTCATTCCTCAAACCGCAGCAACTGCAGGCCAATGAAACAGGCATAGCTATATTGTTCTCTCTTTGCTTTAAACTTTAAATGTGCTGGTTAATAACTTGTTCTCTCTTCCACTCTACCCCATATTTCATTTTTTATGCACACTTCAAAGACCATTTTGCTTGCTTCTCAGCAAGAGCGCAATTTTCTTTCAGCAGACTATTCTGGTTCATGGGCAGCCTAACGCTACATGCACCAGGAGGATTTTGTACAGTCCAAGTATTGACCTATGGAGAGTGCCATCTGTGTGCTTTATAATCCTTGTGCATATAACACAGATGCTATGCAATACAAACTTCAAAAAGTGAAAAAGGAAGACAATGGAACACCTTAAGTTTCAAAGCTTGCTGGAGGGGAAACGGACGAATCATAATATGTATTTGTGGCATTACGTATTTTGATACCTTTTCAAAGTTGTCCTTTCAAACAGCTTTGTCACTGCAGTTTACTTGTACGATTTAGTTACTTCCTTTTTTTTTTTTTTGCTTTATTAACAATCTCTTGTATCATATGACACATTTCATATAGCATATCTCGTATAACATATACGTGTGTGTGTGTGTGTGTGTGTGTGTGTGTGTGTGTGTGTTGTACATCTTCTTGAGTAAACATATATATAATCCGTGTAAGCAAAAGGAGTTACTTGCTCAAAACATGTAATATTTCATTCCAAGGATCTGGTTTGCCAGGCTCACCACAAGAGCAGTCATATGGCATATAGGTGTACCTGGGAAATGTCAATAGCCTGGGTGGGGGGAAATGTGCAATGAGCTGGTACAAATTCAATATTTACCTGAAAGCATTCTTTTAAAAAAAACTTTCCACCCTTTTCAGATCCCATTGAAATCTATGGCATAGTTTCCACTGACACAGGTGAAAATAAGCCAGAGCTGGAAAAGGCACCAACAAATTTTATACCAGGCCGTGTTCCAGCAAAGCACTGGAACATGCTCTCAACAATAAACATATGGCTGTGGAATGTTTCACATGGATTGTGGTACACATGTCTTGCACATTTCACAGACGCATAGGCCAAATACCCAGCAGGGGTAGGGAAGATATTGGCTACGTTGTGATTTAGAAATTTGGCACTACTGGCTCCTAGTAACATTCAGAGTCGTAGGTGTATTGATACAAAATATAATATATATATATATATATATAATATTTTTCAGTGTATAACACGACCCCTATTTTGGGGGATTCCAAATAAAGAAATCCCCCATATGCACTATTCATGTGTAAGACAACCCCCAATTTTAAACTTGGAAAAAATAGGGGGGGAATATAGTCTTATACATGGAAAAATACGGTATATAGTATAATATATAATATAAAGTTATGTGTGTTCCTCTTCCAATACAATCTCCCAAACATTCCACACAATGTTATCAGAGGAACATATAAGATGATACTTTGCATAATTTCTGCACCTCATTGCAGCTAAAGGTAACTTTAGGAAAAGAATGTAAATACGTCACACTGCTGCTCATGCCAGTTTTACTTCATTTCCTAAAGGTGATCCCATAGTCGTAAGAAATTAAAGAACTCTCCATGGAAATCTACACAGCAAACATGGGTGCCTCAAGTGTTTCTCCAGTGCCAGAGAGCAATGACATCAGTACTTGGGTATAAACATATCTAGTGGAAGATACTTGACTGGAATGCCCTGCATTACCCTTGAATGAAACAGTACCTTTACATAAAATATGAAGATATGTATTCCTCAGGGGAAAGCTGGTGTTCAAATATTTCACAAGACATTCTCTAGATTTACCATGTAATTGGCTGTATTTCTACAGTATTCTAATTTGATTTGTATTTCACCAATCACCTTTTATGTAGAAACCCATATATTGGATGGCAAACTATAAAGGTGATCGATAAGAGCTGGAGCGCATCCTCTCTCAATGGAATAAGAAAGAAGCCACAGAATCAGAAAACATCTCATCTGTGAAAAGTATCTAGGTTGCAAATATGTTGAACACTGCAGTGTGCTAAAAGACTGGTGGCTGTGTGAAACCTAAATTTCATGTAATAACATAACAAGAGTCCTGAAACCAAAGGCCTGTCTATTGCAGCATCCTCTTTCCCACAGTGGTCAACCAGTTGCCCATAGGATGCTCAACAGCAGGACATGAGGACAATAGTGCTCATGATCCCCAGCGACAGTATTCAGAGGCATGCTACCTCTGATACTGGAAGTAGTATACAACCATCATGATGATCAGTCACTGGTAGACTTATCCTACATGCAGCGGCATAGCATGATTTGCTGGTGCTGGGGTGCGGAGGGTGAATGGAGCCTGCTGTGGCAGCCCGGCCCTAACCCAATGCCACTGGAGCAATGCCAGCCTCAAGCCACTTTGCAAGACTGGGACAGCGGCGTAGCAACCCCCACTGGTGCCTGGGGCGGACTGAGGTTGTTGCACTTTTTTTTTAGGAAATCAAAGTTGTTGAGCTTTTTAAAGACCCCTGTGCCACCCTAGGACACACACACCACCCTCTGGCTAAGACCACAGGACCCTCCTTGTGCTACCTTGGCAGCCCCAAGCTGCTTTGTGAGGCTTGGATAATACCAGCCTCGCAAAGCAGTGCAGGGCTGGCAGGGTAGCATGAGCAGCAGCACCCCCCCAAAAAAATGTGTCTGGGCCCATTGCCCCAACAGCCACTCCCCTCCCTGAGGCTACTTCCCTGCCTACATGCATTTGTCCAATTCCATTTTAAAGTTACTGAAGTTTATGGCCATCACCACATATTGTGGCAAGGAATGTTATGGTTCAGTTATGTTTTTGTGATACACCTTTTTTGTCACTCCTGAACCTCCCAGCATCCAGCTTCATTGAATGAACCAATATTATACTATCATGGGAAAGGCAGGAAAAGTTCTCCCTATCTACTTTTTCTACACCCTGTGTAATTTGATACTCCTCTATCATGCTTCTGCGGACGGGACGCGGGTGGCGCTGTGGGTAAAACCTCAGCTCCTAGGACTTGCCGATCATCAGGTCGGCGGTTAGAATCCCCGCGGCGGGGTGCGCTCCCGTTGCTCGGTCCCAGCACCTGCCAACCTAGCAGTTCGAAAGCACCCCCGGGTGCAAGTAGATAAATAGGGACCGCTTACTAGCGGGAAGGTAAACGGCGTTTCCGTGTGCTGCGCTGGCTTGCCAGATGCAGCTTGTCACGCTGGCCACGTGACCCAGAAGTGTCTCCGGACAGCGCTGGCCCCCGGCCTCTTAAGTGAGATGGGCGCACAACCCTAGAGTCGGACACGACTGGCCCGTACGGGCAGGGGTACCTTTACCTTTACCTATCATGTTTCTGCAGAAAAACAGAATGAATTATTTGAACTGCAGAAAATTATTCACTGCCCCACTTAGGAAGTTAATAAAATAACTGTTTTTCTTTGGGTTTATTTGTTTTTGTTTTTACTAATATGCTCCACAAATATACAACATCCATTAATGTCCACTTGCATTTATTTTTGCCAAATTTGTGTTCCTTCTTGTTCTCCTCAGTGGGGCAAGGCTTGCATGTTCTAAAGTCTTCCTCCCTCCATTAACTTAATTCTGCTTGTTAAGCACTTCAGATATTGCAAGGGATGTGAAGTGCAGGTTATGTTCAAAGCCACAATCATTACAAATACAGATCCCAGAGCCTGCGAGGTTCCTACTGCTTTTTTCCCCCCACAATGAAGAAGTCTTATTCAGAATGTATCCAGTGGTTTTCTTCCACTGACAGAAGGCTCCTTGAATTAACAGAGGCTTCGTGCAGTGGAACAGCCAGGGAAATGATTGCCAACAATTCCCCCTCTAGTTGCCAATTCATGCCAACTCCAGTGCCATTCTGAATAGTCCTCAAACCCTTTGAAGCAAATGTGGGCAACAGGACTTAAGACCGAGGGGAAGAGAGTGGAATGGCATGCTGGGTGAAGCTAGAGTGAGTGACAGATAGGAACTGTTGGTCAGAAATGAGAGTTGAAAAATAGGGCAGCCGAAGAGTCCGTGAGAAAGAGGGCATGAAGTGGAAGATAATGAAAGTGCACATGAAAACACATAAATTTTAAGAGTTAGAATAGGGCATTAGAACTGTGAGTACTCTGTATAAAAATGACTACTTGTTCTGGATGCTATGTTCCTTAAAACATAAACATTAATTTAATTAGCTGTCTGTATTCCGGTCTGGGATTCTAAGGTTAATATATTTCACCCGACATGTCTGGTAAGGACGTACTCAAGAATATAAAGTCAGCAGGTGGCAGCAGGTATTTTGAGGGAAGTCTGGGCTTAGCAACTGAGCTAGTGACCATCCTCAGACAGACCTAGGGAATATCACAAGCAGTTTTATCCAATTTGTTGACTACAGTGTTTCATTAAAAGGGAGTTGAATTATTTCCTCACTTAAGCCCCAAACACAAGGGCCATGATTCTGGGTGGTTTTTTCCAGGACACAGATAAGCTCCTTTGGTAATTTGGGAACAGGGTACTGCGCTTGCTTGCTTCAGTAATCATCAGACAGATAACCTTGTAAACAGATGCACTTAGGAATGGCCTAGTGAATTACTGACACTGGACAGCTATAACCTTCAAAGTCATGCACATCAACCACAGAGAATTATGCTCAAAGGAGAAAGAAATTGCAACCCCATCTTGTTATAGACACTTATAGCAATATATTTACATCCACCCTGCCACTGTCGCATGTGATCATAACTCTATGATCTGAAGAAGAAAAAAGATTAAAAAGGCTACTGGGAAGGAAAAAATGCAGTTGATAAAATCTGGACATGTGAAACAGACATAAAAGGAACACCAAATGTTAGAAACCAAATAGGTCCTCCTTAGTCATTAAATTAAAGTATCTGGAATATGGAGTGAAATATATTAACTCGTCCATAATACTGCAAAAATACCCCATGTTTTCAAGTAATGTGCTATTTATACTAAATGGAGTGGAGTGATCATTATACTAAGCAGAAATTCTAGCTGAGCCTCATTGCTTTATTTCTCAATGAAGCTTTGCTTAGCATACATTTCTGAAAGAGTGGAGAAGGGGGTAGAGCCAGTGTTGCTCATGGAATTTGAACGTAATGCTACATATGTACATTTACTGTAACAGTATTTGGACAGAAATTGTCAGGGAAAATGTATGCAGCTGTGAACTGAAGAGAAAGCATTCCATGCTCTGAAAAAGATGTAGAGCAAAATAAGAGAGTGCAGGTCTGTGTAGGCTGGCTCTCTTGGATTTACAGGCTTTGGGTCCATCTCGTCAGCCAAGCAGTTGTTTGCAGTCACCAAAACTTTATTCATCTCCTTGTTCCTGATCTTCTGCTGCACCCTCCATGTAAGTTCAAGGACAATTCCGTTTCCCTTCCTGAGCTCCGACCTTCGAAGTCCTTGTTTGTTTGGTCCCACAGTTCCAATATGCTCTGGGCATTTTAACAACACAGCAGCCCAAGAATCCTATGCTACCATCTCCAGCTCCAATGATCAACAATAAATTATGGCACATCAACTTGCACCTGACCACTCAACAGCACACCCCAAACACATATTGCCAAAATTACTCCTAGAGTGAGGTTATGTGCTACAGCACTTGTGCAATAGCTCAGTTGGTTAGAGTGGTGCTGATAATATAAAGGTCTGAGGTTTGATTCCCAAATGGGACAGCTGCATGTTCCTACATTTCAGGGGGTTGGACTAAATAAACCTTGGGATTCCTTCCAACTCTACGTTTCTATGATTCTATGAAATCATGACCTTAGAAAAACATTGGAAGGACATTAAAAAGGTATTGCACATAGGTTTCCCACATAAAGACTTGCAACTGAAATGTATGTTTTTCAACAAGCTCTACACAATCATACTAGCATTAATGATTCTATCTATTATTTCTATTGGCTCATTATAGTGCTCACTCCAGGAAAAGTCTTTTTATTATGGTTTTAGTACTTGCATTTTACTGATGAAAACCTAGAAAGGTTTTTCCAGTGGAAACATACACTTTAATGCAATACAAATATTATTGTGTTGTGTGTAACAATGTTCTGTCAACTTCAACTGTATCATTAACTAAGGCACACTCAGTGGTTCTATGGACTCAGCTATACAGCTTCAAATAAAACATTTTGAATGTGTTTGAAAGTGAAATATACAATTCTGATACTAAATGGCGACTGAGCTATAGCAAATTCAATGCATTTTTCAAAACAATTTTTTAAAAAGCATTTTCACAATGTTTTTAACCACCTTTGTGTCTTATTCATATTTCAGTTGCCTTCAGGGATTTATTATAACCAGATTGCATATCTTTAGGAGAAAACAGATAAAATTATCAAGTTTCTATTTCAAATTTCAGATGCAGGCTCCTTTGAAGAAGATGCTACACATAGGAGCAAAAAAAAAAAGTTTGTCAAATGTAAGTTATGGTTATGTACATTTCTCAGCAGCAAACAGCAAGAAAAAAGCAAAAAAGCAAAATGCTTAAGGGTCAAGCATTGGATGATTTAATAGTTCATGAAATGCAAACCACAAAAAGAGATGAACAACAAGATGACAAACCACAAAGAACATAGTGCTTAATTGGTTATCATAATGGAATTCACAAAATTCATCATATTCAATGTCCAGAGATATTCAGCCATGTTGATAAGCCTGTCTGTTCTGAGTTACAGATAGGTAGCCGTGTTGGTCTGCCATAGTCAAAACAAAGAAGTGTGCATGCACACGAAAGCTCATACCAAGAACGAACTTAGTTGGTCTTTAAGGTGCTACTGGAAGGAATTTTTTTGTTTTGTTCTGAGTTAGTTATCCAAATGTTCACAAAGGTGGTGGTTACCAGATGCACTCATACAACAAAACCAGTCTTGCCTTTCAAATTTGGATACACACGGAAATAGATATTTAAAGTTTCCAATGATACCTAATTATTTTTATATTATTATTATTGCCATATATAGATGTAAAATGAAAGAGGAGAGAATGAGCAATAGGCAAAAAGATACAGAGGACATGGACTGGGGCCTCTTCAGCTCTTCCTTATTCAACAGAAACAGCAATGGTGTAGCAACTGAATATGGAAAATCAGCAAATTACATTTTGTATAAAATTCTCATGTGATTAAAACAAAATAGCACATTTGCCTTCATAATTTATCTGCACTCTTTTTATTTCAAATTCATAATTACATATTCATGAGTTTATAAAACTGGATTATCCAATGCCATAAACTGAACTTGCACATTATATTTAAAAAACTGTTCTGCTTGTGCAGTTTTAGCCTCAGTAGAAGGAAATTTAAGTCTCAAGACTGGAGAATCTTGCCCATGGGTCCCTTCTGAATCTTTCCTAGGTTTCTAGTAAACTAAAGCATTGGTCCTTTGTGCTCTATATCACTGCAAACACAACTGAAGTTAGTGGGAAGTCTTCTTTTTGGGAGGTTCAACTGGCCATGCATATGATCCCAGTGAGATATGTATTCTTTGAAATCCATAACATAACATTTAAGCATGTGCCAATATTGTTTGCACTTCTAGCTTTTGCTTTAGAGAGAATATACCTCTAAAGGGCAGAACTGACAATATGCCTAAATTCCTTGGCTCAGCTGATCCAACTGAAAAGAAGAACCAACAGCAGCTAACTACTAACATTAGTTTTAATGGGAGAATAATTTAGTTTAGCTCTTGCTTGTATGCACTGCGAACACCCAAATGGATTTTCCCACTGAATTTATGCCAGCATGGTGCCCGTGACTGCACATGTGTCTGCCAAGACTTTCCCTAGTACCCACAACATTCTCCTTTTTCCTTCACCCATTTCAATACACTTCTAATAGGACTTTGCTTGTAACTAACAGAGGACTAAGTTTAAACCTTATGGGATGTTGCAGCAGGGGAGGGAAAGGCTAGCTGTTCCCTCTGCAGCTGAGAGCCTTCTACTGGCTACAGAGTGAGTGAGGGACAGGTCAGTGTTAGAAACTGAGATATGAAAGCTAGGAGCTAAATGGCAGTCCTCAGAGAATAGCTGGAAGTGGGGAGGCAGAAAAAGGTCCTCCTTTCCTTCCACTCTGCAGTTTTAATCTGAAATCTTAGGCGCAGTACTGCGCCCAGAGCTCAGAAACTGCTCGCGCTAATGAAATTCCCTGTTGCAAAGTGTGCCTAGAACAATGGGAGTTTTGAACACTGGGGCAGGTGTGGTTACAGGTGTGGCAGAGGGGGTTGTTTGTGGTGCCTATGAGTTTCTCAGGTTTCCATATGTGCCCCAAGGCCTAAAGAGGTTGGAGACTTCAAAGCCATCACACACACATATCTTTAATGCTGATATTTAGTAGATGATCATGCCATATTTGTCTTTTGTCTTTTTATTGCACTACCATGAATGCCAAAAGGTAAAGGGACCCCTGACTGTTAGGTCCAGTCATAAACGAATCTGGGGTTGCGGTGCTCATCTCGCTTTACTGGCCGAGGGAGCCAACATTTTTCCACAGACAGTTTTTCTGGGTCAAGTGGCCAGAATGAATAAGCTGCTTCTGGCAAACCAGAGCAGCGCACAGAAATGCCGTTTATGTTCCAGCCGGAGCTGTACCTATTTATCTACTTGCACTTGATGGGTTTTCGAACTGCTAGGTTGGCAGGAGCAGGGACTGAGCAACAGAAGCACACCCCATCACGTGGATTTGAACCATTGACCTTCTGATCGGCAAGCCCTAGGCTCTGTGGTTTAGACCACAGCGCCACCCGCATCCCCATGAATGCCAAACTTACAGCCAAAAACTAGCCATATTTATTCAGTCCCACTGGTTTCACTAGGACTGAACAAATGAAGCTGTGGGGCTTAGGAACCCAGTTACATGACCCCTTAGGGCCTGCAAAGCTTGCAGCCTCTCAACCTTTTTCAAACACTCTCCCTTGTGGAGTGTTCCCTCAGCCTCTTCTCCTCTCCTCTCTCCTTGGCAGTCCTCCAGGCAGCCACTCCTGCTGCCCCTGGTCTCTGTCCGAGCTGCCCTCCCAAGACAGGTGTCTCCTCACACCACCCCACAGGGGCATGGGCAGAGGATTCCCTGAGCCTTAGTGGCCCAATGGAGACTGGTCAAAGGTAAACATGAAGCCAGCACCTTACCTTGGGAGGCAACAGTGGCTGCAGCAGGGTTGCTGCACCAAACAGTTGTGCAAGCCTTTGGGAGGAAGGGATGCAAGAGGGCATCAGAAGAGGGAGGGAAGGATAGAGGGACAGAGGCCAGTGTTGCCCGCAGCACCCCTGAGCATCACCCACACCACCCCAGGGTTCCATGACACACTGATGGGAAACCACTGCTTTAAGGATATATCTTCTCTCGCAAAGGAGTAGGGCTTGTGAGAAGGTCAGACTGTGGGACTATAGAGTGACTAGCCTTTTTCAGAACAGGCTGTCTTTTCCCTTGGACTTGTCCAGGGTTCTGAAGGACCTGTCTTTGGCTGTTCTTGCTTTCTGACCTGTGACCTTTAAGAGCATTCAAACTCATTGCCTGTTATTCTCCTCTTACAGCTCCCTACTCCAAACCTCTGCATCACCTGTTACCAAAGACTGGACAACATACAGGGAACTAAATTTAATCAAGGTATATCCAAATGTTGTGATGTTTTATCCTTCTGTTGCTCAGAACAACACTGTGTGTAATCCAATCCAAGTACATCTGGGAAAGTGGTTGAGTTGCCAAGATTTCAACAAATTATTATCGCAATGTGATGAAACAAATTCAGAATGCCTAGGCAGACATTCCAAGTTTAGTTAATGGATAAGATGATTCATTGTTATAACATAGCAAGTCTGAATGGAAAGACAAAAGCCTGAGACTGTGTGCAGAATTCAAAGGTTGGAAACTTCCAG
This sequence comes from Podarcis muralis, assembly GCF_964188315.1. Taxonomy (NCBI): domain Eukaryota; kingdom Metazoa; phylum Chordata; class Lepidosauria; order Squamata; family Lacertidae; genus Podarcis; species Podarcis muralis. Next base: position 41,299,616 of record NC_135666.1, read on the forward strand.
ATGTGAGTATAAAATGTTACCGAGCCAGAGGTTCCCAAACATAAAAAGCAAACCATTAAAATTTTGGAGAATAAGCTCATTCCTAGAACCTTTTCAGAGAAACCATTTCACTACAAAGGTTCAAATCTGGGTATGTCTACTTTATCGGCAATGCTATTACTATTTGCTTTCCAAAACTTCAGTTATTTTTTCCACCAGAATCACAGACATGGTCATTGCTAAGACACTGTAAGCAAAATCCTTCCTCATTTGAGCAGACCTCACTGGGTGCAACAAGGCTCGTCCTGTCAGTACATACACAGTGTTCCTTGACTGGAGGAGTGGGAAAGGTTCCCAGCGCATTGACTCTGTATGCGCTGGTGGGCACAGGGTTGGGGGAAGGGACTGTCTTCTGTTACATCCAATGGAAATCCTTCCACTTGCAGGCACTGGATCTGCACCAGAAAGATACTGTCCGGGCTATAAGAATTGTGTATAACAGACAGGCAAGATACATGAAATGGCAAATATATATAAGGATTTTTTTTATTCAGATTATTTTAGTTCTTTGGGTGAAGCTAAAGCTTTGTGCCTCTCTGCTGCTGTTTTAAGTTAATTTCATTATTTTTCTTTAATACAGTTAAACTTATTTTATCGCATCTGTTCTAAGTGGTCCTGAATGCCCTTTTGGGGTAAAGAGGGAGGATTAATAAATTAACATTTACATATTGTAGGACTGAAGCAAAACAGCCCCTCATTTCTGCAACCTGTTGGTTGCTAAGGTGAGGGTAATCTCAACTACTGGGGGGAAGAGGAGGGGAGAAACTGTACTGGTATTTCCCCAAGCTCCTCCATCCTGCCAGTTACTGTGTAGTAACCAACACTACTCACACTCAGAAAATTAACGAACATGTCTAACTTGGGTCTATTAATTTCAATGGATATACTGCAAGCATTTTAGGATCCACATGTTTTAGCAACAGAACAAAAAGGTATGCATATGATTACTTATTCTATGAAAAAGAAAGGTGAGGCTTTCAAGAATTATGGTCCAATAGGGAAAGGCAGCTCTCCAAAATCACTAGAAATTATGGCTCAGCTAAAAGAGGGAGGGGTAATTCTATCAGCATCCAAAGTTCCCTCTGCCAGGGCTTTGGGGGGGGGGGTCCACTGTGAGAAGCATGAACGTGTTCAGTCTGTTCAGGAGTCATTGCCCTGAATATGTTTTATTTGCCTTCACAATCCTGACCAATTCCATGCAGCTCCCCCTGTGTAAATCAGCTTCATTTGGTCCATATCAGCCTGTAGACAAAACTGAAAGGCTATGTCATCCCACCCAGATTGGCTGGGATAATTCTATGGAGGAAAATGAACTCCTAAGCCAAAGGGGTGAGAGTGCTGAAATTGTGCAAAAGCAGCAGCAGCAGATCAGCAGAACAATGATAGCTAACAACAGAACAGCATTACGCTGGGAAGTTTCCATCAGGATTTTAAGAGCCCTATAAATCAAAACAGGAGCTATTCAACAATGCCCTAATAGGAATGATTCCTATGATCTAATGCAAGACATGCAGATTTGAACATACTTCGGCTCCATTAAACTGCCATCATCATGTTGACTCCAGTACAAAGGAAATTTCCCACTGCCTGTGCAGCTGCTAATCCACCTCTTACCCTGTTTCTTGCTCCCATGTGCCTTTTCCCACCCAATAACTTTTGCATGTCACAATTTATTGTCCCAGTGCATTGCCTATGACACGATTCCTTGCATGGTCATATCATTAACATAATACTGAACAACTTTTCCAGTAAGCATATTTCAACTTCACATACTTCATTGCACAAAACCTCCATAGTTTCCTTTGTTGCAAGAATCTTCTCTGCAAACAAAAGAACACTGTGAGACCATCCAAGACTACTTACTTGATTTATACAATAATTCCCATTTTTGTATTTCAGAAGAGTCTAACACAACAGTGTTGAACCACTAATACAACGGTGTTAGAAACTCAGATGCATAAACTAATTGCCAAATAACACCTTAAACCTAGGTTACAGTCCCTACAATGGAATGTCTAGGAGACTTTTTGCAATTTAATTTGTTGCTATTATTATTGTTATCATTCATTTCATTTCTATACTGCTTTACATTTTAAGGAAAAAATCTCAAAGCAGTTTACAACACATTAAGTCATCAAATAAAACAATCCAGAATAAAACAAATTCAAGCTTAAAGGAAAAGACTTCAGATTCTTCTCTAAGGGACATTTTGCTTTCCCCATATTTATTTATTTACCTACTTAATTTAAATAGCTGCCTCATGACAGAAGTACTCTAGGAAGCCAGTGTGGTGTAGTGGTTAGAGAGTCAGACTAGGACCTGGGAGATCAGGGTTCAAATCTCCACTCAGTCATGAAGCTCAATGGGTGACCTTTGACCAGTCACAGCCTCTTAACCTACCTCACAGGGTTGTTGTAGGGATTAACTGAGGAGGGGGGTGAACCATGTACTCCTTGTAGAAAAAGGTGGGATATAAATGCAATAAATAAGCTCTTCAGTTTACTTCCTTAAGAAAGCTGGAGGAGCCAGCCAGATGGAGATGTCAGTCACCAGCCTGGCATCCAAAGATCTCCCCATGGTTGCAAATGGACCAGCAGTACTCACAGAATGCAGCTGGCGCCTGGGGAATTTTGAACACTCTACACTTACAAAATAGAGGGGAAATTGTCAAAACTATGAAACACTGATCACTTTGCTTGAAAATGCCATATTCCCCAAGATTTGAGGTGGTAAAAGTTCCCATCAGCCAAAAGCAACAGCTTTTTATGAAATAAATCAGCCTTCTGTGTAATGCACACTTACAACTAGCAGAAGAAAAAGATGGGTAAATAAATATTGCTTCCAACCCATTTCCAACAGTTTTTGTGACAGCATATAAATGCTTAGGTTGGATCAGCCATTCTGTTACATGCACCTGAACAGCTACATGCACCTGAACAGCTGTGCAAATGACTTCCATGGAGGAACACCAGCATTGCGGAAAAATATGGTGGTAGAGAGAATATTTAGGGCTCAGGTGACAATATGAAAGAACAAAGCAACACAGATCTAACTACCTAATTGTAGCAAAGTAAAAAAAAAAGAACTCCACTAAGCTCATTGAATTCCTGCTGCTTTCAGAATAAATGAAGCAAATTTACATTGGGGGATAATGCAGAAATGGGTTTACTCTGGTGTCAAAGCAAATGCAGAAATTTAGAAAGGACTCATACAATTTCCCAACTAACTGATTACTATTTCTTGTATCCTCCTTCTCTCTGCTCTGGATTCTGAGTTGTATTAGCCGCCCTTAGCATCCCTGCAAATGTCATTTCATATTTCCATTCATGCATCAATAAGCTAAAAACCCAATTCTGTTTATAGCTTTAAAATACTGCTAAATCAAGCACTACTGAATTCATTATAAGACAGATAAATACTAGTTTCCATTTTGTCACCCCTGTGGGTTTTTCTTTAACAAGGCTATTTCAAATAAAACCACAGTGCTGATAAAGGGAATCATCAGCATTCTTAACCAAAGCTAAAATTTATTTGGAGAAGTCACACTTAGAGGGTGAAGTGTTTCTTTGAAGTTGAAGATTAAATAGAGTAACTTGGCTAAGATTCTGATGATCATTTGTGCAGAGTTTTGGGTTCAGTAGATAATACAGAGGTGCTAACCTGATGCTCAAAACTTCAACATATACCTTCAATGCATCCTTCAACGTTATTACCTACTTATTTATTTATTTATTTATCTACCGTATTTATTATTTTTTAATATTATTACTTGTATTTTTATTATGGCCTTCCAGCAAGGTAAAAGTGGCATTTAATCTCCAGAAAATTATGTGAGGTAATTTAGGTTCAGAAAGCAACTTTTCCAAAAACAGCCATCCTCCTGGACAGGGATGTGAATCTCAATTTCCCAAATCTAATCTGAACACTAAAGCCTACAAAAGCTATTTCTATAATTAAAAGTTATTAATCAGGAGAAAATAAATGGTCTTTAAAAGAATGTAAAGGACAAAAATGTGTAAGAAAACAAAAGTAATATGTACTTCACTGGTTTGAAAACCAATAAACATTTGGTATTGTTGTTGTTTTTAAAAAGTTTGAAACGTATTTTGATATTACTATTTGCTGCATCATGACTGCATAGTACTTTATTATTTTAGTAGGGTGCAGGAAACCACCAGCTATGGGCTGGGAAGCTATTCTGTGCATCACCCCCCCCCCCCGCCACAAGCCATCATCTGACATCAGATGGCTGACACCTGCTGAAGTTCACCTGCAGGAGTGAGCGGAGACACTTCAAATGGCTTGTTCAACCCTATTTATTCTTACCTGTCCCACACCTGATGTCATATATGATGTCAGGTGTAAAGTAGGTGGCAGTGGCTTGTCCAAAACATCCTTGCAGACCTGGTGGGACACATTTGGTTCTCCAGCCCTGATTTAACTAATAAACATTACTCATACAAAGTTAAGTTTAAACATTTCTAATACTGCATATGCATACTTTCTAGTGAGTTGTCCGTCCCCCCATGAACTCGGCGGGTCTTACTTCTGAATAAATGACTGGGATTGCACATCGTATCTGTAATCCTATGCACACTTACCCAAGAGAAATATCCCTTTAGCATAGTGGAATTACTTTCAAATAAGCATACATCTGTAGGATCAAGCAGAAAAATCCCAGCGCCACCTTCACTACTAATTAACCATTGATTGCTGCATGGATGTTACTTTTGCAGGTATAGCAGATCGGAAGCCCTTTCCTGTCCACACACCATCTCTAAAGTGCAGTTGCTAAGCACCTGTTCATAGGACCCCAAATCCATCATCTCTAGAAGGAACCATTGTTCTGCTTTTTCTCCCACCACAGGGAGAACCTCTCAAGACTGTTAAATAAAGTGTGTTATCTTATACATTATTCCATCTGGGACGCCTGGGTACAGGGCGGTATATAAACTCAATAAATGAATTAATAAATTCTCAAATTCAATTGTCAGTAACTGCTTTCTCTAATCTTGCAACCAGAAATAAGAATAAGAACGTTCTAATTTGTGTGGTGCACTCTTTTCCTTTCAACCCATTGTCACAACCACCCCTTTTACTATGTCCTTCTGCTTAAATGACTTGATCGTAGTTTCTCAGCTGTTCTGGTTTTTTCTTGGAAGAATCCAAGCTAGCCATTGGCTGTGTGCGATGCGTTTAAAGTCAAAATACACAACCTAAGACCCAACCTTCTGTTGTTGTTTTGTCTTTGGTTCCTGCATCTTTTAAGGGACAAATCTGAACGTGACATTGCAGCTGTATGTAACAAAGTCCCAATATATCTATTTTCCTTGATAAGTAATAGGAGGGTAGGAAAGAAAGGGACGCTTCTCCCTTCCTTTCCTAGTTACTTATTCCTTGAAACATTCTTTCACAAATACACAAACAAAGAGAGAGTGCTGCTTTCATCCTTCAGGCCACCACAGCTATATTTGCCAGATAATGCAGGTCTGCAACAAAAGCAGCCAGGCCAATTTCCCCCTCCTGAGGTCAATTTGCAATGGATAAGGCCCAACTGCAGCTTCATGGCACGTAGTGGAGTACAGCATGTAGCTTGCTCACAGAGAGGCTAGCAAAATTCTCTGAGCCAGGGCTTGGGAACACTCTATAGGGATACAGTGGTGCCTCGCAAGACAAAAAGAATCCGTTCCGCGATTCTCTTCGTCTTGCGGTTTTTTCGTCTTGCGAAGCAAGCCCATTAGCGGCTTAGCGCTATTAGTGGCTTAGCGGGCTTAGCGGATCAGCTGATAAGCGCCTTAGCGGCTTAGCGGCTCAGCTGATAAGCGGCTTAGCAGATCAGCTGTTTAGCGGCTTAGCGGATCAGCTGTTAAGCGGCTTAGCGGCTTGGGAAAAAGGGGGGGAAGGAAAAAAAACCTGCAGCAACTCGCAAGACATTTTTGTCTTGCGAAGCAAGCCCATAGCAAATTCGTTTTGCGAAGCACCTCCAAAACGGAAAACCCTTTCGTCTAGCGGGTTTTCCGTCTTGCGAGGCATTCGTCTTGCGGGGCACCACTGTATCCTCAAAAAGCAGCAAACTTTACAAGCACCAAAATTACCCTTTGACTCAAAATAAAATCCAGGTGAGGTAAATATTTCCAACTCCCCCACCCCTGCACCAGTTGTGATCCACCTTCCCTGTCAATCCACACTGCCCCATTCCCTTTTCAGAGGGAGGGTTCCCCCCACCTATTGCAGCAGCCTATGGGAGAACTACGCATCCTATGTTGATTGGTCTTTGTGCCCTGGTGTGCTGCCATCTGGGATGGAACTGCCCCTTCTCACCCTGGGCACCCCTGCTCTTGTTTCCACCATAGCAACTTGCATATCAGGAAGGAAAAGGGACATGTATTTAGAGGGAGTTGGTTCTGTGGGGAATGGGAAAGATGGCAAATATGGGTTTGGAGAAATCGTATAAGATCTGAACTTTTTTAAAGTTACTGAATCACTGCGAAGTTAATCTGAGGCAAGCCTGAGAGAACTTGCATGTATCTATGTGCCTGTGGTAATTTATTAATTAGTTTATTGAGTAAGATTGGCTGCAACGCTAAATACATTTACAAGGCTGCAAACTAAATTAACACAATGAAACTTACTTACAAGTGAACATGTATAGGATTCTGCCAAGAGGGTGACTTGGGTTCAGTATCTGAAAGGATCCTTACTGAAATTTGCTTCGATTTGCTTCACAAGTGCAGCCATTTATGTGATCAGATGCCTATAATGCAATTATACAGGCAGAGTTACACAAGATAAGTTGTTTGTGAGAGTAGCTCTCCACATAGCTTATAGGGAGTTTAACCACACAGGCACAAACTTTCAGTTTTTGTGAGAACACAGGAATCTGCCTTTATATAAGTCAGACGATTGGTCCATCTAGCTCAGCATTGTCTACACCAGTGTTTCCCAAACTTGTACCTTCAACTGTTTTTGGACTACAATTCCCATCATCCCTGACCACTGGTCCTGCTAGCTAGGGATGATGGGAGTTGTAGTCCAAAACAGCTGGAGACCCAAGTTTGGGAAACACTGATCTACACTGACTGGCAGTGGTTCTTGGGGTTTCAGGCAGGGAGTATTTCTCAGGTCTACCTGGTGGAAAACCTGGGATCTTCCACGTGCAATGAAGAGACAAGGAATTTCCATCATTTTAGATACCACCTGCAAGAAATGCCTCTTGGTTTTGTTGTCTTCCTGAAAAAATAAAACAGGAGGCTGTCAAGCTCATGACTCAACACAATACATGGCTGGTGGGCTATGTTTAGTGAAGTGAGACACAAACTGGTCTACAACTGAAACTGTAGCCAATTTTAGTTCCATTGCCACTATTTGCTGTGCCCTAGTCAGGGGCATGGTTAATGCTAAAAATCCTAGACTTGGCTAAGGAAGGGATTCGGATGGGAGAAATCACAAGTGTTAACAAATCTTCTGTTAAATATAATTCACACCCCACAGTTGTGCTACCCACCATGCCTAAAGCCACATGGACAAAGCACATATTTCTGATAATTTCCAGGGACACACTAAAAGTCAACACACCAGAAGCTTGTTTGCCTGCTAGCATTTTTAAAACTTTGCAATAAAGTGGCTTTAAAAGTTTGAGATTCAGCAAACCCTGATTCAAATTCTGCTAAGCTTCAAAATCCAGTGCATAGCATTGGGCAACTTTTGGTGTTTTGGGGGGCAAGGTGTTTTGACTTTGACTTTATGAAAAACATGAGGTACAAACATTAAATAAACTATGTATTCCTTAGTACAGGCATCCCCAAACTCGGCCCTCCAACTGTTTTGGGATTACAACTATCATCCCTAGCTAACAGGACCAGTGGTCAGGCATGATGGGAATTGTAGTCCCAAAACAGCTGGAGGGGCGAGTTTGGGGAGGCCTGCCTTAGTAGATATGCATAGGATTGGACTGTAAATAACTCACTTTGAGAGAAAGTCCTACTGAATTCAGTGGAACTTTCTTCTGAGTAAATCGCAGGTGCCCTATTTGACCTCAGGGTTGTGCCACATATCTGTGTCTTAGCTTCCATATAGCTATGGAACCATGTTAGAGCATGGTGCTGTTAACACCAAGGTTGCAAGTTCAATGCCTGTATGGGATGGCTGCATGTTCCTGAATTGCAGGGGGTTGGACTAGATGATCCTGCAGGTCCCTTCCAACTCTTTGATTATGAATTGCCCAACCATCTTAAACACCTACTCAGATTTTAATGGGTTTCTCTGTTATTTTTCTAAGTATCAATTGTCTAGGGAGTGAAGTGTAGGTTAAAGAGAGATAGCAGTGCTTGTCAATGTCTACCCCAAGAAGTCCTGTTTGTTTATTCTTACTATTATTTATTAAATTTTGTATTGCCCCCCCATCCAAAGATCCTGGGGCAATTCACAACAGAAAAATACAAAACGAGATTACAAAATATATAATAAAACAAAAACACAGACCAATAACCCTCCATCTCAATTTAGTCAGTGGGTGTAGGCATGTAACCCAAATGCATCTTTCCTTTAACTTCATACTTTATGCATTGGATAGTTCATGCATAGTTATTTTCTCAGAGCAGTCACTTAATGCTTGACGCATTTGTATGCCTTTCACAAAGTGACAGTGTAATGAGAAAGCCACAGTAACTGAAAGTAGGTAGGAGGCAGGTGTAGGTGCAGAGGGAGGACTATGAGAAACCGCTGTAAATTTTCATTTTCCAAGAGTCAAAAATCTGGCTCTAGTTAAGTCCCATGACAATTACGCCATTTAATAAGCAGCGTTAGTAGTGCCAAGTCCCTGCCACAGGATCACCACCAAATGTTAACTATTTTATACCTTTTCTTAAAGCATCTCCACACTAAATTTCCCCCTCAAGCACCAAAGTTACTTTCTGGGGAAAGACTTTCAGCAACAAACAGCAAAATATTTTCCCCAAAACTGCAGCTCCGTAATTTTTAATTATTCATTTTGGTTTAATTAATTGCTTTGTGTTTGGTACAGTTAAACAGCAACCTTGAAAGACCAATGAAATGAACCAGAAAGTGTCATTCTCTCTCTGGATGTCGTGCCAGTAGCTTAATATGTAACTGGTTGTTTACATCAGCATATATGACACAGACAGGAAAGATTTATTAGTAAAAAAAATAATAAGCATCCTTTGCTCCTACTGTACTAACTATAGCTCACCTATCAACAAACACCAGGATCTGAAATCAGAATAAACTGTTTTTCTCTTGCTCCAGGTTCTGCAGAATTCTCACCAGATAAGCCAACAAAACACACCTCTCTCTTCCGCCCACAGGGGGGGGGGGAATGTATGATTTTAAAAATGCTTTCCAAGCATTGAAGCTCCTGAACGTGCTAGCCAGTAAGGTTTGGAGCGCTCCCTTTGAGATTTATTGGCATTCCTAAGTGCTTTTATAACAAATCACTGGCTCAACTTATTTTAGCCATTGCTCACTAGAGTTCTCAGTCTCGGGTACCTGTTTCCAGTGCCAGGACTCATCATACGAATTAAACAACAACAACAACAACAATCCAATGCCTCGGAGCACAGATAGAAGGGCACTGCTCTGAGATTCAGTGGAAAGGCAGGATCCAGTTCAGAGGGTGAGTTTGGGAGGTTTCAGCTGCAGCCCTTCCCATCTGAGCTAAGGATGAATTTGCTACATTAGGGGGGGACATACAGTACAGCCAAATCAAAGGTCCTTCAGCTTAAATGCTTGGGAGGCAGAGAGCGAGCAGGAGGGAAAGAGTTTGGTCCTTTAGCATGAACTATAAAGAAAAGCCATCAGGAGAGACAAAACAGTTCAGGAGCCCTTTGCGCACCAGCAGGTCCCACCAGCCGAGAGTCACAGGGCGGGAAAGCTCGGGGCAAATATTCGCCCAAGTCCCGGGCGTCGTGGAGCAGAGCAGGCGAGGGGGCTCTGGCGCGTCTCTGAGGAGGCGCAGTCCTTCTTCCCGAGGACCCCAGACCCACAGAACCGCGTCGACCCCCTCCTCCATTCTCGCAAGGAACGCCGAATTGTTCCGACAACAATTCCAAGACGCGCTTCTTCATTTGGAAACTTCCATCTGCCCAGCGTCGCCATTCATCTCTACCGGGCCTCCCCCCCCCCCCCCCTCAGCCCACCCCTCCCGTTTTCGCGCCTATTTTTGCCGCCTTCGCGAGAGGCGCCTCAAGGCAGCGGGAAAACCGCCGCGCAGATTCCCCGCTGTCCCTCTTCCCGCCTTTTAAGCCCCAGAGGGCAGGTTCCGTCTCGTCTCCGTGAGGGAGAAGTGCGTGGGGATTGTCGTCCCATTTCTTCCCCCCAAACCTGAGAGGAATATGGACGAGGGCGGGCGGGCGCCGAGGCTCCCCTCGCGAACTTACCGCTCCCGGGCTGGGCTTGGGCTGCGAGCAGCTTCTCCTCTCTCCTGCCACCAGCCGAGCTCTTCTTCATCCTGCGGGAGGCTGTCCCTGCGCGCCCACCGAGCCGCCCTCAGCCAGCCATGCGCCTGGAGGGAGGGAAAGCGGGGCGGTGAGGCGGGGGGGGGGGGGAGAGAGAAAAGCAGCCCGGCTGGGACTGAGGGGAAAAGGCGGGCGCGCGCGCGCACACGCCGAGGCGAAAAGGAGCAAGCCGGCTGGGCGAAGGAGCGCGGGAGCGGGTGGGAAGCGCCACAGCTGGAGGGGTCTCGGGGCGAGTCGGCGGCTGCCCACACCGGCTTCCCGCCGGGTAATTCGCCTCAGAGAAGGAGCATCCCCGGAGAGCCTCGTGAGAGGAGATGGCCGATGGCCGGCCACTTGCTGCCTGCTGCCTTTCCCTCGCGTCGGCAGCAAAGAGCGAGCGATAAACGAAGCAGCGCCTCCTGACACGCGCGAGGGGGAAGAAAGTTGGCAGTGGGGGGCAGCTCGCCCCCGAATGGCCGCCCAGAGAGCGGCTGGCAACGGGGGCAGCAGAGGACTTGGGCTGCCATGCCCGAGCCCACGAGGGCGAATGGGGGTCATCGCAGCATCCTTTCTGTTTTTTTTAAATACATGTTTATAGTCAGGGGGAGCCTGGCCGGGAAGTCAGATGCTCATTTCGTTCCTTTATAAATGTCCTTTGTGCTTATTCCCAAGTAAGGCTGAAAACCTCCCTTACATGGGAGTAAGCCCTATCATATTCCATGAGGCTTGCTGCTTAAGTAAACACAGTGAGGATCGCAAACCAAATGCACCAGGGCAGCAGAAGCAAACTCCCGTTTTGTTTTTGCAGCCGGTGGTGTGAGTTAACTGGGTTGAACGTGCAAAGCTTCCCATGGTCAAGTATTCCTTTCTTTATAAAGACTCAGGATGGGCAAACCTTTGCTCATTTCATTGCTCTAACAGAGAAGTGGGCAACTCCAGCCTGCAGATCAAATCCGTCCCGTTACGGGTCCAGTTTGGCCTGCACAGCAGTTGCCACAAGCCACCTGACATCATATGGGACCTAAGGTGTGTGGCAGGTAAGGACATGGCTACAAAGGTACAGCTGGGGGCTTAAAGTGAGCTCCTGGTTGTTCCTCTGTAGGCAGGGCTTGCTGACGACAATCCCCACTGTATTAGGAGGAAGAGGTTGAATCTGCCACCTTAGGCAAATGGCTTCACCTCACCTCATGCATGGACCACCAATAACTAGCACCAGCCAAAGGTCCGTATAGTTAAAGCTATGGTTTTCCCAGTAGTGATGTATGGAAGTGAGAGCTGGACCATAAAGAAGGCTGATCGCCGAAGAATTGATGCTTTTGAATTATGGTGCTGGAGGAGACTCTTGAGAGTCCCATGGACTGCAAGAAGAACAAACCTATCCATTCTTAAGGAAATCAGCCCTGAGTGCTCACTGGAAGGACAGATCGTGAAGCTGAGGCTCCACTACTTTGGCCACCTCATGAGAAGAGAAGACTCTCTGGAAAAGACCCTGATGTTGGGAAAGATTGAGGACACAAGGAGAAGGAGACGACAGAGGACGAGATGGTTGGATAGTGTTCTCGAAGGTACCAGCATGAGTTTGACCAAACTGCGGGAGGCACTGGAAGACAGGAGTGCCTGGCGTGCTCTGGTCCATGGGGTCACGAAGAGTCGGACAAGACTAAACAACAAAGCTGGCCTCTGAGAAACCAGTTTTCTGGGTCTATCGCTCCATTGTTTCTCAATGGGTAGATTTGCTGTCCATTTACAGATAGACCCAACATCTGGATGTCATCTTTCCACCCACAGATGAAACTCTGATTTCTTTCCCTGGTTTCCATCACTCCCTCCAGCCCTTAATTAATTGTACAGCTGAGATCATCAACTTCACAGCCCGCCTCCACTGCAAAAAAAAAAGAAAGTGTTGTGATAACACTACTCTTAACCTCCTCCTTCCAAACAAAATGGGCTGCACTGTATTTATAATTTGTAACCCAGAGGCACAATTCAACTCTATTTTTCATTCACTACATAAATAAATTGCTGCTCCTCATTCCACCTACCAGTACATGACTTTCGGGCCACCTTAAGCACTGATCATTCTCATTTTAGAAATTAAACACTGTCAGCATTACATGCAATGCATATTGTACAATACCAATGAGATAGGCCATTTCTACAAATTTTCCACCAAGTTACTGGCCCCAAGTACACATGTGACAACATTAAGCCAAACCATGGCTTAGCATGAATGAGTTCCTCCAGCCAATTTGTTCTCTATGATCAATGGGTTGTTATCCTGAGCAAAGCCATAGCTGGGTGTGTCATCTGAATGTGAACTTGTGGTTTACCACACTTCAGACAAATGACAAGCTGTGTGATTTGCAACTCATGGTCTGCCTGGAGGAGCTAAAGCTTGGTTTAGATGACATACCAAGTCAAACCGCAGAGCAGATCAGCATCAAAATGCTCAGGGAGGAGCAGAACATCCATGATCTCCTCTTTGGGAGCCCACATGTTTTGATCATATCTCCCAAGATTTTGTCTTCTTTTTTCTGAAATGCAGCTATGAGTTTGCTGTCCCTTTACTTCCTCACTCATCCATCCAGTGAGGATAACAATAACCAATAACCAATAATAAAATTTAGATTTCAAAGATGGCACAGCAAGGGGAAAAGAATTAAACAACCCCCCACTCCTTCTGCCCGTTCAAGTGCCTAAGCAAATTGGCCACCCATGTGTAAAGTAGCCAGATACAAAAAGGGACAGAGTACTTTAATGCTTCTGTAGAAGATGGAATCTCAGCAAGTGTAGCTTATACTCCTATTGAAACCTGCTGAAATTCCTACTACACAACTATCAAGTGTGAGTAACACTGGGAGATCTGACTGTAGGTCTCCCACATCACACATAATTTGGCTCTAGGCCTCACAGATCATAGGGGGAGGAGGTTCAGCACAGCCCGACTTTAGCTGAATCAAATCTGTGTTGAACTTAGTATGGGTAGTTCCAGATGGGGAGCTAAATTTGCAATGAGTCACTGAGATATCACAAATGGTTTGTTGGCAACATACATTTTTTTTATTTACTGGGTTTTTCCTATACTGGGTAAATCCAAATTGAAATGGAGTGGGTGGGTTGGGTTACAAGCTGGCATTTTTAATGCCAAAAGCATCATGTGGGTTAATGCAAAAACAAAAACCTTGTATGCATGAAGAACATCATTCCCACAATAAACACCCATCTGAAGCCTCCCAGCACTCAGTAGTTAGACATAGAAAGGATAAATACTTTTGCTGAAAGGCAGAATATAAATATTCTTTAAAAAACAACAACACAGATTGTTATGTTTTGCATGCAATTCATACAATATTTTCTCTGCTTAGCTTTGTTGTTTTGAATTATGTTTATAATATGGTCATCTTTCAGTTTTTGTTAGATGTGAAAGCAATGGCTGTTCAGTTACTATACAATAGGCAAAGTGGGACAAAAAATATTGTTCCATACTAGTCAATGGGATAAGTGTGCAGCTCTAAAATATGATAGTGTAACTATGAGTACAACTCAGAACACTTCATACATCAGATTTGTAACCTGAGTGCTAATGTTATGTAATACAAGCAACTGCTAAATCATTCCTACTAAAGTATTTTCCCCCTTTGTGTCAAATGATAGTAATGATAGCATTACCATTAAAAAAGATTTCTATAGTATATGTTAAAACAATGTTCTGCTCAGTGTCCTCAGTGTATTCTTTCATTTGAGCATTCATGAAAAAAATTCTCATTAGTCTATTTAAAATTCTTGTTTAATGTACTTTTATGTTCCATTGTGGAGAAGACTTATTGTGGATGCACCCATGCACCTCTTTTTGTGAAACTATATTCACCAAATTCTGCAGCTGCTTTTAGTTGTTGTTTTTAAAAAAAATAATAGTGAAGGTCTATCTCTGACATAGTTTTGCCACCATCCGTCCTCTGACATATTCTTAGGAGCATTTCAAAAGCAAATCCTTTTAAGCAGTCCTTACCCTTAAAAATGTACTGAATAACTAAAGTGCAAAAGAATAGCCATCATGGTTAGATACATTGTTTATCAGCATTGTTAACATAATAACTTATTCTTATATACTAAGCTTTAAATTGATACAATTTTTCCATAAAAGGGCAACTTCTCTTGCAAAACATACTCAGTTGGACCATCAAGAGTATCAAATGTTTTTTCCTTTTTTAACCTTTGCATTTGTCACAAGGATTCACTTCTACAAAACATTTTAATGCACTGTTTCCTCCCCATTTTCTTTGGCAGTGTCTTGAAACAAAATGCAAACAACCTTGAAGTTTGTTGATATTTGCTGTTGTTGAACATAAACACACTTACTTATTTCTGATCATAAAGTAAGTGGGATCCGAAGGTCAAGATTTTCTAGCTTCTAAAGCCTGAATCTATTTAATTATGTACATTAATCAGACTGGCAATTAAAGAACAAAAAGTTATTTCATTAATTTTATTTAATTGGGTTACTTTAAATGTAGCAGCTATAAAGCTCTGCTGCTGATCACAGTTGTCTTTGTATTGTTAGCCATGATTTTATATATGGAGACTAAGATATTATTCATCTTTACTTGTGACAGTGCAGGATTTCTCCCCACTAAAAGAGCTCTATAAATCATAGTATATCATGCAGTATATTATCTGTATATGACACAAAATATTCACACCGAAAACATGCAGTAGGATCATTTGCATATAACATTGAACATTCTGATGCACTGTGGTCAGTGGAATGTTTGACCATTTTGTATGCACAATAGGGAAAGGTGTGTTGATGCTCCCAGCAGTGCGTCTAAATCTAAAGCTTCACAAAATATCACTCATTTTTATTTTCGAAGTAAAAGCAGCAGTTTTGATGGGTACAGAAATATGCCCTGGAGTGAGACCATGTGAAATCAATCAAGTGTGGGCAATGGTTCCTGCATCAATCACACAGGTGATTCCACCCAATTGTGACCATCTAGTGAAGGAATTAGGGACACGGGTGGCGCTGTGGGTAAAAGCCTCAGCGCCTAGGGCTTGCCGATCGAAAGGTCGGCGGTTCGAATCCCCACGGCGGGGTGCGCTCCCGTTGCTCGGTCCCAGCACCTGCCAACCTAGCAGTTCGAAAGCACACCCAGGTACAAGTAGATAAATAGGGACTGCTTACTGGCAGGAAGGTAAACAGTGTTTCCGTGTGCTGTGCTGGCTCGCCAGATGCAGCTTTGTCACGCTGGCCACGTGACCCGGAAGTGTCTCCGGACAGCACTGGCCCCTGGCCTCTTAAGTGAGATGGGCGCACAACCCCATTGTCTGTCAAGACTGGCCCGTATGGGCAGGGGTACCTTTACCTTTACCTTTAGTGAAGGAATTATGTCACAAAACTTTATAGCCAATAAGACTTGGATAAATGCTGGTATCACTAAATACAATACAATCTGTGGTTCTATTCCATGTGATGGACACAGCAGTGGATCAAGCTGGAGCTTAATAGCAAGAGTTAAGAGTTTGGCCAAGCCGAGTCAGGCAAAGCAAAGCAGGACAAAGTCTAGGCTTTATCATTGTCTGTGTAAGAAAAGATAAAGGTGGTCCTGGGACAGAAATGTGCCTTTCTAGGTTGCATAAAAAAGCAGGCTTACCAGAAGTTGAATCACATCCTCCCATCCATCTAGCTCCCTTTACATTTTCCTTATTGGCGAAAGTTCTCAGGTTTTTCATGTTCATCATTTTTGTTGCTGTTGTTTAGTCGTTTAGTCGTGTCCGACTCTTCGTGACCCCATGGACCAGAGCACGCCAAGCACTCCTGTCTTCCACTGCCTCCCGCAGTTTGGTCAGACTCATGCTGGTAGCTTCGAGAACACTATCCAACCATCTCGTCCTCTGTCGTCCCCTTCTCCTTGTGTCCTCAATCTTTCCCAACATCAGGGTCTTTTCCAGGGAGTCTTCTCTTCTCATGAGGTGGCCAAAGTATTGGAGCCTCAGCTTCAGGATCTGTCCTTCCAGCGAGCACTCAGGGCTGATTTCCTTAAGAATGGATAGGTTTGATCTTCTTGCAGTCCATGGGACTCTCAAGAGTCTCCTCCAGCATCATAATTCAAAAGCATCAATTCTTCGGCAATCAGCCTTCTTTATGGTCCAGCTCTCACTTCCATACATCACTACTGGGAAAACCATCGCTTAAACTATACGGACATTTGTTGGCAAGGTGATGTCTCTGCTTTTTAAGATGCTGTCTAGGTTTGTTCAATATTGTTCCTAGTAGTCCTTGTATCAGTTGACAAGGATTTGATGTAGGGAGGTGGGTACGTTTAACCTGGATAAGAGGAGAGTGAGATGAGAGATGACAACCATCTTCAAATATCTCAAGGGCTGTTGCATGGAAGAGAGAGCAAGCCTGTTTTCTCTTGCTCCGGAGGGTAGGACTTGATCCAATGGCTTCAAGTTACAAGAATGCAGATTCTGACGAAGCATCGGGAAAAATCTTCTGACAGTAAGACTTGTACAACATTGGAACGGACTCCCTCCGAAGGTGACTCTCTTTCATTTTAGCTTCTTAAGGAGAGGTTGGATGGCCATTTGTCATGCATGCTTTAGTTGAGATTCCTGTACTGTAATCCTGTGCTGGATTAGGTGACTCTTGGGATCCCTTCCAACTCTACAATTCTATGATTCAAGGAATTGATACTAGATACAGCAAGCAGTATATTCCCTGACCCATTTCATCCAAACAACAGGCTCTTGAGTTGCTTTAATAAAGCTGTTGCTTGTTTTCCAAGCCAACTCTAATGTATGTCTTTTTTATTATTATTATTATTATTCCCCACTCCCACTACAGGTACAATACACAGCCTTCAAAAAATTCAATTGTTAATAATAACAACACCTATAGAATGCAACCTAATGCTACTATAAAGCCAGAAGTGGAAATACATTGTCACACATTAAACTGCCCATACGTTTTGTTACATATTACAAAAGGAATCATACTGAAAGCCTTAATGGAATTCATTGTTGAGTGAACACACACTTATCTGCTCCCACAAACACACAGGGTGATAATGGAGAACCATATGAATCATCTTTATTATCTGGTAATACCTCCTTTGAGCAAAGATGTCCTTATTTTATCATGTTTCTATTCAAAATACAAGTTGATAATTAAAGCATTTTTCATTGGGCGTGTATTGCTTGGTTTCATTTTTTTTTATCAAAATGCACTCGTTGCTTGGGTTTTGAAAGAAACAGTATGAAGATGTGTCAGAAAGATGACTGGACCTCTTGAACAATGTGTTGTGAATGAAGTTATCGGTGTGTAGGAGGTATAGAAAACTTGCCATTTATATTCAGGAAGATGTCGAGACATTTGCAGTCCACAGCCATTATACAGATTGCATTAAAAATTAAATTAAAAAGGCAAGTGTGTAAGTCCATCTAACCCACCATTTAATCTGATAAAACATGTTACATGTTTGGATATGAAGAATTAACTTTAAAATTATCTGGAACTTAGGTCTACCACTCTGCTCTAACTGTCCAGGAATCCTTTACCTTTACCTTTAAGGTAGCTATGGAGCTCTAAAGCAGTGATGAAGCTGGAACTGACTACAGGATAAGATACCATGCCATATCAATGTAGCCTAAATAACATCTGTTAAGGATGAGGGCTTTAACACCTGTAATTTCCAGGCATTTTGGAGCTTTCATGAACATGTTACCTTTGCCCAGTGCTGTTAAGGGCAAGTAGTGTCACAAAAAAAGCATTGCCTATGCCTGTCTTTAGACTACCAGTAGAAATCTGGGCTAAGGCCTGCTGATAACCCTTTCCTCTGCAATGAGCTCCTCTCACAGCCCCAGAGTGTTCAGTTTGGGGGATGCATCCTGAAGGCTGCTCAATGCTTCTTTTCAAGGTGCCCTGACCCATGGTACACTATGAGAAAGGGACGCAAGTGGTGCTGTGGTCTAAACCACTGAGCCTCTTGGGCTTGC
This sequence comes from Podarcis muralis, assembly GCF_964188315.1. Taxonomy (NCBI): domain Eukaryota; kingdom Metazoa; phylum Chordata; class Lepidosauria; order Squamata; family Lacertidae; genus Podarcis; species Podarcis muralis. The sequence continues at coordinate 41,318,104 of NC_135666.1, forward strand.
CGACTGGAAGGTCAGTGGTTGCATCCCCATGATAGAGTGAGCTCCTGTTGCTCTGTCTCAGCTCCTGCCAACCTAGCAGTTCAAAAGCACACTAGTGCAAGTAGAAAAATAGGTACCGCTGCAGCAGGAAGGTAAATGGAGTTTCAGTGCACTCTGGTTTCTGTCACGGTGTCCCGCTGCACCAGAAGAGGTTTAGTCATGCTGGCCACATGACCTGGAAGCTGTCTGTGGACAAACACTGGCTCCCTTGGCCTGAAAGCGAGATGAGCACTGCAACCCCATAGTCGCCTTTGACTGGACTTGACCGTCCAGGGGGCCTTTACCTTTTACCTACACTAGGAGACCCTTCTTCTCTCTCCTACCCCACCCCAGCCAATTTAAGCTATCATTCCCTCTTTGGCTCTCAACTATTTTTATTATTTTTCTCTTCAGGGCTACATGGACACTAGCCACTGCCTTTCACCAAGCCAATCTTGGGGTTTACATGGCACTTTGTAAGTTCTGATGATCTGTGCTTTGCAAAAGCTGGTCACCTGACATCATTGTGACCTGGTGATGGACAGGTGTGTGGAACCACCCACCTGTTAAGCTTGATCCATGGGAAGTGGGGGGATCGGTCTACCAGCAAGATCCAGCTCCCCACCTCGGAAACTTTTCTAGCCTTTAAACCGGGAATGGCCCAAGGACCACATTCAACACTTAAGAAGCTGCATACCATATCTGCATACTCTCATACATATACACATGCATGCTGTCCTCAGCTGACCCACACACATCGCTTGTTATTGCTCCTGCTTCATTCACTATATGATTACTCTGTTCTGAAGGGGCTTGGGGTGCTGGATCAGGCCCCCAAGCTAGGTGTTAGCCTCTCCTGCTCGAACCCTTGCTGTGCTGGTGTGTTATCATCATCACCATCATCACCATGGTGTTGCAGTGAAATCCAACTTTCTGATAGCCTACACATCGTGTGTCTTCTGTTCTCACTTATTTAATTTCAGGGATCTGACTTACCTTAACTATTTGCATGTGAGCATTCTCCCTGTTTTGTTTTGTTTTGTTTTGTTTTGTTTCATCTCCTTTCAGTTCTTCTGGTTTTAAATGCCTAACCCCAGAACTCCATATAAGACAACAAGGGTATGACAGTTAAATTGTAAAAATGATATGAATAAATATTATGCTTATAACAAATTATGCAGTTATTGCTAATTTACCTAAGCATCTGTGGCATACAATCACCTCCAGTAAGGATCCCCAAATTGGTAGTACTGTAAACATGCATGTTAGATAGGAGTTTGCATGCACATACGTATAAATAATGAGAAGGTCTTGTAACACTGGTAACTCAAGGCTGCCATGAACTGTGCCAGCTTACAGAATTTCACTGATGATATAACACACTGAAAAATGTAGCTATCCACCACAGTCCACTCAGAAGTGACATCCTAAAGAAAGCCCACACTGCTATATCAGATATCTGAGACACATCCTTTTACTTCATTTGATTTTTTCTTTTACTTTTAGAATGCTGCAGATTCTCAGTTTATAGTGATGAGCTTGTAAAAATATTGCTATTTGTAGTTACAAATTAAACACATGTAGCTCAAGATTGGCTGTTTAAATACCCTAAATGTTTAACTTCCACTCTCAGTATATGAAATATTCCACCTAAAAGATGAGAGGACAAGATTGGTTTTCCATGAAACTACATCTGGCACACTTTCATGAGAATATTAAACGGAGCACATTGGTTTAGCATAAAAATATATATTTCTATCATAAATGCTGAACTCTGGGTCACTGATGAGTTGTGGAATTACTAAGCAGAAAATGCAGGGGAATTTTAAAGATGATCAGACCTACTTCTTTCTATTTGAAAGTAGCACCCCCATGAAATAATTTCCTACTTTCCCAGCAATTTGTTCATAATGGTAAAGGTAAAGGACCCCTGACAGTTAAGTCCAGTCACGAACGACTCTGGGGTAGCGGCGCTCATCTCGCTTTACAGGCCGAGGGAGCCGATGTTTGTCCGCAGACAATTTTCCGGGTCATGTGGCCAGCTAAGCTGCTTCTGGCAAAACCAGAGCAGCGCACGGAAACGCCGTTTACCTTCCCACCAGAGTGGTACCTATTTATCTACTTGCACTTTGACATGCTTTCAAACTGCTAGGTTGGCAGGAGCAGGGACTGAACAACAGGAGCTCACCCCGTTGCAGGGATTCAAACTGCCGACCTTCCGACTGGCAAGCCCTAGGCTCAGTGATTTAGACCACAGCACCAACCACATCCCTGTACCATAAAAAGGTAAAGGTAAAGGTACCCCTGCACGTACGGGCCAGTCGTGTCCGACTCTAGGGTTGTGCGCCCATCTCACTTAAGAGGCCGGGGGCCAGCGCTGTCCGGAGACACTTCCGGGTCACGTGGCCAGCGTGATGAAGCTGCTCTGGCGAGCCTGCACCAGCGCAGCACACGAAAACGCCGTTTACCTTCCCGCTAGAAAGCGGTACCTATTTATCTACTTGCACTTAAGGGTGCTTTCGAACTGCTAGGTGGGCAGGCACTGGGACCGAGCAGCAGGAGCGCACCCCACCGTGGGGATTCGAACCGCCGACCTGACGATCGGCAAGTCCTAGGCGCTGAGGTTTTACCCACAGCGCCACCTGCGTCCCTTCCCTGTACCATACTCCTTGGTAAAAAAAATTTTTTTTGTGAGGGGTTTGGAGTCAGAGGGAAGAAAGATCCCAATTCTGCTACGAAGGTAAACCAGAATGATCAACTGTTCATCCCAATGAAAATAATACAATGCAGAGAAAGCATGTCCTCACTGAGATGTGAACGTGGTTCCTCTGCATTACATTACTGTCAGTGGGATACATATTTGGATGGGCATTCCAGAAGTACCATTGGCTCAGGAGCCTCAACAACACAGGGAAAGTTTCTTCTCCTGTCCCAAGCAGCAGTGGATGATTATATTGAAAATGGCTGCAAACTGGTACATGTATTAAACTATGCCAAAGAATGGATGATAGACAGTCAGTGCATCAGTATTTGGAAGCAAAATTGAGTGGTTCTCAGTAGCAGCCTCACTTTAACCCTGCAAAATCTTGCGGTTTCTTTAAAACACATACCCTCTCCAAAACTGGCCAACCTATACACAACAGAGCCATAGTTCTATAAAATAGATTTGCCTATTGCATTAACAGAAAAATCACCATCTGCTGACACAGATGAATATTTAATATTGTCCATAAATTAATAGGTTGTTTAATAGCATTTGTAAATGGTTTTTTTTACCTACTGCTCTTTACAGCATATTCTGCTTTCAGTGACTCTCAGATAGATACTAGTAAGAATTATTTTAAATTAACATTTTGTGCTGTATCTAAATTCTACTCACAGTACAGCCATTGAAATTAATGGGCTGAAGGTACACATGCCATTTAATTTCAATGGGTTTACTCTGAGTAAGACTAACATTATATAAAACCACATGACTGGTGCTGTTAAGGGGTGAGGTAGATTGTTAGATCTGCAATTGTATGAAATGTGTCTAAATTCAAGAAGCTTCTGTAACAGCCAAGTGAGAACCTTCAGAAGCAGGAAGAACCCTCAGTGCATTCTGGGTAAGCTGCCCTCAAAATGCAGAGCAGGTTATATGACCAGAGCCTAGAGCCTGTGCTGATCTTAATGAAATACACTCAGTTGAGGACATTTATGAATGTTCATCAATACATGTTCTCTTTTCGTGAACATTGCTGGAGGCTAATTAGAACTTCTGCAGGCATCTTACATGACACTGAAACCTTGTGTTTCAGAGAGCTCTCTCAAAAAACGAGTAAAACCAAAATATCACCCTCCTCACTTCAGAAAACAAAAATGGGTCTGAAAACATGAAGCACAAGACATCCTTGCAACAATCACTTACTAATCTATAATTCAGGATCTACCTATATTTTCTATTTTGTGTTGCTTTAAAATACTTTGGCCAATTTATCATTCATACTTCAGACAGATTAGCTATTTGCCCTCAATATGAAATTATTAAGAAAAACAATATAGCTTTTGCTATTATGAGCAAATTGCTAACAGCATGGAGCCTGATCAAATTAGTGTATATATCTTCTCTCAATATTTCAAGCTAATTATCTGCATTACCAAGTAAGGATAAGTAATAATATTAGTTTTAATTAGTTCATAAATGTTTGTGGGAAAATATAGCATTATAAACTTTTTAAAAATTTTATGGGGAAATTGGCAACTGAATCACAGTTATGTAAATTATACTTAGTAATAAAAATGCTATGATCAACTATTGAGTTAAATAAGAAATTGCACATGCCTATCCTTCTGGATGATTAGAAAAAAGGGAATTATTGCGATTATGAACACAATTTCAATCAAAATGTAAGCAAAGATATGCAATTTGATCCATATTAATATGTGCTCTCTAATGTGCACAAGGAACCTTCATGTGTTGAGCCAAACTCACTTACATGGAGAAGAAAAACAAGAGGGAAACCCTGTGCCTAAATAGGAAAATTGGTTACAAAGCTATTTTGTTCTAAAATGAGTTAGAGATATATTTGTAAATGGGGATGCTCTGGGTAGCTTCATTTATTACAACAAAGTGAAATGGAAAGGGAGAGGAAGCTTATGATAATTGATTCTTCAGGTTGCCCTTGTAAAATATCCAGAAAGCAACTGTTCAGACTAGGATCTGCAAGCTCCTGATCCAACAATGGCTTTCGTGTCTCATTGTCACACATACCATTTCTATACTACAATGCACCAGTGCTTTGCCATCTGCAATTGCTTCCTGTGGAACGCTCTCCCATCAGATGTCAAGAAAATAAACAACTATCTGACTTTTAGAAGACATCTGAAAGCAGCCCTGTTTATTTAACATAATTTATATGTCACTTGATTGTAAGAAAACAGCTAAGCCAGGGGTTGGCAACATTTTTTGAGGCTGGGCCAGTCCACTCCCCAGCAGACCGGGTCAGAAGAGTGCCAGAAATAGTGTGTGCACATGCACATGGGTGTTCCTCCATCGCAGAAGTGCGCCAGAAATAGCGTATAAGTATGTGTAAGGGAGCTCCTCCGGGTGAGGAGCATCCGTGTGCATGCACACACGCTATTTCTGGCACTCTTCCGACCCAGAAGTCGGTCCCCGCGGTGAGGGGGGGGAAAGGCGCCGCCGGGGGGGGGCACAGAATCCCCAAGCTGATCCACGGAATGGCCATGGGCCGATTCCAGGAAGCTCATGGGCCTTAGGTTGCTGGCCTCTGCTCTAAGCAGTTGTGTGTCACACACACACACACACACACACACACACACACACACAATAAAACATTAAAACTATCAATTAAAATAGTTGAAAAGTATATATATTTTCCAAAGACTAAAATCAATAGCCAAAAAAGGAATAAAACACATGTAACTTCTGCATGTCTGGATAGGCTTGCCTAAAATAAAAAATAAAAAAGTAAAACAGTGGAAGCACCTACCTGATGTCAATTGCCTCACCCACTACTGGAAGGTCATCAGAAGGTTGACCAGAATAGAATGTGGTCCTCTGACTGGGGGGGGGGAAGGTTCCTCACCCCGACATGTATAGGGTTATCATATTTTGAAGAGCAAAAAAAAAAGGGGGGGGGACATTTGCCAACTTCTACTTTTAACTATGGATCGCTATGACGACTACCCATGAAAAAGAGGACATGTCCTGGGAAAAGAGGATAAATGGCAACCCTACATGAGATCGCAATGGACAGCTCAAACCACCCAATGTGAAAAATGTAAATTCCATGCAAGAGATTGTCAGGAAAGGGGTGAAATATGTCAAAGTACCACATCCAGTACTAGTTTTCGAGGCTCATTAGAAAGAACGAAAGCTGTTGTGCTCATAACCTGCTTGTGGGCTTGACTGTTATGTTATGGTTCTGCAGAGAAGCCCACAACAAGGCAGATTAGTCATTTCAGCACCAAGGAGAGCTCAATGAGCAAGTTGCTTTAGTCTAACAAGGGTTTGACTGTGTCAACCACAGCAAACTATGGCAAGTTCTTAAAGAAATGGGAGTGCCTGATCACCTCATCTGTCTCCTGAGAAATCTCTATGTGGGACAAGAAGCTACAGTTAGAACTGGATATGGAACAACTGATTGGTTCAAAATTGGGAAAGGAGTACGACAAGGCTGTATTTTGTCTCCCTGCTTATTTAATTTATATGCAGAATACATCATGCGAAAGGCTGGGCTGGATGAATCCCAAGCTGGAATTAAGATTGCCGGAAGAAATATCAACAACCTCAGATATGCAGATGACACAACCTTGATGGCAGAAAGTGAGGAGGAATTAAAGAACCTTTTAATGAGGGTGAAAGAGGAGAGCGCAAAATATGGTCTGAAGCTCAACATCAAAAAAACGAAGATCATGGCCACTGGTCCCATCACCCCCTGGCAAATAGAAGGGGAAGAAATGGAGGCAGTGAGAGATTTTACTTTCTTGGGCTCCATGATCACTGCAGATGGTGACAGCAGCCACGAAATTAAAAGACACCTGCTTCTTGGGAGAAGGGCAATGACAGGCCTAGACAGCATCTTGAGAAGTAGAGACGTCACCTTGCCAACAAAGGTCCGTATAGTTAAAGCCATGGTTTTCCCAGTAGTGATGTATGGAAGTGAGAGCTGGACCATAAAGAAGGCTGATCGCCGAAGAATTGATGCTTTTGAATTATGGTGCTGGAGGAGACTCTTGAGAGTCCCATGGACTGCAAGAAGATCAAATGCATCCATTCTTAAGGAAATCAGCCCTGAGTGCTCACTGGAAGGACAGATTGTGAAGCTGAGGCTCCAGTACTTTGGCCACCTCATGAGAAGAGAAGACTCCCTGGAGAAGACACTGATGCTGGGAAAGATGGAGGGCACAAGGAGAAGGGGGCGACAGAGGACGAGATGGTTGGATAGTGTTTTCGAGGTTACCAGCATGAGTTTGACCAAACTGCGGGAAGTAGTGGAGGACAGAGGTGCCTGGCGTGCTCTGGTCTATGGGGTCACGAAGAGTCGGACACGACTAAACGACTAAACAACAACAACAACAACAACAACAACAAGGGTTAGAATGGTCTCTGCCGGGGTTCTGCTTCTTCCATGCTTTACCCATTTCTGGGAAACTGGATCTCTTAATGGGCTATCTCTCTGGCCAGATGATGGACACTTCTCCGTGGCTCCATTACAGTTTGCAAGGAGTTATATTAGCACCCCAGCACTGGGAGCACCACAGCTGCCATATGGCATCGCTCCCTGGTTGATAATTTGGGTAAGAATGTTTTGGATAACAGGGAATAAAAATGTCCCTGTGCATATGTTCTGTTACCATTCTGTTATGCAGTATAAGCCTGTATTTTTCTGGTATGTATCAACTTTCTATATATGTATTGGAAATGCTTGCAATAGACACGAAGTTTAGCTTGATAGGGCTAATATGTTAATATATCTTTAAGAAAGGAGCAACAACTAGCTCCAAGAATATGAATATGAAAATCTCAAATGGCTTTTTGAAATAAAACATGGTGTATTCCCTTTAGGCTATGTTTCCCTTTGAAAAGGGGGCTCTAAACACAAGGAAGTCTGTGAAAAACTAGACCGATATGCTCAGAGAGATTACATTAATATTAAAAGACAAGCACAGGCATCAAGCATTTTTATTTCAGTATGTTAGACAGCAATCACAAGCTTCCTTGTTTAAGACTAGGATTTATTCATTTTGAACAGAAATTGCTAATCCTGTTCAAGGAAAATCTTTTCAACATAATTTTAGAACATTTTATCATACAGAATTCTACTTTAAGTGTAAAAGAGCACATTTCTTCTTTGTTTTAAAGATTAGTTTTCTTGCATTATTCTAGTCAGTCAAAAATCACCAGGAATGATTCAGCATACATAATCCACTATGCATCTATTTGCATAATATTAAGCACAAGCCAATCATACAGTCATACCATTGAGAAGAACCCAGTGGACCATCTTGAAGCAGCAGATCCTGACCTATACCAGTAGTTTATACAGTGCTTTGGGGGGGGGGATGCAGGGGTATGCATACCCCTAAACATTTTGTGAATCTATATCTAAAATATATCATTTTTTAGTTTCTTCTCTAGCACAGTGAATTGTCAGTTCCATTGCTACCCCTGCGCAATGTTTCCTGAGTCTCAGATGAAAACAAATGTTTAATGTGTGAAGTAGGAGTTGGAATCTAGCATGGTGATTGGTCAGTTTTGCTGTTATCACCTCCGGTGGCAGCTTCATTTCCTTTCCCAGAAAGGAATCAGGAAAATGTTAGTGCATACAACTTCATGCCAATGTGGAAGTTACCGTGAGCTGTCTGCTGTGCAATATGAGATAATGCATGTTCTTTGTACTTTTGTCCATTTACTGTATTTATTTTCCCCAATTTGAACTATAAAATGATGATTTTCTTGAGTCAAAATGAGAGTACCCCTAAACATTTTTTTTTAGATAAAAAGCACTGAGTTTATATAATAAGATGCTCATTGTTATTGGCTAACTGGCCTAGAAGTTAATATTTTTATCTGAAGCAACTGCCTCTTACTTCATCACTAGTTGAACAATTGCTGTGCCTGTACTTTCAAATTTCCAGTCCCATTTGCACTGCAGGTGATAGATATGATCAAAACTCATGTCTTTGGCACATTGGAAGCTGCTTATTTTATTTAAAACCATTTCTAAACTACTTAATATTTAAACATATCTAAGTAGTATACAGAAATGCAACATAAAAATACCAGATAAAATGGTATCATAAAAACACCAATACAGCATTTAAAACCAGTAAACTGCACAGTACTGTGAAAACAATAATGGGGTCCAATTTTGTGGGTCAGGGAAAACCTGGGGGGGGGGAATATGTTTCTTTACAAGAAGCCTCCAGACAGTGGACACAATGCATCTGAACTCCTACTTCCTGTCTGTCACCATTACTTTTATTATTACTTTATATCTTTTCTTTTAACTGGGATAGATTGATTGAAGAATATAAACCAGGTAAATGCTGAAAGGCAGCTCTGGTGCTCCCAGTGATAAGGCTTCAGGGCAAAAGGGGGAAAAGAGAGAAGAGTGGAGAGGTATTAGAGATTCCTTCCTGGATAAAGAACAGCTAGCATTAGTGGCATGTGTCTGTCACTTTCTGATGTGCAGAACCATCCACTCCCAGTCTTCCAGCTCCTGCTTGAACTATTTTATCTAGTGCAATTCTGAAAATTTAATGGGAGCATCATATCATTGCTTCAGCCACCGAAATCGTTCTATGGTGTTTTCCCTCTTATCTTTAGACTTCTCAAGGAAACAGAGAACAGGTTTGTTTTTAGAAGCCCTTACACTTCCAGAAGCACTTTTCTTCAACAGGTACCTCATTTTAAGGAGGTTAATCTGGCATTGTAAAAATACAAGAACACAAAGCACAAAATAAGGGCTGTAAATTCTGATCAGCTCAGTCGGTTGGCTAATCAAGTAAAACTTGAGCTAACAGACTAAATTATGGCTCCTGACTAAGCAATAGGTCCCTCCACCCTATAGCAAACATGAAGTATTACCCCCCCCCCATTAATATCCAAAGCTCACATGTATTTAACACTTCTGGATGAAATTGCTGTAATCACCCACCCACATAGCTACTGTGAGTAAATTCTCATACCACTACATTGAAATGAATGTGCATGTATATCTAAATCTGCATCTTCAACAATACTGATGGGTTTTGAACTTGTTCATCTATTATATCCGTTGTTTTTCTGAACAACATGGCTACGGGATGGGGAACTCACAGTGGTGTTGGCTATTCCCTGTATCATGTCTAAACCAGTTCAGCAGCCTACCAACTTCAGTAGGATTTACTATCACCTATATGAGAGCATTTGTCTACTGCTAATTGTTTTTTTTTTGAATCTGCTAAAGAAAAGGAATTTCAGAATAAATGTTTACATGTACTTCTTAACTTTTACAAATGACCTAAGTTAGAGTAAACAGATGGAACTATTCTGGAATTATCCTGAATAGAACCATTATGCCTTTTGCTGATTTGGTTGTACACCGTCAATACCTCCTCCCTGATGGAGAACTGAATTTTTTTAATCCCTTTGCTCCCAGCACTGATGCAAAATCTACAGTATATTCAGCCCTGAAATAAGAAAGCCCAGCTAAAAGACATTCTCTCTGAAATCAATATTTTTTTTGTCTGCCTTTATTCTGTAGTGAACATTAATATATTATAAGCCTCATAAAGCATCAGTGAATCTAACAAGCCTAGAGCTTAGCCAACAAAAGTTGTCCTTTTTTTAATGGCTTTTGAATTGGGGTGCAAGCACCACTTCCCAGTAATTGGGGAGAAAAGAGAAGTAAAAGTCGGATGTCATGTTGAGATAAACAACCACAATGTAAATATATTTTATTATGTGAATATAAGATAGAAAATAATTAGGAAGGAAAGGAAAAACAAGCTGAACGGTTTAGAACCGACTCCTAAGCATGTCAAAAATATTCCATTGATCATATCCTTCACAAATGGTTACCGAAAACCTCAAGACTTTATGCCTAGGGTGGCTGACCTTTTATGGTCTGAGGGTTGTGTTTACCCTTGGCCAAACATCAGGGGTGGTCGCATGCCAATAGTGGGGGAAGCCACCCCACACTGTCACTCTCTCTCTCTCTCTCTCTCTCTCTCACTCACTCACACACACCCCACATGCAGGCACAAAGCTTCCCCTGCATTAAATCGATCCACTAAAGCCCATCAAAGGATCAATCTGGTGACCAGGAAGAAGGCAACTTGTTCCCCACCAGGGTGTTAACCTGGGTGCAGACGTTTGTGAGCCGGAGGGGGGGATCATTGGAGGGGGTTTTGGCCACTGCTGCTCTGTGCTCTTTGGCTGAAACTAAGTTCCACAAAAATCAGTAATATCTAAATCAGGCATGTCCAAAGGCGTAGCCAATAGCACACAGAAGTGCTGCAGACATGGGAGTTCAACAGTATGTTTGTTGCAGAAGAAACCACCTTATACCAAGTTGGCCCATTAGTCCCTCTAATTTAGTTCAGTCTACAGGGTTTCAGACCAGGCAGTGCATGATTGAGTCAGAGATGGAACCAGTGCATAGCAAGAGCTTTACGTCTGAGCCACAGTGCTCTGCAGGAAGATCTTGGGGTCTGACCAAAAGAGGAGCAGGAGGACGAGGAACCTGTGATCCTCCAGCACTTGTTAGACTCTAGTTCCCAGGCTCAGCCAACATGATCAGAGATACAGTGGTACCTCGGGTTAAGAACTTAATTCGTTCTGGAGGTCCGTTCTTAACCTGAAACTGTTCTTAACCTGAAGCACCACTTTAGCTAATGGGGCCTCCTCCTGCTGCTGCGACGCCAGAGCACGATTTCTGTTCTCATCCTGAAGCAAAGTTCTTAACCTGAGGTACTATTTCTGGGTTAGCGGAGTCTGTAACCTGAAGCGTATGTAACCTGAAGTGTATGTAACCCGAGGTACCACTGTACTCAGAGTGGTAGTGGTCTCATGCAGCTTATAAAAATGCATGAAACCACCAGGGGGGCACATATTCCTTATACCTGAGCTAAATTTTCCCCTATTGTATTATCACTATTACTGATTACATTTATCTGTCGCTTTATAAAAAATAAAATGTCTCAAACTTTCATATGATGGCCTTGCGTTGACTGTTATCAACTGCAATGTAGCCAGCCAGCCACTGTTCACCTGAAGGTTTGTAGACATATGCCTCTAAGCAATCTCAGATGATCGGATCTTCATATGGATGGGAATGGAAATACCTTCCTCACTCCTAAAGAAAGCTAATAAGAATCATACCATGGCAAGCCACAGTCCCTTTCAGAATGGCTGACTGAGGCTCTACACATTTCAAAGGATTCATATAGGGCAGGGCAGGGCAACCTTTGACCCTCCAGATGTTGCAATGGTCAAGGTTGATGCGAGCTGTAGTGCAGAAACCTCTGGAGGGACAAAGGGTTGAGGCTGCATGGCCGACACATTCAGCTCTGCCCCTGGCTCCTCCACATGTCCTGACATCGCATGTGTGACGTCAGGACATTGCCCCCCCCATCACCCTCGTAAGAGGGCACCTCTGATGTCACTGAGATCAATTAGACTTCTCAACAAGAGTATATTGCTGGCAGTGTGCATAAGGGGTACATCTTCCCACAACAGTGCTGGCAGTTATTCTTGAATATTCTAGCAGACAAGGTTAGCAACCTTTCAAACTGCAGAAACTTTTTTTAAAATAGAGAACATTCTGAAAAACAATGAAAAATTGCCGCATAACCTGACTTCACAGTTGATTCAATAAAAAACAACAACCACTTTTTGCCATTTTCAGAAACTGAAGGTAAATAACAAGAGGTAGTGTTATACATGAGGTGTCAACTATATTGCTTCTTTATGTAATATGCAATGGTGTCTATTTTTAGATATTTGAACATGTGCTGAATTGCTTATCAAAGGGCTTCATAAATCTTCTATATGACCGTGGCTGAGTTTTACATAAATTTCAACCAAGCCACAGCCACACTATGAAAACAGAAGCCTTACTTCTTTCATATGATTTCAGTTCAGCTCCCAAGGGCAAGATGTTTGGAACTGTAGCAAGTGATAAAGGATATGAACTCTGGAGAATAACAGAGAGAGAGAGAGAAACGGAAAGGGGAATCAATTTGAGGGAATCTTCCTGAAGACTAAGGTAATATCTACACCATACACTGAAAACACATTTATATTACTTTAACAGTCATGGCTCCCCCCGCCCCTGAATTATGAGAATTGTAATGGACCTCTCACAGAGCTACAATTCCCAGCTTTCTTAATGATTTAAAAAACCCTTACTTATTTTTCTCAAACGTCATACAATGGGGTCAAGACTGAACAAAAAGAAATGCATGTACAGTGGTACCTCAGGTTAAGTATTTAATTCGTTCCGGAGGTCTGTTCTTAACCTGAAACTGTTCTTAACCTGAAGCACCACTTTAGCTAATGGGGCCTCCTGCTGCTGCTGTGCCACTGGAGCACGATTTCTGTTCTCATCCTGAAGCAAAGTTCTTAACCTGAAGCACTATTTCTGGGTTAGCGGAGTGTGTAACCTGAAGCGTATGTAACCTGAGGTACCACTGCATAGAAGAGAAACATCTACTTAACCAGAGCCCTCTCTTCTCTGTCCACTTTTGCAATTTCCACTTCCAAAGAGAGCAGCAATTTATTAATAAATCAGTGGCTTATTTCTTCAGCACTGGGGTGGGTGGGTGGACACAATGACAATAGCACACAAAAGTTGCAACATGTGTGCAGTTTTCTCCAAGGTGTGTGTGTCCTCTTTTGGATTCTAGACTCGTGTGGGACTTGTATTTATTTCAAGGTTTCCAGAAGCTCCCTAGGTAGCCTTTTAAAGGAATTCAATAGAATAAAAATATCAGCACATACTCTAGCCCAGAGAAACCCATTTGTCTTTAAACAAGGATGGCACAATTACAGCAATTAAACGCAAGCTTAATTATAGAGCTAAACTGGTTATAAATAACCAAACTTGAAGAAGAAAAGTTCTCGTGTTTCCTAATGTAGCTTCATCTCTGTAAAAAGGAGGAAAAGACCCCACAGAATCTCACAGAAAAGAAAGAGAAATGTATGTCAACAAGCGAAAAGAAAAACAAGAAAGGTGTTCACAGTTGAGCGTTCACATTCCTTAGATTCAAAGGAGTATCTTCTACAAAAGGCTTGTTATAGATTCATCAGCTGTTCTGTATTACAAGAGGTGACTGAAGTGTGACTTCAAAGTGAATACTCAAATATAGAACAACCAATAGAACTAATGAGATTTGAGAACTATATAATACAGTGCTACATGAGCAGTGGTGTAGTGTTATGTACACAAGCTTGGGGCTCATGAACTGCTTTCCTTTTCCAGTGCAACTGCATGGAAGAGACTGGAAGCTTTCATTTCAAATTTTAACTAACCACGGTTTATCATCATGTCTAAACCCAGATGAACTGCGGTTAGATTTAAATATGATTTGGGGACAAAAGTGTGATTTACTTTGATAACCTAAATCATGTTGATGTTTAACCCTAGTTTGTGGCCCATATGTAATAATAAATCATATTTAATTGAAAACGGAATGAAAAACATGATCTCTTCCTCACAGCTGCATTGGAAGAAGAGAGGAAAGAAAGAGGGCACCAGTGCCAAGCTCATGTACATATGAACTAGATGTTTTGGTATGAATTTTCAACTAGCTGTGACAGGATCTGTCAGAATTATCAGCTAGCTCACATTTAACAATTTTGCTCACCAAAGTGTAGCAGGGTAAGTTTGTCAAATGCAAGACAAATTATGTCAATAATATTCTCATAGTCCTCTAATTTAAAAATGATAAATTGAGTCTGGCAGAAATTTATTCTGGACACATCCATGATTGTTTCTACTAATAACTGAATCGTTATCAAGATTATTTCAAACTGCTTCCATTATCATCAGTTCTAGCATCTTTCCTGGAATCAAAGCTAGATTGCCCATAATTTTGTTTCCTCTTTTCTCCCTCTTCTGAAGACCGCAAAATTTGCACAGTTTCAGTCTTGCCATCATTTTCGGTCTTGTGGTGGCACCTCACCCCTTTCCCAGTATTTTTGCAAAGATTATGGTTCTGAGAGTACTTTAGTTCCCTACAATCCAATTCACCTGGCCCCAAAGTTTCAGACTCATTCAGGTAGCTAGGTATTCCTTACCACCTCGCTATCAACCTAGAACTGCAATCCAGACTCCTCCCCAGTCATACTACATTTGAAAAGCTGCACACAAATCATGTTTTGGGAGAAGACTGAGGCATAATAGGAGCTGACCTGTGGTACCTCTTCCTTGTCAACAGTTAACATTTCACCATCCATACTCACATTAAGCCTACTGTTTCCTTCCTCTTGCTTTAAACATAGAAGAAAAGCCCTTCTTGTAACTTGCAAAATCCCTTACCAACCTCAGCTTGTTCTAAGCTTTAGCTTTCCTGGTGCTGCCTCTACAAGTATTGGCTCCTCATCTGAACTTGTCCTTGGCGTCCTCTCCTTTCTTCCATGTATTATACATGTCCTTTTTTGTTTTCTGCTCATCACTCTGCTTTTTTGTGTAACATCACTGTCATTTTAGTTGTCTCCCTCATTTTTTCTTTTTCTTTTTGTTTCTCATTGGGATTATTTGTGATTCTGCCTCCAGGAAATCAGCCTTTTTGGGCTTCTATTCCCATTAGGGTATCTAGCCATCAAATCCTACTTAGCTTTTCTCTGAGCTCCAGCTGTCCTGAAATTCAAGGCACATATTTGACTGTGCTGACCTTTCGTTTTCAATAAGATCCAGAACTGCAGCCCATTATTCCAGTCCAAAAAGTCCAACATTTTATGGACACAGTCCCCGCAAAGTTCCCACTACTTTGAACTCATCGGCTAAAACTTCCCTATTGATTAGAATCAAGCCAAGGATAGCCAATCCCCTCACTCCTGAAAGAGAATGTTGGCAGCAAGGCATGCCAAGAACTTGTTGGAAAAACCCATACAGAGCGGAGTTTGCCTGCTTACAGATATCAAGAGTAGTGATAGGAAAACATTATTTATTGCAATAATTAGCTTGCCCTTTCCTAAGGAGCTCAAGGCTGCAAATATGACGCCTCCCACCCTCCTTTTACCACCTCATCAACCCTGAGAGAGAATAGCTGAGAGATTGTGACTTGCCCAAGGTCACCCAGTGAACGTCATGTTTGAGCAGGGATTTGAACTACAGTCTTTCCAGTTCTGTTCAACACCCCACCAACAACACTACACTGGCTTATTTCTAATACAAAGAGATGCGACTCTAATGCAGAAAAGCATTTTCCAGGGCATCTTTTTTAAAACTAGCATTTTAACAGTTATATAACTAGCCTAGTTTGACATGATATATTGCCATAGTTAGCTAGCTCCTCAACCGACACAGATGCCAGAAACCTAAATGCCAGTAAATACAGGGGAACACTATTTCTAGAGCAAACATAAGTACAAAACACCCCACCCTCTGATCCATTTAAAAAGCCTTTTATAAAAATAAGATGCCTGCTTTCAATAGGCCTTGTGGGCAGCTACATCTGGTAAAAATAAACATGGCAGGATTCAGTGAAAATTTCTCCCTGGCTAAAATAGGGTTCTGAAAGATGTGGCACCTGTTTTATTAATAACAGAGAGTTGTCAAAAATTGTCCTATGCAGGTAACCCCCTGGGTTCCACGAATCTTTTAAAAATGTGAACAACAGTTTAAAACGCACATCAGTTATTTCTCTGAGCATATATTTTTGTATTTCTTGCTTTCAGCAGGAGACTAATAAATATTAGATTTCTTACCGCAAAGATTCTTCTCCCTCTCTTTTACTTCAGGGACCATCTCCAGAGAGACAATGAAACTAAATCTATGAGAAAACCACAAGCATAAAATGTAAGCAGTTTTACTAGAAGAATGCCTAAAGACAGACACAAATCTTGCAGGACAGACATAATAAGCACACAAACATATTCACAGACCATTTTATACATAAGGCAGCCAGGGAAACAGGGAGCATTTTGTACATTAGAAGGTCACGGTTCTCTAATGTGGCACTACCACCAACCTGTTGCTTTTTATTTTTTTGACATTATAGATTCACCTTCTCACATAAAATGTTCATTTCTTTCTTCACTTGAGGCTGACTGAAAGGAACTGTCTCATGCAGACTTCAAAGGCAATTTATTTTGTTATTTCTATTTATTACTTGTTTTGTGGAAGCTTATAGATCTGTACAAAGTAAAACTAGCTATACTTTATATATTTTATATTATATTTTATCTCGTGTCATTTTTGTAGGTCTGTCACAGCAGTATGATAAACTATATAACAGACTAAAATGTTATAGGCCCATTCATCATCAAGTAATTCAAAGGAAACAACATGGATTACTTTGCTTTTCTTTTTCTTGACTTGAGTATTTCACACAGAAAAGGAATCAAAACCAGAGAAAATCTTAAGTAACAAGATACTCAGGACTCTACATTTGGGTTGGCTCCAGATGATTAGAGTAGATCAACTGAAACCAGTGGAGCTTAAGTCATGACTATTGCTTGGATTGGCTCTACTCTAAATGTGACTAACTCTGAATTCAACATTTTATTAACATGTTATGCCCCTTAGGTTTTGTTTCAATGCTGCAAAGTGAATTCGTATCAATTAACTCAGGGTACATTAAATAAGGGACGCGGGTGGCGCTGTGGGTTAAAGCCTCAGCGCCTAGGACTTGCCGATCGAAAGGTCGGCGGTTCGAATCCCCGCGGTGGGGTGCGCTCCCGTTGCTTGGTCCCAGCGCCTGCCAACCTAGCAGTTCAAAAGCGCGTCAGAGTGCAAGTAGATAAATAGGGACCGCTTACTAGCGGGAAGGTAAACGGCGTTCCGTGTGCTGCGCTGGCTCGCCAGATGCAGCTTGTCACGCTGGCCACGTGACCCGGAAGTGTCTCCGGACAGCGCTGGCCCCCGGCCTCTTGAGTGAGATGGGCGCACAACCCTAGAGTCTGTCAAGACTGGCCCGTACGGGCAGGGGTACCTTTACCTTTACCTTTACATTAAATAAACTGTTGGATTTACTTATTTTTCTTTCTTTCTTTTAAAGGACACTGTGTCCTTTGAATGCACGGAAGAAGTTATAGATGAGTTTGGTGACAGCAAATGACAGGCACTGCACTTGGATCTCAGGAAGCTCTGATAATAATGGGATGTGACAGGCACCCTTCAAAAAAGTAACAGTTCTGTTCTTGGTAACAGGTCAGATGAAGAATGATGGAACAGAGAAGTGGAGTCGTCACCACACCCGAAGCACTGTCAGGGCAGAAGGTTGGGTAGAACACATTTTTCGCTCCATTGTATTATTATTACTACAACTACTTTGAACTTTGCTACCCGCCCTTTGCCAGCAGGTCCCAGAGCAGGTTACAACAACTCAAAAATTAAGAATTAAACAACAGTTAAAACAGGAAGAGGGTGGGCCCTGAAAACACGCATCTGAGATGTCAAAGGCCAGGGTAAATAGGTGTGTTTTCAGCATTCACTGAAACTTGTATAGTGAAGAAGCTAGACACAGCTAGTCTTGACACCAAGTGGAAGGACCCCTCTTCCTGCACCCCCACCAGCAGCAAGAGATGAGCAGTAGCTGGGACAACTGAAAAGGAGGCAAAACTTCTACCACTATTTCCCTGCTTTGCTTTTTTATTGCTCCCACTGAAGAGAGAGGAGAGATGCTTGGAGGAGGACTCCTGGACCCCACCACAACTGATCTGCAGCAGCTGGCCTGATGACAGACTGTCAGGTGGGCTGGAGAGATTACTGGGGGGTGGTTTTGGTTTTGGTTTTGAAGTGTATGGCTTTTGGTCTAGGGAGGCGACTGAGGTTTCATTTATCTGCTAACTAGTGGGTCGGAGTATTGCTTCATTTATCATTTGACTACATTGCTAATGTTGTTTGTTACTGTTTATGGGGCTGGTGTGTTGTTTTTGTTTTCTTGCATGTGATATGAAATGTTAATGCAATATATGATCCCTTCCCCTGTGTTATTACTTATCTGCCTTTATTTGTCTTTAAGTTTCTTGGAAACGTTCGGGTGACATCCAACTAATAAGGTAAATAAATAAATGAATAAATGTAAAGTCTTCATCATGGTTTTGGATTCAAGTCATGTATACTGCTAGCTATTGATTGATTGATTGATTGATTGATTGATTGTGCTCCGAAAAATGTAGCCCAATACAGAACAGGACAGGACTGCTACTCCTCTGATAGATGTGTAGAGCAGAGAATCCCCACTAGTCATACAAGCCATAGTTGAGGACTCATGAGGAATAGTAAGGGTAGGTGGTACCAGTACTGCTTCCCCAGAGCACCCAGCATCCTCTCCCTGAGGCCGCTGCCCCACTCTGCCTATTATCAGGGCCAGCACTGGCTGTTTGTTAGCTCAATAGGATGGCCAGACAAAAAAAGGAGTAAAGGCTCCAATCAGGTAGAAGAAGAAATTTAGCAGGTGAAGTTTACATTACAATTCCCTCCTTTACACAACATTCATAGAGCAGGAGTCTTGTCCACTTTTTAATCTGGCCCCTGTATATCAAGTCATTCTAGTCAAGTCCTCCTCTTGTTCTTCCCCGAGTGGCCCCTGTCATCCTAGCACATGGTTCAGCATGCAGTTATTCAGGATGCTCTAGTCCTTGCCAGCATTTCAGAGAATAAATTTGTTATAAACACTCCCTAGCATGGACCAACTTCCCCATTCGCTTTAATGAAGCTTCTCCTGCACAAGCTTTTCCTCCCATTCAATCAAAATAAATAAATAGGGAAGGCCAGCATTTCAGGAAAGAACATTGGTGTGTAAAGGGTGTTCCGGGCTAAGATGCTGAAAATCTAGTCAGTGTTGATTTCAAGGATAAGCAAATCTCAAACGATCCCATCTTAAGATGAAAGAGCTACCAGTTAACAGTCATTAGCTAATATGCAATGAAGACACAGCTAAGACTGAGTTTTCTGTCTCATTTTGCCAATGTTAGTATTAGAGTAGGCACTGGAGTTTCCTCTTAGCTCAGTATTTGGTACAACATTAATCTCACTGTAGTGACTATGAAACAAAACAAAACCAGTAGCATACACACACACACACTTTCACTCTTGATGGGAGCTAGCTCCAGAGCTCTTCTTCAGATCCCTGGGGAAGATCAAGACATAAGACTCACCAGAGTTGAACTAATCAAAACCACTGATGGCACAAATTACCCAAGGCAGTCAGCACAGAGGTCACCGCAAATAAAATGATCAAAGGTTCAGGACGACCATGCAGCTAAATAAAAATGTCACAGTGATCTGCACTGAGTAAATATGAAAAGAATGGAAGTGAATAAAAAGCTAGAAGGATTTCAGAGGCAACCTTCTGGCAATGATAGTTTGAAAAGAAGAATTGGATTTGGAAGACATTTTTCTAGTATAAGCTTTCTGCATGATCTGCTTACTTCCAGAGGAGTCTCCTCTCTGTGTCTTACACACACACACACACACACACACACACACATTTTTACACTACAGATACTTCAGCTTGCTAAAATAAATCCTCATTTCTACAAATGTTCCATATAAGTAATCACTCAATTGCTGGCAGAAGCAGAAATCAAATGGCTTTTTCAACTAGATTTTGCTAATACATTAATAATCAGATTTCACAGTGCCGTTTACTGGCTTTGACCTCACAATGAATTATGCACAAAGAGGTCCCACTTGGCTATGGATGTCAATATTTTCAACTGCAAACCACTGCATGACCAGTAATGGAAAGTTCTGGTTGTACTCAGGGCAGGGCAGAAGTCCAGGGCCCCACACAGCAAAATGAGCAAGACCCCCCCCCCAATATTACCTAACAGCACTAATCTGATATTTTTAAAGCACCAGTCCAAGATTCAACACACACCCAATCATTTTAAGATGACTCTTTCCTAACGTGATGCTGCTATATTTGTTGTTTTTAAACTGATGTTTAAGGTGTTATCTCTTCTGCTGTTTTCAGTTCCATTACTTTGAAATTCTTCATTTAAAGATTTAAGATAAATAAGCAAACTTTTTAAATTAACTAATGTGCAGGGCAATCCTATACATGTGTTATGTATTCAGTGGTCTGTGTGTGCCTGAATCTGGACTAAGGATTCTGAGCTCCTGTGATCTGATTCGACATGACATCCAATCACAGAACATTTTAGGATTGGGGCCTCTGCCATTGGCCCTTAAACTCGGAGTCGTGATTCGCAGCTTGGAAGTATAGACAGCCAATCACGTTGGGAGTGGGTGGCCCAGGCCTTCAGAAATGTATATAAGCAGTTGCTTTGCCCTGATGTCCAGTTCTGTTAGTTCAATAAAGGTTCTTGTTGTTATCACTGTGTCTTGCCTCATGGGAACCCACCTACACTTCAACATGTCTACTCAGAATTATTGAGTTCCATGGGACACACTCCCAGCTACATGAGTATAGTGTTGCATGCTAAATAATAAAATTAGACTCTAATCCTGTATCGTTTCCTGGGCTTAAACCCCATTAAACTCAGTGGGACTTCCTCCTGAGTAGTAAACATGTGTAGGATTGCATTGCCATATTGTTCAAGCTACTTTTGTAAAACTTGGGTTACTCTAGATTTACACCACTGGAGCAAGAAACAATATCCGATCCCCATGCATTGCTTTTCAATACTATTTTTATTCCATGACCTATTTAAGCAGTTGCCTTTGTCAGAGGAAAGAAAAGCTGTTGCTGTTAACACTGAACTATGCATTTCACTGTCACCTTCTGCATTCTGAACAGATGATTCCATAAATGAGAAAGAAAGGAATTAAAAAAACTTGAGGACAAACAAATAGAGGATTTGTTGCATCTCATAGCATTGCCTGTTCAGCCTGAGAAATAGTCAATGTCACCACTCTGCCTTTCTTACTTACTTAAATTCTTAAAACATTGCCATTCCGTCTCTTCACCAGACTCTCAGGGAGGAATATGTATTAAAAGTCACAGCAATATATGAAATAAAAATGTTTAGTTAATAAAAAATACGGCAGTATGCAGAATGTCCAGCTGTCCCAGTGCCATCCTAGCTATCTGATCAGCCATTGCATTTTCCCAAAGCCCCATGGTCTGGAACACAACGAAAGCAAAACAGAAGGGAAATGTAGGGAGCCATGATGATAAAGTGCTTTAAATGGTGCAGGTGTAGCTGGCTTCAATGAAGAAAAGGCCAGCAGCCCTTCCCTCTGGCAAGCTAACAACATGATCCAGAGAGCAGTGGTGGTATCAGGGCAGGACTCAGATGCAGAAGTCCCAACGCCTCACTCCGCAGAATAAGCAGCAGGGCTGGCTTGCAACATTTTGAAATGAATGAAATGCATGGCCATCTAAAGGAGTTTGTGTGTCCTCAAAAGACTATTATGCCCAGAGTCTAAAACTACCAGCACCACTACCAGGCAATGAGGTATATGTGTCCTGATGTCAGGAGGTCATGATTGCTAGCACCTTACAATCCTATGCACCCTGTCCTGGAACATGACTCATTGACTCATATAGTAGGGCTTACTTCTGAACAAAAATATATAGGATTTCCATGTAGAACCGGCCCTATCACTAGGCAAAGTAAGGCCGCTGTGGGAGTCATAAAGCCATGGTAAAGGCTTGCAATATTGCAGGGTGCCCCCTGACCTCGGCTGACCAGCACTCTGAGCTTTACAATGCATTGGAATGCATTGACCTTATAAGGAGTTATGTTCCCTCCCCCTCTGGGCAGTGTAACCCTATATCATTTGTGGGTGGGTTAAAGCTTGACCGGATGAGGTAACGTGAGACATTGGAATGCAGCCATGCGGCTGGACAGAACAAAGGATAATAAAAAGGGATCGGAAAGGAGAAGAGGTCTGAATGAGCTGCTCTCTCTCTTACTATGGAATATTACTCGCTCTCTATGTCTTTATTTTATATTAAAGAAGTGCCACTTGTAACGGCTGGCCCGACAGGCCGCTGATTTGCACTTTCATGAATGGGCACCAAATGGTTAGATTTTTGTCTATCATCACCATCATTATTAATACCCTAGTACTATAATGAATAGGGACGCGGGTGGCGCTGTGGTCTAAACCACTGAACCTAGGGCTTGCCAATCAGAAGGTTGGCAGTTCGAATCCCCATAATGGGGTGAGCTCCCATTGATCGGTCCCTGCTCCTGCCAACCTAGCAGTTTGAAAGCATGCCAAAGTGCAAGTAGATAAATAAGTACCTCTCCGGCGGGAAGGTAAATGGCGTTTCCGTGCGCTGCTCTGGTTTCACCAGAAGCGGCTTAGTCATGCCGGCCACATGACCCGGAAAAACTGTCTGCGGACAAACACCGGCTCCCTCGGCCAGTAAAGCGAGATGAGCACCGCAACCCCAGAGTTGTCCATGACTGGACCTAACGGTCAGGGGCACCTTTACCTTACTATAATGAAAAATTTAACTCAAATGGCCTTGGATACTATGCACCACAGCTTGGATGGGGAAGCGCCATTTCCTGCTCCCCCTCCAGCAGCAACAAATCTTTGGTTACTTCTGGTCATTGCTCTGTCAGATTTAGTCCCATCTCCCACCCATCAAAATGCAATATTAATAGTCCCTCAGGGCTGTTATGGGGGTGAACGTTCTGATTATGACTACATAGCAGGTTGCACATTAAAGTACGATACAGTTATTAAAATCAAACATGCGGCTGTAACACAAGGTGAAGAAAACCATTTTATCTTTTGAAATTCCTAAGATGAAATAGTCTGGCTACTGATAGTCCAGAACATCTAAAGCATAGAAACATCTGAAGCAAACTGAAGCCTCAATGAGTTCTGTATTGATTTTGCGTGTCAATGCTCAAACAAATGCTTGTTTTTGTCCGGGAGTAGGGTTCGTTAAATGGGCACACGCTGCGTCTTAGACACTGAATTATAGGCAGGTTCCTTGTTTGCCCAGCTCCTATGATTTTACGTAGGTTTTCAAAAACAAACAATATTTGGTGTTGATTCAGAATGAACAATAGTGTAAATCAAACATATTGACAGAACGGGAGCCAGAAACCTACAATTTTAAATGATAAAGGATCATGCTAACTTTGCAAACTTTGCCCGGTGTAAATGGAATGCTGACTTCCTGCAAATATGGTTTGCAATTTGCACATAGAGAGGCAAACCCCAGAAAGCAGGATCCTTCCCCATTATGCCTCCCCATGCCCACATATGTCCCCCAATGCAATCTCAGCCCTAACTGTGGATTAGTGGTTCATCTACACAGAAGCTAACCAGAGTTCTCATCCTAGGGTGAAGTACTAACCTTGGTCGCTTGGTAGTGAGGAGACCGCTGTATACACAGTCCTGCCAGCCAGGGCAGAAGGTGGAACAGCAGCAGATCACTATGTCACCTGGGATCCAGTCCAGATCATGTTTGGCAGGTGGAAGGGGCAGGTGATGCTGTCATTACTCCACAGGTGTAGGCCCGCGGAGGTCAGCAGGATTGGACGATCGACACCTCTGCCCAATCCACACATATACCAGAGTATAAGGGGTTTGGATTTCTCAGCTGAACAAGGATTCAAGTAGGATGGGATGTCCTCACATGGCTTCAGTAAATATTATTCTTCTTGTGGAGAAAAGGTAGAAAATATATACCTAAAGAATGGGTGACTGCTACAGATGCATGAAGGGCATATTATCTACAATGATCTCCACATGTACGCACACAGAGGTACATTTGTGCAAATTCTGATCAACAAATTCTGACCTTGTCCTACGCAACAATTTGCTGTTCTATATTAAACAGTTTTGCTAGATGCCCATTTTGTTATTTCTCTTTCCTTTGGCAGCTCTGATTGCTTCAGAGTTTAGGCAAAGAATTTCAAATGAAGTTGTTACACGATACATCAAATACATTCTCCACATTTCCCGCAATTGACAGGTACTGCAGCAAATTTCCCATTGTGAAAGCCTCATAAACCAAACAGATTATTCCATTTCTTCAAGTCATTTTGAAAGAACCAAATGACTGGAGCTATTTAGATGCTATTTTGTATTGTGAGTCTCTCCCCCCCCCCCCACTGCCTCGCCTCGCATCCACTTTTGTTGTTGTTTCATATAGCGGTAAAGAAACATACTGGGGGGAGGGAGAGAGAGAAAGGTGGCCTTTTATGTGCAGATGCTGGATTACAAATTCATTTTGGCACTCCTCTCAGCTATAATCAGTGTGAGAACATTGTCATTCGAAGTGCAACATTCAACTGGATGAACATATATGCCTACCTGCCGCCATTTTCATCTACAGTACAAGGTGGCATGAGAGGCATAAGAAGGGTCTACAATGGTACCTTAGGTTAAGAACTTAATTCGTTCTGGAGGTCCGTACTTAACCTGAAACTGTTCTTAACCTGAAGCACCACTTTAGCTAATGGGGCCTCCTGCTGCCGCTGCGCCGCCGGAGCATGATTTCTGTTCTCATCCTGAAGCAAAGTTCTTAACCTGAGGTACTATTTGTGGAGTCTGTAACCTGAAGAGTCTGTAACCCGAGGTACCACTGTATTGTGTTTCCACAAGCAGAACAGGAAGGCACCAATCCTCTCCATTGTTTGTCCCAGTATTTAATATTACAAAGTACACAGAATGCCAGCATAGCATTGTCTAGTGCTCTACAGATAGCATGTCACTACAGCTCCCATTATCCCTACTGGGTGGGGCTGATGGGAGTTGGAGTTCAATAACATCTGGAGGCACCGCCTTGTCTACCCCTGCCGTGTGAGTGTATCAGATGACCTTTGGCCACTATATAGGTCACTATATCCTAGCCTAACTCACCTCACAGGGATGCGGGTGGTGCTGTGGGTTAAACCACAGAGCCTAGGACTTGCCAATCAAAAGGTCGGCGGTTCGAATCCCCGTGACGGGGTGAGCTCCCGTTGCTCTTTCCCTGCTCCTGCCAACCTAGCAGTTCGAAAGCACGTCAAAGTGCAAGTAGATAAATAGGAACCGCTCCGGCGGGAAGGTAAACGGCGTTTCCGTGCGCTGCTCTGGTTCACCAGAAGCGGCTTAGTCATGCTGGCCTCATGACCTGGAAGCTGTCTGAGACAAACGCCGGCTCCCTCGGCCAATAAAGTGAGATAAGCGCCGCAACCCCAGAGTCGGTCACGACTGGACCTAATGGTCAGGGGTCCCTTTACCTTTACTTTAACTCACCTCACAAGTTAGTTGTGAGGATACAGTTGGGTGGAAGGTGAACCACAGACACCTCCTTATAACAAGCACCTTATAACAAGCACCTTGTTATAAGTAAGTATATTTGCTCTCCTCCAGTCTAATGTACTTCACAGTGCTAACGTGCTTCAGCTCGGTTTTCAGCATTCTTAAGGTTGTGGGGAGAGCCAATTCATATTCCAAATTCTTTTCTGGCTCAAACCAATTTTCATACACTAGCAGGGCCATCAACAATCCTTTGCATTGCAGAAAAGTATATAAACAGCTGAACTTAAAACCACCAAAAGATGAGTTCCAATGTTTACAAAACGATTCTGTTTTTGTTAACGGGGGACTCTGGGGACTCGCTGACATACCATTCCCATAATGTCCAAGGAGCAGTGTTATTTGAGACGAGACTGAGTTGACGTGACCATGTAGAAAAGTATTAAATTGTGACCTTTCTATGGTCAGATTTAAGAACACTGATCAGGTTATTCCATCAATGGTAACTAAATCTTACAGATCACGTATATGAACGGCAACATTCCTCTCCAAAGTTTTCTCGCTGAGATTTCTCATCTGCCCAGTTGTCTGGCTCTGTAATATACTTCCTGGTTGCTTTTTAAGATGGGACAAGTGGTTGTGACAAAGCCTTGGCAATAGGCAGCGCTAGTAGGATGGGAGTTGCCATCGGGGTCAGATCTAGTTCACAGAACTAGGGCTGGTTCAAATCCAAGGAAATCATCATAGAATCTCTAGAGATGCCCCAAGAGACTTCAGATATAAACAGATGCATCTATTAATGGCTAGCAAAGATTAGGCAAGCAGGAAGTGGAGTAGAAAGTAAAAGATTGAACTCTTACAATAAGATACATGAAATAGGGCACATAATGCATTTCCACTGCTGAAATGGGGCTGGTTTGTTTCCTGCACGGCACATAACATACACAGGTATTTCTGGGCTCTTCTGTGGAAGAGCAGCACATTTGAAGGACATTTATACCATCAACATACCTTCCCACAAAGAACCCCAGGAACTGCAGTTTACCCCTCATAGAGCTACAATTCCCAGCACCTGTACCAATCTACAGTTCCCAGGATTCTTTGAGGAGAACCATGTGCTTTAGATGTACAGTGTGGATGTGACCTAAGTATCATTAATAAAATAAAGTTAAAAATGCAAGGCTGTTGTAGACTTGCAGAGTCGGGACATACTTTAGGGGGGGGGCGTGAAAATGGTTGATACCAATAGCTGGTCAATCAGAAACTGCAAAGTGGTTTGGGGGAAAGACAAACTGCAAGCTTGGCTGCAGACAGACTCGCTGGGTGGACTGAAGCACTCCTTCTGTCCCAGTTTTTCTTCTGTGAAGGCAACTAGGAAAGGCAGAAATATATAGCCATAATAGATAAAACATTAGCAGGGTGTGTATGGCAAGTGACTACACCCTTCCGGGGATTGGCTCATTTCCACAGCAGCCAAGTTGTAGATCAAAGCCCTCAATCCTGATAGTTCTGCTAAAACGAAACTTTTCAAAATAATCCCAGAGAAACATGATACATGGGGATTGTAGCAAAGGAGAAACTTAAATGAGCTACCTTTGTACTCAATCAGAGCTCATGAAGAGTCAAGACTAGCAAGTGCTGTAGGGGAAGGAGAAATTTAATGAAGTCGCAGTTGGGACATCTAGAAAAGAGAGAATTAGGAAGAACATGAATACATTTAAATAAGAAGAAAGAATATTTAAACTTGGAAGACAGGACTCCTCACACAACAGAAATTGAGCCTTGGGCACTAAGCCATTCTTTAAATGATTCAGCAGTCAACTTGGCAGTAAAGCCAGAGTTTTGCCACTGTTGAGTAATATATTCCATTTGGGGATCATAGACTTATATCCATTATACCTAGATTAGATTTGATTTTATACTAAGACAACAAATTATGTCGTAGTAAGCTTTTTCTTCTCTTGTTTTTCCTTGCCATTCCTGTAAGTTTGCTCATCATTTCTAAAAATAAGCACTTTCCAAAAGCATTGCTGCTGTTTCCAAATGGCTTAAACTGTACATATTGAAAAGGGGGAGGGGTTTATCTAGAGGAGGGAGATATTTCATGGAAACTGCAGGACAACTGCTCATGTCAAATCCTACTTTGGGGATTGTGCTTGAATGCATGAAGCTGCCTTGTATATAACCCACCCAGGCCTGCATCCCCGATTAAGGACAGTTTTTTCAACCCTTGGGTATGTCTTTGATGGTGGGAACTGTAGTTTAGCATGTCATTGGCATGTCATTGGTAGCTGATCTACTCTGATGGGCAGCAGGTCTCCAAGGATTTGAGCTGGTGTCTTTCCAGTCCTCCTACCTGGGATTATTTTAAGTGGAGATGCAAATGGGATGGGATCTTCTATATTCAGAGCTCCACAAATGAGCTACAGGGCTGTGCTGGTCCCGGGGGTAAGGTACCTTGGGTGTAGCAGAGTCCACACGAAGAGGGGCAAGGTCCGAGGCAGAGAGCCGGGCGGTGAACAGGAACGCTGGAACAGGAGGCTGTGCAGGGAACAGGAACACCGGATGGTCGGGAACAGGAGGCCGAGCAGGGAACAGGAGTACCGGATAGTCAGGAACAGGAAGCCGAGCAGGGAACAGGAGTACCGGATAGTCAGGAACAGGAGGCCGAGCAGGGATCAGGAACGCAGGAAGGTCCGAAGCCAACAACGACGTTGCTCCCGCAACCTGGGGCCGGGCTGACTGGGCTTTTATCCTCTTCTAAGGCCAGGGGCGGTCCCGGCCCCCAGGAGCCCCGCCTCCTCTGGCCTTAAGGCGAGCACTCCTCCTGGGGGCAACCAGTTCCCTTCGCCTCTCTGCTCTAAGCCTCTGCAGATCAGGAGAGGCCGAAGGGTTACTGGGCCCTGGAGGAGGCTCACCTGTGGCCACTGAGTCGTCAAGCCTCTCTGGGGCCAGAAGGGCTTCACCTGGGGCCAGCTCCTGATGCACTGCCACAGGTGCAGGCTCTTCAGCATCTAGGCCTTGCCCCAGTTCAGCCGGCCCTGGAGGCGGGGACTCCTGTGCAGGCTGGGATTCCTCTGTTTCATCCTCCGAATCGGAATCCCAGGCCATCACACCATCCCCCCTCCCAGGCCCCCCCCTCAACCGAGGGTCCGGACCCGGCTTGCCGGGGTACGTCGCATGGAACTCTCGGAGGCAGGCAGGTGCGTGGACGTTGGCCGCTGGTTCCCAGGAACGGTCCTCCGGTCCGTACCCCTTCCAGTCAATGAGATACTGCAGCTTTCCCCTGCGGTATCGGGAGTCCAGGATGCGTTCCACCTCGTACTCAGGCTCTCCCCGAACCAACACTGGCTGCGGTCGGGGACGGTTCGGGTGGAACTCGTCGGGTGGGGCCACCGGACTCAAAAGGGACCTGTGGAAGACCGGGTGAACCTTCAGGGTTGCGGGTAACCGGAGACGAAATGCCACAGGAGAGACTTGGTCTACGATAGGGAACGGGCCGGTGAAGCGGGCGTCCAACTTCCGCGAAGGTCGAGAGGGGTGGAGGTGGCGAGTGGAGAGCCAAACCAGGTCACCGACGCGAAGTTCCGGCCCCACCTGGCGGTGGCGGTCGGCCTGGGCCTTGTACGCTTCCTTGGCCTGGTGCAGTTGCTCCACCAAAAGCTGTTGCTGGGACTGGAGCTCTTGAAGCCACTCCGTCACCGCCGGGACTGCGGATGTCGGCAGCACCTCTGGAAACAGCCGTGGATGATAACCATAACTGGCCTGGAACGGGGTCTGCTGGGTGGACGCATTCACCGCGTTATTGTAGGCGAACTCCGCCAATGCCAGGTGGTCGACCCAGTCATCCTGCTGGTAGCTGCAGTAACACCGGAGGTACTGCTCCAGCACCGCGTTCGCCCGTTCCGTCTGGCCATCGGTCTGTGGGTGGTAGGCTGACGAGAGGCAGACCTCCGTCCCGAGGGTCTGGTGTAGTGCTCGCCAGAACCGGGATGTGAACTGAACGCCCCGGTCGGACACCACGCGCTCAGGTAGGCCATGCAGGCGGAAGACATGCTGAAGGTACAGCTGAGCAGTTTCCTTGGCTGTGGGTACAGATGGACAGGGAGCGCAGTGCACCATCTTGGTGAAATGGTCGGAGAAAACCAGAAGGCAGGTACAGCCACGAGACGAGGGTAAGTCCACTACAAAGTCCAACGAAACCGTGTGCCAAGGGTGCGGTGGAACTGGCAATGGCTGAAGTAGGCCGGGGGGTCGCCCGGTAGGTCCCTTGGCGCGCCGGCAGACATCACAACCAGCAACGTAGCGAGCCACGTCAGCCTTCAGGCGGGGCCACCAAAACTCTCGACTGACCAGATGGGTGGTCCGATACCGTCCAAAGTGCCCCGCTGCTGGGGCATCATGGGCCATCCGGAGAACCTCCAGCCGTAGTGGCCCTGGCGGGATGTACAGACGACCGTGGTGCAGCAGAAGGCCCTGATGCAGGACCAGCCCCGGATACTGTGGGCTGGACCCTTCAGCCAGCTCCCGGAGTCGTTCCTGGGCCCAAGCGTCGACCCGCTGCTGTTCCCGCACCCGAACCTGCAGTGGCTGCGCCTCCTGGGTGGCCAGGAATGCAGCCGGAGGTAGGATCGTGGTGGGTTCTGCTTGCTGTACCGTGTCTGCGTTGTCTTCAGGTTTCCGGGACAGGGCATCCGCCTTCTGATTCTGAGAGCTAGGGATGTAGCGGATCCGGAACTGGAACCGGGAAAAGAACAACGCCCACCGGATCTGTCTTTGGTTCAGCTTGCGGGTGGTCTGGAGGTACTCCAGGTTCCGGTGGTCGGTTCTCACCTCCACCGGATGTCGTGCCCCCTCAAGATGGTGGCGCCAGACCTCAAAGGCTACCTTGATGGCCAGTAGTTCCCGCTCCCACACAGTATAGTTACGCTCCGCTGGTAGGAGCTGGCGGGAATAGAAGGCACAGGGTAAGAGTGGCGCTTCAGGACCAATCTGTTGAGACAAGACGGCACCGAGAGCCGTACTGGAAGCGTCGGTCTCCACCACAAAGGGTCGAGAGGGGTCAGGATGTTGTAAGATTGGTGCCCTCTGGAAACAGGCCTTCAACCCCTGAAACGCCTCCTCTGCCTCCTTGTCCCAGGAAAACGGCGTCTTTGGGCGCAGTAGCCGGGTCAACGGGGTGGTGCGATGAGCATAATCAGCGATGAAGGTCCGGTAGTAATTGGCGAACCCCAGGAAACGCTGTAGGTCCTTGCGGTTCCGGGGTGCCGCCCATTCTTGAACCGCTGTCACCTTCCCCGGGTCCATTTGCACCCCATCTGGAGAGAGCCGGTGACCAAGGAAGTCCACAGTCCGCTGATGGAACTCGCACTTGCTGAGCTTTGCGTACAAACGGTGCTCACGCAAGCGCTGCAGCACGGTCCGGACATGTCCCTCATGGCGAGCCGGGTCACGGGAGTAAATCAGTATGTCATCCAAATACACCACCACGTATTTGTCTAACAAGTCCTGAAACACGTGGTTGATGTAGCGTTGAAACACAGCAGGCGCGTTGCACAAACCGAAAGGCATAACCAAATATTCGAACTGCCCGTACCGGGTCCCAAACGCTGTCTTCCACTCATCCCCGGCTCGGATCCGAATCAAATTGTAGGCCCCCCGGAGGTCCAGCTTGGTGAACACCTGTGCCCCTTGCACCTGCTCCAGCAGCTCCGAGATAAGGGGCAAGGGGTACCGGTCTGGGACAGTAATTTTGTTCAGGGCTCGGTAATCATGGCAAGGGCGGAGTTCCCCACATTTCTTCTTAACGAAAAGCACTGGTGCCGCGGTAGGCGAGGTGGAAGGCCTAATGAACCCACGCTCCAGGTTCTTGCGCAAGAAGTCCTGCAAAGCCTCGCGCTCTGGCTCTGTTAGGGAATATAAGCGACTCACTGGTAAAGGCGCTCCGGGTTGGAGGTCTATGCCGCAGTCAAAAGGCCGATGCGGCGGCAGCTGGTCTGCCCCCCGTTCCTCGAACACGTCCTGGTAGTCCTGGTACACGGCTGGGAGCGTGGGTGCTGCCTCCTCTGAGGGCGCGGCCGCCAGCGTTCCGGATTGAGCATGGGAACATGGGTCTGGGAAGTGCACGGTCCGTTTGACCCAGTCAATCTGAACGTTGTGGGCTTCCAGCCAGTCCATCCCGAGCACCAGGGGGAAGCGGGGCATAGAGGCAATGTCCAAAGTTCGCAACTCCCGGTGCTGCTGGAGACACAGGACCAGGGGCTGGGTCTCCTGAGTAACGGCACCTGAACGCAGAAGTCGTCCGTCAATCGCTTCCACCTGGACCGGTACTGGCTTGTTCCGAAGTGGCACCTGATGATGGGCGGCAAAAGCAGCGTCCATATAGGAGCGGGTTGCCCCTGAATCTACCAAAGCATGGGTGAGGATCCAGGGCCCACCTGGAGGGTATAAACGTACCGAAACCATAAGATGTTGCAAGTCCATTGGTGCGGGCCCATTCTGTACGGTTTGGGACCCCCGGTAGCTAGGGCCATCAGCTACTGGGGTTGGCGGTTTCCCTGCGGCTGGCGTTTCTCAGGGCAGGACCGAGCGAAGTGTCCACTTCCGCCACAGTAAAGACAGGGATTTCCCTCCCGACGCCGCGCCTTCTCTGCGGGGGAAAGGCGTGGCCGCACTGCCCCGAGCTGCATAGGCTCCTCCGTTAAATCAGTTGTGACCGTGGGGCTGCCGGAAAAAGCTGGTGCCGTGAACTGGAAGTGTCGGCGACCCCGGGCCTGACGACGATCCTCCAACCGGTCGTCTATTTGTAGACTCCGTTGAATGAGAGTGTCCAGCGTGGTGGGGCGTTCCATTGTGGCCAACTGGTCCAGTACCTCGTCCGAAAGCCCTTCGAGATACTGGTCCTGCAGTGCCGAGTCATTCCAGGTCAAGTCCTGTGCCAACAGCCGAAACTCCGTGGTATATGTGGCCACCGTGGACTTGCCCTGTTTCAAATGCCGAATCGCCCGGTTGGCTTGACTCTCTTTCTGGGGGTTGCCGAACGCGGCCTCCAAACGATTGCAAAACCCCGTATAGTCTGCCAGCAAGGGGGAGTCTTGCCTGAGTAGCGGCAACGCCCACTTGGCCGCCTGGTCCTTTAACAAACTAATCAAAAAGTGCACCTTGGTGCGGTCGTCAGGAAAGTTCCGGGCTCGCCCCTGAATATACAGCTTGGCCTGGGCCAGGAACATGGGAAAGCTGGCCGGGGATCCATCAAATTTCTCAGGCAAAGCCACTGGGTACTTGCCCGGAGCCGGGGCGTCGGCCCCAGGAGCCGGTAGGGCTTCCAAGCGTTGCTGAAGTGCCACAACCGCGTCACTGAGCTGCTGCACGGTGTGAGACAAGGCCTGGTTCTCCTGGGCCAAAGCCACCAGTGCAGCCGCCTGTTCAGCCATGGCCTCTGGCTCTTCCCGAACACACCCCTACGAAGGGGGAGTGCGGGTGTGGCGGGAGCAAACTGTGCTGGTCCCGGGGGTAAGGTACCTTGGGTGTAGCAGAGTCCACACGAAGAGGGGCAAGGTCCGAGGCAGAGAGCCGGGCGGTGAACAGGAACGCTGGAACAGGAGGCTGTGCAGGGAACAGGAACACCGGATGGTCGGGAACAGGAGGCCGAGCAGGGAACAGGAGTACCGGATAGTCAGGAACAGGAAGCCGAGCAGGGAACAGGAGTACCGGATAGTCAGGAACAGGAGGCCGAGCAGGGATCAGGAACGCAGGAAGGTCCGAAGCCAACAACGACGTTGCTCCCGCAACCTGGGGCCGGGCTGACTGGGCTTTTATCCTCTTCTAAGGCCAGGGGCGGTCCCGGCCCCCAGGAGCCCTGCCTCCTCTGGCCTTAAGGCGAGCACTCCTCCTGGGGGCAACCAGTTCCCTTCGCCTCTCTGCTCTAAGCCTCTGCAGATCAGGAGAGGCCGAAGGGTTACTGGGCCCTGGAGGAGGCTCACCTGTGGCCACTGAGTCGTCAAGCCTCTCTGGGGCCAGAAGGGCTTCACCTGGGGCCAGCTCCTGATGCACTGCCACAGGTGCAGGCTCTTCAGCATCTAGGCCTTGCCCCAGTTCAGCCGGCCCTGGAGGCGGGGACTCCTGTGCAGGCTGGGATTCCTCTGTTTCATCCTCCGAATCGGAATCCCAGGCCATCACAAGGGCCTTCCCAGACTCTTAACAGTTGAAGATGTGATGGTTTCAACAATGTCAAATGAAAGCAAATGAGAGGAGGAGGAGGAGGAGGAGGAGGAAGAAGAAGAAAAGTCAGTATTACATGTGAAGCTGAAAATGCAAAGTTTCAGGTAAAAACATTGATAAGTACTATGTGTGATGCCAGTTATTTTAAACAGTTGCACATTAATTCAAAACCCACAGAACGGTGGTTTGGAATTTACAATTCACATGATTAAGAAGCAAAACTGTCACACTAGAGGGGGGAAATGTATGACATTAAGACTTCAAGAGCCACATTTTGGTAAGGCAAGAATATGTCATAAGAGCTATCTTCAAGGTCCTCAATCCTCTTAAAGATGCCAAATCTGGTCTATTATGCTGTGCGCCACTTAGAAACAGATTTTCAGCATCAGCAAACTAGCTAATATTTTTTCCACAGCTAGATAATTATTTGAAAACTTTAAGAATGTAAAAAGGTTTTCAAGAAATGCCCTACATATGTATTAGAAATATACAGCCTTAGCTGAAGGTTTGACTTCATTATGAGTTTGCTTGGGAGTTTTTTTGTATTTCTTTTTGACATCAGGTTTTTCTGCATTTGGGATTTACCTTTTTCTGTCCATACCTGGACATTGCCCTGGGGAAGTAACTGACCCACATCCATACAATATTTCTTGGTTAGTCACAGGGATTTAAAGGGAATTTGATTTGGACTGGATTTTAATGTGAACCTACCCAGTTCTCACTTTCTCAAACAACATGTGAATGAAAGCATGGCCATCCTTCAAAATGACCACTTCTCAGAGTTTTGCAACACGGTTCTCCAACCAGCCAATGGGTGCAAAAATGTGTATATTAGGAGAAAGTGTGCATTAAAATGCATAAGCTAACAAAAGTATCCTATGAAATGCATTATGTTAGAGAAAATTGCTTGCAAAATGTGTGTTATTGGGCAAAATTGCTGTCAGGGAACTGCCATCGGAGCTAGAGGCGGAGGGAGGGCTCCAGATGGATGCCGGAGAGGGTCCTAGTAGGGAGAGAGACAGCCCATCTACGGGGGAAGAAAATCAGTGTAACACCAGTGGAGAAGGGGGGCAGATGGGGGAATCGGAGGGGAGGCTCCAGGACTCCTCACCAGAGACCAGCGGAGAGAGTACGGGTACTCCGCTGCCCACACCCTCCCTGCGCAGGAGATTTCCGCGCAGGGAGAGTAGAAGGAGACTTGGCATCAAACAGCTTTTATGCTGGAAAAGGTTCAAGAGACGCCCACTGACGGATTCTGCCAGCGACTGAGACAGCCACGAAACTTGAGGCTGTCCAGACAGAGAGGGTTCAACCAGGCAACCTAGCCAGGAGTGGCAGCAACTTACGCACGAGCAACCCCTAGAACCATTACAATTGCATACAGAAATGTATATATGAGGAGAAATTTGCACCAGAACACTGACAAATTTTCACGAGGACTAAAAATAATAATAAAACATCAAAAATGCATAAATGTGGTGCTCTGAACTTAAGACTGGAAAATGATAAATAGAGAGAAACCAAAAATGACCAATTTGTCCTTCCCTGGTTATTCAATGCATGTGGGACCACTGAGTGTGAGATTTTTTTTTCCTGACCAGTCTTGTGCTTGAGTCCCATAACACACATGGTACTTGTTCCAGAGGCATAGTGGGGGAGGGGGCACCATGGCCCCGGGTGTACATTTTTGAGGGGGCACAATCAGGCACCCCCACAACAGGCACAGAGCGATAGCAGTTGAGGTGTGACAGCAGGCGGGTTTGTCCAGTGGGCAGGTGGATGGAGGCAGCAGGTGAAGAGCCTGTTGGGAGGCAGGCTCTGTTCACCCTTCACACAGGCTCCATGCATGTGCCCTCAACCCAGTTGCCCAGTCCACCCCCACCAGCCTGCCCACCACCTGTCCCATCCCAGGCCCCAGCAACCCACGCTATACCACTGACTTATTCTGTTATGAAAAAGTCACTACATACTACAGTAGGGCTGCAACTTATGTGGAGGTTACATTCTGAGGGTCATGCCTAAAGCCAAAATTGCGTATAGTCAAAATATTTTGGGTGCAATAGCAGGTGGGGCTGCCAAAGTTGTTTTTCTCCAAACACCTGCCCTCTCTTATTTTTTAAATGTTTGCCAAGCGATAAAGTTAAATGTGCATAAGCTGCAAGTGTAATGTACTGCAGATCAGCACTACAGACAATAATAAAAATATGAACCTATACTGGGGTGGGAGGAGGAAACGAAACCAGAGTTCAGTTGTGTCATCATATTGCTAGGATCTGTACCACACACACAAAACAAATTCAATAGCAAAGTGGTAAGCCAATGGTTCTGTAAGGAAAGAGAGTGCATTTTTTCATATTTGGTGGGAATGTTGGAAAGCAAGGAAACATTAGAGACATCACTGTTATTAATGAAAGTATTTGAGTAAATTTAGTTGCTAACCACTATTGTTCCTTTTAATTTACACTAAAGGTTCTTGAGTTCTTGGAGATTTTCAGACATAAGTTTTATATATAATTACAATTGCAAGAATCCTTTAAGACCAATACTGGAAGGTGGATCATAAACCAATTAAGCTAAGTTAATTACAAAGTTGTGTGAACAGCTGGGGGTCACTGACCATAAAGTTAGAAAAGCAAGAAGCACATTAAAAAATACTGAACAAATGGGAATCAGTGGTCCAATTTGTTTGCTTTTTTAAA
Organism: Podarcis muralis; assembly: GCF_964188315.1. Classification (NCBI taxonomy): domain Eukaryota; kingdom Metazoa; phylum Chordata; class Lepidosauria; order Squamata; family Lacertidae; genus Podarcis; species Podarcis muralis. Next base: position 41,354,885 of record NC_135666.1, read on the forward strand.
AGACTTGGGAATAACTAGTGCAGGAAAGAATTAATGTGTAGTTTTACCATCTAGATATTTAACTTTAACTCTTCTGTGATCATGACTAACCCTCAAGATACTATTTAATGACAATTAAAGTATGCTTTCACTGCAAAGTGTGTCACATCAGGTCTGCCAAATTATAATCTTACACAACTTAAAATGGTTACATCAGTCCTTGGCTCTATGGCTACTAGCTCTGCTAGTACAGTCATACCAGTCATACCAGTGAATACCAGTTGCTGGAAACTGCAGAGAGGGAGAATTTTTTTGTGCCCAGGTCCTGCTTGCAGGTTTCCCACAGGGCTCTGGTTGGCAGCTGTGAGGATGGGACCCTAGACTAGATCACCAGTTCTTCTTATGTTCTTATTGAGCCATCCAGAATCTTGACACACTCAGAAAACTTCAGCTGAAAAATGTTAAACAGGGGACTCAGCTACGTCGGCAAAGAAAAGGCTCTTTATATGTGTTGTTTATGCATTCTAAAAGTGTGACACCAGATGGTGCTGTGAAGTACTGGTTTTTGCCATCCTGATTTCTAATGCAAAGTTTAAAACACGTTTAAGTGAAACACTTATTGGATGTGTCTAGGTCCAGCCAAGGATGGGAAACCTGTGGCCCTCAAGATATTTCTGAGTACCCATGTCTGGTGGTCAAGGATGGTGGGAGCTGGATTCCAGAAACATCAGAAGGAGCACAGTTTCCCCACCCCTCCTGTAAATGAATAAGCGCAACCAGACAACCATCCTTGTATTGGCTGGACTCCAACCCCACAAACATGTCAGCCGGTCTTTGTTGATTAGATTTGTATCAGTAAACCAGAATCTGAAAGATGGGAAAGCACTTGTTGGCTTTAGTATCACATCTACATGAATTGCTCGAGCCTGGGAAAAATACATATATCGTACAGCTTTATTAGGCATATCACATTTGTGGAAACTATATCTGCTAATGATTTACAGAGCTATTATAGATCCGAAAATTAAATTAAGAAAACAGCAGTAAGGGGAGGGGTAATAAAGAACTACAGAAATGAGAGAGAGATTTAATAGAACAGAGAATAGCTGGAGAGTTGATGAAAATAATATAGCCACTGCAAGCTGCGGAATCTATTCTCCTAGAGGGAACACAATATATGGCCATGCAAACACTGGGCTATAATTTCATTTTTAAGCTATGCCAAGGTAACCTCAATTCTGTGCTAAGGGAAAAAAACCTACCAGAAAAGATTGAATTCTGCAACTGGAATAAATTATACACGCTAAGCAGATTTACAAAAGGGGTTTGTTTGTTTGTGTGTAATGTAGTGTGCTACCACCAGTCCCTGGAAGAAGCTAGGAGTTGTTCAAGTCACTGGAGTCCCACCCTTGACCGGTGGCAGTCATATATAGAGATTTTTGTAGGAAGTGGCTTTACACATCTGTGCATATATTCTCAGCCATGAGAGGCAGAAACCTACCTTTTAAAACAACACACAAACACTGGGATTCTTTAAAAAGATTCTATGCTTTGTCTAGCTTGCACAGAACTGCAGAACGCATGCAATTCTGGAGATATATTATAGCTGCAACAGGAATTGGCTTCTCATAATCAGAAGGTCCAAAAGCTTTTTCACCTGAAAACCGCATTAATGTAATTTGGTCTTTGTTCGCATCCACAGATTGGAGGTATCTTGATGGATAGCAGTGAAGAAGGAAAAAGCAGAACAAAGAGGATCAATAAAAGATGAATTTGTATAGAGTTCTGAGTAGTAGAATGGGAGGTTTTGGGTCAATCTATACAGCCATTCAGTCCGGGAATACTTGAAAATCCTGTGAGTCAGTCAACTGGATAAATGTAGCCCATAGTCATAAGTTTAAGCTTTTCGGATGCCATCACAAATTTTGATTTTAAATAATTGCAGGCAACTTCTGCAAATGCACATGACTAGATAGCCACAGGGAGAGAAGTGATGTGCATGATTTTGAAATAGTCACCATGCAGCCAATTCCAGTGGGTTGACTCAATTCCAGTCTAAATTAGGTTACCTTAGTGCCCACTGAAATCAATAGAACTAGTTAGTCATCACGACAGAAGTCCCATTAATTCTCAACTACCTTAGGGATGCGGGTGGCGCTGTGGGTAAAACCTCAGTGCCTAGGACTTGCCGATCGTATGGTCGGCGGTTTGAATCCCCGCAGCGGGGTGAGCTCCCTTCTTTCGGTCCCAGCTCCTGCCCACCTAGCAGTTTGAAAGCACCCCTAAGTGCAAGTAGATAAATAGCTACCGCTTTATAGCGGGAAGATAAACGGCGTTTCCGTGCACTGCGCTGGTGCAGGCTCGCCAGAGCAGCTTCGTCACGCTGGCCACGTGACCCGGAAGTGTCTTCGGACAGCGCTGGCCCCCGGCCTCTTAAGTGAGATGAGCGCACAACCCTAGAGTCGGACACGACTGGCCCGTATGGGCAGGGGTACCTTTACCTTTACCTTAGGCTGAATCCACACTATTCATTTGTATGTGGATTGCTGTTTCCATTTGTGGACAGGAGTACTTTCAGGCCCCACATGCCTGCGAAGGAGTGTAGGCACAGAAAATGCCTACACATGGGAGACCTGATGGGCTGAGATCTCCCCTTGCATTGAGGCGATCTATTTATTTTCTATTTAATTTATATACTCCTTTTTGCTTGTGTGGCTTCTAAGCAGTCTACAGCTGTAAAACCGATTACAGGAAAATGCGCTGGAACGCGCATAGACCTTACACAAAACATGTGGGTAGTGGGCGACGTAGCCAGCAGTTGCTGGACTGCACACCAATGCGTCCAAAAACCCTTTGGGCTACTACTGGATAATACTTCCAGGATAAGAGACAGTATGTAATGTATGCAATGTAATGCTGGACGAGATAGGCCTTTGGTCTGATCTAGGAGGCCTCTACTTCAGGTCTTATAGTTGGACTGCTTGTGTGGGCATTCACTATTCCATATTGGGATGGATTCTGTATATCACCACCAGTGGCACATGGATTGCTTTATCGTGGAATTGTATTCACACTAGCAGAAGCAGCCCAAGTCATTTTGCTGCCCTTTCATGAAACCCAAGATGTGCAGCCACGACATTCTGCCCAATGGTAGGGCCAAACCCTACACATTAGCTAATGTCTGCTTTTGTGCTTGCTTGGTCATATACATGTTCTGCAAAAGGACTTGACACCACCAACAATATACTCCCAATGTTAGAACGATCATAAAAAACTCCTTTATTTGAAGCTATAGAATCTGGCATGAGTTAGATAAATCATATGTGGGTCTAAAAGCAGAGTTTCGAAAGATTTGTTCTAATTGCATTTTAATAAAATCATCAATTGTGATAAGGGGAATTGCTCATTCCCTCTGTAAAGGCTTCCAAAGGTTTACTAAGATGATTAATCAACAGATCACTTTTGTGCTGGGGTTGGCTTGAAACATGCCTTACAGTCTAAACTGCAACCTGGAAGTAACCATTCTTGCACTTTAGGGCTATCAGACCTCTGTTATCCACAGCACTTCCAGTTGGTGTTCCTGATACCTACCTGTAAGGTCCATGTATCCTAATAAATTAGTTCCGACCTACTATTATTGTTTCTAGTGTGCAAATAATCATGGCTTTATTTGTTTGTTTGTTTGTTTGTTTGTTTGTTTGTTTATTGAGCATATTTATAGCCTGCTCTTCATCACACTAGCTCCCAGGGCAAGCCACAAACAACATTTGCATGAAACCAACTAAAGCAATCCTGAACTATAAACTGAAACACAACAGTCGCAGCAGCTAAAATGACAACGCAAAAACTGTGTGAACAAGAAGAGGTTTCAGTTATTTTTAATCCTGTTTTCTCACTGCCACACTTTTACAAGTTCCTGCTATTTCATCTCTTAATATTTGGAGCTATTTTAGATGATACAGATGTAGCACCTGAAGGCGGCGAAGAAATGTGAATACCCTTTTAGACATGTTGTTTTGTCGGTTGAACACAGAAAATGTGCAGCGGCACTTTCTCCCCTTCCGGGACCCTCAGTATCTTCTTCGGGAACAGGAGCTGTCTGCAGTACAAAGACTGACCGGACATACCTACCTTGCAGAAACTATTTGCATTCTCCGCTAAACATGTGTTTGGAGAAAGCTACCTTTTCTTCCCCACCAATCTCAATCTGTTTGATGACCTGAGATGACTTCTTAGTAAAGCAGGGGAGTGGGGAGGCAGACGAAACTAAATATTTCCAACTACATTAAGGCATTAATAATGTATCACTTCCTCTAGAACAGGTTTTCAAAGCACTGCCTGACTGGCCTGGAGCAGAATGTAAAAAATTTACTCGGGAATTAAATTTAAGCAATAAAAAGGGAAAAGGCGCAACAGTTTCTATCTCAAAACTAACACATGTTGCGTAGCCAATCTGCTGTAACTTCCAATCAAGGTGCTGTCCCCCCAAATCAGGGCATTCTAAAAGAAGAAGTAGTTTAAATTCAGCCACAGTTTGTGACTAGAGTTCATATCCAGAGCTCCCATTTGTTAGCATTCATAGAAAAATCTGCAATACATATTTGCTCCCTCAACTTAAAGGGCATGCTGAGTTAATTTTTCAGAAAGAATCAAGTCAAATGCCAGTATAATCCCTGTGGGGAATTATCTCTGTCACTGCAACACAATACATTTGCCTGGGCATATCACGCTAACTAGCTATCTTGCTGCATTTAGCAGAAGAGACTGCCAAATTACTGTTTAATTCAGTGCAGATACACATCTAGGCAGCACATTAAGATCATCACATTGGCTTGCGGACTGATTTAAAACGACAATTCTAATGTGCTCTTACATAACCGGAAAATAACATGAGATTAATAATATAGTGTATTCATTCCTGGGCAAAGTTAGATGCCAGGTGACATACTGTCCAAAAGAATTTAAGTAGAGGGGACAAGAAAAGAAAGCGTGGAAATGTAAGTCAAGTTCTGGAGTTATATTTTCCTGATCTGCATGCATAGAAGAGAAGAAGAGAAGACTTTGGATTTGATATCCTGCTTTATCACTACCTGAAGGAGTCTCAAAGTGGCTAACATTCTCCTTTCCCTTCCTCCCCCACAACAAACACTCTGTGAGGTGAGTGGGGCTGAGAGACTTCAGAGAAGTGTGACTGGCCCAAGGTCACCCAGCAGCTGCATGTGGAGGAGCGGGGAATCGAACCCGGTTCACCAGATTACGAGTCCACCGCTCTTAACCACTACACCACACTGGCTCTCCCTAGCAAGAAGCGAGGGCTCACAGCCTCCAAGAATGCCTTGTCTGGCTGCTTATGGCAGGGAAGGTTAGTCCATTAGAGCAAATGGGGCACTGTCCCACCAAGCTCAGTTTGCCCTCAGCTAGCCCCTGCTGCCTGCCTTCTTTCTTATGAACAGCCTGGAGGGTGGCAAAGGCTGTTATCTTCCTCTTGTTTAGTTACAGTGCTACCTCTGGAGAATGTAGCAGAACGTGATTCAGGAGTCCCTGGTCACCAAACTGAAGCTCAGCACCAGTGTCCGTATCTACCATCTCTGTGGGTTGTGCCAGCTCAACATGCTGTTTTCCCTCTGAGCTGGAGTCAAGTTATTGCTGGACATCATGGTGATGATGACATCACTATATCATGTACCTTCTTGTGTTTGTCTTCCTGCATGTTCTCCACATTCCATTAACAGGGAAAATAGTCTATCCACATTAAAAGGGGGGATAGGTAAACAAAAGGGACCTTGTCATGAACAGGGGTGCATTTTGCCTTTCTTTCTCAATACATGGAAATCAAAGCCTTGTGGATAAACAGCCTATTTCCAACTGTATAGCAGGGCAATCTATGCACGTCTGCAACTGGCTTCAGTGCGGCATTTCTCCCAGGTAAGCACATGTGGAATTGGAACCCAAAGTTATTTTTAAATGCTGAGAAATGTCAGGCCTGCTTTCTGCTTGCTTGTTTACCAAGCTTTCAGGTCAAAGAACTTTGGAAATTAAATTATTTCAAACCAAATAGGTTCCTGGAGTGTTACAGCTCTGATTAAACTTGGCAATTCTTATGAAATGTACAAAAAGTGCAAAGTTAACGAGATTAGCCTAGAGCTTGGTGCTACTTCAGGCCTTCAAAACTTCTTTTTAGTGATGTTAAAAATTTATTGAGCAGAGGTGCATTTATTTACTAGGTAAGGACAACAAAAAATCCTGCTGCAAAAGGAAAGCACTGCATTGAAACACTTGGCTATTGGGAGGTACAAGCAGATATGCATGAAATTGTGTAGAAAGCCAAGGACAGTCCCCCTTGGCAGTGGCGTAGCGTGGGGGGTGCAGGGGGGGCCAGCCACACCGGGCGCAACATCTGGGGTTAGGGCAAATCCATGGGTTAGGGGGCGCAAATCCACAGGTTAGGGGGCGCAAATCCACGGGTTAGGGGGCGCAAATTACTTGCCTTGCCCCGGGTGCTGACAACCCGCGCTACGCCACTGCCCCTTGGATCAGACCAGATCCCTCTAGTCCAATGATGGTTTTCCAATAGCAATTAGCATGAGCTGGGCAATGAAAATGACTTCTGCAAAGGCAACAGGGTTGAAGTGACAGGGGTTGTGGTCTTTGTTTTCCTCCATTCATTAAAGCTCCATTCATTAAAGCATTGTTAATAATAACAATGATAATACACATGTAATTCTTTTTTTTGAGCACTAGCCAGGAGAAGCCACAGTACAGTGTCAAGAGAGGAAGCAGATGTGGTGGACAAACTGCAATATGCAAAGTCCAACCATGTTCTTGTTGGCAGGACAGAAGTGAGCAAGGAGTGTTCTTCTTGCACTCCATCCTTCCTCCTTGTGAGCTGAAACATTTCCCCATTCACTGCTTCCCATGGGAGGAAGTCAATATACATCAGCTCCAAGGGTGGCTCAGGCTTATCCCTCTTTTAAGGGCAAATCAGGGGACTGAGAAGGCTATGGATTCTTTCAAGCCATGCCTTCTCCTGATTTTTCCCCAGCCCACTCCCGATCCATCCCTACCAATCTCCACCAAGTGTGAGTCAATGGATGTGAAAGGTTCAGCAGACTGAAGGGGCCCTATGAGGTTGGATTTCCTCCTCTGAAGTCATACCTTGCATCCTTTAGACTCTCTCTGTGGTGGAAGGACCTCTGGAGCATTTGAGAAACTGCTGTGACCAAGTGGCTACACACTTTGAGGATAATGCTGCTTGACTCTGGAATGACCTTAATTTTGCAGCTGTAGCAGTTCCAGATGAGATTCCCAATGCCAGAGCTTTATGCAGTCAGCTGATGTGGGCAGGGTGCTGGCAGCTATACTCTTGGCCACCTGCCCTCTTGATCCCTGTCCCTCTTGGCTTATTAAATCTATCTGAGGGGATCAGACTGGTCGGGTACACAGCGTGGTTAGTGCTTCATTGCATGAGGGGAGAATCCTTGCTGCCCTGAAAGTGGTGTGACCACTCCTCAAGAAAGTAACCCTGAACCCTTTAGCTTAGAATAACAACTGACCAGTTGCAGCTATTCCCTTTGTGGAGAAGGTGGTGGGGTGAGCTGTGGTGAGGCAGCTGCAAGCCTTCTTGGATGACACAGATTATTTCGATCTATTCCAATCTGGGTTCACACCTGGCCATGGGAATGTGTCGGCCTTGGCCACCCTGACAAGTGACCTTTGCAGAGAGATGGACAGAGGAAGCATGACCTTGCTCATACTGCTAGATCTCCCTGTGGCTTTTGATACCATTGACCATGGTAGCCTCCTGGACTGGCTCCATGGAATAGAAATTGGGGGCACTGTGCTACAGTAGTCCAGAGAGTTGGGAGAATGCTTTCCAGCCCCCTGGCAGTTATACTATGGGGTGCCACAGGACAACGATTTCTTCCCAATGCTATTTGGTATTTGTGGCATTCTGAGAGAAGTCATTATAAGTTTGGGGGCAAGGCAACATTAGTTCAGTGATGACACTCAGCTCTACTTCGCCATAACGTCTGAAGCAGGAGAGACTGTGTGGGCCTTGGACTGCACAGTGCCAGTGGTGGGGTGGATGGCTGAGGGGAAATAACTTGAATTTGAATCTTGGAAAGATGGGGGCGCTATGGAGGAGTGGTTCACATCTCTGATAAATTTCTCAGTTGCTTTCGCTAGACAGGGTTACACCTCCCCCTGAAAGAGCAGGTTTGCAGGCTGGGGGTGCTTCTGAATCCAGCGTTGTCACTGGAAGCCCTGACGGCCTCAGCGGTCAGAAGCAGCTTTTACAAGCTGTGCCTGGTCTGACAGCTGGATCTGCCATGCTTCTTGCTCTTTCGCAAGTTGTGTCTCCGAGGAGCAGGAATGTTATAAAAGAGTTCTAGTGGCACAATTGGTGCAAAGCTTTTCCCTCTACCCTTGTGGTCTCTCTCAAATCCTACAGTTCTTTTTCATTTCTTCCTTTTCATTTAATGTTGCTGTCATTTATGAGTGCCGTACTGCTTGCTTGCTTTTATTTGAATTAGCAGACCCCTCTGGCTGGCTAAGACTATGACCCTGGGTTGAAATGGACAGACTCCCAAGTTGTTTCTCAAAGCACCAACTTGGGAGTTTGAACCAAATCTTGAGGGTTCTCCTAATAAACATGTGTCTTTTGGGGATGTCTTTAATCAAAATGCACTTCCCATATATCCCTTATCTCCGTCAGACTGATCTATACAGTATCATGTTCAGAGATGGTTGGTGCTCATTAGATAGGTAGGGCGAAGGCAAGGAGACTCTCAGAAACTGGAGCCAAAAATCAATGGCAGGCAGAGGCACCCCAACTGAAACCTGCAGGCAACTGGGGGTTGCCTGGGGGCAGACTGAGGTTGGGGTTGATGGGGCACTGCTCCATGCCCACACATGAACCAGCCTCCACAGATCATGTTCATGCCTGTAAATCTATTACCACATTTTTCGCTCTATAAGACGCACCAGACCACAAGACGCACCTAGTTTTTGGAGGAGGAAAACAAGAAAAAAAATATTCTGAATCTCAGAAGCCAGAACAGCAAGAGGGGTCGCTGCGCAGTGAAAGCAGCAATCCCTCTTGCTGTTCTGGCTTCTGTGATAGCTACGCACTCTGCATTCGCTCCATAAGAAGCACACACATTTCCCCTTACTTTTTAGGAGGGAAAAGGTGAGTCTTATAGAGCAAAAAATACGGTATATCTCCTGCACTGTAGTATAAGGTACATTCTTCTAGAAACACATTTCAAAAAGTCACAAGTATCCACATTTTTAGCCCAGCTTGACAAGTTTCAGTCACCTTGTATTTCAAGAGGGCAGATGAAAGCTTGTCATGTCTACTGAAGTTCTTCACGCGGTTTTCCAGCCTTTTAAAAACAGGCAAGAGCAAAAACCTCAGGAGAGAAATGAGCATACTAATGGCGACCGATCTATTTATTTTACTACTGAAGTAAAAGCACATAGAACACATTGTGAAGTACAGGAGTTGCTTGATTCGTACTCTGTTGGGTCTCTGATTAAACACGACTCAATTTAGTAGATGTTCTCTCCACTCCACTCAAAACACACACCCTCGTGCATTAGTTTGCCTAGCAGGCCCACTTTACGCCCTCCATTTTTTAATTTCCTTTGGGACTCATGTTGACAGCCGTCATAGCTCTGCAAACAGCAGGGCCTGTTAACTGTATTGTGTGCCTTAATGCCAAAAATACAACAAGCTAGATATCTCCTTGTTCTCACAGCCCAAAACAGTCACAAAGCAGCAAAGAGATACCCATGCAACCCATACCTTGTTTGTCACTATTTTATATATGAAGAAGCTGAAGCGTAGGCAGGTCGAGGAAAGGGGTAAAAAGAAGAAAAGCTTTCTAAGAAGACAGTTCAAAGTCATCAAATGTGAGCCCGTCATGTACTTATAGGTAAAGGTAGAATCACACGGTTTATGTAGCAAACATGCGGGTGCAACTACCAGGGACTGAAAAAATCTCTTTTCATTTCTGCCTTGTGAAGTGGGACCTGTGGTTTGGTTTTGGTTTTGGTTTTTGGTTTTTTTACAAACAGTAATCAATCAAACAGTAACAGTGTTTGCCTCCTGTAGCCTAGAAATATAAGCCAAGTTGCACATACCCCTAACAGGGAAATGAAAAAAGAACAAACCAATGAACTTGGAAAATAAATAATTCACATGCTTGCCCTCCAGGACCCCACCTCCCCCAAATGACCTTTTAAAGCTTTAACATCACATTAATATTCATTTTTAGTATTTCAAAAAACCACCCTTCATTCTAACAATTCTAGAGCAGTGTACAAGTTGCCCTTGGTTGCCCTGATCTTTGCAGAGAGTAGCAGAGGGGAAATGCAAGCTTCCCCCCTGCTTCTTGATCTCTCAGTGGCTTTTGATACCATCAACCATGGTATTCTCCTGGGCCAGCTCTGGAGAACGGAAATTGGGCACACAGTGTTACCAATCCTACCATCAGTACTGAGTCCAGAGGGTAGCATTGGTAGAGTGCCTTTTGTCCCCCTGGTGGCTATGCTATGGGGTGCCACAGAGCACTGTCCAAGTGTGCACTCTGGGGGGCGAGGGCCCTCAATTTTTCAAGAAGGGGGCTGGGAGCCCTCAAAATTCTGTGGCAGCCATGCACACACACCGCAGGGCATGCTCGTGTTATGCACACAAGCCACAGGGCGTATTGACAACAAGTCTGCATGCCCCACAGAATGCATGACTGATGCCAGCATGCCCTGCAACATGTCTGTACAGCGTGCTGATGCTTGAAGAAGTAATACAATTCTGGAGGAAATGGCAATTAAACAGACAATCTGCTATGAAAAAGTGGCCAACACAATACTACAGGATGCTATTGAAAGCAGCAGGGAAGCAACCGCCAGCTAAACATGTGGAAATCAGAGAAGTGGGGTAGAGAGTTATCTCAGAACACTGACAGAAACAAGTCATGCTGTGGAAATACACTGAGAATGTGCCGTACTAATCTTAGGTAAAACAATAAGACAGATAATGAGCCACAATAAAACAAAGCAAAATGTGTAGGAAATTGATAAGGCTATTTCTAGTTGCCAAGGTATTAAATTAACCAGAAGAAAATCAGGCTTGTGGTTGGGGAGGTGAGGGGGAAATAGTTCTGCACACGGTTAGAGAAAGATATAAAATGCAATTTACAACCAAGATGGAACTCTTAAAAGACAATAATAATAGGGCATGAAACTCCAGGGAAGTCTAAACGGGCTTTGAAATGTTGAGCCTGAAGAACAAAACAAAACAAAACAAAAGCCAACAAGTTTACAGGGGGAAAGTCATACAGCATTCAATGAAACAGCTTAGAGTAAGCCACTGCAAGAAAACCAGAGGATTTGTTGTAGAATTATTATTATTATTTGGGGAGTGGGACTCAAAGGGAAGAACTTCTTAGGAAAACGTGTGGTTCCTAATAGTCATTTTTAGTTTATGTTCAGATATGTATTTTCCAGTCACAGATTATAGTTCTGGAGCTGGTATTCAGTGAAATTCAGGAGCCAATCCTTGTGTGAAAAGAAAAGAAAAGAAAAGAAAAGAAAAGAAAAGAAAAGAAAAGAAAAGAAAAGAAAAGAAAAGAAAAGAAAAGAGCTCACCCATGAGGTGTGTAAATTTCCACGTTTACTCTACTTCTTCTCTCGTGCCTGTATCATTCCATTCTTCTGCTCCTTGCTTCCACAGAGAAATAACCGACTAAAATATGTTAGGTAGACACTTGTGAGGTACAGAGTAACATTTATTAAGAAGCCAAAACTACGGAGCTCATCTTCATTTACAATCCAAGCAAGTCTCCTCTGGAGAAAGCTGACATGTAGTGCCATGTGTCCCTACTTGAGATACAGCTTTAGGTGGAAGCAGGGCACATAGAAAATCAGAAAGAACCACCTGACTCCCAATTTAATCTGAACTGGGGTTCCAGAGAATCCAGCAAGAATCCACATAGCAGAAATATAACACTGCACATGGTTTTGTGCAGGCAATGTGTTTCAGATCTTAAGAAGGAAGTTCTCGCTCATTGAAACCCCAAAGCATTGCTTGATTCTGGGGGTTTGCATGCAGTGATGAGTCTCACACCCAGGAAACTGTGGCTGTTATCTCTGGAATATTTATTCACTCATTACAGTCTTCCGGACAAATGTGTCCAAAGGGTAGTCCTTTTGAAATCAGTGGGATTTAAACATGCTCAGCTCAGCCCAAAGTTACATCCTCAGGGATGCAAAGATTCAGGCTGGGAATGAGATCATTTCCTCACTCAGAATATGATGCTAAGATAGAAGAGAATGGAGAACAAAAGAGTCACCAACCCTCCTTCTTTCTCCATGGATGAACCTTCAGTTTTGGACTCTAGTAAATGGCCTTAAGGAATCTGCTGTAAAAAATGGAAACAGTAATCATTTTCCTCACAGGATTATCATAAGAATGAGTGGTTTAAGATATATAAAACACTTTCTGTACTGAAAATGGTATAGAATGAAAGATGGCCCCTTGCATATGTTTAATTCTAGCCTCGGCTGCTGGTTTCCAATTAATTTTCCATATCTTTCCTAATGGCTCTTTATTTTTAATCCTTTCCTAGTTACTGGGATACTTTCACATTCCTGCTGAGCTGGCATTTTTAAAGTAGGCCTTCAGCAAAAATACCAATCAGCTGAAGTGAGAGGGTGGAGCGAATTGGAGAAGGAAAGCTAAAGAAGCTGTGCTGAACAATCCAATTTTTATTTCATTTTATTGTTTGCTTCATAGTGATTGCATCCCTGACCTGCGATTTTATATTTTGCAAGCGTCCAGGAATTAGAGCCCTGCTGAAATTTAGTCATTCCTGCTGAATAAGAGATAACTGAGACATTGCTGGTGGAAGCAAGGATAACAGCGTGTGTCGAAAAGATAGCCAGATAGAAACTGGCAGGGTCAACAACAGCATTTGGTAACAAGATCTGTGGGAGTGGTGGTTTTTTTGAGATTACAGAAATTTAAGGCTGCGTCAGGTTAAACAAAAATAGCCCTTAAAAAACCATGTCAGAAAGTTACCTTTCCCAAGGTTATGCTGTCCTTGCCAGCAGTCACTTCTCTCACTCTGCAAGCACTCTCATAACAATATAACTTGTGGAAATCTAATGAAGCTGAATGTTGGAAAATTCAGGACAGATATAAGCGCTATAGAGTTAAACTATGGAACTCACTGCCATAGTCCCATTGCTGAGCAAGCAGGGATAGGAGTCTCCGAGGAACTCTTGCCTGAGAGCAGAATCCACATACAAAGTCAGACAGCCCAGAGGTCAGAGAAGCCAGATGGTCACAGACCCAAGGGTCCAGATGGGACCCAAGGGTCCAGACGCAAAGCAGGAAGCAGCAAGGTAGGGCTGGGAATGACAGACATTGTTTCCAGTATCTGACTGCTGCTGAGAGCTCTGTTTAAGAAGACCAGAGCCAGCTCGTTCTCATCAGTGCTATTCAGCTCTCATCAGTGCCTTCTCCTCTGTGAAGGCTGATTAGCTGCAGAAAGTTGCGGAGCTTCATGCTCTGGCACCGGAGGGTGGAGAGCAGGTGGGGGCATGGCTGGTGCATGTCCCAGGGGCATGGTACACACCCGGGAGCATGGCACATCATGCATGGGGCGTGGCGCGCATCATGGGGGCGTGGTGCGCCACCTGTGAGGGCGTGGTGCCCAGCACAGGCAGGGAGCAGCTGAGATGACAGCCTACCGGGATCGTGCTTCCGGGGGCGGTGCGCTCCCCCCGCACCCCTCTTCCTCCACCAGTGGCTGCAGGTGGAGTTACACCGATGTTCAGCAAGTGAAGCGGACTCTTGGCCTATGGCACTCACCTCCACAGGAGGCAGTGATGACTACCATGCTACATGACTTTAAAAGAGGATTAGACAAATTTATGGAAGAGAGGACTATCAAAGACTACCAGCTGCAATGGCTGTTCTCTGCCTTCAAGGTTGCGGGCAGTAATTCTGGAAACCACTAAAAGGGGGAGTGCTCTTGTGCTCAAATCCTGACTGCAGTTTTTCCACAGGCATCTGGTTGGCCACTGTGAGAACATGATGCTGGTCCAGATGGGCCACTGGCCTCATCCAGCAGGCTTTTTATGTTCTTAAATAAAATCCCAAGAGAGAAACAACCCAATAAAGGAGGATAGGGAAAGGATTAAGTAAATAAACTTGAATAAATCTTACAGCATTATTAATTCTTCAGATATATGAATGCAATAGACTAGTTCCTCATCCTACATAGGATACAGAAATGAAACTGATGCTTCAATGACTTGCCAGAATTCACTAAACAGGAGAGCAATTCACCAAACTTTCCATGGGAAGACTTTTTCAAAAATATATTTTAATAAAGATTTTCTTAGTTTTCAAAAGTATGTGATTTTTAAGGAAGGAAAGTTCTGGAGGAGGAGGCATTGTCACAAACCCCAAATCCCCTCAGATGGAAAAACAAGCAAGCATGTTAAAGTGACAGTTCCAAGTAGAAACTGCGATATTCTGTCACTGTTAGTCCCTGCTACTTGATGACTCTCTGAAAACTCAATAGCTGCATAAGCACCCTTTCATCCTTCACTAATTATTTAATGTGGAAGACACTTAGCAGCTCCGTCAACTACTCTCTTGACTCCCACATCCTCTTAATACTTGTTAAAAGCAGTTTTTGACAAACAGCTGCTATAATCCAATGCAAACATACCTGGGAGTAAGTCACCAGGCTGCACAGCAGTGAGCTGTAAGGCCCCCAAATGCTGGTATATCATGTGCATGGTATGAGGTGGGAGATATTATGGCTCTTTGGTCCTAAGAAAGTGCAACACAGAGAGGCAAGCCCGTGTTCCCCAGTTGTTGCGAACCATGAGTGAAGTAGATGCTGTTGTGCTCATGTCCTGCTTGCAGGCTCCCCATAAGCTGTTGGTTGGTGACTAGAGAACAGGATGTTGGAGCAGGTGGGCCTTTGCCCTGATCCAGGAGGGCTCTTCTTAAACAGCTTTGTTGTTGTTTAGTCGTTTAGTCATGTCCGACTCTTCGTGACCCCATGGACCAGAGCATGCCAGGCACTTCTGTCTTCCACTGCCTCCCACAGTTTGGTCAAACTCATGCTGGTAGCTTCGAGAACACTGTCCAACCATCTCGTCCTCTGTCATCCCCTTCTCCTTATGCCCTCCATCTTTCCCAACATCAGGGTCTTTTCCAGGGAGTTTTCTCTTCTCATGAGGTGGCCAAAGTAGTGGAGCCTCAGCTTCAGGATCTGTCCTTCCAGTGAGCACTCAGGGCTGATTTCCTTCTGAATAGATAGGTTTGATCTTCTTGCAGTCCATGGGACTCTCAAGAGTCTCCTCCAGCACCATAATTCAAAAGCATCAATTCTTTGGTGATCAGCCTTCTTTATGGTCCAGCTCTCACTTCCATACATCACTACTGGGAAAACCATAGCTTTAGCTATACGGACCTTTGGCTGGTGCTAGTTATTGGTGGTCCATGCATGAGGTGAGGTGAAGCCATTTGCCTAAGGTGGCAGAGTCAACCTCTTCCTCCTAATACAGTGGATCCCAGTGGGGCTTGCCTTCTATTTGCCAGCTTAGGCTTCTTAATTTCATATTTGCTATTGTCTTTCCTGTATCCCTTCTAATTCCAGAAGAATGGCCCTGAAGCACAAGTCTTCTCCTTCCATTGTCCTGTTTACTTGGTGTTTGGGTGTGGCAGATGTATTACCACGAAGTCTTTGCTACTGCAAAAACATCACCCGGGCTGCGTCCAAGAGGTAGCAGCAAAACTGAAAAACTATACACACATTACCCTTGGGTAGGTAATCATTTGCAGCCTGGTCACTTTATTCCTCCAAATCCAACATTCCTTTATTTTTCCACTGTGCGCTATTCTAGGCAGCACACCACTCAATACTACATCTATGCATGCAGCTTCAGGTCTTTGGGAATTTCATTCCACGATTTCTTGGATTCCCATTTTTTAAAAAGCAATGTTCAGATAGGAGATACACAAGCATTGCTGGGAGCTTGGGGTATAGGAGAGAGATATGGAATTACAAATATCTAAATATTAATATAAATGCAAATATGGGCAGATATTAATATAAACACAAGCATTTGCAGCTATGCATCACTAACCTGTGCAGCTCACAGAGAAAGGTACCAATTAAACTATGTTCCTAGTCAGAAGCATAGGATGCAACCCTGATACCAAGTTAGACAACTGTGCCATCTAGCTCAGAATTGCCTATAGTGTTGTTGCACACACCCCAATCTCCAAGTGGGAAGAGACTCTGGTGAGAGACTGGTGAGTTCCACAGCTTACCCAGGGTTTGTTTTTCTTGGTAAGAAAGTCAATGGAGACTGTGGTGTCTTTATGATATATGGTTTCATTTATACACATATACAAACTGAGCTTGGGTTAGAGGTGCTCACAGCATTAACATTCCAACCAATCTTCCCGGGAGATCCCCAAACCATAGCTTGAGTCCAGAAGAGAGCCTCTGTGTCCCTTGCATCAGCCAAAACTCATGCAAACACACAAAGCCCTGACTTGGACTATTGTTCTCCACCCTAGGACGACATGACATCTGGCAAGGTGGGTGTCAGGGAACTGACATCAGAGCGAGAAGCGGAGGCAGGGCTCCCAAGCGATGCCGGAGAGGGGACCAGCATGGGGGAAGGAATTCAAGGTAACACCAATAGAGAAGAGAGGGAGATGGAGGAATTGGAGACAGGGCTCCAAGACCCTTCACCCGAAACTAGTGGAGAGAGCGCTGGCACGCCCCAGCCTTCCCCTTACTTGCGCAGACGCGTTCCGCGCAGGGAACATAGGAGGAGACTCAGGGTCAAACAGCTTTTATGCTGGAAGAGGTTCAAGAAATGCCCACTGACGGATTCTGCAAGTGACTAACAGGTCACGGAGGGCGAGCTCTGACCCTAAGCATGGTTGGGCAAGCAAGCTAACTACATCTCAGGCCATTTACGCACAAGTAACCCCTCACAACCATCACAGTGGGGTTGGAAAAGCCCCGCCCATTTGTCTCTATGGCAACGTGTAAATGGCAGTATCTGACCAGCTAAGGCCATTACTTTAACAAAGGAACTTGTTTGGCTGGGTCGGCGGGTACATCTTATAGATTCTAACCTCACAGATACAGGTTCACAGGTTTGGAAGGTATCCACGGATATCATCCAGACTGACTTCCCAAACCTATAACATTATGCTCCAGAGTTTAAGAGAGTTCTTTCCCAGCCTAACTGGAGATGTCCATGATTGACCCTAGAAGTTTCTGCATGAAAAGTATGTGCCCTGCTACAGAGCTACTGCCTCTCTACCTTGTTACCAGTTACAGTTGCAAGCCTTGTGACAACCACCATCACACACACATACCTAGAGCAGGGATGGAAAACCTGTGGCCCTTCAGATGTTGTTCTCCAGCTCCCACCAGCCTCAGCCAACCAGCATGGTTAATAGCCAGGAGTGGCACTCTTGTCCTGGTGAAATGCCACAACATTCTTATGATGGAACACCCTCAGTCTCAACACTAATGTCCACCTTTTCCTTGTCCCGCAGGAAGGATCTCAGACACCAGTCTGCTTGGAAGCTAAAAATGCCAGTGCAAGGCTAGGTGGAAGGAGGCTAGAAAAGAAAGAGACAGAGAACACCAAACCAGCTCAAGCTCTCAAGAGAGCAACCCAAAGAATGAGAAAACAAGCTATGGCAAATGCTGAGCCGCATCAAACATACTGTCGCAGAATTGGATGCAGGTAGGAATGTTTACCTCAGCAAAATAAAAAGACATACTTTAACAATTCCCTAGTGGTACCAAAATCTGTGCCCTAGCTTAAATTGAGAGCCATCTTCAATAATAACTAAAATCCTCAGATAGCCGTTTAAACAGAGGGCTGTGTGCTCTGTAAAGTAGGCCACCCTACAATTAGCAGATTTACTGTTTAATTTGAAACAATATGAAAAGTACTGCTAGATATAGACCAGTATCATTCTGTCTTCTGGGAAGAGTAATTTGAGAGCAACACTCACCTTCTTGCTGAGGCTGTGGACTGATGAAAACTTTACTTCAAGTAAAGATAGAAGGAGGCTTGCACAGCACTTTGGGAGACGGCTTCCTAATCAATCCAGCACTTATAAGAAGCTCCTTGCTGGACCAGACCAAAGGTCCATCCAAGGCATCATCAGGTTTCCTACAGTGGACCAGTCAGTCTTCTCTAGGAAGTGCAACTTCAGGGCATGAATGCAGTAG
This sequence comes from Podarcis muralis, assembly GCF_964188315.1. Taxonomy (NCBI): domain Eukaryota; kingdom Metazoa; phylum Chordata; class Lepidosauria; order Squamata; family Lacertidae; genus Podarcis; species Podarcis muralis. The sequence continues at coordinate 41,373,163 of NC_135666.1, forward strand.
TCTTGCCTTGCTGTTTGCCAACAGACAATTTGTATCTATTCAGTGGCATACTGCATTTGGAGGGAACTGATTTTTTACATCCATTTCAATCAGGGTTTACGCCCGGTTTTCGCACAGAAACTGCTTTCATTGTACGATGGTGACGTCAAGAGAGGTCATCAGGAGAGACAGTCCTTTGGCTGATTAAATGATCTATAGTCTTTTAAATGTGTTTTTTTTTGGGGGGGGGGTATTGGTTTGCTTTCGTTTGCTATGTTTTGTGTTCTTCATCATCCTTCTTGTTTTGCAATTTTAAGTTGTGAACCATCCTGTGATCTAATAAAAATAATAACAACAACAATGATAATTTATTATTTATAACCCGCCCATTTGGCTGGGTTTCCCCAGCCACTCTGGGCGGCTTCCAACAAAATATTAAAATACAGTAGTCCATCAGGGCTGCCTTCAGATGTCTTCTAAAAGTCTGGTAGTTGTTGTTCTCTTTGACATCTGGTGGGAGGGCATTCCACAGGGTGGGTGCCATTACCAAGAAGGCCCTCTGCCTGGTTCCCTGTAACTTGGCTTCTCACAGTGAGGGAGCCGCCAGAAGGCCCTCGGCTCTGGACCTCAGTGTCTGGGCAGAACGATGGGGTTGGAGCTGCTCCTTCAGGTATACTGGACCAAGGCCATTTAGGGCTTTAAAGGTCAGGACCAACACTTGGAATTGTGCTCGGAAACGTACTAGCAGCCAATGTAGGTCTTTCAAGACCAGTGTGGTCTTGGCGGCCGCTCCCAGTCACCAGTCTAGCTGCTGCATTCTGGATTAGTTGTAGTTTCCGGGTCACCTTCAAAGGTAACCCCACCTAGAGCGCATTGCAGTAGTCTAAGCAAGAGATAACTAGAGCATGCACCACTCTGGCAAGACAGTCTGCAGGCAGGTAGGGTCTCAGCCTGCATACCAGATGGAGCTGGTAAACAGCTGCCCTGGACACAGATTTGACCTGTGCCTCCATGGACAGCTGTGAGTCTAAAATGACTCCCAGGCTGTGCACCTGGTCTTTCAGGGGCACAGTTATCTCATTCAGGACCAGGGAATCCTCCACACCTCCCCGCCTCCTGTCCCCCCGAAACAGTACTTCTGTCTTGTTAGGATTCAACCTCAATCTGTTAGCCACCATCCATCCTCCAACCGCCTACAGACACATGCACAGGACCTTCACTGCCTTCACTGGTTCTGATTTGAAAGAGAAGTAGAGCTGGGTATCATCCGCATACAGATGAACACCCAGCCCAAATCCCATGATGATCTCTCCCATCTGATCTTCAGATGAAGGGTGGTGTAGACACATTAAATAACTAAATAACTAAATAAATCTGAAACCAAGGTTCTGCAGCCCAACAAAGAACATTAAGGTAAACGGCAAATTAAGAATTTGGAGTACCATATAACTTTCCTGTAAGCAAAGCAGAACCAGTGTTCAACAAAAACCGTACGTTGCCTAAACTCCATGTAAATTTTGTGCAGGCAAATCAAGATGGCCGCTCAATCAACAGGCCTTCTGAAGGAGTTCCTTAACAGGCATGTGAGATGACATAAGCAGCTCCTGAGGCAATTTGCACCCCTCAGTGGCAACTGAGGAGGACCTGTCTCCAGTGCATTGCAAGGTGCCAGCACAGGGAAGGGTGAGCACCAGGCAGGCACATTGTGGCTCCCAAGTCGCTAGCAAAGCCCACAACAACCTACTGAAATCATGGCTCAACGTGCCATGGATGCTACTAGCCCCTCCACAAGCACCTGCCTGCAGTTTTGAGCTGGCAGCCACTCTTCTCCTTCGCTGCTTTGCAGTAAAGGTGTCTAGCCTTCCTCCCCCAAAACTGTGGCAAAAGTGTTCATTCCTTTTTACCTCCACTAAAGCTGTCACTGAAAGAAGAACATAATGTGGTTGTTGCAGAGGCAGATAAAGAAGAAGTGGGTGGTGTGTTTAATAGGAACCCCATTCCCTCTGCATGCAGAGTGTCTGAGAGCCTCCCATGACAACCCCATTTACTGGTTTGCATCTAGCAACACTTTTAATGTTTTGTTTGCCTAGCTAGTCACTAGCTAGAATCGAAGGAGGCATTAACTGCAGGAGAAAAAGCTCTGAAGGTTCATGGAAAGATGAGTCACCAAATGTATTCTTGAGCCTGCTACTGTATTCAAACAATGCATTTATGCCCTTTTAAAATAAAGCCAGCACTGAAGCACTGAACTCTGTGTGAAATACTGTTGGGACAAAACAAATGAGAGAGCAGAACATTGGTATGCTTTCCTGCTTGGCCTTCTACATGAAGAGACTGGCACGCTAGGACCAGCGCATGCCATTTACAATTCATTTTTCTGTAAAAGAAGGTTAATTGCACAAAGCACTTCAAGGTAATATTTGTGTGGAACATAGTTAGAGGGAAACACTTCTGCTACTGAGGCTGCAATTCTATGCATATTTGCCCATGAAATTGTTGGGACTTATCTCTGAGTAGATCTGCACAGGGTTGCATTGTAAATGTATTAGTTTAAGGTGCCACAATATGCATTTTTATCTCCTGCGAGTGGCTAAAGCAGCTGCCCCTCTAGAAACAGTTGCTGACATAATCTCTATACTTATGGTTGTATATGCAAAGTGGCTGCCAGTTTGTTGCCAGCCCCAATTCAAGGCGATCGTGCTAGTGTTTAAAGCATGGGTAGGCAAACTAAGGCCCAGGGGCCGGATCCGGCCCAATCGCCTTCTAAATCAGCGTGTTTTTACATGAGTAGAATGTGTCCTTTTATTTAAAATGCATTTCTGGGTTATTTGTGGGGCATAGGAATTCGTTCACCCCCCCCCAAAAAAAAAATATGGTCCGCCCCACCACAAGGTCTGAGGGACAGTGGACCAGCCCCCTGCTGAAAAAGTTTGCTGACCCCTGGTTTAAAGCCTTATAACAACTTAGGCACCAAATATATGAAAGACCACCTCCTTCCCTATGGACCATCTGGGGTGTTAAGATCAGCAGAGGGGCCTCTCTTGGTAGTTCCACAACCCTCGGAGGTTTGGGAGGTGACCCGGGAGAGGTCATTCTCTGTGGCAACTTATAAATTGTGGAATTCCACCCCAACAGTGGTGTGTCTGGTACCTTCCTTGTACAGCTTTCACCTCTTTACCCTTACCTTTGACACTTAGGAGAGAAATTTTAGGGCTCATCCTATTATTGTGATTGTAATTTGTTTTCACCGTTTTTTCATGCCATATTTTATTTTGCTGTAACCTAGACCCTTGTGGTGAAGGGCAAGTAACAACAACAACAACAATTGATATAGCTTTGGCTCAGTATATCTGAAGGAGCATTTCCACCCCCATCGTCCAGCCCGGACACTGAGGTCCAGCTCCGAGGGCCTTCTGGCGGTTCCCTCCCTGTGAGAAGTGATGTTACAGGAAACCAGGACTGCAAGAGAGAGAGAGAGAGAGAGAGAGAGAGAGAGAGAGAGAGAGAGAGAGACCCTCCCATCAGATGTCAAGGAAATACTGTAAACAACTATCTGACTTTAGAAGACATCTGAAGGCAGCCCTGTTTAGGGAAGTTTTTAATGTTTGAATTAATTCTGTTGGGAGCCATCCAGAGTGGCTGGGGAGACCTAGCCAGATGGGTGGGGGAATGAATGAATATTATTATTATTATAGTGTGGCAGCACTCACACTTTAGAACTCCCTGCCTATTGACATCAGACAGGTGCCTTTACTGAACTCGTTTGGGTACCTGTTGCAAAGCATCCCACCTACCTACTCAGCAGAGGAGACATCCCTACATAGTTTTGCCTCAGGTGCCAAAGTGCCTCAGGCTGCCCTCAACTAGACAGCAGCCTACTGAACAAAGGTTAGAGTGACATCCATTGCCCTGCTGCTTTCCCCTGAGAAAACCCAATCTTTAGTGCTGAATGGCAATTGGGTTTTCCAAGGATTGCTGTTTGTTCTGATTTAGCACAAAAGAGTGGGCTTTCCAGGGGAAAGCAGCGGGACAAAATCACTCACACCCATGCCTAGAAAAGATGGGACAGGTGCAAAAGCACTCATACCCAGGCTTTCTAGGCATGGGACAAGCGGGAGTGTAGACGAGCCCTTAGACTGCAAGAGAGAGAGAGAGAGAGAGAGAGAGAGAGAGAGAGAGAGAGAGAGAGAGAGAGAGAGACCCCTGCTATAAAAGGAAACCCACGCCTTATGAAACTGGCATAAAACTGGACACATCCTTTGATGTAGATAGGGATGCACAACCCCATCTGGAACCACCAGCGATTGTGTCAGGCTAGCTACATTCAACAAGAGCTGGAACTGGGGCATCAACATTAATATTTTAAATCAAATTGCCTTAAAAACCACTAACATTCCACTAGTTTCCATAGTTTGGAAAGCTATACAGAAATCAATGTTTTATTATCATTTTATTACTTATACCCCACCCATCTTATTAACTCAGTTCTATATTTCTATATTTGCATATATTTCAGCCGACATTTCTGCAGTTTTGTTCTTTCCTCTTGTCCTTTAACTTTAAAACCCTTTTCCTGTGCTCTAAAGCCCACTTTGTGTACCTAAGCATTCAGAATCCTGTTCGCCATTGTCATCTTACGCTACCATGCTATGTTTATGCACAACCTGAAGTGACAAGTTGTCCTTGGATGTTCAGTGTTATCAGTACATAGTGCTTCCTTTAATTATGTCACTGATTCAGACTGCAACAGAAGAAAATGAAAAGCTCTGTCCTTTGGAATTTACCTGCGGCATAGTCCCACAATTATTCAGGAAATATACATTATTTACAGAAGTAACTCACATTAAAACAGGCTGTAAACAATGACTTTGGTTCAATGTGTCAAGAAATTTGGGTGTTCTTGTAGAATATGCTGTATTTTATCTAGTATAATTAAGCCTTCCAGCACTAGAGCTGTCCTTAAAGAATGCTTTGGGTTATTTTTGGGTGTTTTATATGGAAATATCTATTCTTATTGATACTTATCACAAGATATACAAAAGTTCATACCGAACACAAAGTATCTTTTTATGATACACCAGAATAAAAGAAATACTTTTAAAATCTAATCTAAGAAGGAATAGAAGCAAGAAGAGGAAAGTTGGGGGAAAGAAAAGAAAGACGGGAGGAGAAAAGAGAGAGAGATACAAAGAAAATGGAAAAAAGATAAAAAGACTTCCGATAGTATTAACTCATGAACATCCAACTATTCTGTTTTCTATAAGCCAATCTTTTTTCAATCTTCAAATCCATCTTATCTTTCATGTAAAAAGTCCGTGCAGATTTCCAGTCCTTAATAAATGTCAATAATATCAGCCATTCCTGTATAGTGGGTGGAGCTGTATCTTTCCATCTCTTTGCATATAATTGTTATGATTAAACAAAGCTTTGTAATAAACCAAGGGCCAACTCATTGGGTCAAGTCAATATATGATGGGTAAGGAAAATGCTTCCTGTGCCTAGGAATGGAGCCAGTTCATAGGAACATAGAAAGGTGCCTTATACCAAATCAGACCAGTGGGACTGAAAAGCACCCTGTGAGTAAGTGGGGCAACCGCAATTGGCTCTCAACCAGTGCTCCCCCCCCCCCGAAAAATAGGCGCTAGTACCATGAAGTTAGTGCCACACTTTTTAACAACAACAAATAGCTGCCGGTACTTGAGTACCCCCTGGGGGGGAAAGCACTGCTGACTGCATAGTTAAATCCATTAAATGGTGCTGGTGCTGGTGCTGGACAGTTCAAGCCTGTCTTCACAGATTCATAACCCTTTTGGATGTTTTGTTTGTCACAGCAGACATTATAAACTTAAGAAGCTGCCTTATCCTGAGTCAGCCTATTGGTCCATTTGGCTCACTACTGCCTACTTTGGCTGGAAGCAGTTCTACAGGGTTTAAGGGAGCAGCTTTTACCAGCCTTACCTGGAGATTCCAGGCATTGAACTTGAGACCTTCTCCATGAGAGCCAAGATGCTCTACTATTGACTTATGGTCATTTCCCAGAAGGACTCCTCCCTCAGAAGGTTGTGGACTCTCCTTCCTTGGACGTTTTTAAGCAGTGGTTGGATGGCCGTCTCCCATGCATGGGGAAACTCAGCCAGATGGGCGGGGTATAAAAAATAAATTATTATTATTATATTATTATTATTATAGTTGGGGTCCCTTACAACTCTACAATTCTGTGATTCTATGAATCACCCATGATAGCAGATCAGGGAGAAAGGCTTCACATTTAAACATATATCACATGCCTATGCAGCCTATAGACAGAAGCAATTTATCATATGGAAAATGAAATCTTTCTGTGTTAACTGGTCACGTTAATCAGCTTTTAAAGGACAGCTGACTGTGGATAAGGATAGGAGCCATAGATGTTCATTTTGCTATCTATCAAGTTGAAATATTTTTTCTAACGCTGACCACAATTGCAATATGAGACAGTGGTTCAGTTCTGTTCCATCATACCTAATAGATTTTTAGAGCATCACAAGTTTATCGATTATCCACTGGATGTCTGGCAAACATTGGGGGGTTGGGATAGGAATGAGCTTCCATTTGTGCTGCACGGCCTCCACTTTGAGAAAACAACTGAGTGAGAGCCAAGGAGGTGCTTTTTAGAATCCTCAGTATTGCTTCTCTGCCTGCTGAGTTCTCCAAAATCAGCTACTTAATTCAGCTAATTGTCTGAAGGTTGGGGACAGTCCATCCGCTGAGCATAAAATATCTGGGTTCTATCTGAATGTTTTCCATATATTTCCACAGCACATCTACAGCAAAATGTTCATGTGAGCTGAGACTAACAAGCAGTTTTGGGAAACCCAATCCCCCACCTCTTTTATGAACTATGTGGCAGCCATCAGTTGCTGATGAGGAGACATAGATGCTACTGCTGCAAAAATAGTGTGTTTCCAGCTCACTAGGATGAAAAGTTGTTCTTTCTTGACTGGTTCGCTTCTGTGAGGAAGGACATACCAAAGGAGAACTAGTGTAAATGTGCCAGTACTTTGAATTGGTCCAAAGGCATGTGCATTATTTGCTTTTATTGTAGGTTCATTATCTGTGGTGAAGTTAACTCTCATCTTAGGCTTATTTAACATTTGTACTCGCAGCTTTATGCACATCGCCAAAAAATAATTTTTTTTTAATGTTGTAGGAAATGGTGCACACAAAGGGGAAAAATAAGAAAATGGCACAAAAGGGTGTGTTGATATGAAAAGAGGCAGGAGAGCAGGAAATAATAGCCAGAAGCCTTCATGAGAGTGTTTGGGTGTGGAAGAGGCAGCTGGAGAGGGTGATTGGAGGAGGGAGACTTGTGGAGGTCTTTGTAGAGATGATGATGGGATGCAGAGTGCAGAGAAGACAGATGGCAGAGTGTCAGACTGCAAAATGACCCCTAAATCCAAGGTGGTGGCAGCTATTGAGAAACCAAAGAAGTACAAGATGGCTCCCACGCTGGAAGAGATGTTGGCTATGTTGGACTGCTTGAAGAATAGCCAGCTCTGGTTGGCTTAACAGCTTTAACATCCGCTTCAGCCTGAAGAATGTCTGAGTGAGAGGGGAGGCTGCATCTGCAGACAAAGACATACCCTGTGCAACTAAAGAGGCTGCTGGATGACAGGGCATATCTTCTAGAGCAAGTCTTCAATGCAGACAAGACAGGGCTTTTCTGGAAGAAAATGCCTGAGTGGACTTGCATTGCCAAAGGTGAAAAGCCCACCTCTGGCTTCCAAGTTGAAAAGGGTCAAGTGACTGTGCGGCTCTGTAGCAATACTGAATAAAGCCAGGCTTGCTGTAGGGGTCCCAAAACCCTCAAAAGCAAGAACAAGAATCTGTTTCCTATGTTTTAGCGATGCAACAAAAAGGCCTAGGTGACTTCTTCATCATTTCTGGACTGGTTCCACAGCTGCTTCTTTTGTTACCTCGAGAAACTCCTGCAGTTTAAAGGGATGCTGTGTGTGTGTGGTACTTTTCAGGTGATCAGTCTAGCTTGTACAGCAAATATCTTTTGAAAAAGAGGTTTGATGAAATATTCCACATTTGATGACACTTTTACCATAAAGGTACAACTATGCAAATTTACTCATCAGTAGTGCCACTGACTTTAGTGTGTCTCCTGGATGATGTGCAAATTTCCATCTGCATGCAGCTTACACTGCAACAAGCAGCTGGAAACCAGAAATGCATGATTTTGCAAACACAGTTGCACCCATGGGGCTCTGGAATGGAGCGGCTACATGAATATAACCCTGTTGGGCTCTTAACAGTACAATCCTATAGATGTTTACTTAGAAGTAGGTTTGATTGTGTTCATGTGCTCCCTAGTCTAGGTGTGTAGGATTGACACCTAAAGCACTATTCAAAGTTTCAAGTAGCTCCTGACAATATAAGACAGGCATCTTTAAAGGAAGAGATAAAGAAGGAGATCAAGGACACTGTTACTGCCTGAATCCTATAAAATGCCAAGTATTTGCCAAGCTCAAGGCTTGGCAAATACTAAATTCATTTAGCGAAAACTTGAAAAACGACTCTTTAATAATAAAAGCAGAAAACGTTAATGGAGTGTGTTCCTTGTCTCCAACCATTATTGATTTTGCAACAGTAAAAATCGAATGAATACATACACTTTCAAATTCTTTGTATATTTATCAGGAGTCCTATTGTACCATGACGAGAATAATTACATCTTTATGACCAATTCCTAAATAGAAGCGTCTTCTGCTGAACGTACATCATCACACTACAGAACTAATAATTTACTTTTTCATCATTGTGATACAGTCTTGAACCAAATGAATATATACAGAGAGAGATGGATGAAGATAGATATAGATATATTTCAGAGAATGGATGAAGATAAATATATATCTCAAAATACCTTCACACCATCAAGAAAACTACTATTAATTGTACTCTTAGAAAGACCAACTCAGAGCAGAAAATTTACATATGCTACTTACTCCCCACTATTTGCATATCATAATCAAACAGGACCTGAATTGTAATATATACTCAATTATTCACATTTGCTTTTGAATGATATTAGCATGTAATTAATTAGTGAGCAATAAATAGTCTAAAATATGGTAGAGTACAGTGCTATCCACATACTGATAACACCAGCTCAAGCCTTCCTTTTCTCAGAGAGGCTGTGAAGGTCTTGAAAGTGTCTGAGATAATAGATAGATGATAGATAGATAGATGGATAGATAGACAGACAGACAGATAGATATAGATAGATGTAATGGTAAATTAATAAAAAATAAAACAATAATAATGTATAAGACCTAAAAAAAACCTTAGGGCCAAACAATATATATGTGCTCTATCCCAGCTTCTGCCAACCTAGCAGCTCGAAAGCACACCAGTGCAAATAGATAAATTGGTACCACTGCGGCAGGAAGGTAAATGGCGTTTCAGTGCACTCTGGTTTCCGTTACGGTATTCCGTTGTGCTAGAAGTGGTTTAGTCATGCTGGCCACATGACCCAGAAAGCTGTCTGCAGACAAATGCCAGCTCCCAAGGCCTGAAAGCGAGATGAACGCCGCAACCCCATAGTCGCCTTTGACTGGACTTAACCGTCCAGGGGTCCTTTACCTTTACTTTACCTTACAATTATTCTTTTTACAGAACTAGCCAACATGGGAGACCCAATCCAGATCAGCACCCTGCTTTGGAGAACAGGGCCCTTTGCCCTTGCTGCAGTCCTGATGCAGACTGTCAGGGTGGCACATTCTTGCAATTGGCCTGGGAGCTTACCCTAAACTCTCCAAGTGTCCCTGTTTTCCAGGACAGTCCTGGATTTAGAGAAGCCTACCTGGTTTCTGATTTGATCCCAGAATGTCCCTCTTTTCCTTAGGATGCCTCTATTTTCATTGGATAAATGTTGGAGGGTATGTTACCCACCATGCAAATTGTGGACTTGGGGCCCAAACCCGATTGGGTCCAACCCACATACATGTATTAGTTTAATGGGATTGCTTTATTGTAAATTTAATTACAGTGTCATTTTAATGACAGTTTCATTGTACATTTTAACTATGGAATTTTATATTTATACCTTCATGGTATTGTTTCATTGTGCATTTGCTTTGCACATTTTACTTCTGGATGCTTATATTTTATTGCTTGTGTAGTTGCAAACTGCTTCAAAGCCTATTTTGACATTAAACAATATGCTAATTAATAATAATAATGCAGTGCCGTGGGCCCAGGAAATCTTGTTGGCATCCCATAGCTCAGAGTAAAACCTGACAGCAAAAGCCAGTTTGGTTCCTTTCCTTTTGAAAGTCAGCCTAAATTTCCATCTACACATGTATGTCAGCATATGAACATTTTATGGAAAATCCCTCCCACCACCCCAGTTCTTAAGTCCCTACCTGAATCCTTGGAACAGAGCTGTGTTTGACACTATCTTGTCAAAATTAGCCTCTCTAATCTCTCTGTATCCACCTTTCAAAATCAGTCAGTCCCAAATTATGATTTAGCTTAGTGTCATAATGAATGAATGTGCAATGGGAGCCAAAACAAATGTGTATGATTTGCCTTGATGCACACAAGCATCAAATTAAATACACGGGAGAACCCTTTATTGTGACTAAGCACTTTTTACAAATTATATCCTCTTCCATCGGCTTCAAGGCAGGAGCTCATGTGGCTCGTATGACCTTGGACCGTTTGTGTTTCTGTAGGGCAAGATCAGCATCGGAAGCTGACTAGAGGATGTCGGAGCTGCAGCTGGAGTGTGGGAAGAAGATCTGATATATTGCTCTACTGTGGAACATGCTGAGTTATCCAGCTTCTTGATTTCACCTGGAGTGAACTTTTTACAGTAGGTCATAGGGAAGCAAATTACAGTATTGATCTGTACAGGAAAGGAAAGGAATAAGATTTATACAGTGACTATATGACTCTAGTTTGCTTACAGTTCATTAGATACTCGGCTTATCCATGCTTATTTTTCCTCTGCTCTTTCGAAGCACTGTCTTATGCTTTAAAGCTTTAATTTTTATCGTTTATTTGTTTATTTTATTATTATTTTGCTCTGGAGCTTTCCCCAGGAAAACCCACTCTTTACCACCGGATGGGAGCAATTGGTAATCCGCAGAAAACTTCCATTGCCGTTTGTTGTGCTTTAGCTTTAAAGAACGAGCTTTCACGAGGAAAGTTCTGGAGCGGGGGGAAATAGTGCTTGGGCACAGCGGCACAGGGTGGTGAATGGAGCCTGCTGTGCCAGCCCAGCTCTTGATGCCACTGCAGCAACCCCCCTCCCCACTGAAACCAAGTGGGGCTGGGCTGTACCACCTGCTCGCCTCCACAGAGGGAAGGCCGGCTGGTCGATGTGGCCCTTGGGGGGCAAATCCCCTTGATGCCTACAGGAAAGAGTAATAGGCTGGGCTGCAATGGTGTCGCCCCTTGCCCAACTCCTTCCGTGCATGCCTGCTAACCATCAGGGGAGTGCACTGAGCATGCCAGTGCTGGCCAGGCAACTATTCAGCAACAGGTCTGGGGATGCAATGGTCAGGTCAGGCCAGGCTCTGGGGCCCAGAGACCACCGGTGGTAGCAAGGGAGCCAGGGCTCGCTAGCATGTGCCTAGGCACGATAGGGATCCATACAGATGCTGGTGTCTGCGTGGGGGTGCCTGGTTAATGCCCCTCAAAATTGTGTGCCCGGGGCCACAGCTCCTCCCCCAGCCCCCATACTACACCCCTGCTTGGACACAGAGTTTTAAAGAGTGGGCATGTGCCTGGAAAGTGTGGGGCAAAAAGTAAGTGTGGATAAGCCCATGTGGGTGTATTTGCCTACTGCAAGGGCTGGATTAAGGCCTTTAGAAGCCCTAGACAATGGAATAATTAAGGCATCCCCATATGTAATTCAGAATAAAGACAAAGAAAAAATATAAAATAGGTGTTTTTTAATGATACAAAACTTACATGTATGCTGAAACTGCTCAGGACAGCAATACCTCAAGGACTGTCTCTTTCCATATGAACCTACCCAGACCCTAAGCTCATCTTCTGAGGCCGTTCTTTGTTTGCCTCCTCCTCAAGAGGTCCGGAGGGTGGCAACACGAGAACGGGGCCTTCTCTGCAGTGGCTCCCCATCTGTGAAATGCTCTCCCCAGGGAAGTTTGCCTGGCACATTCATTATACACCTTTAGGCGCCAGGCAAAAATGTTCCTTTTTAACCAGGACTTTGGTTGATCTGGTTGACATCCTATGCCCTTTTAAAATGTGACTCTTTTTTTTGGGGGGGGGGTTGTTATTGGCTTCTTGTTTTTATTTTGATTATATATATTGTGGTTTTTGTTTATCTTTTCTGTGAACCGCCCTGAGACCTCTGGGTATAGGGAGGTATATAGAATTAGTAATAATAATAATAAACATAATGTCATGCACATGACATAATCTGATTTCCTTGCATTAATTTAATCTGCATTAGAAGGACGTCCCCTGCAGATATGTGATAAAAAGAAAAACAGATGAAGAGTGTGGAATGGAGTCCTCAGCATGTGCTTTGTTAGCCCACTGGGTAATCTAGCACCGTCTACCTCCATGGGAACATAAGTGCTCTTCCGGAACAGGATAAAGTTCCCCCATCTAGTCTAGCTCAACATTCTGTTTCCAACTGTATGCTTCCAGGAAGCTCCAATCCCCTTGCTTCTTACATGGAGGTTTCATTTTGTCAACATGACTGAAAACGCTTAATGCATCTGATCTGAACACCACAGCTCAGTGGTAGAGCATCTGGTTTGCATGCAGAAGATCCCGGGTTCAATATTTGGCACCTCCAGTTGGAGCAGGACATATTTCCAGTCTGAAACCGTGAAGAACCACCACCAACCAAGGTTGACAGTACTGAGATAGATGGACCAATGGTGGCTTCCGCCATTCCTGTCTATTCTTCATGAGCTGCTTAAATCCCCTTGAAAGACATCTAAGTCTGTGGCCATCACCACATTCTGTGGCAGTGAGTTCCATAAGTTAATTATATCTCTCTTTTGTCTTTCTGCAATTTGACTGGCTAACCTTGGAGCTCCTAAATACACATGCTGCTGGTGGCATTTGTTGATCTCACAACCACCTAGGAAATAAGAAGCCCCACATTTCCGACAACCCCCCTGCTCTAATGCCTTGCTTTGGCTAACTGAGGCTGGAACTACACTGATCTGTAAAAACGCTTAAAAACCCCCATGTAATATAGCTCTAAATGGAAATTTCCACTGACAGATAGCTGCACTACAGCACCCGCTGGTGCCACATTTTTATAATGCATTTTTAACGTTTTAACTGAACAGTGTAGATTAGTCCTGGAATCCAATAATCTGGGTGTCCCCAAATGCAGGGACTTCAGCAACCTGCTCTATGTCCAGGACCTGACAACCAGCAATAAGCACTGTGCTGACAGTGAAGATGGGTCCCTTACTGCTAATAATAATAATAATAATAATAATAATAATAATAATAATAATAATAATTTATTATTTATACCCTGCCCATCTGGCTGAGTCTCCCCAGCCACTCTGGGCGGCTCCCAATCAAGTGTTAAAAACAATACAGCATTAGATATTGAAAACTTCCCTAAACAGTTGAACCCTCAAGTTCCCTTTTCAGACTAGAAAGCACAGCAGCCAACAATGTCCCCTGAGGTTTTAGGCCTGAGTAATGCAAGTGGATAAGTATCTCGGGGTACAAAAGAAACCCCAAAAAGAGGTCTACTGGGTACCCTGAGAAACCAGTGAGATGTGGCACTTGCCAGATAATGGTGCCACAGTAGTGAATGGCTTCTCCCATGCCTCCTCCCATTATGAACAACAGGTTGGACTGGGATTGGGGAGAGCAATTCCAACTGGGATCAGGGTTGGGAGCAAACAGCAGATGTGGTGAAGATGGATCGAGACTTGCCTCCCACATCAGCATCTTGATCGAGCTCCACCGCATCAGCTATTTATTTATTTTGTCTAAAGCAGCCATGCAAGGGCAAAGTACATGACATATGTCACATCTCATTTGGCTCTTTTCCCCATCTTTCAGCAGAGTCGGAAATTCCACCTGAGGCTGCTGAAGGGCTGTGGCGTTAGTTCTGGGTAAGTGTGCATAGGATTGCAGCCGCAGAGATCTTATTTTTAGCAACTGTTTTAAAATAAACATAATAAAATGAATGCTGTGTAACATCGACAAGGGCAAAAGCCTTCGATCCCAATGTATCCTGGCTTACAGAGCTGGAAAATTCCTATGGAGAAGTATTTCTGTGTAGGAATTAGCATGCAACCCACGTAAGCTGCATGCATACCTGAACAACACTGCACATGACAAAGAACTCATAAGTCACTTACTCTCAGTGGCTAGAAATATCGTAACTAGACACTGGAAGGATCTATCGGGAGTGAACATAGACCACTGGAACCAAAATGTGTGGAAAACTGCCCTAGTAGAGAAGTTAGCTAACAAACTTATATTAGCACAGGGACAAGCAAAGGAGGATGCCTTCACCCCACTGTGATTCCTCTTTATCACATACATGGCACAACAAGACAATGGCCTATCTCCCCCAACAGCATTTGAAACAATAGGGCTAACCTGACCCAACAACCCTACTCCCTCATGCACACAAGCAAACCACACTGCAACCAGCTGAGCGCAACCAACCAGGCCCTGGACCCGCTAATCCAGCCTTTCTCAACCTGTGGGTCCCCAGATGTTGTTGAACTACAACTCCCCTCACCCCTACCTAGCAAGGCCAGAGCTCAGGGATGATGGGAGTTGTAATCCAACAACATCTGGGGACCCACAGGTTGAGAACCACTGCTCTAATCTCTCACAATGCCGATAAAAATTAAATAAATGAACAAATAAAAGACCTACCCACGTGGTGCTGACACAACACCCTACACAAACACCAACTGCATGCTATCTAGAATGATAGCGTCCCATACAAAAAGTAAACGAATTGTGAAAAAGACCCGTGCTGATTTCAACCAAGTGCTTTCAATGTAAATGTGTCAGATTTGAACCAAAGGATGATTTTCTGAGTTTTGTCAGCATCGGCATTTTTGTAAGCCAGTATCAAGTGGACTATAGCTTTACAGATTGTGAAGGCTTGTAAGTACAAAAGAACACATTTCTGGCAGCAAAGGAGGCTAGTGTAGTTGAGGACGCTGGCCAAGGACTCACAGAACCTGGGTTCTATTTCCAGCTGCACTGCAGTCTTATGAAGCGATTGTTTCACCCCTCCGCCCTCGCACGGCCCATGTCTGCTAAATCCATGCCCAGTGGCAACAGCAACTGCTAGGATATTGCCACTTTGGGTCAACAGCCGATGTCACTAGAATGTCACATTCTGATTGCTTTGCCTGACTAGGACCGCTGTCCTATGCTCACTTACCAGGCATCAAGCACTACTGAATTCAGTGAGACTGACTTCCGAGAAGACATGTAGAGGATTGTCCTGTTAGAGGAATTTCCAGAAACATTGAATGCTAGGAAAGTATTGCTGCGGGGAACTCCAGATGTCAATTAAATATTTACAAGATTAAAATCTCAATTATTTTCAGGTCCTAAGCTTCTACTGGAAGAATCCATGCTTTAAATGAGAAAATTAATCAAATTATAAGGTGTGTGTTCTTAAGCACTACTATAGAGCACTAGTAATATTGCAAAATTTCATAATTATATATCTCAGGATACATAAAAATTATTCCTCTGCTCAAAATCGAATCTGAGTACCTCAGAGTATTTGGCAGTAATAATTTGATACACTTGAAGCGACGACAGAATGGTCAAGAATAATATTAAGAATCAGATTTAGGTTCACAGCTCAAGAATGGAACACTGGCCTGTTACGTGTCAAGAGAAAAGGTAGAAGCCAGCTGGTCCATGAAAAATAAAAATAAAAATCCTTATTCCAGCTGGCAGGAAAGCAACAGTGGTGTTAACTTCACTATTTAACAAAAGGAACAGAATTAAGCAGCAACATTCTACATCTAAATAAGCTTCCAATAAGTTTCCACCCAATATGGATTTGTCATTAGCCCCGACTTTGTAATTTAGTTTTTCTGAATGTTATCCACTAAAAAAATTGAACCATTGCTCAACTGTGGTTAACTCTCAGTGCATTTGGGATTTAAGGATATAAAGAACTGAAAAGTGGGAGTGTTTTTGCTTGTTTCTCCCTATTCATACACATCCAATTATAATATATACCATAGGCATCTCCCTTTAAACACACACACATGCAGAGACACTAGTATAAATCTAGCGTGAACCACATTCATGACGTGGTTTCCTAAAGTGCAGGGTTTTTCTTTCACAAATACCAAGCATGAGTGGCCAGATCTTGAGCCTGGCATGGAAGTAGGGAACTTTAACAATCCCACCCCCACAGTCAGTATTTGGGTCAAGTTCCCCATGCCAATTATTTCCATGGAGGGATAAAGCTTCCACTGAAGTGGGGCACATGCCCACACTGGAGCGTGTGTGTGTGTGCGTGCGTGTGTGTGTGTCAAAGAATAAAAGTACGCCTACTCCAATGCCAAGGTTCTAATCTGGTCTGCATCCCCCACACTAGCCATTTGTGAAAGGAAAATCCTGTACTTGGGGGCAAACTACATAATCAGCATACTGCAGCATCTAGCCCTGAGTTCTCATGGGCTCTTTCCCTGACTCTCCCAACTTCTGTGAAAATGGGGTGGGGAGTTCTTGCTGTAGAATTTGTGGGATGAATGATTCATGCCACACAGGGGGTAAGCTAAAAGATAAAGGACCCCTGGATGGTTCAATCCAGTCAAAGGCGACTATGGGGTTGCGGTGCTCATCTCGCTTTCAGACTGAGGGAGCCAGCGTTTGTCCACAGACAGCTTTCCGGGTCATGTGGCCAGCATGACTAAACCGCTTCTGGCGCAACAGAACACCGTGATGGAAACCAGAGTGCATGGAAATGCTGTTTACCTTCCCGCCACAGCAGTACCTATTTATCTACTTGCACTGGCATGCTTTTGACTGCTAGGTTGGCAGGAGCTGGGACAGAGTGACGGGAACTCACCCCGTTGCAGGGATTCGAACCGCCAACCTTCTGATCAGCAAGCCCACAGGTATTTGGTTGAATTGGAAATTCTAATTGCTGTCCTCATTGTAATTTAGCTTTGAGATGGAGCTGTTAACTTGGTTTGTTTTTATGGATTTTGTAATCCTTGTGTATTGCTATCTTTTCCATTCCGTTCCAATATTATATATAATTTCTTTGTTCCCGGCCCTGGGACTGAAAATATTCAATGAAGATCAAGTTATAAATACTTCAAATGAACAAAATAAATGAGAAATGCCTGGAGAAGTGGCCTTTTCTGTTACAGCATCCAGCTGTAGAATGCTTTGCCTCAGGAGGTTTGCCTGATGTCAATTCTTATTGTCCTTATGGAACCAGGTGAAGAATGATTATATATGCATTTTTAGATCAATTTTATTATGGAGCTACTTTCATTGCAGTTGTGCTGGTGCCAATGTTTTCAAGTGAGTAATGTGGTGGAACCAAAAGCATTACAAATTCCCCATTATTCCATTCTTTCTGAGTTTTGTTGAGAGGGCAACATGTGCGCTGCAGCATTTTGTTATGTTTTTCATTTCATTTGTGCCTGGTTCCTCCTTCTCCAGCAATAATGTTCACGTTGATAAAACACTACCAAAAATAGCAATCTTGATGCAATTGTATGTAGCTATACAATTTTTGTGCAGCATTTCATCAACAGCTGTGTACACAACATTTGTGCCTGGTTCCTCCTTCTCCAGCAATAATGTTCACGTTGATAAAACACTACCAAAAATAGCAATCTTGATGCAATTGTATGTAGCTATACAATTTTTGTGCAGCATTTCATCAACAGCTGTGTACACAACATTTGGGAAGAGCAGCTTAGCCCTCGTAGCACTACAATTCTCAACACCTGTAAGAAACTTCAGTTAGTAGGATTATTTGGGGAGGAGGGGAATGTGTACATACCATGCATTTAAAGCATGTTGTTGTTGTTGTTTAGTCGTGTCTGATTCTTCGTGACCCCATGGACCAGAGCACGCCAGGCACTCCTGTCTTCCACTGCCTCCCGCAGTTTGGTCAAACTCCTGCTGGTAGCTTCGAGAACACTATCCAACCATCTCGCCCTCTGTCGTCCCCTCCTCCTTGTGCCCTCAATCTTTCCCAACATCAGGGTCTTTTCCAGGGAGTCTTCTCTTCTCATGAGGTGGCCAAAGTAGTGGAGCCTCAGCTTCAGGATCTGTCCTCCCAGTGAGCACTCAGGGCTGATTTCCTTCAAAATGGAGAGGTTTGATCTTCTTGCAGTCCATGGGACTCTCAAGAGTCTCCTCCAGCACCATAGTTCAAAACCATCAATTCTTCAGTGATCAGCCTTCTTGATGGTCCAGCTCTTACTTCCATACATCACTACTGGGAAAACCATAGTTTTAACTATACAGACCTTTGTCAGCAAGGCAATGTCTCTGCTTTTAGCATATTTCCCCCCAAAGAATCCTGGGGGCTGCAGTTTGTTACGGGTGCTGAGAAGTGGAGCTCTGTGATGAGTAAACTACAATTCCCAAAATTCTTGGGGAGGGGGGAATGTGCTTTAACTGTATGGTGTTTACACAGCCAAACCTCCCCCCTCCCCCAAAAAAGCATCTCAGCATGGTGGTGAAAGCAGCTGTGTAAAGATTGTTTTTATGTGGCATTTTACCTCAGTGTGCAAATGCATGTCAGCGTCAGTAAACCACCTCACAAAAAGAACACTAAGGAATCCTATGTATTGCATCAAAACTGGGGATTTTTTACTGTGCTTTATCAATGGACACAGGCACAGAGGGTGGGAGAAGGCAATGCAAGGCAAGTGAGTGGAAGGATTAGAAAACCTCAGCAAACTATGCATGCCACAATTCCTAATTCTCCTTATTAGGTCAGAATTCAGAATGGAGCGAAAGGCACACTGGCTACGGTCACTGAAAAAGAAAGGAACCTAATCTGGTGTGGGGGAAGTTTAATTATTAAACTTCCTTCTCTGGTCTGCATGAAATTCTAGTAGTCGACTTCCTTTCCCTTACTTTTCTGCTTTCCTGTCTATACAAGTGACACACACTTACCGAAGATCATTGGCAACACTAGCATCTCTGTTTATCGTTTGAGGGAAATGCCTATGGGCAGAATTTTGTTTCCCTCCACAAAGCATTTCCTAAATCGCCAGGACAGCTTCAGCTGGTTAATCCACCCCACAGGGAAGCAAGCCCCAAGAGAAACTGCATCCTACGATGGCCTCAAAGTGCAGCCTCGCTCACCTTTCTCAGTTAAGTCAGATCACAGCTAGAAGAGTTGGCATTTCTAAAGAGACTTGAAAACTGAAACATCTGTAGTCCTTGGCTTCTTATCAGGCAGTCCCAGATTCCCTCCTGGGGTAAAGTTCCCTGTCTGCTCTTTTATTATTATTTTATTATTTTTATTTTTACAAATAAGTGATTTTTCTCTGCCTTATTTTGATCAGTAAGGAAAACTGCATCCTTGAAGATGGGAGAGGTCAACAGAAGTCACCGGCAAGACTATCAGGCTCCAAAGTTAGCATCCTAAATCCCCACTCCCCCCCCCCTACCCCACCTCCCCGGTCTGCTTTCTACCAGTCACACCGCAGGACTGCAAGATCCAGGTCCCTGCAACCTGACTCTGCATTTAATGACTGTGTCAGTCAGCCAGACTTTGATCTCAATGAAGCATGCTGAGGAAGACCGCTTTTGACAGCAATAACAGAAAGTCAAATTGAGAAAGAAAGAGATATTCTCATAACAACAATTTCACTTGGGAAAACATGGCTGCATGAATGATATACACCTGTTTATTCCTCGTGTTTTAGCCTGCCTGTCTGCCTGCCTTCCGTTGCTTATTTATGTGCCATAAAACTGTAATTCACCAGTGAGAAATGAAACACTTTTACTGAAGCTCTCTGTACACTATTTACACTTTCCACATCAGATATCCCTTTTTCATCATAACAGGACACACTGGGAATCCCAGAGCTATAAAGATTTATGAGGCATACATATGCATTGGCAAAAATTGCATGGGGAGCTTAGCAGAATCTCACAGTGAATGGTGTCTTGTAGACTTTCATATATTAATTAACATTTCCAAAAGACTTTACTAGTGGCAGTCAGTGTTTATAGTACCACCAGTCTTTGTCAGCTGTCATTCCCCCAGAACTATTCAGGAGGTTGCCTTGAACAGAATCCAGTGGAACTCTAAACACTGTGATTCTTTTAACTTGTCATATTTGCAAATGTGGATCCTCCAAAATTCTCCTTTGTCACTTAACATGTGTTCATGCTTCCATTTCTGACCCAAACTAGGAATTTATTAGATTGGTAAGCATACTCTAAAAGGGGTAGGGAAGGAAGATCAAAGGAATGCTAACTTACACAGTGCATAACGTTCTGAAATAGAACTTTTATTCTACGGGAAGCTGTGCAAGGCACACTAGATCCTTTGCAATGTTAGCATATTAGCTGAAATTTCATAGCTGTAAAGATCTGATTTTATGCCCATGTAAAGCTATTTGAGAAGAAGTGGGCCAGTGTCCATTTAGGATCCTATAACTGATTGGTTTAAAATAAAAACAAAACATACTGGATTTGCAGATAGCTTAGCAGCTGAAAGGCTACGTTTGTCTGACAGAAATAGTGTGAAATCTGATCTAATTTAAACTGCATTTGGATTTTGCATTTTGGGGGTGGAGAGTCCTTCTGCAGAGTCACTCTACTTAGGTATCCTTTCTTATTGATTTTCTTCAACAGTCTGAACAGTTATGCAGAACAATACAGTCACAAGCAAACAAATTCTTTCTTACACCAGTTGTGACTCTGGCCTTGCCCACTTGTATGTGGCCCCTAAGGGCCCACACACCTCCACATGTGGCCCTCAAGGGCGGAAAGGTTGCCTGCCCTGGTTTAGGTAAAAGATGCAAGAAGACGGGAAGCCAAGACCACCACAACACTCTTCACACTTGAAAGGTTCTCCTATTAACAGTCTTATTTCCACAGCCTGGTGCCTTCCAGGACTACAATTCCTATCATCCCTGGCCATTGACCTTGATGGCTGGGGCTGATGGGAATTGTAGTCTCAAATATCTGGCGGTTGCCAGTTTGGGGAAGACTCTCTTTTTAAGTGGGCTATTTGGCTGGGGATGAGCAATCTATACACAAGATTCTCTGATTCAAAGTTGATCTCCCCTCCCCAAAGGCATCTGCTTCTTCTGCAGAAGGTCCTAGGCTTATTCCATGGGCACCTCCAGGCAGAACTGGGGGAGAGACTCCTTTCTGAAATCCTGGAGAGTGGCTGTCAGTCCATGCAGATGATACTGATCAAGATGCATCAATGGTCTGGCTCGGGATAAGACAGCTCACAGTTGGTTACGTTGATATCTCACCTGTCTTCCAAGGAACTCAAAGTACTTCTCCCCCACATTTTATCCCCATAACAAGCCTTGCAAGGTAGGTTAGGACACCCACTGAGCTCCATAGGTCACTGGAGATTTGAAACTGGGTCTTCCTAATTCTAGCCCAACTTCCTTGCTTCATGCTTTCAACAAGGAGGGGACACTTTTGAACCACCCTGACCGTGAATGTGAGATAGTAGCGAAAGGGTGATCAGGCAGGGGTATCTAATTATGATTTTGAGGCTTTTCCCTCGTGGAGAGTGAAACAGACCGAGAGACAGAGAGCAGCTGGGTGTTACCTTGAAGTGCTGAGCATAAGATGTTCCTATACTGAAGATTAGTAAAAAAATCAATTAAAATGGGTGCTAATATTTGCAATCCAAGATCAGCTGACAGCTTTGCCTCTCGCATTTTCATTTCAGCAAACTCTCTTGCTGTCCAGAAAAGAGGGAAGACATGAAAAGGCAGAAAAATCAGCATGTCACCTTCTTAAAAGTCCTTTCCTTTCCCCCCACCAAAAAAAAAAAGGCTCAGAAAGATTTCAGTTCTTTCCATCCAGGCAGATTAAAGCAGCATGTGTCACTGGCACCTGAACCACTGCCTGAAATATTTTGCTCTCGCTTGAATCATCTGGCCATACTGTGAGTAATCCAAAGTGCCTGATTTCCAACTGTCCTCCCTTTCTGTCTGTTGTGAGGGGAAACCAACGCATGACACAACAAAAGAGTTTTAATCATTTATTAGTGGGAAAGTACATTTAAACTGCTCCTGCGGGGAGAACGCCAAGAGAATTTAGCTCACCAAAAAGGAAGAAGAAGAGGCAGCAGGCGTGGAGAGGGGGAAAACAGGAGGAGGTCAACTGAGAATGTAAAATATTTGAAAGGCAGGTGGGTTGAAGAAATGGTGCTGGCCTGGTGGAGTTTAAAGGCCCTCCTGCATGAACTGGAGACAGTTGCCTATGAAACCTAGGAGGAGTGTGGTGTAATGGTTAGAGTGTTGGACTAGGATCTGGGAGAGCAGGGTTCAAATCTCCACTCAGCCATGAAGCACACTGGGTAACCTTCTCCTGGCCTAACCTACCTCACAAGGTTGTTGTGAGAGTGAAATGGGGGGAGGAGAACTATGTACACTACCTTGAGATCCTTGGAAGATAAGGGTGGTATATAAATGTAATAAATAAACAATAATAATAAATAAAACAACTTAGACGGAATCCAGACTAAGGCTGCATATGCACCATTCAGCAAAAGCATACCCGACCCCTCAACAACCCTGGGAACTGTAGTTTAAGGGTGCCAGAAGCTGTCCTTCGGAGGAAAGTTACAGTTCCCAGGATTCCTTGGGGGTTGCTGTAAATGTATAGGATAAATGCAGCCTATGTTGAGTCATAATTAAGTGCAACTACCTTGGTCAGGACTCCATGGACTTATTTCTCATTCATTGTGAACAGTCTGCACATCTTAGCTTCCTGTTTCTCCTCTGTTGTAGGTTCCAGGTACGATATTATGTACCTGGAAATGGCAGGGGCTAGGAGTCCCACAAGTCACAAGTATAGGGTCGGTCCCAAAAATCAAGGTGTCGAAGGCTCGGGAAAAGAGGTGTTTTCAGCATGCAACGGAAACTGCATAATGAAGATGCCAGATGCACGTCAGTGGGGAGGGAACTCCACAACTTAGGGGATGCCACAGAGAATGTCCTTCTGTCAGGCCACCTACTGTACACTCCTGAGCTTCCAAGGGTGGAAGAATTATCAAGAGACCCCCTTCTGCTGACCTTAACACACAAGCTTTGTAAGAAAGAACAGTTAAAACCTGGTGGCTGAAATTACATAATTTCCCACTTTCCGCCATAATATGGACGCTGCCATGTTGAATAATGAAGTGGTCAAAGACTTCTGTGAATCCTTTGGCATGCTCAAGAGCAACAAAATGCAACGTATCCTAACCAATCTTAATGGACACAGGAGCTTTCTGTCTTCTGGCTATATTGCATGTCAGACAAAAAGAAATACTTCTTGATTATGGATGGACAGACCTGTTGAAGTTTGGTCTGTCTCAGTTTTCAGAGGGGACAGGACTACATCCATCCCATTTCCTGCTGGATTTTTAGGGGGAATCCTTCCAGAAGCCCTTCCCACACAAAAACAACTTAATTGAAAATGACTTATGAAGTGTTCCAAGGGTTGTGCACTGCCCTCTTACCCTCCCTGCCCCATTATTTTTGCTTTCCTTTTTTTTTATCTAAACCATCACAGCCAGAGGGCCTAAGTATGAAGGGCTTCCTAGTTGCTACACATCTTGAACATAAAGCAAGTCCCTCTGCAAAGTGATGGTGTTTTATGACATTCCATCACACACAGGGTGAACTGTGCAGAAAAAAATGGCTGCCCCTGGTGTTTACATTCTACGTATTATGTATTACAGGGAGGGGGGAATCTGTTCTAAAATCATGAACAGTTTTTAGCTGGTTAAATAACTTTCAGTTCATTATTTCTCATATTTCAGAGCGTTGTTGTGATTTTTTTTAAAGATTGTTTTTATATTGTATTGAGATTTGATTCTTACGTACACCACCCTGGAATTAGCAGTGGCATACACACCAAACACTGAAAGCCTATTTTCTGAATGCATCCAAGAACTCTGGGAACTTTCAGTTATTCCTCAAAGAGGGACAATTCCCAGCACCCTTGACAAACTACAGTTCTGAGGATTCCTGGCATGGCTTGGGAAGCGTGCTTTAAATGTATGGTGAGCACACAGCCCATGTTTTTAATGAAGGTATATATCGGACATTTTCAAATTCAAATAAATGCAAATGATAATGTTGGATTAAGTTTTGGAGTGCCATTTCGCTTATTATTTAACATCACTTTTTCCAGGCTGTTTCTGGAACCAGAGGGGCTAGCACATCCTCTCTTTTTTTTGGAAAAAGAAATAAAGAAAAGAAAATGAAAACAGAGAATTTTTGAATGTAGCAGTATCCTGCAGGTGAAACAGGCATGCATTGGGAGTACCCCTATCTGTGATAAAGTATGTCGCTTATGAATATAAAGTCGAAGGCCACAGGAATAAAAAAGAAACTGACTAAAAGATCTAAGTCTTGCCCTAAGGTTTGCATATAACAGCTTCTTTGAACAATTCTAAATTTAGCTAGCACACTATAAAAGGAAAAACCAAAAGCATGGCATATCAAACATTTGTCACCAGCATTAATTTAAACCACACTGTGGAGTGAGCTATATAAATAGACTCGCCGACCTACTTTTATATCTCAGCACTTTGAAAAAAAAGAAAAAGTGAAACATTAACTTAGAAAGCACAGATCTGTTTTCTCTTACAAATCATGTTTTATGAGGGTCTTTCTGCCCAAGGTTTCTTTTTGTGAGTTATTTTCCACCGTATGCAGGCATGGTTTGATCTGCAAAATGGAAGAGGATGGAAAAGTATTTTAATGCACTGTTGCCCAGAGGTAATCCTCAGGAACTGACATGCTGGAAATCATTTTGCTTATAGACAGCCCTTCCCACATCTTCTGAGCCATCTAAGAAACAGCACTGTGCTTGCCTGATCAAGAAGAGAACTCAGCATTAGAAAAGAATAATGGATAGGTGGGTGGGTATTGTGGTTTATAGACAAAACTTACAAGATTCAACCTAAATAATTCTTCCCTCCCTGTCTTCTGTCACCTTATGCAGGCAAACACAGTCTTTGGGAGGAACCCTGTAAAGAAAGCAGTTTGTCTTGCTATCAGTGCAATCAATTGCTTGCAGTCCTAGTGGGCAAGAATTGCCACCATCTCCTGGTACTTTGCTCCCTCTGCAGTCCGTTGTGCTGGTGGAGAGTCTGGATGGGATGCCTTTCCCTCCACATCCAAGCTGAGAAGCTGAATGAGAAGAGCCCCATGGAGGAAGCAGAGCTTACAGAGCAGAGGGACCTTGGAGGGCCAACGGCAAACATTAGTGTTGGGGAGTGATGTACTGTTGTCTAATGCAGGGCTAGGTTGAACCTATGGTATTCCTGGTTTTGCTGGACCACAACTCCCATCATCCCTGACCAGTGGCCATACTGACTGAGGCTGATGAGAGCTGGAGACCAACATCATCTGGAGCGATCCGGGTTCCCTGCCACCGGTGCAATCTGTCTGTGAAGACCTTGATGCAATGGTAGATAGCCCCCATAACAAGGTCTGCCAAGTGCAAAGAAACAAGGGAGGAAGTGAACCTGAAACAGGTGCCAACAGGAAGTTTGGGTTGTTCTAAGGGCTTCAATGAAGTCTTTAAGAGGCATGTGCTGTGTCAGCCTAAATTCTTTGGATGTTCCCTTTTTGTCATAGGAGAACTTGCAGTTATTTCTTCTGCCAAAAACTGGTAAAATGCAGACCGGACAAGGTAACTGTTAGGTGGATTTGTAGCTGGTTGACTGACTGAACCCAACAAGGGCTCACTAACTGTTCCTTGCCATACTGGGGGGAAATGAAAAGTGGGGTGCCACAGGGTTCTGTGCTGGGCCCTTGTTAAACATCTTGGATGAAGGTGCTGAGGAGATGCTCATCAAATTTGCGGGATTCAATATGATCTTAACATATTGGAGAAATGGGCCCAAACTAACAGAATGATTTTCAGTAGGGACAAGTGTAAGGTTGTACATTTAGGCAGAAAGAACCAGCTGCACAAATATAAGAAGGGGGACACCTGGATTTCAAGCAATACACGTGAAAAGGATGTAGGGGTCTTAGTAGACCACAGCCTTAACATGGGTCAACAGTGTGTTACAACAGCAAAAAATAAGCTACTGCTTTTCTGGACTGCATCAAATAAGGTCCCAATCAAGGAAAGTAATAGTCCCGTCCTATTCTGCCTTGATCAGACCATACCTGGAGTACTATGTCCAGTTCTGTGCACCACAATTTAAATGGTAAAACAGACCCTTCATCTTCCACTCAAAAGAGAAGGGAAGACACTATTCTCCTTTTAGCTGGTCAGTGCACCTATTCCCTGATTCAAGGTGTGGAACAGAATTGTCACTGTACTGGGCAACCATTTCCTTCTGCCTCCCTCCAACCTTTTAATTTCCAAATATAAGAAAAAGAAAATGGAAAGAAACATCTTCAGCTCACTTCAGCAATAAAATAAAAATAAAAATCACCAACCCTAACATAAACGTGTGTATTAATATAAGTAGTCCATATCTCCAACTAGATATCCAAACCAGATTGACAATAACCATGTAATATGTAAGTTCAACGGTAGAAAGGGACAGTGAGATCTTTATAGTACTGAGTAATGTGTGGTGGGTATTTAGCAGCAAGTGAACCGCCAGAAGGCCCTCAGCACTGGATCTCAGTGTCTTTGCAACTGTAAGGACCCATGGGATTTTGGTCCCCGCACCACAGTGGTATCACTGAAAAGTGCATGAACATTGACAAATATTAAGGATTTTTCCAAAACGGAAGTTAATGTGAATTCTAATTTCTGACCAGAAAAACGACACAACAGTAGACACCCACATCATATGCCTGAAAGAGGCACTGCCAACATTACCTTGCTGTCATCTATCTGACTCAGCCAATTCCTCCTGCCTTTTCCAATTCCTTTTTCATTCCTTCTGCTTTTTAAAATTTCTTGTCCATGACTGATTGAGGTTGGCTTCTTTGCCTGAGCCTACTTTAGAACTCAGTGCAAAGTTCTACATTCCCACTATCTGGTATTTTAAAAGCATTTAATAAGACAAAACTAAATAAACAAGCGAGGCGGTTGCTGCTCTTTAAAACCCTAAATCCCTAATTCATTCTCATTTAATTGATCACCAAGGTCATTTAATGCACAATAAAGACTTTTACATTAACTAGCATGGATGCAAGCAGAGAAACTTTAATGGAGGCAGGAAAGACACTAAAGACAAGAGGCTCTGGAGTGCTTGGTCTTAGGAGACAGCATTGATATACTGGGCATAACGGAAATGTGATGGACTAGAGACAACTAGTGGGACACGGTTATCTCTGGATATTATAAACAATATAAGAAGGTAAGGACATACTGGGGGTGATGTTAACTGTATGTCAATGAGGACACTGATTACAGTGCTGAAAACAGGACTATATTATATATGCATATCTCTGTGTTGAAATTTCAAAAATGTGTATTATTTAGGGGGATCCTTTCATGATCCAACATAAAGACCCTAATTTGTTTCAAGTTTTGATTCTAACTGTAAAAGTTCAAATAAATCAATATGTCTTAACCTTGATTCCTGGAGTAACTCCTTGTTCCCCAGAGATTTCAAGAAGACCCAAACACCCATCGTATATTCTACCCTGAGCAGTATGGTGTTCTTCTGTGAAAAAAATGTGCAGATATAGCACATTCTCTGTGGTCAGAGGAGTCGTGGAAGAGGATAGAACATAGAATTGTAGAGTTGGAAGGGACCCCAAGGATCATCTAGTCCCACCCCCTGCAATGCAAATATCTGATCTCCGAGTCTAGAGCAATGCCCAAGAATGATCAAAAATTGATGATGCAAAAGGTTAGCGAACAAAACAGAAAAACAAACCACCATGGTTTGTGACATGGCCAGAGTTGTGTGTGCTTAAATTCAATTTGATATCAGTGGGACTTAAGTGTGCATTTTCCTGTAAAGGACTGTATTTTTACAGTCCCAATTTTAATTTATTTTAAAGCAGATTTTAAACATAGACTTGATTCTTCCTAGGGCTGTGTGAATGATGACATCCAATTACTTATCTGCATTGGCTTTTTATAATGGAGCGCATTCAGAACTGATCAGGGAACTATAATGGAACCAAAGAAAGCTCAACGCCAAGGTTTCCCTGGCTGAAAGAGCTGCAGTAAGGCAACTCATCTCATGAGCTGCCACTGTCTATTTAAGTTAACCTAATTGGTTGCCAATTGTTTTAAAATGCATTCCTTCTCTTGTGCCCCAAAGCATATATTTGGAAATTTATTATAAAAAATAACTGTGCTTTGACTTCATGCCAGATAAAATACTAATTATGTGTTTCTCTTAAATGGCTCCCCAATTGCTTACTATATTCGTTTGAATGACCTCAGCTAAACTGCTTCCACGGGGAACTGATGCTTTATCGCTAATTACTTGTTGCAAATTGTGGACCAGCCAAGTGGAAAAATGTAGTATGGGGCACATATATGAAATCATTGTTACAGTTCAATATATTTTTAAAAGGGGAGGGAGGGAGAAAATTTTAAGGTTGTTGTCTTGATCAGCCAATAGCATTGCTCACATTTGGCTGTGAGGGGCGGGGAGAGAAATCTTCATTACAAGAGGAAGAAAATCACACAATTCAGTCTTTGCTGAGCAGGCTTTATTCCATATACAAAAGCATGCCAGTCAATTACATTAAAACAATTTCATTCGGATCACTAAACATCAGAAGGTAGCATGACTTAGCGGCAACTGCATTTTGTAGAAGTGCAGGGCAATTCAGGGGGTTTCAAATGGAAATGGAAATGGCAGCGTAGACATGTATTAACAGTAAGCAGGTAAAACAGCAGGGGCTCCCTGCACTCTGAGAACAATGTTGGAGTAATAGTGCTCCCCCCACCCCCTCACACACACACAATCCCTTGCCATCCATGCAAATTTATGTTTGAAATTCAGGGCAAATTAATTTAATCATGAGCTTTGTATGAATGATATGAAAAATATAAAGGAGGAAGGAAATAATTGCAATACATTTCATGGTTGTAGATTCCTAAAAAGCCTGTATATTATTCTCGTCTGTAATTGGAGGGTCTTTGTGCATGTTTTTCTTGAAGTAGAAGATGAATTTTATTCTTTTTCTTTATAGAAAAGAATTAGCTTCTATGAAAGGCATTTTTGTTTAATGAAGATGGGGTGGAGGAACCAGTTTTCGTTTGTTTTTTGTATTCTGTCCCCATTGGATAACAGCTTTTATAATAGTAAAGAGCCCATTTACTACAAGCTTTTAATAGGCAGCAGATTGTTGTGACAAAGTGGGATATCTTTAATGCAAACAAATGTTCTTTGATTATTGCAGAATGGCAATGATTTCACAGGAGGGGAACAAAAGGCACAGTATATATGTCAAAATACATATTTTAAGTAAGCAACAGCCCAACATGGTCCTATAATTTAAAACTTAAAACGTATGCATAATCCAAATGGCTCATATATGCCAATGCTCAATCATGATATGAGAATCTACATGATGATAGAAACGTAGGTGGGTTTGAGTAATTTCTAATACAGAATAAACCCTTAATTTCCAGCCTAACCCAATTGGGCTGCAATCCTATATAACAACTGAATGTTAAACTAAGTGCAGTTAGTTACAAATGGAAGCCAGAACCTGCAAAAAGGGGAGGAGAGCATAAATTCCAGAGCACGTCCAAAAGCAGGCATAGCTCAGTGGGAGAGCACCTGCCTTTAAAGCAGAGGGTCCCAGGTTCAGTCCCTGGAATCTCCAGATAGGGTGGGGAGAAACTAAAAATCCTGGGCAACCACTGGCAGTCAGTGCAGACAATACTGAGCTAGATGAAGCAATGGTCAGACTCGGTATGTAGGGCCATAATAAACACACACCCCCCGAGGTCCGCCAGGAGAACAAGGCTGGCATTGAGGGGCCTCTCAAATGTTTATGATTCAAGGTTGTAAAGAGATAAGGAGGATTCAGGAATGCCCGTGGCTGTGATGTGGAGGGGGCAGGGAGGAGGGGGCGATTCATGGAACAGTGCATAATCAGGATATGCCCATGTAAGAATATAGAAACTTACTATAACTTTCGATTTCCCAGAAATCAGGTGGTTTAGAAGAAATCAGGTGGTATTGTATTCTTCAAATGTATAAAAAGCTGCCACGCTCAGAATTGGGTGTGCAGATTGCAAGCTTATTGCGCTGCACCTTTGCTATGCATATGCATTTCAAATAAACCCTGTTGTATCCTGCAAGGTCGTTTGCCACTTTGTGTGAATCTGTGCTCCAGGGACCCAATAGCAGATATGGAACAGGTCCAACAGGTACAAGGCAGCTTCCTGTGCTCCTTCCTATGAATGATGGACCAGAGTTCTCAGGCCCAAGAATCATGGGCAACATCCCCATCAGCAGTGCCAGTAAACCCATGGGACCCCACTTTAGAAGAAAGTATGGCTGCTTCGGGACGCGGGTGGCACTGTGGGTAAAACCTCAGCGCCTAGGGCTTGCCGATCACATGGTCGGTGGTTCGAATCCCCGCAGCGGGGTGAGTTCCCGTCTTTCGGTCCCAGCTCCTGCCCACCTAGCAGTTCGAAAGCACACCTAAGTGCAAGTAGATAAATAGGTACCACTTTATAGCGGGAAGGTAAACGGCGTTTCCGTGTGCTGCGCTGGTGCCGGCTCACCAGAGGTGAAAGGTGAAAGAAGGAAGAGGCCTTTACATCCTCAAACAGCGCAAAAGACGCAGACATCTGGGCAAAGATCTGAATGACATTTATTAGTATTATTACTGAGTGTCGTAATTATAGAATATATTAATGTGCATATTTATTCATTTGCCTGTGAATCAGCATCCATAGTACTCCTTATAGTCTGAATCCTGGTAGAAAATAAAGAGGCTACACTTCCCCATTCCAGATGGCACTTGTGATCTTGTATCCTTGCTGAATAAGCATAGGTCTGACATTTACACAGAAATTTGCTAAGTACTTGCCAGCAGCAAATTGATATGTATGCAATTAAACAGTGACTCCATTCTCATTCTGTACATGCTGCAAATCATACTTTAAGATGCTTATGTTGCCCTTTCATCATTGTATGCATGTTTTATATGAGGTAGGATGAATATGGTATGTTTTGTAGCTTTGTGTTAATTCTTGTTTCCCACATCATTGTTTAAGAATCTTGATGCTTTGGGACTGGGTCACAAGAAAAGAAAAACATATTGAACAAATAGATTTGAGCAGGTGGTGATCCCATTAATATTTTTCAATGATTCAACAAGGGCATTAATAGCTGTAGGAACCAAATGACTGTAAAAGGGGAAGCTCAATTCATTATACATTAGCACTATTTGTAGTCTCTGGTAATGTGGCCATGAGAACAGCAATTAAGCGCCGGCTTTTGACATTTCCTACAGTTGTATAATGTCCTGCTTTCTGTTCTGTGACTCTTCAATCATTACAGCATGCAAGAAAAGTCTACTATATAAAGAGAGGGAGAGATGTGCTATATTTTGTTGAATCTTTTCTTCTATTAAAATATGTCATGTAAGAGATCTCAACAGAAGTAAAACAAACTTGTAGCAATAAGCAGAAACTATAAAGCAAGGCAGATTAATATGTCTTGCTAAGTGGCTGGTCTCAATGTCATGAAAGAGACAAATAACTCTTCCGTATATTGTCCAAAATCCAGAGTTAGGGCACTTTCAGAGAGTCACTATTTTTAGGTAGGATTGAATCACATACCAGCAAATTCAGTTTGCACAATTAAAGCTGATTTGGAGCTCTTGTGCAACAAACCGACTCTTCTCCTCACACAAAAAAAACCAACAAAAAAGAGACTTTTTGCAATAAGGAATGTGATGGGGAAATACTCTGGAAAACGTGGGATAATGTTTATTGATGAAACATTGTCTAACCTCTCCATAAACAGAATGAAAGGTAATTAAATAGCCAACATCATCCAATCTCCTGGCAAACAAATAAAAGAATGCTCAGTAAACAAGTCATCTGGAAGCAACCAAAGCTTGTTGCAATTAATTAAATTAATGACATGTTTGTTCCAACTAACATCCCATTTATCTTAATAAGGCTGATGTGTGACTATCTTTCTCTAGACCGGGACCAAGAACGCTAAAGTTGCAGTACTGAACACATTTATTATTTGGGCTGCTCTGTACAGTACATCCATTCATTGCTTGGGACATACATTTTACAACTGGAAATGCAAAAAATATACAAATGACCCCAAAAGGCCTGCTTAGCCTTTGACCTGCCAGAATTTAACAGAACTTTTACTTGTAAAAACTGGAAGCACCTGATTTGTGGAATAGTGGGCTCTATTTCCTTTGAGTGTAAGCTCACAAGCAGAACAGGCCTGTAACTAAATGGAGAAATGAAACTTTTAAAAAAGGCAAACCAGTGTTTGGCTTCCAAATGTAGCATCCTGCGTTCTAAAATGTTTTCACTTATTCAAAGCTTAAAAGGAAACAAACTAGGTCAGGTTATTAGAAGTCCTCTTGATTCAGGAAAGCACAAGCCCTAGAGGCAAATGTCGGCAAGAGTGCTGCAGACATTGTGAGCTTGCTTACACCATGTTTCCAGAGACTGAGACTTTAACTAACTTCAGTTCTTGATTTAGTTACACCTTGCAAGAGTTAACCAGAAGCTGTTACCAGGCTTACCAATGTCCCTGTTTACATATGCACATGAACTCACATGTAAAAAGATATACAAAAGATTAAAAATAAAACTGAAACAACAACCACCACCCATATATAAAATCAATTCAAATCCAATGCACATAGCCACTGGGATAAAAGATCCCGAGGAAGCCTACAAGAGGTTATTAGCTCCGCACCTCTTCCTGTGATCCTGTGAAGTCACTTCCTACCATGTGACCATGGGAAAATTACAATTTGGAAACTAATGGAAATCTTAGAACATCTAGCACCAGGATGAAACTGTTCAACCTGTGAGATGGGTTTAATTGCAGTTTATCCCTCAACCCACATGTGTGGGTTGAACAGACAAAAAACATTAGCTTACCACTTGCATTTGAACAGGGGGCTGAGCAGAGTTGTAAGCCCCATCCTTAGCAGCAAACTGAAAGCATAGGAATTGGGCTGTGAAGCCTTCCTTGAACAAAGCCTCTCCTCCTCACAGAGGGGAGGTATTGTGAACGGGAACCGTTCCCGCGGCAACAGGGGGGCGTGTTCAGCCCACTGGGCCATCTTCCGGCTGCCGCACCGCTCCCTTGGCTGACCAGCCAATAGGGCTGGTCTGGGGAAGGGGTTTAGCGGCATTCAAGCGGCCTCCGCACCTCATTCAGCCCTCTGAAGACGTCAGATCACCCACCCTTTAGGCTAGGTTCATGTTTTCGACCTTGCTATGGACTTCAGTTGGTCACCCTGGTTGCCCAGGGGGCCTGGTAGGAGTTTTTATCCATTTGGCTAATTGGCACCAGCCTCTTGGTTTTTCACCTAACTCGTAGCAATTCGTCACAACTTTTCGGGTATTGGCAGTTAGGCATTGGAATATGTGTTGTGTGTTGGAGGGCGGGGTTTGGCCATCACCTACCCCACCCCTTGTAGGGTATTCCGTTAAAGGAATCCGGCAGTCATGGATCCTGTCCGATGCCCTCTTGGTGGCCAGGGCCATGGCACGACCCCTGGTGACATCAGGGGAAGCTTCCAGTTATATTTGCATCAACAAGCTCCTCCCACTGTTTGTTAACCTACAAAAGACCCCCGCTATGCGGGTGGGGTCATGTATAGGTTGTTTTATCCAGTGCCTAAGCCAATACCACTCACATGCTGTAACCAATAAAGGTTATGGCCCTTTTCAGCCCATTAACCTAAAATTCTTGTGTCCTTGTCTTTTATTTACCACCACGCGGGTTTCGGTTCCTCGACTCACAAGTCCAGCTGCAAAGCAAGCTGGCTCCCCTTTCTTACCCCACTTAACACAGAATCATAGAGAGACTGAGAAATTTAAAATATGATTTACTTGCTCATAATCATGCACTGGTGCTCAGCAAGAGCAACAGTAAAAACTATGCAGGTAAATATATATTTACAGTAGAAACAGCAACAGGCATGTGCCTGAGTTGGAGCAGGTGGGTATATGGTCAAAGAGGAGAGAGTGCGGGAGGGAGGATACTATATGCTCCTTCCCTCTCAGGAGAGATGGGGAAATGACATCACACAGAGCCTTCTCTATCAATCACATTTTTATGGTCCGTGTCTCTGCCTATGATGTGCAGAGTTCCAGCTGAACCAAGCTCACCAGTAACAAGCGAGAAAACGGCTAGTAATTAATTCTGGGCTCTGGGCTGTTTCCTTTAGGGATTAATAATTCCAACAGCAAAACAATGGTCATTATTACCTAACATTTAAATATAGTTGGGATACAAAGTTGGCGCAAGCATAAAGTGACCCAAGAGTACATCAGGACAATAAAGATGTATAGCCTTTGCCTTACTCATTTAAAGAACTGTGATCGTTTTTAGATAAGAAACCTTTCCTAGATCTCATTGATATAAAAGACCCAGGGCACAAGGGACACTTAATTTTTGAATATATATTTTTCTTCATTGTCTTTAGTGAGAGTATTTACCCAGGATGGATAATTAAGATGTACAAGTCACCAAAAATTTGTGTCAGAATTAAGCAGTCACTACATGGCTTTGGGCAACTGGTGTCCAAAATAATTGTTGTAAACTCTAAATGTACATTGGTGAATACAAAGTGTTCTTATAATAATTGTTCAAGTACTGGATTGATTTTCAAGTGAATGTGTGCTCAGGAATCACCTCCCCCAACACACACACACACACACACACACACACACACACACACACAAATACCTCGTAACATCAAGCAAACCAAACAGGACCAGGGGTCTCATTCTGAATAATTAGAAGTTGTGTTTAACTGTAAAAATGTTCCCAAGTGACTTACAAAGAATTCCATGGTGTTTTCTTAGAAAACTAGGCTTGAATTCAGAGCAAGATGTCCTATTTTAGCAGGCATTAAAAAAAACCCCAAACAAATTCTAATCACTTACAGATCAAATCTAATGAGATCACGCATAAAAGTATTTGGCAGAGATAGAAGACAAATAGACACAAAATAAATTATAGTGATGATTAATAAATTGCATAATTCACTACACTAGACAGGAAGAAAAGATCTGCTTTTATTATTCCCTATGTAACTATGAAGACTAGTTTGTGTTAGTATGACATGACACAAGAGAATGCTAATTTTAATCATTGTAATGGGCAAAAAATCCACATTGTGTGTAGATAAATACTTATAATTAGGATACTATTCTTTCCTAACAGTGATTTTTTACATTTTAATCAAACACCATAATCTTCTGGAATGGAAAAAATGCATTTAAACATCCCCATTGTATTAAACAGCTTATTATACCAATACCTATAGTATATGGAAGATAATAGCTAACAGAACCAAACAAAATTTTCATTTTGTCCATGCAGATAAGGTGACATTTGCACTTCCAACAACTTTAAAGCTATTTTGGAAAACTAGTTGTTCCTGCGTAGAAGCCCTACATCAGGCATGGCCAAACTTGGCCCTCCAGCTGTTTTGGGACTACAATTCCCATCATCCCTCACCACTGGTCCTGTTAGCTAGGGATGATGGGAGCTATAGTTCCAAAACAGCTGAAGGGCCAAGTTTGGCCATGCCTGCCCTACACCTTCCCTGCAGACCTCTAACCTTCAAGTAACACTGAGAGGTAACCTTCAATTCCTGGGGCTAACTATTCCTTACAGTGGCCACATGGGCATCCTTTCTGGTTTAACCCAACAACATTCAATAATGACATTAGCAAGCTATGCCAGAAAAAGGTAGCTGCCTCAAGATGCAGGCATACAGCAGTGCATCCAAAGCAGTCCATGCTCCAAATATGGTGGTGTTCCCATCAAGAAAGAGTCGGCCTTTAGAATGTCCTAGTTGCTCCGTGCCATCGTGACACTCAGTTATTTTGGCTTGCTCAGCTACTTCAACACACATCCTAACTGGTACTTGCGGCTTCCTGATTCAAGTCACGGTTTAGAGCTATTTAAAGCACATGGAATCCACATGGTAGAAGCTTTCACTGTTATGTTATGTGTCAGCTCAAACATTTCCATGGCCTTCTTCCCCCTATGTGCCTGTTTTCCAAAGGCACCCAGCTGAAGATAAAATGAACCATTTTCAAGCAAAGTGAATGATGTGCTTAATCATTTTCTATGTAACTGAATTCTAGTCTCCTTCTGTCTTGTTTCTTTGAACTTTACATTTTTTCTTTCTGTTTGTTGCATACCATTATATTTCTCTCCCCCTTTTGCCACTCTGCCTTGCTCACGACACTGGCCTTTACAGCATTGACAAATTTAAGCATCACACACACACACACACACACACACACACACACACACACACCAATCTTCAGTGAATGCAGCAGCACTAAATCCATTTATCAGTCATATGTACTCAAGAATAAGACAGAGTAATAGCAATGTGCCCCATCTCAAATCATTTCCCCAAATTACTAAATGCACTATGCTTTTCTTTCACATGAAAGATGATGGGGAGAGGATGATCACTGAATATTACTGCAGGTTAGACAGCCTGTCTGGAAAGAAATAGCTACATTTGCCTACAGTCTGCTGGTAAATTCTATAACATATCAATCACTTTCAGTATATAATTTTTCTGTAATAGTTTGTCACAACACGTGCTTTGCTAACATCTACCTAGGAATCCAGAGCAGCAGTTTTAGAAACATACCTTTCAATATTTCGTAGAAACAATTAAGCTTTTATGCTTTACAAAAGTTGTCCTAAGTTTTTTTTTTTTAAGAACCCCACTCATAGAAAGGTTCTGATTACATTGTACTCTAATTCGAGCAAAATTACAGCAATTTGTTTCTCTCCCTTGTTTCATCTTGCCTCTGACTAGTATTCTCTCTATTCAGTCATGGTGACACACACACAAAGAATATATTCATCTTTGTGGTGGCGGGGGGGGGGGGAGCTGTTAGCAAATGTCTGGAATAATAAAAGAAATGGCATTCACATGTTGAACATTACCGATTATCATGTAACAACTGTTTTGCTGTGGTTCCCCCCCCCCCCCTTTAAAATACACACCAGATATACACAAGCACTCTGGTCCATCTGGTTTTCAATATATGTGTTTTTAGTATATTGTGTGACAAAAGCACATTGGGATGGTTATGGCAGATTCATTCCATGATCTAGCCCAGCAATGGCGGATCCAAATATTGGAGAATGTCCTCAGTGACTCATCTCTCTGAGTGGGCCCCTGGTCATTCCCTTTCCAGTTTGGGGCCAGGACAAGAGGGAGAGGGCAAGGTGAACAGAGACTGTTGCTCCTGCTCTTTGCTCCCGTCACAGCTCACTTGTTTGGAGGGATTAGGTCAAGGGGCAGCCACTGCACAGAGGAGCAGAAGCATGAACAGGGTGAAGGGACATC
The DNA here is from genome assembly GCF_964188315.1 of Podarcis muralis. Lineage (NCBI taxonomy): Eukaryota > Metazoa > Chordata > Lepidosauria > Squamata > Lacertidae > Podarcis > Podarcis muralis. Next base: position 41,410,830 of record NC_135666.1, read on the forward strand.
AAGAGTTGGCAGCGTGTCCCCGGCTGCGAAAGAGGCCACAGCATGTGCCCAACAATGATGTCCCCTAATGAAAAAAAAACCTTAAATTCTATGTGAACCACTCTGAATCTTTTCTGTGAACCTCCCTGATACCTCCGGGTATAGGGCGGTATATAAATTCAATAACGAAGAAGAAGAAGAAGAAGAAGAAGAAGAAGAAGAAGAAGAAGAAGAAGAAGAAGAGAAGAAGAAGAAGTCTATTAAGCAGTAATAACTCAATGAAAATAACACAGAGAAGTGGACCGGGGGGGAGGGGTTATAGGTCAGGATTCACTGCCAGACAGGGAGAGAACTTGAACAAATGGAAAAGAACACAACACAAGCAAAACAAGGCATTTTCAGTTTACTTAGGTGTTAAATATTTTTTAAACAGCAATGCTTAAGTGTCCACAGTACTTTTGCAAGAGAGGAGGATGGGGAAGCAAACCAGAACTCTCAGTGGCCACTCCCCTGTGACCTCTTAGTGGGCACACACTGACTGGCTGTAAGATCACACCCACACCATGCCTTTAAAGCACATTGCTTTCCCAAAGAATCATGGTAACAGTAGCTTGCCACGCACACAGCTACAATTTCCTGCACCCCCTTCTTTGGGGGAAGTCACATGCTTTGAAGTCAGGTTCTCTGCACACTGACTGGAATTAGGCTCCCTCAACCTAAGCAGCTGCATCAGAAGATGAGGGTAAACTGGATAGCTGTCTGTCAGAGATGCTGCAGTTAAAGCCAGAATTGTGGTTCCTGCACTCACTAGATGACGTTCAACTCCATATATCTATGACTCTAGGAAGAGAGGAAGACCTTACCTGAGACTCCCAGCAATCTAATTATGAGGAGGGTTGAAATTCTGTGCACCATTTTCTGGGAGTAAGTCCCCTTGAATTCACCACAACTTACTCCCAAGTATAAGGGTATAGGACAAGGCAACATTTCTGTTAAATATCAGTTTCTTGATATCACACATCTAAAGTGCTGCACGAAGACAAGCAAACTGGCAGAAACATAAACCCCCTTTGCAGATGCGATCATGGCAGTGTTGACAGGAGCATAAATGCGATCTTTCTCTCCACAGTGGAATTTGAAAGACATCTATTTGCAATGAGTTCAGAGAGCTACAAGGGATAAACGGGACAAGTCCGCCCCCACCCCATTTCACAGGAAAATCTTCACTCCATTGGCCTCAATTGCAAAACTGCCATTACAGCAGCACAGCTAAAATATCACTCATCAGAGCCTTGGCAAAGGAAGAAAGCAAAAGAGTTTTCCATTCTGACTGAAGAATATGGTGATAGTCACCAGGCTGATAGATTAAGTGAATAAAAGTGGTCTATTTCCCAAAGTGTGCTCTAGACATTTCTTCCTGGTTCATTCTTCACATGCCATTTCCCAGGGAGCCATTCTGCAGAGAAGCTGGCAGGCTTTCCTCACTGAAGCCAGCAGAAAGAGCAATATTATGTGGTCCACTGGGAGCTTAAACACCAATCTGTCTTCTGTATACACAGTCTCATTGAACTAAAGTGCCAAGGAGATGAAAGCACTCCAAGCAAATGCCTGATAAGACTCTGCTTCGCTCTCCCTCCTGGACTTATTGAACTGCCCAGATGTACACCCTCAGAGGGAAGATTCAAACACTGAATTTTACTTTAAAGGCTGACTTTGCTGGAAGCTAAAATCAGAGATCCCCACTCTTATTTTTTTAATGTATTGTTAATGTTCTCTAAATGGCATCTGAAGATGCATTTCAAAGAAGCATCATTTATTTAAGTCTTCCCTTATCAAGCAAATGTAATAGAGGAGGAAGAAGAAGACAAACAGCCAATTCCCAAAACCACAAAGATGAGTTTGTGTTGGAAAGGGTGGTATTCAGGGCAGGGCACCATAGGCAGAAAATGCTCAGGAGGAGCACAGACGGTCCCCATCTTCAATGGTAGAGCTCTGTGTGTCATGCAGCCTGGCCACATACCTTAAAGTAGAATGTACAGGGTATGGTGAGGAGTGACGTTGTCTCATTGCCAGTGTTGTTGAAGCAGTGTGGATTCTATTCAACTGCCAATCCATCTGGCTTCTCATGGGCCAGCCCTGGTGGTAGCATTAAAAATAAGCTCACTTTGTGACTGCAGCCTATCAATATCTGGCTCATCATATATACAGCTGGAGGAGTTTCATCGTGGAATTGTGGTTTTAAGCAGTGGCTGCATAGTAAGCAATCTTTTCCAGCTTGAATTAGAACTCCGTACAAAAAATGCCTGCAGTATGGTGTGAAATCAGCTTCTCAAAGGATTCATTTGGATTATTCCTTAGTTAAATAATTAGATGGTAAGTTACCCATGAAGAATACATGGGCAGCCTTGGTAGATCAGACCATGGGTCCATCTTCTAAGTCAACATGCCCCAATCTGGTATTCCCGGGTGTTTTGGACTACAGCTCCCATCATCTATGGCCATTGGCAATACTGTCTAGGGCTGGTGGGAATTGTAGCTGAAAACACCTGGAAGCTTCAGGTTGGCAAAAGATGATACTGAAGTCCAGCATCCTTGTTCCATTATTGTGAGTCAGAAGTCTCCAGAAATTCTTAGGGCAAAGTACGAAGGAAATAATCTCCCTTTTTTGCCCCAAGACCTGGTACTCAGAAGTTTACTGCATCTAATGTAGAAGGTCCATTTAGCTATCACAGATATATCTGTTCAATTTTTTTTTCAAAATGTCTAAGGTGGTAGCTATCACAACTCCAGTGCTGCTCTTTCTGGGTAATGGAGGCACTAGCATGGGATCTGAACACAGGATATAACTGGACAACATAGGAAATGTATTCCAGTTCCATATGCAGTTTGCCTGTCTTGTGCCAGGTTGGTTGTTCCATTGCTAGCTAGTAGATGGATGTAAGATGCAGCAGAATGCTCCCATCAGCCACCCACTATCAAGAATCCCTCAAATCGTTGATATCAGCTGGCATTGTTTATGTCACAAATCCAGGAAATGTTGTGGGGGGGGGACCACCACTGGAATTGTGGCTGCTGCCACTTGTTTCTCTAGTACTGATAATGGTCCATAAACAAAATCCTATGTGTTGACTCTGTACCAGGAATAAGGAACCCGTGGCCCTCCAGATAGTATTGGATTGCATCGTCTATCACCTTGACCACTGCCCATGCCAGCTGGGGTTCATAGGAGTTAAAGGCAGACATCAGGCATATAGTGTTGCTGGTCCCATGCTGCAGAAATCTCTTCCAACAGAGATTCAGCAGACACCCTAGTGTTTGACTTTTAGGCATCCCTTGAAGAACTCTTTATGATGACAGGCCTTTGTTGCTTGTTTTTATTAGCCCATCAGTGTGTTGTTTTTAATGGCGTTCCATGTTTTAATTTTGTACACCGCCTTGACATTTTATGATATGGTGGTGTGGAGTAGAAATACTTTTATAAATAAATAAAATTATGTCCAATGTCATCTAGAGGGCCAGTTCCCCATTCCCTGATCTATGCAAAGTGATGCATCCAAAATAAGATGCAGGATGGGACGTGAATGCTACTGATTTTGTGTATGGGTGAAATACTATCAGTGCCCAACAATAGATCATATTAAGATTCTGGAATGATGGTCAGATCTCCAGAGCATCATCACTTTCTTCATCTGCTAAGCCTGAACTTCATTATAGCAGGCTTCACTTGATATTATTCTGTTGTCTTTTTAATCAGGGCTTGTTTATTTGAGCAAAAGCACAAATGCAGTTGGGACCTAAATCAAAAGTTATTTCTGAACATACTGACAGGGCAGGTGACGGGAACCATTACACGTCTCAATATGTTTGCACAGAAAAAGAAAATGCTGCTATGCATCCCCCCCCCCCAAGAGAAGAAAGAGAAAGTGCCATAGTTCAAAGCAGGACTGAAGACCTCCATTTAAAAGGAGGGTCATGAAGGTCTAATTTATAGCCTGGGTACCTAAGGACAATTACAGCAATGTGGTTGTGGTGCACTGCGGAAAGAACAAATAGTCTCTTTTGTGTGATGCTGAAATAAAACCGTAGATAGGAGTCATTCTTTGATGCCTTGCTACTCCATACCCATGGGATTGGGTTCTGAGCTAGAGCTGGAGCTCCTTTTTGCCCTCTCTATTTTGGGACACACACACAAATTAGCTAAAAAGCAGTGTAGAGGCTATAAAGGATGATACAAATGTCTGGCTAAACACACTGATAGACAGGAAATAGGTCAGAATGCATTAGACATTTTTTGAAACTAATTTAAAACTGCTCAGAACAAGGCAAGCGGGGGATAAGAACTGTCTTGCTGAAAGCTTAGAGGAAAAGAGTGCAAGTCTAGAGAACAATATAATGTGGGTCAGAGATAACACTGCACAGGGAAGTGAAGTGCTAAAAAGAGAAATTTAGCAAAAAGTCAGACAACTTTAAAAACATGATAAGTTCTTACAGGAAATATAAGTGCCTCCCAAAATCTAAACACAGCTGTTGGGGACTTGACTAAACAGTCAAAAATACCTGTGACAAATCTTCTTAAAGGCAGGGGGTTGCAAGGTGCTTAAAAGATTCAGAATCCTATAAACAACAGCAACAACAAAAATATCTATTTTCTTAAATTAATCATTAATATCTCGCTCTTCCTAAGAAGACTGTATGGTAAAACAATAACAATAATGTAAACAAGCGAAAGAAAACAAGCGAAAATAACTGAGAGCTCAAAAACTATGTTTAAAAAGAAAATATTTAACTTCCCTCCAGAAAGAGGAATAAAGACCCTCTTGCATGTTGTCACTTGATGAACAGATGAAGCGTGGAAGATCTCGGTTCTCAGGCAGGAATATATGGAGGAAGGTAGCCCTTCAGCAGTCTAGTCCCAAGCTGTTTCAGCCTTTATAGATAAAAATCAGCACTCTGAATTGTGTTCAGAGGGGGTATGAAAGAAGACATAACATCAACCATATATCCAACTCACATTAAAATGCCTGACTGCAGCATTATGAGCCAATATAAGTTTCTAAACAGTCTTCAAGGGCAATCCCACAATTCATGTTACAATAAGAGTTTGGATTTGATATCCCGCTTTTCACTCCCTTTAAGGAGTCTCAAAGCGGCTAACATCCTCCTTTCCCCTTCCTCCCCCACAACAAACACTCTGTGAGGTGAGTGAGGCTGAGAGACTTGAAAGAAGTGTGACTGGCCCAAGGTCACCCAACAGCTGCATGTGGAGGAGCGGAGACGCGAACCCGGTTCCCCAGATTACGAGACTACCGCTCTTAACCACTACACCACACTGGCTCTCAATAATCGAGGAGAGATGACTAAGACATAGTTCACCAGATATGTCGGAAGGTTCCAGAAAGGAATGCAACTGGCTCACTGGTCTTGATTGTCTAAAGCACTTCTGGCTACAGTCAAGACCTTGAAATTTGACTCTAAGGTCAGTTCCAAGAGCATCCCTAAACTACCAGCTGAAAACTCCGCAACACCATGCTCAGTGTGCAGTTTCTGTAAATAAAGTAGGCTCACATCTGAGCATTTGAGTGGATATATATCTGATTGTATATTTAGGATGATAATCTCGTAAGGCCAGCCTATTTTTGGATTTCCTACATCAAGCAGCAGATTAGATGACAAGGGCCCTCCAACTCCATGATTCTATGAATGAATGCTTCCTCCAGTCTGAATTTGCCAGAGAAAGATATATCAGCTGCTCCCAAAGTGGCTAAAATAAATATTAATGAGAAGATTTATGATTAAGTCAAAGTGCTTAAGAGACTCTTCCTTGAAATGAAAACACCACGACGTTCCAACTGATATGAAGTGCATAAAAATATTACAAAATTAATCAGTTCAAGCTATCAATTAAACGTGGTGCTTGAGTCCTTGCCCATTTGTACTATTTGTGGGAGAAGATGATGGGACGGATTAAGTGCTGCTTTGAATGTAGCAAAATTCCTACAAGGGTCTACAAATTCCAATGCCAGGTTGTCACTGGTGACTTCATCCTTCAGCCTGGCAATAACATGCCGCAAGTGACTGGCAGATACAGTCTCATACCTAACCTTGCACTAGGATTTGGGGGCAGCAGCAGTGAGGAGTCTCCCTCCAAAGATCAGTGTGATGCCAGACCCTCCTCCCCAAATCTCACACGTCTCCCTGCATTTCATACAGGAAAGGGGGCAGAGATAACTCCAAAAAATATGGATCACTGATTCCATTGCAGAAAGCCCTATAATATAGGAAAGATAAAGAACTCCATATGTGATTGTCTATTGAGCATATCCCACTGTTTTATTCCGCTGGAGCAACGTAACTTCACAGCTAACTCTGCCTAAACTTACTTTTTCATATGAATTGTAATGGAAGTAGGTACAGTGCACATAGGAAGAAGACTTGTGAATTAAGGAATAGAGTTGGACTTTGTGAAAAGGTGTATCTTGCAGAGATAGCTAACTTGTTGAGATGCCCAGGTGTAGTGGCCTGAATAATCAGCCAAGATGTCTCCTGACACAAACTACTTTAGCCCTGATGTTAGCAGGAACATCTGTTCTCTTGTGGGTAGAGGATGATGGGAAGTAGATTCCCAACCGAAGCTGCTCACAACCCCAGCTGCTTATACTATTTCTTCCTGCCTCCATTCCTATGAGCCTTCCTCCATGCCCTTCATGCCAGATTACCATTTCTACCCATGTCACTCTTGGGAACTACGTATCTCAAAACCTTGTGAATCATTTTGAATACAGAAGCATTGCTTCCCTCAATCTAGGCCTCATTTGGATAGGAATCAAGTTTCAGCTATATAGACAAAGGATCGGTCTTTGGCATGCTGGAGAGGGTGAAAGGCAATTGGTACAACTTTCCGTAAATGGTGGACATGTGAATTAGTGTAGTCATTTTGGGAAAGGGTATTTACAGAAATAAGCAAAATTATGAACCAGGACATACAACGTAAGCCATGAATAGGTTTGTTAACCATTTTTAAAGAAACCCAACTTAAATTGGTACACAAGGAACTTATCACTTTTATTCTGGCAGTAGCACAATTATTTATAGCAAAAAACTGGTAAGGACTTGATCATATGCATGTCACATAATGGAAACAGAATGTATGGACAAGTGCTTTATCTGAGAAACTAACTAAGAGAGTGCGTGCTCTGAAAGATGCATCTGATGCTGATGATTTTATAATGAACACCCTGATGACTGGCACTCACTAACTACAAATAGAGGTTTATGGAAAATTTTGATGCATTCATATTCTGTTCTGGGGGAGGGCAGAGGGAGGGAACCAACTGATTTGATAATGTTCATGCTTCTATTTGCTCTTGAAAATTAATTTTAAAAATTACATTATTTTAAAAATCAAGTTTATACAGTGAGATTTTAGAAGGTCAAGCCTGAAGCCTTATGGATGCAAGGCGAATCCCACTAAGACTTCAGGTCACTGCAAACTCCCACCTTCCTGAAGGCAAATAGGATGAAGAGATGGGAGGCATTTTTACTCATTGATCTTGGAAACTGAAATTTCAAGCAAGAGATTATGCTACCATTGCCAAGAAAGCCACAAAATAGTTAGGCACACACAGAGCTCTGCTAACCTCTGCAGATTCAGGACACTGGAGGCAACAGCCCTTTTCTATCCCAAAGCAGCACTACAAGTAATATAAATCACAATATATGTGTGGTACAAATATTGGCAGCAGGTGCCAATCACAATACACCACCACCAATATCCTTTAATATGATCATGCTTATATCTGTTCACATCTGGTTTTAAAATACATGTCATCTGTTATGCCTATCGGCTTGGTTGCTCGAGAGCGAACAGGCAAGACCCCCAATGGTCTTTTCAAAGGCTTTATTATTGGTGCAAAAACATTTACAGTGCAGAAAGCCTCAATTCCATGTCTTGCTCAGTCACTAGCAGAATCTGAGAGTGGGCGGTCCTTAAACTTTCCCCAGCAGAGTAGTCTCTTGACCCCCATCCGACACCTCCCTTCTCTGCACGAAAACCTACTGCGCAGGGAGGGGGTGGGTAAAGGGGGAGCTGCTTCCCCCCGCTTTGCTCATGTACGTGTCTTGGCTCTTTCTTGCATCCTCCTCCCTCCGCCCCTGAGGAAGTGCTGCTTCCCACGATCTTTGGAGACTCCCTGTAATCCAGCTGCCTTTCCACCTCTCACCTCTGAGCTGATGGCTGTTCCCTGACATCATCTTAAAATTCCTGGTCTAGGTAAATAATAACTTGTTGAAGCTCTTTTAATTGAGAATATTCACTTAGTTTGTTTTCCCCCCAATTAATTACACTAGTGCTTTAATGGGTTATATTAAATGTGTTAAAATTCGAAACATAACTTGATTACTTATAAGCTCAATATGAGCACTTAATTGTTTTACTTAATTGATTAATGATAATAACTTCTCGAGGAAGTTGGTATCTGAAGCTGGTTTAGGTTAAGTGGTAGATTCCTTAAACTACAAAAAAAATAATGGTCACAAATATTCACATTCAATGCTGTATTTATAATTGGGGTGGTGGTAAGAGAATTAAAGCCCTTTGTCTAGTATATTTTATTGTGGAAATTATTTCAATGCTAATGAAATAACTTTGGAGCATGTATCCAGAGACAATTCTCCAACCAACTATCAATTCAAATCTAAAGGGAAATGTGTAAAAATCTAGGTTTACTCTGAGTGTTTACTTGAATAATATGTTTGCCTGTGAAATTGTTTGCCAATGCTAAGCCTATTAGCCAGAGTTTATCTACCTCAAAAGGCTCTGCTTTACAAGAAAATGAACACAATACAAGGTTAAGGGAGACAAATCGCAACCAGAATTAAATATGGTTTGTTGGGATTCAGCAGGACTGATTGGCGGATTTCTTAAGAATCAATGCTAATCAGTTTCTTCCAACAGTTCAACAAAACTACAGTAATAGGAACATAAATTTTGGAAGCAGCAGTAAAACTCTCTTTCTCCATTAGGGCAAGATAAAGGTATTTGCACAGGACTACTCTATGTGTATATGACAATGCTATTACAACCAAGCCTCATGTAAACATGAACCCTCTCCTGGTGTTTATTTGTCCACACAGTTAACAAGTATGGATGAGCACACTTGCTCCACTCCACCCTGTTCATTGCAGTCCTCAGTACCTTCTACAAGTTGGATGAGGAACATCTGCAATGGGGAGCTTGCTCTACTCTTGTAGGCTCCTCAGTCCTGATGCTTCAGGGTTCTAAAACTCAGGAGCAGATAGTGTGGTGTGGCATTGCCATTCACCTGACCTCTGGTCAGTTGCATTTCTGCTGCTTACTAGGACATAGAGGGGAAGAGGCAAGGTGGTAGGGGAGCCAATCCAGTACTCCTGCCAGTGAGTTTGCACTGTGCCAACCTCACTACCATCTCACCCCAGTCTTGGTAAACAGCAGCAACACAACCTACAATAGGTCAGGTGTGTGACAGCACCCTACTGCACTACCCACTACTGCTGAAACTGGCACAAGCAGAGGAGATTCCCCATTGCAGTTGTCCTACAAGTTGCAGAAGCTGTGAGTGTGCCAATCCCTAAACAGCCTTGGCCCAGTATACCTGAAAGAGAGTCTCCACTCTCATTGTTCAGCCCGGACACTGAAGTCCAGCTCTGAGGGCCTTCTGGCGGTTCCCTCACTGTGAAAAGTGAGGTTACAGGAAACCAGGCAGAGGGTCTTCTCGGCAGTGGCATCCGCCCTGTGGAACGCCCTCCTGTCAGATGTCAAGGAAATAAATATCTGACTTTTAGAAGACATCTGAAGGCAGCCCTGTTTATGTAAGTTTTTAATGTTTGATATTTTATCGTGTTTTTAATATTCTGCTGGGAGCCGCCCAGCGTGGCTGGGGAAACCCAGCCAGATGGGTGGGGTATAAATAATAAATAATAATAATAATAATAATAATAATAATAATAATAATAATAATAATAATAATAATTACTCCTTCCTTCTCTATGTGATGCTAACTGCATGGTGAAAGGAATGCCTGAAGAGAACTAATGTGAGCTCAGTCTGAACACAGTCATTACAAGAACATCTTTATTCTATGATCTAGAGCAGGTGGGGGAGCTTCAGGCCTGAGAGCCAAATGTGCTCCCCACAGGCCCCTCTACTTCCAGGTCACACACTCCACTGCCTTTCTTTGCATCCATTCAAGAGTGATTTTGTCTGGCTGGAATATGCCCTAGAGTGCTCCCAATGCATTTTGTGTGATTGGATGCAGGACAGAGGTGTGTGTGTGTGTGTGTGTGTGTGTGTGTGTGTGTGTAGAAACCAGCCTACTTTGCAGAGGTAAACATTTACATCAATTGATCTGCTCACTTTAGGCCTGCTCCCCACTTGCATGTGCCCTGCCCCAGTCCTGGAAAAGTCTAGAAATGCATGCTGAAAAATATCACCACCCCAGCTAGAAGGTAAAAAGAAATCACTGCTAGATTGTTAACATATTTTGGAAAACAGATTTCAAGATAATTGTCAATGGACCAAATAATTCACTGACAGTCAATTTCACTTTAAAAACAGCATCGAGGGGAAGTGGGAGTGGGAAATGGATGGTGATGGAATTATAGACAGCAGTCAAATTGAAGAGTTTACCATCAAGGCTACATGCCATGATACGCAGAGTAAATATCCTATTCCTTCTCCTAGCTAGGGCTCAAACCTGACATCAACAGACATACAGACAGAACCCACTTAAAGGCAAAATACTGTTGATGTGCCAGCTAAAGAAAGCAGAATCTCAAGCCTACTAGACTAATAAACGCTGCCTTCATGTTCTACTCTGCAAATCAGTGTATTCAGCAAGAGAAAATGTTTGCTATGGAAAATATCACTTTCCCCGTCTCTCCTTTCAGTGGGATTAAACCCCTGTAGACTCCAGTAACATAAGCTTTGAAGAAACCCTTGCAAGTTCAAGGGGATGAGCCACACATTAGATTTGACTGCATTGCTTTTTAAAATATTTATATGCAGGCGGTGTTCTAATGATGAAGAGATATGGCGGATTGGAAGCAATAGGAAAATAGAACTTCCTAATAGCCATCCATCATATGAATGACAACAGGAACCCCTTGCTCATTATACATGTCCCACACTCCTGAACCAGAGGAATGTTTGGTGTTCGTGAACCAACAAGACACCTTGACCTGATTAGGTCTCCTTCCTCTCAAGGAGCTAGGCGCACACACTTTCCTTCCCCAAAACAACCTTATAATTGAGAGACCCAATACGACAACAAATAATTAGGCAAACCAGCAGAAGTGGTGTGAGCTGGAATGAAGGCTGGGAAAAGCAATAACTAATAGGATGGCTCACCAGAGACAAACAACATGAAACATCCACCTACATATAGCCACCTCTTGCCTTAGAAATAATTGTATTATGTCACCCTCTCCACGTCTACCAAGCTATGCAGATCACTTTGTGGAAACATTTTGAATTTAATAACCTGCATCACAGCATCACTCATTATGTCCACTAAAAAAAAAAATACAAATCTCCTACAGAAGGAGAGGGGAAATAATGTAACTAGGGAAACCTGCAAAGTTTACAGCAGTGAAGAGCTCTTCAGGATAGAGTTACAAGGCCAATTGTATAATGGAGGAAAGTAAGCTTATTATTAGGTGTTCTGAGATAAATTGTTGGCATGAAAAAGAACAAAAATGTAAGCTAAAATATAGTCTCACATTACTTCTCACACTAGTCCTCGCTACAGTCAAAAACATCTTTACTGATACAGACTGCCTCCATAGACCTGTTAATTTACTTCCTTATGAAGATGATATGATCCTCAGATTTCCTATCCTACATGCTCACCTGACCCCAGTAGCTGACACCCATGGAAACACCTCCAGCCTGCCAACACTTGTGTGCTTACTGTCAGATTGCTGGTGAAGAAGCTGCTGGTGACCTATTCCTGGACCACAACTGGTCCTGATGTGGTACTGGCTTCCCCTCAGTGACCAGTGGAACCTGAGAAGGATCTTATCTGGCCCCACTGGAATGATGCCTCAGGGCCATGCTGTGTACCATGGGGCACACCAACACAACCTTGGCTACCTTCTCAGATGTCATAGTCATATAGTGCTGTAGTGGAAACAGAAGCACCACTTCTTCAATATCCTGAATTATGCCCCACAACCATGTATGTCACCTGCTGTGCCTGTCTTAGCACAGGGCAAGTGGGATGGGGTTGGCAGCATGTGGTTCCCCCCCCAGCCCACTGTGTAATGAATATTAGATGCACTCTATACTCCTGCCCTTAGGTGCCACCTCTTGTAGCTATATAAATGTGTGTGCATTTGGTTGTTGCTCCCTGCTGATGCTTCAGTACCCCTCCACCACCTGTTTGCTTTCTAGCTGGAGGGTGCCTTCCTTTGGTGGTACATAACTTGGGGGTACTTCTGCATCCATTGCTGTCACTTGAGGCTCAGGTGGTGGCCAAGCTGTACCCTTATCTGGATGGGGGATAGCCTAACGTCAATCATCTATGCTCTGGTAACCTTTAGGTTAGATTACTGCAACATGTTATACATATGAGCCACCCCAGACCCTGAAATCATCATCTGAGGCCCTTCTTTGTGTGCTTCCTCTGTTAGAAGTCCAGGGGGTGACAACACAGCAATGGGCCTTTTCTGTGGTGACTCCCTGTTTGTGGAATGCTCTCCCCAGGGAGGCTCGCCTGGCACCTTCATCTTTAGGCACCAGGAAAAAACATTCCTCTTCTCCTGGGTCTTTGGGCGAATCGAATAATCTATGACATTTTAAACTGGTGGGTGCTGGTTGTTTGTTACTGGGTTATCTATTTTTGTCTTTTTGTGTTGTAAACCACTTGGTTATCCTCAGATGAAGGGTAGTATAGAAAACAAACAAAACTATTTTACACCTTTTCTGTTTTAATGAAATGAAGGGTGTTTTCCTCTCCCGAGTACCTAAAGGGCAGAGCAGCTGTTCCATAGGTGCAGAGGCATCCTCCTCCTCACAGCATCATTTGATTACAGGATTGGTCTGCCCAAAGCTGGCATCAAGCCTGGCGATTTGTTACTTCCCAATTTGCCAGGTCAAATTCAAGTTAACATTAAAAGAATTGAGCAATCTGGTCCGGCACAGCTGTGGCATTCCTGTCCTACAGCAAATCTTCCCCACTGCCAAGCACCAGGTTTTGAGCAACTTCTTACAAATGACAGGAGACAAGTCAAAGCCCAGTTTGAGGGCATGGCAGGCATGTCACAAACTCAATTGCAACAAGGGATGTAATTACCCTTTATCCTTCTAAGGCAGAAGCATCTTGCTTCTTCTTTTTATTGACATTCCAAAGCATATTTGAAAAACAAGAAATCTACTTTTTAACTAGATTTCCAGAAGATATATATCACTTTTTTTTCCCCTTCAGAGAGAGGAAGAGGATTGTATTTCCCAAAGTCAGGTTTATTGATTAGTCTTCTAAGTACATTATAAAACTAAAAGACATGTTCACTAACGGCTGTATATATGCTGACTCTGCAGACCACTCGAGATCGTATGGGATATATTTTCACCTTCTAAAGGCCCATGTTCAAGGTCACTAAGGCTATTTCTGGTGAGCTTTAATATCATACTTCTGCACGTGCTAAATCCTAGATATTACGCTATTGACTTACAAAAGAATGACTTTTTTTCAGCTTGACTACTTTCCATTCACGGAAATTTATCGTCTTTGCTTCAGTGCTTTTATTGGAGGCACTCCGCAAAGTGGGAAAGCTCCAAATGAATTTTGCAGGCACCCGTTTATGCAGCAACAAAGTGCAACTTTTCTGGAATGCATTTCTTCAAACTTTTTCTGACCCAGGATAGGAACTGTATTCGTAGAATGGGATGTGGGTGTGTGATATCCTTTCTGCACAACGAGCTCTCTGGCACCAAGGTGCCCTCCACACATTGCAGAGAGCAGATAACCCAAGCAGAGCTTACACATAAAGAAGTGTTGTCACACCATTAATCCAGCTGCCTCTGTACTGTCTGTCTAGTTTTCCTTGCAAAGGCTCTTTGGGGTCTCAAGCAGAGCACTATTTCCTGAGATCCTTTGACTGGGGATGCAAGACACCAAAAGATTAGGACTTAAGGAAAGCCCCGTTCCCTTTTAAAGGCAGCCAAAGAACAGATTTTTTTTCACCAAATGTACAAAATGTCCAGACAGGAAGCAGTGATATATAAATGTATCACTTGATAGAAAGTGGTAGAAATAGCAGCAGCTTATGGATGGAATCACCTTCTCAACAAAATACAGTTGTGCTTTTAGTGCTTACTGAAGACCTCTCTGTTCATCTAGTCATTCTCATGCATTTTAATGTGATGGTTTTATTGGAATTTTCTTGCACTGTTGTGAACCATCATGGTATTGTTGATGAGAGCAAGATGAAAGGGTTGTAATTCAGTGAAGCTTTTGCAAGGCAGACTCTAGGGACCTTCAGACGGGGCCCAGGAGAGGAGGGTGTTGGGGGTGCATCATATCCCTGTCCGGGGTCAAAGCGGTGTGTGGGAGCCAAAGGAGGGGAGCCAGAAGGTCCTGGGAACTCAGAAACTGCTTACATATATTGTGTGAAGACTAGCATCTACATTCTGTGTAAACCAACATGAAACACTATGACACTTTTTCTCTCGCCCAATTCCTCTTCTGCCAACTGCCTACTTCTCCCAGAGAATCCAGATAGGTGGCACTGAAGTCCCGTGAAAGATGGTGTGAGAAGATGGGCTTGCTTTTCCTCTCCTGCAGTCCCTCAGACCATGTGGCAGGCCAGACTATATTTTGAAGGGAAAAAATGAATGAATTCCTATGCCCCACAAATAACCCAGAGATGCATTTTAAATAAAAGCACACATTCTACTCATGTAAAAACACCAGGCAGGCCCCACAAATAACCCAGAGATGCATTTTAAATAAAAATACACATTCTACTCATGTAAAAACACACTAATTCCCGGACCGTCCACGGGCCGGATTGAGAAGGCGATTAGGCCGCATCCAGCCCCCACGCCTCAGTTTGCCTACCCATGGCTAGCAGCAACTCGCCTTTGAGCTGAGGAGGGCGAAGCAGCACATTGCCACCATTTCCATCATGGACTGGTGAAGAGCTGACTACGTCTGTTGAAATTATATTTTCCAAACAACTCTCCTAAGAATCAAGAGGTAGTTAATATTTGCATTGATGCAAATTATATTTGTAAAGCTATAATAAAAGCAAAACAACAACAACCCACTAAACAAATAAAAAAAGCCCAACCACCTCTAAGATATTTCATTGTGCTTTGCTTTATTAATACTATGAATAGAAAACTGGATAAT
The DNA here is from genome assembly GCF_964188315.1 of Podarcis muralis. Lineage (NCBI taxonomy): Eukaryota > Metazoa > Chordata > Lepidosauria > Squamata > Lacertidae > Podarcis > Podarcis muralis. Next base: position 41,426,198 of record NC_135666.1, read on the forward strand.
TATTCTCTGTGCATTTTAATTTTGCGTTTTCTGAGAAAAGGTGTTGTGAATTTGGAATTAATGGTTAATCTGAGAACCAGCGTTGCTTAGATATAACAAATAAAGAAGCATTTTACAACTGAGTACAACTCAAGTTTTTTCGGCCAACTTGCAACAAGCTGCGAAGTCTGCAGGGGAGCACTTGCCGCATTGTTGTTGTTTTGATCAAGCAAGCACAGCTTTGTGATTCTTACATTTATAATATCGTTTACAAATAAAATTGAAACTGACAGAAAGTATGGTGAAGTCTGGAGAACATTTTAAAAGTTGAACGGAGGCAATAGTGGACCTACATTTTTGAGACCCTGAAGCTTGAACTGTTTTGGAGGCCCCTTTTGCAACCAACCATGAGGTCTAGGTGACCACTGTTATCTTCTTCAATGGGATTGTTTTCAACAACCTTTAAAACATCTGTGCTACTAACTCTCAAACTTTAGGATAATATATACAGCAACAAAAAATAATCAAATTGAGTCATTCGCTGAGAGTCCATCTATGAGTCTCAGCTCTATACTCAGTAAAAGCTGAGATCTCAGCAAGTGGTTCCAGAACTCACCATGAACACCACCCTTGTGCTCTTATAATGGCAACAGTGCTCACCTGAGAGATGCCAGAACTGAGTTCCGGCTGAAAGCAAAGCCTTGGTCCCAAAAGCAGTAAGTACATGACTTGTCAGAGGTTCCAGTCAGGAGAGAAAGAGATTGGTTTGGGACAGTTTTGGAATCATGGAGAAGCCTGCTAGAAGAGGGCTTGAAGAATGGAGCTGATGGTTCTCAAGAATGAGAAGCCATGCTGTGAGGTGATGGTGGTGAAGCTCAGGTATAATAACAATAATAATTTATTATTTCTACCCCAGCCACTCTGGGTGGCTTTCAACAAAACATTAAAAATAGAATAAAACTTCAAACGTTAAAAATTTCCCTAAACAGGGTTGCCTTCAGATGTCTTCTAAAAGTTGGATAGTTATTTATTTCCTTGACATCTGATGGCAGAGCATTCCACAGCGTGGGCGCCAATACCAAGAAGGCCCTTTGCCTGATTCACAGGTAGCACAACCCAGCATCAAACAGCGGTCTACCCACAGGGAGAATTTCAGTAGGCAGTCCTTGTAACATCTGAACCATCACTGAAGTAAGAAGCAGCAGAAAGAGCTGGAAGAAGAGGGAAAATGCTATATAGTATCTAATCCTGGTTTGGCAGGGATGAAGGTTAGGGAAATCTTGCCTGAAGGAAAACCTATTGAGAGTTTATTTAGCCGAGGAAAACTCTTAAGAACTGTAACAAGCAAATTTAATCTTGTTTAACTAAGAACCATACAATTAAGCAATCTTATCCTGCCATCTGAAAGGCAACACTTTATTCCCTTATGTAAACAATTCTCTTAAATACGCCATATCAGTTTTGTTCATCTTAGAACAGCTTGTCTCTTGTGGTGGTGTCAATCTCGTGTCAATGCCATCCGAACCAAGCTCTTAGGCTTTATATTGGGTTTATTTTGGTAACAAGGGTCAAACCTTCTCTACTTAATGAAGCATTCCCTAGCGGAGAAGTCTGGGAAATTTGGCAGGGAGTTCTAAGCCTCAAATGCCATTAAAAAGGGAGGTAGCCGCTTAGTTTCATTACAGACACCCTAAAATTGTGCCTAGAACCGAGGTTGCTGCACGTGTCAGGATTTAAGTTTCTCCTGTCTGGCTTTTTAAAAAACTTCCAGGCTCCCAGGTGTAGCAACAGCAACAACAAAACAAGCAAGCCTGATTAAGAACTTTTGTTTTTAAATTTATTATTATCATTATTTGTATTTATATAGAAAAATAAAACCTTACTAACAAATATCATTTTTGTCCAAACTAAAACATTAATCTAAAGGCAAAAAGAAAACAGGAGAAAAGAAAAAAGAAAGAGGAAGAGATAGAGAAAAAAAAATAGAAAGAGAGAAGGAAAAAGTTAAGAAGCTAAAGAACTTCTGATTATTCATCTGACCAAATAAACCTTATTCATTTCATCCACTCCAGTATAACACCTAATAAAGCCACTTTCTATTAATAATTATCTTTAATCCTCAAATTGAAATGTCATTATTTCCTTTTCTTTTTCATGCAAAATGTCTATGGGAGGTTTCCAACCTTTAGTAAATGTTGACAATGCACAAAGATGGAAAGACTCATCATTACCAACAATTGCTAAAATTAATGGAATTAGCTGAGATGGTGAAATTGACATGTTTAATCTGATTAAGAACTTTTGCATGTACTAGAAAAAGTAGCAAAGCAGAAATCCTAGCTGACCGAGTAATTTGGAAGCTTTGTTCAGAATTCAAAATAAGGTGGTGGTGGGAAACAACACAAACCAGAATTCCAAGAAGAAACGGCACTTTAAAGTATTTTATACATAATAACTGCAGGGAACATTATGAATATTAATGCAGCTTAAATACTACATATGTATTTTCTTTTTTTGGCATTAATCTTTGCCTGCTATCAGTCGATTACCCACACCATCGGTTACGCACGAAATTACATTTTTAAATCTAAGCCTGTGTAAACACAACTATCTTTCCAAAAGAATATGCAAACACAAAAACTTTCTAAACATGCAGCATTCAGCAGATTAATGTTCCAGAGCATTAATTCCAGTGGAAAGCTAAATCCCAAACCAGCTAATCGTGCTAATCGTACTGCACTCTATCTGGTGTCAAACGACAAGCGTCTGGATTTTAGCTACGCTGGCATTTGCTCATGAAAATTGGTGAAGGGGGAAAGAACAAAAGAACGACAAAGTTCCCTCTGGGCTAAACAGAAGAAGTAACAGCAGAAACAATAGCAGCTTGTTGTTATGGGAGTTTAAGAGTCAGGGCTCTGTAGTTAATTGGCTTGCTCTCACTAGTAGTTCGTGTCGCTCCAAGAATGGAAATTAAGATCAAAGAGAAAATGGAAACTTTTAAAAACAAATTAACAGGGTCAGACACTGGGACACAACCAAGACTTTCGGGTGCCTGAGGCAAAGGACAAGATGGTGACCGTACATTCAAAGCATGACAGTACCACTTTAAGCAGACATGGAATTCTGGGAGCTGTGGTTTGTTAGGGAAGCTGTAAGTTGTTAGGGGACTCCTATTCCCCTTCACAGGGTTCTAGGGGAAGAAGGTTTGATCAGCAAACCGCTAAAACTTGTGATCCATTGCAACTTCTGAAGGAAGATCTTTTCCCTCCCTGAATAAGCAACCCTGTAGCCCAGAGTTGCCTAAACTTGGGCCTCCAGCAATTTTTGGACTACAATTCCCATCATCCCTGGCCACTAGTCCTGCTAGATGGGGATGGTGGGAGCTGTAGTCCAAAAATGACTGGAGACCCAAGTTTGGGAAACCCTGCTGTAGCCTATGTGGCTAGTCAAGCACAAAGACCAGCTCCTCCCTCTGCAGATTCAAGTCAGGTCCAAGGATGCAGCAGTTGCACAGCATCCACACCTATCCCACATTCTCCAACTCCTTCAGGGATGTGGGCTCTCAGGAAACCACTATGGACTAAGAAGTGTCCCGAAACACAAAATTCTTTCCCATCTGGCAATTGGAAAACGATACTCAAAGATTGGCCCAAAGTGTCCCCCCGGTTGTTCAAAATTCAGCCGAGCCGCTGAGCCACAAATCCCTCAAGCGCAAATGTCTTTGTGTACAGATAGTCGTTGACTGCTTGGGAAATGGCTTTAACCTGCGCTTGAAAAGGAACCTTTCACGTTGAAACCCCACGTGGTGATTAATGTAGCTATTTCCATTCCTTGCAGAGCACAGTATGTTCAAAAGGATAATTAGCACAGCAAGGAGTTCTACACCTCAATACGGCCTCTGCAATGCAGACATTTTAGCTATATTACAGTGCAGCTACCCCTCCCCCCAAAAAAAATCTAATGAGAGGCAGATACTCATAAACTATCAAAGTATTCTTTTTGACAAAATAGCTGCAGAGAGTGCAGACAACGCTCGGCCATTATATAAATATCGGTGTGATGACAGAGTCGCTTGTTTTCCGAAAGATTTTCAGAATAGAAAACGGGCTTCTCCTGATCCTTGTGTCAGAACCTTCAGAATTAAGTGCAGCTCATATAGTCATTCAAGTGACAAGGAAGCAATGTGGTCATGTTTCTTAGCCGTGGGGATATTTCAAATCATACTAACTGCACAATACAAAGCGCAGGATGGTCGTGATGTTTGCATCACAATATGGCACAGGGCTGATTCACATATGCATGGGCATTGCACAGCACAATGGCACTGGATGAGGTACAGCTGGAAACTGACATCATTGAAATGTCTGTGTGAAAGCAGGTTTCTGCACCCACAGTTATGTATTTGGATACACATCTGCAGTGCCATGCTTGTCCCAGCTTAATTGAACCGGCTGCATGTGTAACTAACTTCTGAATGAGGAGAGTTGGCTCAGGTGCTAGGCCTGAAAGTGGTGATGGGTTGGAAGGGTTCTCAATAAGATTTATGATCATCAGGGATTGGGATAGCCATGGGAGCAGTCTTGAGTTGTGTTTTAGACCAGGGTTTCCCAAACTTGGGTCTGTAGCTGTTTTTGGACTACAATTCCCATCACCCCTTGCTAGCAGGACCAGTAGTCAGGTGTGATGGGAAGTGTAGTCCGAAAACAGCTATAGACCCAAGTTTGGGAACCTGTTTAAGTACCTGAAACTGATGCTCTTCTTGCTGATGCTTTTCTTGCTGATGCTTCCTCTTTCACTTTTATGTACCTTTCAAGGGGGAGAAAAAGGTGACCAGTCCCACCCACCCATGATAATGAAGGCGATGAGCAGGAGGTTGGAACAGAGCTTTTGTAGGCTCAGGGAAAATTTGCAGAGGCACCATCACACTGTGGTAACAACCCCAATCTCGACATACCAATGATCCCATAAAGCAACTTCCTATTTTCCTAAACCAACACAATTTTAAGAGCCACGGAAACTAGACCCATGACATTGCATTTTTTTAAATTCCAAATTATTGAAAACAGGTGCTCACAACATTGCTCACTTTTTGGTCCTGGCTACTTTTAACTGAACCCCTTACACAACACCAAAGAAGCAATATTCACTTATGAGGCCGCCTCCTATGCTGCACAAACCCATAAACTGCTCGCGTGATGCCAGAAGCTGAATATTCTGTCATATCTTTACCACATAGCAGTGAAGTCAGAACAATTCTTTAGACCTACCTCGGTGCTTCCAGAACTTTCCTTCAGAAACTTCAAGCTGACTGGAGTGATTGGTTGCTTCATAAAAGACATTTGCTTCCTGTGCAGCAGAAAAATGCTTACTCATTTTTGGAGAAAGTAAGTGGAAACTGCCTCAAGAGGGAGTGTTCATCAGTTTCTTGCTAGTAAAGCTGACATGATTGCCTCTTTACCTGCTGATATTACTTTGCACCTGAAAAGATGAAAATGTAAATGACACATTTTGCAAAAGCACATTTTCAGAAGAACCTGGCGCTCTTTGAAGATCATCTACTTGGGATATGCCTGCATTTTCCTTAATCTGTTCAAGGGGGCCAGAAATTGGTAAGGCAATATCCACTATTGGTCAGGCAATTTGACAATGAGATGACACATTCTGTGGTTTCTTAAATGAGTCTAAAATCCAAATACATTTTTTCCTCATGCAGACAGCGCTTCCAGCTTCTGACATGAAGATTTACAGATGGGGGGAAAACTCAGCCATGGCTGATGATGAAGCAGGTGCTCAAACAAAGTTAAAAGGCTTTCTGCACGCTTATTTTTCCCCCTATTATAAATGATTTCCCAGAATTGTTAAACATTTAAAAACAATTATTTTAAATAAATGATCCCCCAAATTGTGCCTTGCTCATGTTGCCATAATGAAAATATTTTAGTAAAGCACTTCAGACAAAAATATAATCATAAAGTAATTGTAGCAAGGCATTGTTAATTCTGTGTACTGCATAGATTAGGGCCCATTTGTTGTTGGATTTAAATTTTCATCAGATCCAGCCCAGGGATGATGGAATTGCCCATTCAGATATTGCTGAACTACAACAGTTTCCTCTATTGCAAGGTAATTCATACATTCTTCTCTGTGGGTTGTGATTGTTTGTGTGTGTGTTTAAAAAGTTAAATACAATATAATAGGAATAAATGATCACCCTGCACAGGGCTTTCTTTTGCAATTTGAGAAGCCCTTCCTTAATATCAGTTGTCATGTACCACCTACACACTATGCATAGGCAATTTGATTATGATTCATTATGGCTAAATTGTGTTAAGTGTTTGATAGTTAGCCAGACCATAGCTATCACCCTGTCATAAACCTTAACCAGATTAAATTCCCATCCCAGCTGTTCATTTCCTACAGGTATGTGTCAGAAAAATCTCTGAAAATTTACAATGCAATTCTATGCACGTGCACTCAGAAGTAAGTCCCTCTGTGCTTTACTCCCAAGCAAGGGTGTATAGGGTTGTAGCACTCTGGATCTTCAGGTTGCAAACACATTTCTGCCTGTTTTCAACTGGAGCAAGGAATTTAGACAGACTATTAGTGGGGCAGGAGAGCTGAAAATAATGCCAATATATTTCACATCTGGCAACCAATGCACTCCTTTGGTTTCAGATAGTACATGGGTAAAAAGGTAAAGGGATCCCTGACCATTAGGTCCAGTTGTGGCCGACTCTGGGGTTGCGGCACACATCTCGCTTTACTGGCCGAGGGAGCCGGCGTACAGCTTCCAGGTCATGTGGCCAGCATGACTAAGCCGCTTCTGGTGAACCAGAGCAGCGCACGAAAATGCCGTTTACCTTCCCGCCGGAGCGGTACCTATTAATCTACTTGCACTTTGACGTGCTTTTGAACTGCTAGGTTGGCAGGAGCTGGGACTGAGCAACAGGAGCTCACCCCGTCACGGGGATTCGAACCGTTGACCTTCTGATTGGCAAGTCCTAGGCTCTGTGGTTTAACCCACACCACCACCCATGTCCCTGGCGTACATGGGTAGAAGAGACTAAAAGCACAGGGCACAAATTATCATAGCCCTCTAGGCGGCGTAGTTTGGTCAAAACTGAATACACACTTCTAGAGTTAATGCTAAATACAATACTTTTAGTAAATGAGCCACCATAGCCGTGAAAATTTGTGTCCCAGGCTTCTTAGACTTGTCTACCCATGTACTATCTGAAACCCAAGAGGTGCACTGCTTGTCAGATGTGAGCAGTTTTCAGCTCTCCAAGCCCACTATATAATTTACTCTAATTCCTCTTCGGTGATCCTTTGTAAGATGCATGTGGCTTTCCTTCACAACAAATGAAACAAAATACTCTGTGCTTCACAGAAGGATTGTACAATAGTGACCACAAGCTTTTGGGGGCAGCACAAAAAGAGAGAGAGGAAACACATCATATCCAGTCATCTTACATCTTGGCTTATGCTTTTCAGAGTCTCACACCAACCTGGCCCCAAACAATCCATGATCCAAAATCATGACCACAAAGCAGTGATTGCATACTTTTAACTAGGAAGTAGATTTCCACTTTGATAAGATGTCCAGGTTCCCCAGCAAGAGGATGTAATTATACAACACTTAAAACGCTCATTCATTATAGTGGCACAACCAGAATCAATTTATCAACTTCCTGGGAACATGGCAGAGTTGCCTAAGCGCCCATTCACCATAGTTACAAAACTGAATCAGGTGGAAATGTGGGCCTCTATAATCCAAAAACAGTTCATTTTATTAAATGTATTAAAACTGTATCCCATTCCTCCTCAAGGAACAACTGTTATCCATTCTATAACCCTGTGAGGTGAAAAGCTTTGTTTTGTAAGGAAGCTAGAAGGGTGCTTGTGAAACATGCACCCCTCATAAACGCCATCTCCAATTCCTCGAAAGATTCCATCAACCGTGTCTCTGAAGAATTTTACACATCACTTGGGAAGACAGGCAAACTAATGCCAGTGTGCTGGAAGAAGCAAAGATCACCAGTGTCAAAGCAATGATTCTTCAACATCAACTTCGTTGGACTGGTCATGTTGTGAAGATGCCTGATTATCGTCTTCCAAAGCAACTACTCTACTCTGAACTTAAAAATGGAAAGCGTAATGCTGGTGGTCAACAAAAGAGGTTTAAAGACTCTCTCCAGGCAAATCTAAAAAAATGTAGTATAAACACCAACAACTGGGAAACACTGGCTTGTGAATGCTCTAATTGGAGAACAGCCTTTACCAAAGGTATTGTGCACATTGAAGACACTCAAAACTCAGGACAGAAGGGAGAAATGTGCTAAGAGGAAGGCACGTTTGGCAAACCCTCACCGTGATCAACTCCTGCCTGGAAACCTATGCCCCCACTGTGGAATGACGTGTGGATCCAGAATTGGCCTCCACAGTTACTTACAGACTCACTGTTAAGGCTGTGTTCATGGAAGACAATCTTACTTGGCTACAAGTAATTGCCAAAGAAGAAGTAGAAGTTCTCTGTTATAGTCAGAAAATGTTTGCTTTCAAGATCAGGTTTAGGAGTGATTCTAGCTGGCACACTTTCAGTAGTTCCTCGTGCATCTTTCATTGAACACCTGAAGAGGTCTATAGTCTCCTCTAAAAATCCAATTTATCAACATTGTGAATGGAATCATTAAAATAAGGAGGCTTTTCCCAGCTCAACTGACTATCTTGTCTCATGTATTAGCCCTTCAGCCCCCTTACATCAACAATCAATGCTAGAAGGTGGTGAGTGGTTAAGCACTTTTTGACCCTGGGAAACTGAAAATAACCCTAATCACAGAAGTGCCACATTTGGCACATGCTCCCTATGTAAAATGAAGCCTATGACCTTTAGTGGATTGTATCAGAAGGAGTGGTAGGGAGAATCACAAGAGGAGAGGAAGTGCGACTGCACAGGAGACAAGCAGAGATGGTGAATTGGTGGCTCTCCAGATGTTGACTCCAACTTCCATAAGTCCCAGGCAGCATGGCCAATAGGGTGGAGGGTGGAAGACCACAGAATCTCCAGCCCTGCTGCAAAGAGTTAGAATTTGGGTCTGAAAGGTTCCCAAATTAGGCTGCAGTCCTAAACATATCAAGGAGAAGGCATGGAGCAGAAATTCGATTCAGATCACATTTAAAGGCATGGCCTACATAATCTGTATTTCCCAAAACAATGTGCAAATAAAATACAGCCACCCTTCAAAATTCACACTTCTCCAAATTTTGCAATGCAACTCTGCAGCCTAGGAGTGTGTACAAAAGTGCATATACCAAGGTAAAGTGTGCACAAAAATGTATTTATGTGTGGAAATAACTTACAGAAATGCAATTAATTAGGAGAGATTTCTTCGGGGGGAACACTGTATATTAGACAAAATTACATGTAAAATGTGTATTAGGAGATATTTGCACTAAAATTTTCATGAGGACATTAAAAAGAATTGCAAACTGATAGAGGAAAAATAAGAAACAGAGAAACAGAAATAGACACATTTGCCCACTCCTAGTAGGAAAAAAGGCCCCATTGAGCACAGTTGGATTTCTATGTAAACATGGATGGGGTAGGGCTGTTAACAATTGCAGTCATGCAACTGTTTGCCGATGCTTTTCTAACCAGTTAGTTTTACACATAAAATCCTCCTCCAGTTACATAATTTTTTAGCATTGTAGGTGCATTAGTACATAATTTATTGTGAACCCACAACCAATGACTGCTTGAATTATACACAATGGTCACTGGGCATTTGGAGCAGCAAACTTGCCGTCCATGAACAGAAATACATTTGATGGGACCCGGCATTTTTCCAAGGGAAGTATAATGGATCATAACAGTTTTCTGAAAGCTTTATTATTCTGTACTATGACTGGCTATGCAGTCAGTTCCATTTATTTAAAAGTACACTGGAACCAAATCTGCAGGCATTTAAAGAAGTTAAAGCAGATTACATAAAATGAGAGGAACAAAAGTACTTAGAAGTCAGCCTAAAATTATTGTCTTTAGAAGTTTTCAAACTGAGACTCAGCATTTCTTTCAGTAAGTCAAAACTATCATTTCTCCCCAGTTATCTGGCATCTTCACTTTCAACCAATTTCTTCCTATTGATCAGAATTAAATCTAGAACAAGGGTTGCTATTTCATTTCATTTTCTTTTCTTTTATTACAGTTGGTGTATTTTGTTCCTTCCTATTCCCCTTTTCTTTTCTTTTCTTTTCTTTTCTTTTCTTTCTTTCCTTCCTGCTTTCTTTCATTATCAATCTACTTTACCTGGCAGCAGGTTTCAAACAGGAGTCTTTCTCAATCCCACTTGGAGATCCTAAGGAGTGGATTTAAGACCTTTGGCATGCAAAATTGATCAACTGAGAGAGTGTTTTTTCTAAAGCTCTCAAAGCCCTGGCATTGTTAACCATGCTGCACAATAACTGCAACTCCTAGATAAGATGGTTTGCACCTGTGATGGCTGATTGGGGAAAGCCAAAGGGAAAACCAGGAGGCAGGATCAAGTCAGAAATCAGGACCAAATAGAAGGTAGAATAATCAAGGACACAGGAACATTGCAGAGCTCAGGAAGACAGTGTGGCTCATGCAAGGCTCAGCTGGAAAAGGAATCTCTTTACATTTCTTCCTTCCCAGAAGAACCTGTTGGTTAACCTGTGTTAGCCTAGTGGCTGAAGAAGGGGGCACCTCCAGTTCAGAAATTCAATACATGGGCCAGCCACACATAGATCCAGCAACTCCTGAGAAATGTTGTGTCGGAAAACAGCCTGAAACATCAGCAAGAATGTGTTGCACTGATAGCACTACCCAGTGCTAGCAGTCACTGCATAACTAGTGTTGCAGCTGCCACTACCAAGGAGAGAATTACTATGGTAACTGCTACATCACAGCATGAGCCTATCACAGTGGCATGATTCAACGAAGCTGGATAATTTGAAGCTGGATTTCTTTCAACCTTATTTAATTTATTTACTTATGAAAATATTTATTTACTTATCTATTTACTTTATATACTTATATATTTATTTCATTAAAAACATATAAGTGGTTTGCAAAAATACATAAAACCATACAGTAACCATATTGGTTGCCATCTGTCTCGGAAGACAATAGGGGAGTGCGCCATCGGGCATTGTTGAAGAGTTACAGCACCTGCTGTGGCTATAGAAGAGAGACATGCTTTATTGCAGCTGGGGCACATGAAGGCATCTGGTTGTGCTGATACAGGTGTACCATGGCATTTCTTCTTTCTGTGCCCCTCCCAGCAGTTATTACTCCTCTGGTCACTGATGTGGATGCAGAACCTGATTGTCTCCAGGCACTGTGGTCATCTGCAAGGGATTCACACATGGCAGGGCTGATGTTGCCAGCCTTTATGTCACATTTGCAGCCACCTTTGTAATGCAAAATTTCGTTGCCAGTGGGTCTGGTGCCTGAAGCCAGCTCCCCATAGGACACGTCCTTGGAGATCCTGCCATCTTCCATTCTGTGGGCATGACCAAGCCAGCGAATATGTCGCTGAGACAGGAGTATGAATATGCTGGGAATGTGGGCTTTGCGCTGTGGTGCCCAAAATCTTCCTGACGCAGCACATATGGAAAGTGTTGAAGCGTCGCTCCTGGTGGTGTAAGTTGCCCAAGACTCACTTCCATAAATGCTCAACACTCAAGCCTGGCAGACCTTCATTGGTCATCAGCAACACATTCTTCCATACCGTTTTGGAGATGCGAGCCATTGCTGTAGCTACCTTGTCAATACGCTTGTCCAGTTAGCCACTGACGGAGAGGTTGATAGTTCTGGTGGAGCCCAGGTAGACAAAATCGTCTCCCACCTCAAGCATGTTTTCACCAATGCTGATGCATGGAATGCTGGTGACATCCTGACAGAAATGTTGGTCTTCATCAGGCTGGTGGTAAGGCCAACCTTCATGCAGGCTTGAGCAAAACAACTGATGAGACTCTATAGAACTTCCTCAGTGTGCTGTCAAGGCTGCATCGTCTACAAACCACAGAGAAAAACATTGCCTGCAGCATAGGTCTGGCTGAATAGAAAAGTTTTCAGCAAGCATTTCAAAGCTGAAACCTTAATGCATTCATAACAAAAGCACAGGGTCCACTTTATATACTAACTCAATTAATCTTTGTTCAGATATAGTTTTAGAGGTTTCCAATTATAGGCTCATTTCTCATCTTTATTGCACATTAACACCCAATTGTATCTGTCTCCTTTGCCTTTTGCCTCGCTTTCTCTTTAAACACCTGAGTAAATTTCCAAACTCTTACTGCGTAATGTGTAATCAGTTTATTCACACCAACATTTGTCAGTCACATAGGGTATTCAAAAGAAAGACTGAGGTCTTGAGGTATACCATTGACTGGAGCATTAGGAATCACACACTCAACTCTTCATCCTAGTTATCCTCTAGGGCAGGGGTCAGCAACCTTTTTCAGCTGTGGGCCGGTCCACCGTCCCTCAGACCATGTGGTGGGCCAGACTATATTGGGGGGGGGGGATGAACGAATTCCTGTGCCCCACAAATAACCCAGAGATTTAAATAAAAGGACACATTCTACTCATGTAAAAACACGCTGATTCCCATACCATCCGCGGACCAGATTGAGAAGGCGATTGGGCCGCATCTGGCCCACAGGCCTTAGGTTGCCTACCCCTGCTCTAGGAGCTGCACTGTCAGCAATGCCCATGCAGTCCCAGATCTACCGTATTTTATCCTAACCTATTTTTTAAAATAAGGGACACAGGGGGTGCTGTGGGTTAAACCACAGAGCCTAGGTCTTGCTAATCAGAAGGTTGGCGGTTTGAATCCCCGCGACGGGGTGAGCTCCCGTTGCTCGGTCCCTGCTCCTGCCCACCTAGCAGTTCGAAAGCACGTCAAAGTGCAAGTAGATAAAGAGGTACCGCTCCGGCGGGAAGGTAAACGGTGTTTCCGTGCGCTGCTCTGGTTCACCAGAAGCGGCTTAGTCATGCTGGCCACATGACCTGGAAGCTATACGCCGGCTCCCTAGGCCAATAAAGCGAGATGAGCGCCGCAACCCCAGAGTTGGTCACGACTGGACCTAATGGTCAGGGGTCCCTTTACCTTTACTATTTTTAAAAAAGCAGCACAAGCAAGATATAAACTATGAATTGTATCACTTCATGTCCTTCTGCTCACAGAAGTCCAGCAAAGTCTTCCACTAAGAGAAGCATGAAACAGCCAATATAGCTGATCCCCCCTTTCATCTGAAGATTCCCTAGGTGGGTGGACAAACTTGGATACTGTGGCTTGCAACCCAGTTTCAAAAATGTGATTTCAGACCCAAAGCCACGAGAACGTTGGTTTCTTTGTTTTGACATATTTGATATGTATCAGTGTCCCAGAAAATATTGGGTTGGATCCGGAGCCACGCTTTGGAACCTCTGAAATAAATGAGACTTAAATGAGTTGAACTGATTCAACAGAACCTAAGTGTGACCATCCTACTCCGGATCTAACCAGTTATCTACAGCTCAAAGTTCATATCTTAAGTGCATATGGGAAGGTAGGCTGGGCATTGCATGCCATTTTAAGGCCCATAGGGATGTGTTTACTTTCAGGGCACTAGAGACAAGATGCAGCCACTCATCCACCAGCTCAGTTCAACTTATTGAAAGCCTAAGGAAGGAGTCTTGAAGAATGACAGCCCCAGCAGCTCACCCTAACAGCATTAGGAACAAGGCATCCCTAACTGGCCAAAACAGGACAGCAATTTATCAGGCCACTTATCAGGAAACAGGAACTGCCTCTTGTAAATAGGAATAGTCAGAGTGCATGTTGTCATAAATTACAACTGCTTTGGTTTAGTTATGCTGATTAATAGCCGAGATAAAAGCTGAGCCCTACCGTGGTACAGCAGTAAACCTGTCAATTAAGATAAATGCTTTTTTATGTCCCTGTAGAATGTTTTGTTCATACCAGGTAACAGCAGTTGTGAAATGTGATAAAAGAATGATTACAAATAAAGAGAGGATGTGGTGGTGTACTGTTTTAAGAAACTCTTCCAAAACTTGACACACACACACACACACACACACACACCCCAAGATGTTGTTGAGACACCAATTCCCATCAGCTAACATGGCCAATGAGGGTTTTACAACTCTTGACAATATTATTGGGAGGGCACCAGGCTGGGGACAGCTGTTGTGTGGTGTAGCCACAGTGTGGTGTAGTGGTTAAGAGGGGTAGTCTCGTAATCTGGGGAACTGGGTTCGCGTCTCCGCTCCTCCACATACAGCTGCTGGGTGACCTTGGGCCAGTCACACTTCTTTGAAGTCTCTCAGCCTCACTCACCTCACAGAGTGTTTGTTGTGGGGGAGGAAGGGAAAGGAGAATGTTAGCCGCTTTGAGACTCCTTAAAGGGAGTGAAAGGCGGGATATCAAATCCAAACTCTTCTTCTTCTCTTCTGTTTTAAAACATTTTCAATGGATCCTCAAATGAGGACATCATCATTTTTATTGGGTTTTTAAATAACAAATTTAACAAAAGAAAAGAAAAATGGAGAGTAAAAATGAATTTTAAAAACCATCATCTCCCATTATGAATAACTATCAATGCATTCATCTTAATTTAAACGTATAAACTGATATTAGTCACCTAAATGTGCAAACAGGTATCCACCCAAAATTGGTAGTAATAAGAAATGTGTTTGAATGTCGGCAGTGAGATCCTCAGAGCATTGTGCAATAGGTGATGGGTTTTATATCTATATATCTATCCAAAGTATAGGTCTCTTAGCAACCATAAGGGCTCACAAAATCTACTTTTGTTCTCCTGCTGTTAACCCCCATACTACAAGAATGTAATTTAAAAGTACATGACAAACTGCAAACATCAAGGATTTCACCAATACAAAAATTGATACAGGTAACATCAGACCAAGAAAAATGTATCACGGATATGCCCAAATCACATGACTTAAAATCATAGAGTTGTAGAGTTGGAAAGGTCATCAAGTTCAAACCTCTGCATTTGATGAATATCCAGAATTATACCTCAGGAAAGACTGGAGCCACTGTACAACAATAATCCCAGTATCACCTGCCACAAGGCAATCCAGAGGGATACCATACACATTTCCCCATGCCATCAGTTTTCATTTACTTTTGATAAGAATTTGGAAATAGTCCACATTCCAGTGAAATTAATGGCCAACCACCACAATATTAATGCTTCTGGATTACAACTTTTGTGAAGGTGCCATTAAATAGAACAATATATTGGTGGGTTACTGTTGCAGCCATAAATATATGTACCTATGTGGGGAAATTAATCTCTGTGCAGATAGGGTGAAATTGGAAATTATTGTTTAAAGAATGAACAACATCTGGGCAATACAGATTGATTCACTGCACTCAAGCAAATATTTAACAGTGAATGTTTTTGTATCCCTGCCAGGGCTATGCAGCTCCTCTGCCAATTCATAAACAGATTAATAGATAGGGAAATATTAAATTTCGGGAAATGTAGATATGCCAGGCAACACTTTAGCCTTCATTTCATGTTTAATTTCTTAATCTCAAATAGTTTAGAATCAAAATTCTGCTGTTGACAGCACAATCCTATACATGTCTCCTCAACCTAAGTCCCACTGCATTCAACAGGGTTAGCTTCTGGGTAGATGGGTATAGGACTGCAGCCTGAAATCCCCAAATACCTGCAATACTAAGGGCAATTATAGGAAGGGAAAAGTCACATTTATGCTCTCCAATATGCCTATGCAAATTGACCAGTAAGTACCTCCATCATAGCATACAGATAAGGTAAAAGAAAAATCAAAGGGAGCTTAACTAATCAGTTTCCTGCTATCTGGAACTAACAGCTGGAGAAATATAATGCCCTAAGCTCTTAATATCGCTGAGATGATGTGATCTTATCCGATGGGTCTGTCAAACTGATTTCTGGTATATTGAACTTTGTAAGAAGCACACCAAAAACTGATAGAATGGTTTTGATGTAAGCTCACAGGATTCTATATCTTCAGAGGTAAAGAAAGGTTTAACTTTCACAATTCTTTGCTGGAACAGAGAAAGTTCACACGGTCAGACTCCAAAGCGCAGCTCTGACTCTCTGAATGAGTTTTTATTTTACGAAAATAAACCAGGGCCCCATTTCTATTGTAACTTTTTTTGCTGACGTCGATCTACCAACATGTGTTCCAAATGTTATTACCTAAACAGAAGAGTGCCTGGGAAGCCCAAGAGGTGTATCACACAGATGGTGGAATAAACTCAGATCACCTCCACCAAATATATGAAATTCAAAACATGCTTCATTTTTTAGCTACTTTTCACTACCAGTACTAGCAAAGAGAAATGTTGGGACTAGTCCTTGGTTGGTACTAAACCTTGCTGCTGATTGTTAGAAGACTTGTGTATGTATATAACCCTTCCCCACCCAGCACACCACAATGGGGATGAGAAGACCCCATCCCAGTTCAGGGAGTTGGGAGGGGGAATGGCATAGATTAGGTCCACCAGCTCTAGGTTCCTCGTCACTATGTTGTATCTTGTAGCATTTAGTCTATGGTGAATTAGCTTTACCCAGGGCTGTTGTCTTCTGTCCCCAACTGATACTGAAAAGTAAATGGCACATTGGTTACGATTTTGGCAAATCTGTGAACGGCTTCTAGTCGTTGCTCGTCAAGTAGGCACAGAATAAGGTCGTTGCTAGTCAAGTAGGCACAGAATAAGGATAAATGCAGCAGTTGCCTCATAGAGAAAGACTGAGCCAGTATGGAATAGCAGAAACGATATTAAACTAGGATTGAGGAAACCACAGTTCAAATCCCCACTTGGCCCAGAAGCTCACGGGGTAACCTTCAGCCTGTCGCCATCTCTCAATCTAACCAACCTTGAAGGGTTGTTCTGAGGACAAAATTGAAAAAATCATGGGTGCTGCTTGGGGTCCCTTCGAAGAAAGGAGATAAGAATAGTTACACAGGTACAGTCTGTGCATAAGAAAAAAATCAGGATCAGAAAGGTATTTAAGCAGCAGTGTCCGAAAGAAATTTTAGGCTGTGTGTGAGCACTTGATGTTTTTTCGAGAAAATTCTCCATCTAGAACCTTGTCAATGGAACATGCTCAGGAGCATTCCCCCAGCCTAGAAATTATAAAGGTAAAGGTAAAGGTACCCCTGCCTGTACGGGCCAGTCTTGCCAGACTCTAGGGTTGTGCGCTCATCTCACTCTAGAGGCCGGGAGCCAGCGCTGTCCGCAGACACTTCCGGGTCACGTGGCCAGCGTGACAAGCTGCATCTGGCGAGCCAGCGCAGCACACGGAACGCCGTTTACCTTCCCGCTAGTAAGCGGTCCCTACTTATCTACTTGCACCTGGGGGTGCTTTCGAACTACTAGGTTGGCAGGCGCTGGGACCGAGCGACAGGAGCGCACCCTGCTGCGGGGATTCGAACTGCCGACCTTTCGATCGGCAAGTCCTAGGCGCTGAGGCTTTAACCCACAGCGCCACCCGCGTCCCCCTAGAAATTATATCCCTAGTTTAATTTCCTGCCAATGTGCCTGTTCCTTTGCAATCTTTTTATATTTGTTAAGGGCATCCAATAATCACAAAAACCTGGTTTGTGTACACAGCAAACTTAACAGCACACTCCCAATCTGCAGTGAATCAAGATATAATCCTAACTATTTATTGAAATACTCATTGCATGCCCTGCCAAAGGCTTCATCGTTGTTGCTGCTGTTACTACGATTCATTTGGTGAAACTGCATTGTCCAGATCTAGTTCTTACAAATAGGTACAATTCTTGTCATTTGCACAGGTTTTGATAGAAGGAGCCTGCAGACAAATGTGGCCAGACTCCTGTCAATTATTTTGTAATTTACTGGCCCGTAGCTAGACTTAATTTGGCTCCATTTATATACCTGATCTTTTCACAAGTGACAAGGTGTCTCTTCCTATCAATCTAATGAACCTACATGCCGTGCTTATTTATATAGCTTACTAACTAGAACTCCAATGAGACAGATAGGAAAAACTCAAAAATCCGCAAGGAAAAAAATAATAGAAAATATTGTTGCATGGCCGATATATATACCTCTTTAAATACATTAGGGTTCATGCTGAATCCTAATTTTGATGAATGGCACCTTCCATAAAGTTGGGAAAGTCTGACAGCTACAAAAGAGGAAACACAGAAATACATGGGTGTCTGCTATACTGTCTCTTGATGCATAACAAAAATATATATGATGGCTTTACAATGTTTAACATTAGGAAGCCTCTGATTTAAAAGGGCCACTGCTGGCATTGAAAGAACAGAAGGCACTTTCGCTTGCACATGGATAGCGGTCCTTAATTTCTGCCCATTCCTCCCTGATTGCATCACATGTGTGCTTTGCAAAGGGTCCTCTGGTCCTCAGTTGTAGTAATACAGGGCTGTAGCATGGGGGGAAAGAGGAATGAAATCCCCATTATACTCACAGGCCTTGACTCATGCCTCTCTAGATCCAAGGACGTGTGTGTACATGCATGTGTACATATGTGTATAACCTAGTTTCCAACTGCAAATTCCTAAAGAAGCCTTGTAAAAACCATTGCACCACAGCTTCAGCTTCCCGTGTGGGGAAGTGGTGTAGCCACTTGTGGTGTGGCCAGTGTGGTGTAGTGGTTAAGAGCGGTAGACTCGTAATCTGGTGAACCAGGTTCGTGTCCCCGCTCCTCCACATGCAGCTGCTGGGTGACCTTGGGCCAGTCACACTTCTCTGAAGTCTCTCAGCCTCACTCATCTCACAGAGTGTTTGTCGTGGGGAAGAAAGGGGAAAGGAGATTGTGAGCCGCTTTGAGACTCCTTAAAGGGAGTGAAAGGCGGGATATCAAATCCAAACTCTTCTTCTTCTTTTTCCCGTCAAAGGATACTGCCACTCCAGGGAACTTCACACACATTCTCCACCCAAAGAGAGAGGCAGCATTGTCATTTTTGACAGGACTGTCAGTTCGGGATGGATGGGAAAATGAAGACCTTCCTCAAACTAGAGACACACAGCACACCATTCTGCATACTGTACCTCTGAGTGTTGGATGACAGGAAATTTCCTCCACACTCCTGATACAGAGATTCATGAAGCTGCCTTGTACCAAGTCAGATTTTTTGTTCATCTAGGGCAGTAGTATCTACTCTGACTGGCAGCCGCTCTTCCAGAGCCTCTGTTAGTCAAAGGCCTTTCCCATCGTCTGTTACCTGATGCTTCAAACTGAGGATGCCTGGGACTGAACAAACCTGGACTCTTTAATATGCAATGCATGCTATCAGTACCATAATCCCTAAGTAGAAGCCTGGTTCCTCGTACAGATCATTCTTACTGGATCAGGGTGACATCTGTAGAGCTCCTAAGACAGGCAATGAATCCTGTTTTGCTGTTTGAGGTGAAATGGGATGAGCTACTCTGCCCTGCCGCCTCTCCCACCACCACCACCACACCTGCTGCTGTTGCCACCACCATTGCCGACACTGCCCGCTCTGCTGCCACTGTGCACCCTGTCAATTTTAGGCAAGAGCACATTGATTTCAGGCAAGCTCTATCACATAATGGGTGTGATCTTGCCCAAAATTGGTACCGCTGGCAGCAGCATTTGTCCAGCACTGGCAAAGGCAGTGGGACAGGTGGGGCACTTACAGGAGTGCCACCTGGGGGGCTCGTGCCACCTGAAGCAGTGGCCTCACTCTGCCCAATGACTGGGCCAGCTCTGTCCTAAGGCTACGGTTCTAAGCTCACCCACCTTGGAGCAAGTCTCATGGCAGTTACTTTGATCATAGTCAATCAGGATCATAATAAAATAAATTGGTATTTCCACAGTGTTTCCGGTACAATCCCTTGCATGCCTCCTCAGAAGTAAGTCCCTCCGAGGTCACTCATGCCTAGAATTGCACTGTAAAAATTCTACTGAAATGCTGTTTTATTTTGTTGTGATACTGATTGGAAATGATTTATGGGATTACCATCTCAAGCCCAGAGCAATTACACAGACCAGTGGAGGGATTGCATTATCCTCATCTAGGGCCATGTAGAATACTGAACACAATTGTATGGACTAATTTAACAGTTTGCATGTCAACGTATTTGCTCATATATTTGTTTGCAAACCTTCAGAATCTTAGCGCCGTCTCTCTTCCACACAGGTCAAATGGTGGGCTGTCATTTCAATTATTTGAAAACATGCTCCTAGGCAAGGGTGCAAAATAATATTCTGTGTAACTAAGTGACTCTGTCACCAAGGGAAAATAATACAGTAAGCCAGAGCTTTACATCATACTAAAGTAGAAAAATCAGTGAAACCAACAAGTAGGGGCCCCTTCAAAAATCGTTTTATTATGCATTCATGATTATTTATATTAATGGTGGTATCGAGGCAGTTAGATATTATCTCACTTTCAATACTAAAAGTGCCTACAAAGCTTTTGAGGACATACTGCTTCAATTCCAGTAAGGGCATGTCCTGTAACTCCCCTTGAAATCCTGTAACTTTTATACCACAAATGTTCCACATGGAGGGTCCGCTCTTTGTGTATAAGACTGCCCCTCCAGACAGCAATAATCTTGTTAAATACTGGAGAAGCATCACAGAGCTACTAATAAAGCAGAATTATATATGGACAGCCTAGTGTAAATCCACTGCAAATGCACTATTTGCAAAATATACCCAACAAAACAAAACACCATTCTGGAAGGACCTGAAAATGATTGCAGGAAATACTAGTCCAAAGGGACTCCTTTAAAGAGGAATTCATTATTAGCATTAACAGTTTGCAGTTGAATCAATAGTTTATGTAATGTCACATGACATAAGAGTGCCTGAAGGTCAAACTCTGAGGGCACAATTTTCTTCCAAGAAGCTGCAGAGGTATGAAACACTTTTCTTTTTCTCCCTTTCCAATTAGGCCCCTTCCCCACAATGGCTTTTTCTCCACGGGGATTTAATTGTATATTTTCCCTCATTTAAATTTCAATAGAGGGAAGCTGCTTGGCGGGCAGTAAATGGTTAAACAAGTCTCCTTTTCCCCTTCTTTTGCTGCTACTCTAATCTCAAGTTTTCTCTCTGGAATTTGTTTTTCTGTTTCCCAAGGGGGGGATCAGGATAATATTACAAACTTATGCATGAAACATTCACTTTGGCCGTGAGCAGCAGCATCACTTTTGTTCTTACCAGTCTGGGCGATTTCATTGTAAATTGGGGAGATTTTCGTGGATTAATTTTCTTGTTTTCAATAGATCAGTTATAATATATCTGATAATCACTTGACTAAATAACAGAGACCAATCATTAACAATTTATTATTCTTGTAAGGGATCATGTGGCCCTTTGCACACCCTCCAATGTTGAAACATGAAAATAGGGACTGTTTCTTGAATGTACTTATGCACTCAGGGTCCATAAAAGAAAGTTATAGCAGACAATGAAGGTGCTGGCTTTAATGCTGCATTAAACCATTTGAACCATTTCAAGTTAAATGAGTCCTGGAATATTCGTTGAAGTAAACCTGAGGGAAGCCAGTGGAACTAAAAGAGTATATTAATATTACTGTTGAGTCATGAGAAAGCCACCTAAAAGCTAATAGCGTGTCACAGTGTGGGGAGGTGGACATCATCAATACAGGCCTAAACAATTTGGGACCCACCAAGCTAAAAGCAGACCACCATAAGGACAGCTAAGATACAGCAGAGGCCTCATACATAAGCTATAAAGCAACCACCATTCAGTTCTGGACCATCTGAATTGATCCTCAATAGCTACTAATTACACATGTAGTGAATGGCAACGGCAACAACAACTTTTGTTGCAAGGTAAAGACAAACAAAAAAAGATGAGACCTACAACCAATTCTTGGAAACAATCCTACACTCATAAAAGTAACTGGAGGGAAACTTATGGTTGTGTATAGGCAACTCCCTTACTGTTGACAATTACAGTGGTACCTCGGGTTACAGATGCTTCAGGTTACAGACTCCGCTAACCCAGAAATAGTACCTCGGGTTAAGAACTTTACTTCAGGATGAGAACAGAATTTGTGTGGCGGCAGCGGGAAGCCCCATTAGCTAAAGTGGTACCTCAGGTTAAGAACTGTTTCAGGTTAAGAACGGACCTCCAGAACGAATTAAGTTCTCAACCCGAGGTACCACTGTATAGTGTAATCCAAATGCAATCTACTCAGAATCAAATCATACATAAATCAATTGACATTAACCCCAGATAAATGGTGTTAGGAATGCACACCTTAATTTAATTTGGAGCACCTTTCCACAAAGCCAAATGCTACGAAGCCCCTTTAAAAAAGCAACAACTATTTGTGATCCCAATTGTGCAAGCCATCACATCCAGGGTACTTCCACGTAAATTAATGTTGTATTGAGAATTAAGTGTGTATCAAATGAGCCTGATTTATTAACTATTGCTATTATTATTATTATTATTATTATTATTATTATTATTATTTAAATTGCTTATATACAGTTTAATTATCAAAGTTTCTAAGCTGTGAACATAAAAAGTAAAAAGCATAACATGGATTAGATCAATTAAAATTAATCATAAACACACAAAACTTCCTTAAAATGCTTGTTGAAATAGAAAGGTATTTGTTAAGCACCTGGAGTTCAACCGAATGCAGGTCTGTCTAATCTTAGTCTGGAACTCCCAATGCAAGGCGTATATGAGCTGTGCATCTGACTTCAAGGTAAATAGATCTGAACAGGCATAGATCTGAAAGTCAAAAACATTTAGAAACCTCTTAGTGAATATTTTAATTCTATGGACACAGGAATTTAATTCAGGGAGACAAATGGAACATCATAAGATAGAAGAAAAGGAACTCAAATTAAATTTTGATTGCGTCAACCAAAATTCTAAGCAAAATTTCGATTGCTTAGAACAGAGACTGTCGGCTTTATGCACATTACAGAAACACAGTTTGTTGTTGTCCTCCATTTATGCCTGCTGCACGTATCACCATTTGTATATTGTGAGTATCTGTTTAAATGGAAATGCATTTTTTATCTGCCTACTCTCCCCCTCCCCCTTTGCTTGCTTCTACCTAGGCCTGCACCTGATGAACTGAGTTTTACCTCCAAAAGCTCATGCAGAAAAACAACTTGTAAACTATGGATCCAGTGCTACTTGTCATCAGCTCCACAATGCTGTCAAGATTGGGCTTGGGTTGTCAGGCCCCAACACAGGAGGAGGAGGAAATAGGGGACGCTGGTTGGTGGGAACCAGGGTTGGAACAGAGGACTCTCCCCACTGTTCCTTTACTTCATCTGTTTCGGAAGGGGGAGCAGGGATGCCAGCTCCTTCCCCAACTTCCCAACTAAGTTGTCTGTGTGGGTTTGGTGAGAGGCAGGACACTACTTTATACTTCTACTGATCTTCATAAAAGACTAATGTCACAAACACTAAAAATTGGAATTTCCAATACTTTCAAAAAACAGAAGGTTATGCAACACTAACTAAACCCATATACAGTGGTACCTCGGGTTACATACGCTTCGGGTTACCTACTCTTCAGGTTACAGTCTCCACTAATCCAGAAATATTACCTCGGGTTAAGAACTTTGCTTCAGGATGAGAACAGAAATCGTGCGGCGGTGACGTGGCAGCAGCAGGAGGCCCCATTAGCTAAAGTAGTGCTTCAGGTTAAGAACAGTTTCAGGTTAAGAACGGACCTCCAGAATGAATTAAGTACTTAACCCAAGGTACCACTGTTCATGTAAATTTGGAAAAAGTTAAATGAGTAGCAAGTTCCACATTGCAAAATTGGAATCCAGATGACTGTCTATGGACACATGTGGTGTGTTTGTCCAGATATGTATATAAGCTGCTGTCAGGTTGGTTAGTGCCTGGGTGAATTCTTCGCAAGCCATAAGTAAAATAAAACTTATTCCTATTCAGGAAGGATATCCCTAACCACCCAGGATAACATTACATGGGATGGGGGAGGAAGGCACATATGTGAGGATAAAGATCAATGCTGATCATGACTCTTGCTATGCAGAAGAAAAATATTATTAAAACACATTTAAAGACCCTTTAGAACATCAGCAATATGTAGCCACTCCTGATTTGCTGTGTTCTACTGTCCTCCAATGGATGCTCTTGATAATACATTGCTGATCTATAAAACCAGCAAGTTAGAATTTCAGCTTCATGCTTTAACAATGCTATAATGCGAGATGGAGCGTAACACTAAACTGAACCGACACCTTAAATTATTCTTCTTGGACTCTGAGAGTTCTCTTAATTTGAACAAGTGCCAACTAAACATTCATTTCCACAAATATATGATTAGATTCATATTTTTAGTCAAATGGGTAAAAAGAAAGCTGTCTGCTAAAGCAGATAGGTGTTTAGACTTGATAATCCTGGAGGAAAACACAGAGAAAGCCCTACTCATTCTCTATGCCTACTGAAATTTTCGAAGCTATCCTTTGCACAGTAGCACAATTTAGCCTGGGTCACACTGTAAATTTGGCATTGAACTGGCAGAAAATACTGATGCTCAATTATTCACCAATATTGTAAAACAGTGACCTATAAGATCAGATCACTAGTCACACCACTTTCTCAGACTGAGTGGTCACGTTTAGATCTCTCAGCAAACAATGACAATATGCTTCAGGAAGCATTGGGCTTGTGCATTCCCCACTCCTTTGTGTATGTGCCTCAGACTCACACACGTCTTCATTTCTTCCTTTCCTTCATAGTTTGGAGCAGCTTTCTATTTCAGATATTCAGTTTAAAAGCTAGAATGTCAAATCATAGTTCAATCGTCTGCTTTCTTAACTAGCTATGGTTTTTGCAAAGCAGAGTTTCCCAAATTTGGACAAAATGGGAAACAGTGGTTTGTTCCAAACTACAAGGGAAGCTTTAAATTACCTCCTCATTAGTGAATGAGGAAGAGAGGGTGAGAACTTGAGCCCAGTGCTCATCCTCATGACCATAAACCATGTTTTGTCATTACATCTGAATCAGGCCACTGGTGAACCCAGTTTCTCAAAGCTCAAACTTTTATAAATTTACATATGCTAAAAAATGTTGCAAAAGACACTAGTTGACTTGGCAACTATATCAATTGAACATGCCCAGGCACCAGCGCTTGACCTGAAGGAATTGGTGACAAAATTTGCAAAGGAAAATGCACAGAAAGTGTGGTTTTGGTGTGCCTGAAATTGAATTTTTTAAGACTTCAGTTCACAAGATTATTCAAAATGATTTGTGTGCTAAAACATTTTCTTTTGTATTTGAACAACATAATCAAAGACTGTTGTATTGCTAATTCTTCCAATGTAAAATAAATGTATCAGTTTCAAGTTTTGTGCTTTTCAAAAAAATTTACAACCTGTTTTTAAAAACCATAGTTAGCATTTTTTTTAAAGGGGGGTGCAAGTAGATAGCCATACCTAGGGAGCAAAACAGCTTGGCACAAGCACTGTGTGGAGGTAAGAGAAAAGGAAAGCCTAGTGGTGTCTCCAAAACACATATATACACAATTTAGAATATGAATTTGGTATTCATGCGTGTATTCCAAACCAGATGCTATTTGCCTGATAGTTATTCTCTGGTTTAGATAATAACCTGAGCCAGAGAAATATTGATTCCAGTCTCTCCTGCCACCATTTACCTGGGAACTGCAGCAGTGGCAAAAAAGAAGACTGTATTTCTTATGCTCTTAGCTCCACATTCTTGGGCCTAGAAAGCTGCTACAGCATTGATACAGCTACCAAGGACCCTGGGAAATTAAATTTCTCCAGAACACACAGTGTCTTTAGTATAGCTATATTTGATCAGAAAGATAAAGGACTGGAAGCAAGTTGGAGTAGAATAATGTTGTTGTTGTTTTTTTTAATTTATATCCTAATTAATTGCAAAATAGTTTTTAGGTGGCCTGCAAAGCATGAAAACAATTACACAAACACTGAACTAAACATATTCATATTTAAAATATACAATAACACAATAGCATTAAAACAGCACAACAGTTCTCAGATTTTCTACTTTGGGAGCTAAAGGAACTTTCCCTGAACAATCTCCAGTTTCATAATTACTATGCAAATTCCCAACCAAATGAAGGGAGTTTGCCCATCACTGAAAAAGGTCTAAGTGTAACACAGTTTGACAGAACTAGAGGGGAGAAGGCCAAATGGATTTCCCTTGCAACTCTCAAAACCAGCAGAGGCTTAGGACTGTAGATGCTCATGCACCATGAGCAGCAAAAAGCATACTGAATTAAATATATACCTTCTTAAAAAATGAAACTGCCCGAAACCTCACAATTACAAAACCACCAAGCATCTTGTAAAGATTTAATTTGCACTGATGCCATGTTGTTATTACATCACAATAAACTTGATTTGTACAAATGTTGTCCATTGTGGAAAACACACACTCCATGTATATCTTCTAAAAGACCTGATACGACATACTGTGCAGCCTTATAAAGGTTTGATAGAGTCTGAGTCTACGTATTTCAAGCAGTTGCTTCCCACACCCATCTTCAATGAATAGTCACTTGTGACTGTCAGGAACACAAGGAAGCAAACTCTGATGTCTGCAAGAGTTGTTGCCAATATCTTATTATTGGCTGAGATCACAGCTTCAAATGATAAAACAGAATCATTGTTACATCGTAGAGGAGGCCTTGAGGGGATGGGTACTGTTGCCCTTCCTTTGATGTGTGGAAGGCTGGGCAGCACTGATTTCTTTCCAGCATTCTCAAAAACCTAGCTTAGATGGCTTTAAAGGGAGAAAGACAGCCAAATGTTGGCTTCAGCATGTCTGGGGACAAAAACAATTATGTTGTCTGTACAGAACACCAACATATGGCAAAGTATTTGTGCTTCATATATGCACTTTGGACCTTACAAGCTGTTCAAGAACTGATATTGCAGTATTTATGAAGCTAAGTAAAGGTAAAGGTACCCCTGCCCGTACGGGCCAGTCGTGTCCGACTCTAGGGTTGCGCGCTCATCTCACTCAAGAGGCCGGGAGCCGGCGCCATCCGAAGACACTTCCGGGTCACGTGGCCAGCGTGACGAAGCAGCAGCTGGCGAGCCAGCACCAGCGCCGCACACGGAAACGCTGTTTACCTTCCCGCTATAAAGTGGTACCTATTTATCTACTTGCACTTAGGGGTGCTTTTGAACTGCTAGGTGGGCAGGAGCTGGGACCGAACGACGGGAGCTCACTCCACCGCGGGGATTCGAACCGCCGACCTTACGATCAGCAGGTCCTAGGCACTGAGGTTTTACCCACAGCGCCACCTGCGTCCCATGAAGCTAAGTAGATGTAGTCCAATCAATTTCTTAGATGGGGTACCACTGAAAGCCCCATGTAAGTATTTCTATAATACACATTTAAAGGTTTATACTTTTACTATATTGGTTATCTGTAAGTCGTGACGGGAATATACTACCTCCAGGATTAGAGATAGCACTCCTCTAAATATCAAAATAATTGGTGGGAAACCACTGGGAGAAGCTTTTGCCCACGTTCTGCTTTTTGAGCTTTGAATAGACATTAGTTAGCATATTACAAGAAGCCAGATCACAAAAGGCTAGACAGGCTTTGGTCTGATCTAGGTAGGCTCATCTTATGTTCTGAGTGGAATTTCCCCAAGTATTTGTACCACTGGGTTAAACAGAAAGCTCTGGGTAATCTGTTTAAACTGGTAATTTACATATTAAAATAGCCTACCCTATTTAGCCCCATCAATGTCGATAAATAAAAGGCTTAAAAACACACCCGCAGCATCATTTGTTGTCTGCCTTTGCTCACAAATGTCTCTTTCAATTATTTTACATGGAACTCCCTTTCTCAATTAGCTTTCACTTTCCTCTTTTCACATTCAATCTTTCAAGTAACCTCCCAAGCTCTGCGCGCAAGTCAAGTGGGAATGGCATAAATTGGAGTATCTAAATTTAGCTCCGTAACTAAGAGTTACTATAGCAGATGATTAAATTCTCTCTTTAAAAATTCTAGACTTATTGGCTTCCTTGGGAAAATATCTGTATAAGTAGGTTCATGGGGCATCAGTGGTGCTCATCACTCTGAATGCCATGTATGTTTTAGACAGTCGGCTGCACAGTAATATTAAGCTGCTGTTTCCACCTAAAAAGAAGCTTTCAAATGAGTTTTGTAGGTTATATAGTGGAAAACCTTGGAAGGAGTTTCAATAGAGCTTGGCATGCCAGTAAGGACAAGTCCCATTCAACTCACATCCCACAAACAAGACAATGTTTATTGGAAATGTTACCATATTGGTCCAGCTATAAGCCTCCCATAAAGCCTGTCTGTAGCCCTAACATGTAACAGGCACCTGTGGAGAAGGACACATGATGCTTTTCCTAAAACTGTCCAAAGTTCCACGCACTTCCCATGGTCTCATCTTAAATTAAGGCTGCTCTACCTGTAAGAGAGGGACACGGGTGGCACTGTGGGTTAAACCACAGAGCCTAGGACTTGCTGATCAGAAGCTCAGTGGTTCAAATCCCCATGACGGGGTGAGCTCCCGTTGCTTGGTCCTTGCTCCTGCCAACCTAGCAGTTCCGAAAGCACATCAAAGTGCAAGTAGATAAATAGGTACCGCTCCGGCAGGAACGTAAATGGTGTTTCCGTGCACTGCTCTGGTTTGCCAGAAGCGGCTTAGTCATGCTGGCCACATGAGCTGGAAGCTGTATGCCGGCTCCCTCAGCCAATAAAGCGAGATGAGCGCCGCAACCCCAGAGTTGGCCGCGACTGGACCTAATGGTCAGGGGTACCTTTACCTTTACCTTACCTGTAAGAGAGCAAATATAGGCCGCACTCTGGTTTCTTGAGGGTTTTTGTGTTTTACGTAATAATTTGTTGGAAGCCACCCACAGTGGCTGGGGCAACACAGTCAGTAGGGCGGCATATAAATAATATAAGCATTATTATTATTATGTTACATTCCCATTAAAACTTGCCCCAAAGGGCAAAAATGTGTGAAGAGGGAAACTGCCCTCTTGCCAAAAGACCCACAGGGAGGTTTCATTCTGAGTTCCTTATACTCAAGAAACAAAACATGCTAATGCACCTAATAGAATTTTTCCAGCTGGCCTGCAATAGATATACTGGTGCTGGGTTATCATGCATTGGCCTGGAATGGATATGCTGGCTCAGTGCCTAATTAAAGAAAGGAAAATTTCCCTGGAAATGGAGTGAATTGTGACAGGGGAACTCTGATTTATATTTTATTCAGGCAGTGGCACAAAGGCACAAAATCAAAACAGTGCGTTCTTTGGCTCTCCCCCCCCCCACAAAAAAGTCAAAGAGAGATCTAAGCAGGGTTACTTAATTAAGCTGAAGGGTAGCCCAACGCCTCCCTTGATCTGCTGCCTCCAGTGAATGCAAGAAAATAATTGTGGCATTTCCTTTAGTGAGCTCCAGAGAAGGAAAGCAACTATTAACAGCCTTTCAAAGACGTTATCGTTTTAAGGGATTTTCTCTGGTGTTAAAACTAAACTTCAGGTCTACTGCCCAATTAATGAAATGTTATATCCAAGTATTGTGCATGTTTACCCAGAAGTAAATCTGACCTTCTTCAATGGGGGCATACCCCAAATAAGTATGCCTAGGATATGAGCCTTCATTAGTTGTATTCATGTTAAGGTTGGTTGTTTTGAATAATGCTATAATTCTGAACAAAAGAAAGCATATCTCTTTTTTTAAAAAAGGAAAAAGGCTGTCCTTTTAGAGCTAGGACTCAGCTACGTTAGTAAAGAAAATGTGCTTTATTTGAGTTATAGCACTGTGACACCAGATGGCGCTGTGGAGTCCTGTCTTTCTCCAATGGGATTTCCCTTTCAACTGAATTGTCCTAGTGTGGGGGAAAATTGGCCCTCCAGACCACATAGAATCATAGAGTTGAAGGGATTACAAGGGTCATCTAGTCCAACTTCCAACAACGCAGGAATCCTTTGCCCAACATGGGGCTCAAACCCACAACCCTGAAATTACAAGTCTCATGCTCTACCAACTGAGCTATTCGGTCAAGATGTTGCTGAAGTACAACTCCCCAGCAAGCATAGTCAAAAGCCAGGGATGATGGGAGTTGTAGTTCAGCAACATCTGGAGGGCCAATGTGAGCAGCATATTTCTCTACACACCTGCACAAATGTGCAGAATCATGAAGAAACATGACACATTCAAAACAATAGCCAGAAGATGTGTTTTTAATATGGGTGCAGCTTTGAAACCCTGTCCATACCTGCTACTGAAGAATCCTAAAGCAGTCATCTCAAGTTTGGGGGTTGGGAAACCGCCCTAAAGAAGGAAACCCAAGGAAGCATACCTGGGACTAAACCTCATTGAACTCAATGGAATTTAATCCAACGTAGAGCGGCAGTATTAAGGAGCCAGGTGTGAGCCAGGTCTCTAACTGCTACCTATTGCGAAATATTAAAAGATGATCTATATTAACTGTGGCTGTTCAGCTGAGATGGACATATTCTGAAATGTTGGTGCTGTAAGCAGAGTTATATATATATATACCACAGAACAGAGCATTGATATGGTTGAACAATAGTTCTGAGTGGCAACACCTTTGAGTAATTTGGCTGTGATTTAACATAGATGCAAATTCCTTGAGTTTCTGACTGCATAATAGAGCAATCAGGAGAGAGAGAAACGGCAGAAGTGTTGCCCTGTTGCCGTCTGTCCATCTGTTACGCTTGGCAAGATAGTGGATGCTCACTTATGGTCTGTGTTAAGTCTGCTTCCTCCAACATCGAAAGCCAATGCAGGAGAGACCAGAAACTTCTGTCCTCCTGAATTATTCCTCTTTCTTGAAGTTCTCACCAATAAGCTTACCGGTAAGCTGTAAACTAAAAGACTTCTAGAAGATTCACTAGAAAATGGCACAGTCCTGTGATACTACTTTATTCTCAAGTAAAGCTATGAGGCCAGGTTATCTCCCTGGAATATATATGTTGCCTGAATAGTCTGGCTCCTTGTAAGTATGATGTCGATATCAACAATTGTCCTATTGTGGCATATATTAGTTTTCCTTTTTTACTCATTTACTTCATAAAAAATACCATACTGTACCCTCTAACATTTCTCTGATGAAAATAGGGAAATGCATGTCATTCTGGATCTCCCAGTCCTTGTCTAAGGATTGGGGCTTGTTAAGCCATTCCTTGAAACAGTACTTTTTTTCTTTTAAAAAACGTTTAGGGGTACTCTCATTTTCCTATTCATATTGAAATACTGCGCCTCAATGAGGCCAAACTTAGATTCACAAAATGTCTAGGGGCATGTGTACACCTGCATCCCCCCCCCCGAAAAAAGCACGCCCTTGAACCATTCTAGTATTGGTGGAAACCCATTTGAAACACAGTACAAACTTTCATCCTCTTGGAATTACCTCAGGGCGAAGCTCTGATTTGGTTCTGGGGGAGCAGGGCAAATACTAATTTACCAGCATCCTGCCAATTAGCCAGTGGCGTAGCGTGGGTTGTCAGCACCCGGGGCAAGGCAAGTAATTTGCGCCCCCTAACCCGTGAATTTTAGCAGGGGCAGAGAGCTGCGAGTGCGAGCGCGCGCCCCCCCAGATGTTGCACCCGGTGCGGCCGGGCCCCCCCCGCACCCCCCACGCTACGCCACTGCAATTAGCACGAAGACCAACATGGCAGAACTTCCCCACAAAAGCTTAGCTGGTACAATCCACCTGACTTTTGCTATTCCTCTGTTTTGGTTGCCAGCTTCTTGATTTAGGATTGTATTCTTCAAGTTCTTTTCATAACAATTATGTGATTCCACATTTACTACCTGCCATGTACCTGGGAATGCCAACACAGAATATAGTATATTCCCTACTATAAAAATTGTATAATACTCCTGAGTTTACCGTAACAAAATTAAACTTTCTGTGTACACTAAGCACACTCAATTTTTTAAGAAAACATACACACACATTGTACTGAGATTAGTTCAAAGTACTCACATATTATGTAAACAGATCTTCCCACTGGAAAAATGTATGTCCAGATTCATCTGTAAGAATAATTCAGTCTGATACTTTAGCTCCTCCTTGTGGCAAGCCCTTGGTTATTATAAAGTAAATATATCACATAAAATGTTTAGGAGTTGACTAACTTCAGAGTTCTTATTAAAGAACAATTAAAATCAATGTTATAATACAGCAATGGTGGTTTTTTTAATGGTTTAACAAAGGGAGCCTTAATACAATGTGTACTGTTAACCACACAAAAGAATATTGGAAGTGTGGTGGTAGAACTAATTCATATTTTTTATTTAAAAACTTCTTTATAGGCAAACAGAATCAGCAGTCCCAAAACAGTAAACTGACCTGAGACATATTTGCATAAAAATGAACTCAACACAGACTCATTGTCTGATTTTAGAATGGCCAACTCTTGAAATAAAAAAAATGAACTAGGGTGGGACACAGTTTTTTTGTCGGGGGGAGCAGGTCCTGGGGCTGAGTGAAGCACAAAATTTGTCCAGCCATCTAAAGTGCATAACTTTTTTCGGTGAGGGGAGATGCAGGCCAAGTTGAGTTTATCCTCCCTAGTCAGTTAGCTCCCCATCCTTTTTAATTAAACAAAATAAAACAAATTTCAATATTTATACTGATTCCCCATTGTCTCAAGTACGAACTCACCAACTGGTAGAAGGAAAATTTGTGCTGTATGCATTTAATAGAATCCAGTCTGTATAGGGGCTTCAGCATGTTATTCTCCCCTTGAGCTTAGAACTGCTGTTCAAAATATTAGACAGGCACTAGGCATAGATAAGAGACTTTCCAGAGATAAATTCAAAATGAAAACTCCCAGGCTGGCAGTGACAGCTGATTCAAATGTAGTTGAGAACCAATAAAGCAATAATGTATGACACAGAGACACATATGTCATAATAAACCTCAGATACATAGAATAAAAAGAATACGTTAAAAATGGGAGTTGTACAGATAGAAATAAAGATAACGTTCAACTCAAGTTGAGAAGCAATTTCTTAGTATTCAGCTCAGCAGGCGGAGAGCAACAATTTTCAAACATATATTTCATTTCCAAAGTGCCATAATCTGAATCAATGCTCTATAAATAAAGAAGAATAGTTAACATCAACACTTTGTTACCAGTTATTCCAGCCAAAGCAAACGGTATAGCAGGGGTCCTCAAACTACGGCCCACGGGTCAGATCCGTCCCTCCCGCAAGGCTCAAGGCTCGAAAGCGGCCGAGCTGGAAGAGCCCTGAGGTAAAACCGTGCACATGTAACAAAGCCCTGGTAACACAGTTGCTACCGCCGCCACCAGCTGCTTAATAATGGCGCGCTCCCCCTTTAAGCCGCCGGAGGGCGGGACGGCGGCGAAGGAACCCCTTCCATGCCACCCCTTACCCTCCTCCCTTCCCCTCAGGCCAGCTCTGTACTCGCCGGAGCAGCACCTCGCCGGCCAGTTGCCTCCTTAACGCACACGCAGGTCCCATGTGGCGGCCTTGGAAACCTTAAAAGTTAGGGAAGCACCAAAAACACAGGCAACATATGCAAATAGAATTAGCAAGAAGAGAAGTCTGAATTGCAACAGTTTATCGTACAAGGGAATCTCCATGTAAATAGTGGTGGGTTAATCTTTAAAATAAAGCTCTCCACCCAGACTTCCCCAAGTTTGAAAATAAACTTCAATGCAGAGAAAGTCATATGCATGAGGAACAACATCAAAAATAACCCAGAAGAAATGAAATATAAAGGTGATGTATAGGTTACTTATAT
Source organism: Podarcis muralis (assembly GCF_964188315.1). NCBI lineage: Eukaryota > Metazoa > Chordata > Lepidosauria > Squamata > Lacertidae > Podarcis > Podarcis muralis. The sequence goes on from NC_135666.1 coordinate 41,460,009, forward strand.
TATTACTGATAGTGCCTGTTGTGTGTCTGTTCTGGCTATTATTTTGAAACAAGGTTTTTTTAATAATAATTTTAAAAATACATGAAAAAGAGCATGTTTCTGGCACCTTTTTAGTCCAGCCCCCAACAGTGTCTGAGGGACAGTGAACTGGCCCCCTGTTTAAAAAGTCTGAGGACCCCTGCTGTATAGGGACCGATGGCTGACCATTTAATCCCCCACAAAGCCTCTGATGAAGCTTCACTCCAGGGCACTGTGGGAAACCAAAATGACCACTAGCTGTCACCTACAGGTAAACTTTTAACTAAGATCCAAAGTAAGGGCTAGCACAGGTGGGACCTAGCAGACACCTCAAGTTGCTGGATGCTGATGCCAGTTGCTTTCAAGTTATGCTTTTCTTCTCCTGACCATGTTTATCATTTGTCACCCTTCCCCCATCCAAATGTGACCAACAGCCAAAACGCGGCGTTCCTTCCTTAACTGGCACTTTTTACTTCCAATAGTTAGCAACTATGACAGCACCAACCTTTTTTTAATAAAAGTCATTCTTCTTTCTCTGCTTATAGCACCTTTCAAGTAAGTATGTTCTGGGGTCAAAAGGTAAATTAAATTTTCAGTATCACACTCACACGTATTCTTCTCTTTATCCATAATATCCTTTTGTTATCCAGAATACCATTGCTTTATTAGAATGTTTTTGCTTTCCTTCAGAAACCTTCAACACTTATTTTATAATTGATTTAAATAATTAAGGAAGGTGTTTTCAGAAAAAAATAACTAATGTCAAAGGAAAAGTGTCACATGTACCTCCACCTTCTACCAGGTCAAGTGAGCTGGGGAAGATGGCTCTTACCCCTTGTTTTCTCCCATATCTTCCCCTAGACATTGAAAAAATGTATGAAATGCATGGGTCCCCCCCAAAAAAATAATGCTTTGATAGAAATATAATTTCTTAATTAAAATGCAATAGTTAATGGATACCTCAGAAGTCAGACTGATAACACTTCCTCCACTCTTTCTGTATGAACATTAGAGGACACTTTATAGCCTTGGGGGTGAGGATAATCAACCCCACAATGTAGTAATATTTACGCTTCATTATTCTTCCTAAGAGATACTACTCTTAAGTTTCATTTTAAGTCAAATTTCAGTGAACATGGAACATGGAAGACTGTCAAGATTTAGGGGGGAAATTAATTTATATAAAGAGAAAGGGAGGTGAACGGCCTTCCTTAATCTCCACTAATTGTATTTCCCAAAATTCAGATGCTAATGAGTTAGTGGATATCGAAAGAGAAATAACAGCTGCAGCTTATCCCGCTGTGTTCTTCAGTAATGACAATGTTATACCACATTAGCAATTGTGACATTAATAAAAAGAAGCCCATAGGATTAACAGGCGACAGCTGACTTTAGTCAAATGTAGGTCATGCTTTGTTTGCTCAGAGCTGGGTAATAAATTTCCAGGTAAGTGCTCTCATGTGTCACACATATACACCAGGAGCATAATTTCACCCACACTCACTGATCCACATTCTTGTATTTTTGTAAGCCGTTTTTGAATTACTGTTAAGCATTTAATTCCACCACAGCATCTCACAAGCTTTTAAAAAGGTATTAACTCACATGACACTGATGCATAGGTTTATTCTCTTTCTCCCACCCCAATACCAGTTAATAGCATCTAGATCTTGGCTTCCCTTTCACCTGAGGATAGCAGCAGCTCTGAAGTGTGAGCATTTAATAATAAGAGATATTTAGCATGTCTCCAAACCCAGAACACTTTCCAGCTTTGGATAAAAAGAGGAAAACACTGGTTTGGACTGAAGCCAAGCAGCAGCAAGATCGCTTCTGCCACAAAAGGCAGGCTTTGTGTCGGGAGAAAATGTAAAAGGAAAAAAAGGCATAGCCTTTAACTATTCTTCAAAACATCAAGCTCGCTTAGCATGGAAAGTCTTCAATGTTAGGATTCAAGCGTATCACCTAACATGAAATATGTTCATTGCAATTTCAATTCTTAAAACATGTTGGCACACATATAGAATTCTTTGAGTGTTACAGAAAGCAGAGCCTGGTGTGTGTGGACACACAGAAGCACAAGTAAAAGCTTGGAGAACTGAAGATGATCCATAAAGTATAGGACATAAAGTATGCAGTGAGGAGGTGAAAATACGTAGCAAAGTTGTGAGAAAGGAGGGATTTGCTTTTTGTTAATAATTCTCAAAGTGTTCTCAAGAAGGCATAATTTATTCACAGATCCTGCCCTACACACAGAGCTAGGAGAGCATTAAGAACGGATTGATATGCACAACTTGGTTTAGCTTAAAAATTAAAAAGCTGGTGTCAACGCCCTGATTTCTGATGCGGTCAAGACATGACTAGTAGTACCAAAGAAGTGAAGAACTTGGGCACATTAAAGGCTTTCTGTGAAATTTGACTCTTTTTATTGCCTGGATTCAGTTGTGAGAAGTAACATTTAAAAAGATGGCCTTTAAGAATGTTTTCTGCCAGTTAAGTACAACTAACTAATTATCAGGAACTGCTTGTACCTGTACCAGAAGTTGCATCAGCATTAATGCTCACCAGGAAAGAAATAATCTAAAGGTAGAACAATAAGTTGCAAGGAAACACAGGTGCCAACTCTGGTCCTGATATTTATTGATTTGTATAAAAATGTATACCTCACATTTCCAATACAAATGTATTATATGAGGCAGCTTTCAGCAGTTAAACCCCTGGTCTAAAAATATAACAGCTATCAGCAAAATAAAAACCACAGTTTCACTAGTTGAGAACCACGCATTGCAGCACAGTTTTCCAACTCTATAATTCTATGATTCTATTACAGTATTCTATGATCATCATCACAATCATGGGTGTTGGGGGAGGGGGACCCTTCCCTTCCCCCAGAATGCTAAACTTATTTATTTATTTTAGTGTATACAGACACCCACACATCCAGCTAGTCAACAAGAGGCTTAGAGGGAACTCAAATAGATTTAAAGGGATCTTATTGAGAGTGGATGCCAGATTTAGGAATCTGGATTTTCCTGGGCCAGCAAGCAGTTTAGATTAATGCTATTTGCTTCGATCAATGATGCTGCTTTGCCAAATATTACAAGATTTAGAAACCCTAGAAATACAATGGTGTTATAAATAAAGGAGTTCTGATGTTTTTCTGTGAGGGGCTAAAAGAAGTTGTGGATCATTTTGACCAACACTCTTGAAGACTCCCTTTCTTGTTTAAAGAATGATCCACGGAGGGTTGCCATGGTGTCAAGGTTACTGCGGGTGTGCGAGGCCCTGCAAGGCTAAGCGTGGGCCGGAGTTCCCTGGGCCGGGGGCTGCTGCACATGACGGGAGCAGCCCACTCCATGGGGGCTGGAGGTATCCCCAGTGATGAAGAACAGGCAACAGGAATGGAGAGGAAAACCATGAAAGCTTTAGAGAAGGGGCTGGATCCTTACACATGCTACCACCCAAACAGTATGCTGGGGCAAAGGAAGAACCCAACATAGTCCCTTCAATTACAGACAAGAGGCTTGTGGGCTGCATCTGTGAAGAGGACAACAGCACTGTGATCTGGTTCTGGATGCACAAGGGAAATCCCCAGTGCTGCCCCTCCTGTGGAGCCCATTACAAGTTGGTTGGCTACCAGTTGCCCTGATTTGGCTTTAAAGCTTTGCTGAGCTCTCCATTTATGATTTCTGGAAAATGATCCACTTTGTATTAGTATGTTTTTCTTTATGTTATGAACCCACAAACCACTGCCCCCCTCTCCCCAGGCAGATTCCATTCCCCTTCCCCCGGTGCACACTCACCAACGTCCTGTCAGTCCCTGAAACAAAGTGACAAACCTTGGAGCCATCTGAGAAGATACCATCTTCACGATACCATTGATGGTTCCAGTCAAAGCGCAGAGTCCATAGGTCAACTGTACACCTGATGAGCATCTAATGCACTGCAGTTTATCCCGGTCAGCTGATGGAAATTTGCTGTACTTTTTTTTTTAAACTGTTTTATTAAATTTGCTTAGTAACATAACATTATTATATATATTCTATAAACAAAGAATACAAAACACAATTCATTCATACTACAATGCATACCTACACAGCATTAATATATATGGAAATTTGCTGTACTGATTCACATATTTACATTTTAAAACAGAAGTCCATCAATAAAAGTTTTTCTTGACCTTCAGTGATGATCATGTTACTTTACTATAGTGATGTTGACTGGCTTAAACAAAAGCAGCACATCCTTAACTAAAATAAGCAGCAAATTGTGGATCAAGTCTTACTTAAGGATTAGGTACTGTATATACATAATTTCTCCTTTCAACAAGAAAACTAATTACTCCTATGCTAAAGGAAGAGTTATTGATCTGGATTGTAGAAGTTGGTATAATAAAGAAAAGACCCTTTGTAGCAGCTGACTAAGAAAACTACACAAATTAATGTTGTGTTCCCCCTAAAACAAACAATTACCCAGTGGGATATGACATCAGCTGGCTGTAAACACTTCAACAGCATTTTGAAAATATGCTAATAATTTATCATAACATGATACAGTGATTACAGTAAGCGACCTGAAACAGCTATCATAGTGTGTGTCATTACAGATGCTACTGTCTATTTTTAGTTCAAGTGTCCAACCTTGAGAAAATCCATCCAAACAGTGTACTATACCAAGGCACAATTCCTGCCTAATGACTTTGCATCTTTGTTAAGAGGAAAAGAGTAGCGAAAATGTTATCTGAACAATCCAGAGAGGATGTTCAAACAACTTCAACATTATTTCAAGCATCAGTAGTGCATTTGACAAACGAGTGTCAACAGGTTTTGCCAACAATAATATTCATAACATACATACTACATTTTTACAGTTAGAATGAAATATATATATAAAGCACAGGTCCTGACAACAAAGCACACTGCTGACACAAATAAAATAGTACGTGATGCAGTAGAAATAGTGGTATTTCATGGGTTAGAAATTCTACCTACAGATCTCCCTATTTTAGATCTACACCAGAGATGGGAATCCCTTGCAGATGACTGCAGTGCCTGGAGATAGAAAGTCAGGTTGAGCATCTATAGCAGTGACCAGAGGAAGAATAACCGCTGGGAGGAGCACTGAGAGAAGAAATGCCATGGTACATCTACAGCAGCACAGTTGGCTGCCTTTGTTGGCTTCAGCTGCCACAAAACATGTCTCTCCCCTATTGGTCTCTATTGCCACAGCCGGTGCTGCAACCTTCCAACAGTTTGACTCCATCCCCAAAGGCGCACTCCTCCATTGTTTCCTGAGACAGATGGATGCCAACTCAGGAGTGGGAAACCTATGGCCCTCCAGATCTGCTGGACCACATCTCCCATCATTCCTGACCACTGGCCCTGATGAGACTTGGAGGTCTGCAAGATATGGAGGGTTGCAGCTTCCCAACCAGTGATCTCTACAGTATTGTTGGAAGGGAAAACTCTGAAAGGGAAAAGGAGGACATTGTTGATTTAGGAAACCACAGATTGCCTCGTTACATTGTGGGGAATTATGGGCTAATTCAGTATGAGCTAATGGTGTCTGCTATCTCAATCAATTTCAGCAATACCCCTTCTTTAGGGTTCTCCTCACTGGAGCAAATGGGAGCTTCCCCTCCCTCCCACCATGCTAATACCAGCTGCAGGGCCTTCAATCAAGATTGGGATCACAGCAGGGGTCAAAGATGTGGACTCTCCCACACTCCATGACATTGTCATCATCCAACTTAGTACCTCCTTCACACCGTCATCATTTGTGAATGAAAATCTTGCACTCAAGGGTAAACAGACGAAGAATGCAATGAGCAGTTTGACCCTGAATGTAACAGAACTGCAATAGGAAATCACATTCTTTAATGGGTGTCATTCATATAAAATATGCCTTTCCCATGTCATTTCTGAACACAACATTGCTTCCTCTTGTCCCATGGTGTGAACCTAATGAGGAGATTGAACATTTTATTAGCTGGAAGTGGCTCATCACCTAGATAGCAGCCATTAGTGAGAAACGAAGGGAGAGGGATTTTGAATTCTTTTGTCCAACAGGCAAAATTCCTGATTGCATATAATATTTACAGCTGAACAATGATCCAATTCCCTTAAGTTGCTAGACAGCAGTTATTGGCATAAGGAATTAAAAAGCTGTCAAGCAGACAATAATTCATTGCCTAAAGATGAGTACGAAGCCTTTAGATTATGCCGTCTTGACAACCGTCATGAGATGCTAGCAAGAGGGCATCAAACTGTACTTCTTTAATTAACCCAAGTGGCAATAAACTGCTGCTCATCATTCAGGCACTGAAATAATATACTGCACAGGAATTGTGCTGTAGCAAAACAAAATGTTCCAAGGTTGCCAATGTTTGGATCCTCAAAAAGCAGTAAGCCTGCGTTAAAAATTAAGTTCTGTGCTTCAAACAAAAGCAGGCTGGAAAGAAACTGCAGTAGTATTCGTAATGTCTTATTAAAAAACCGGTTTACTATACAACTAATTTTTCTGGTTGCTGGCTCTTTGTTATGCATGAATATTGTGTGGTCCATTGTTATGTTTATGTGCATTGTAGTAAACAATTTTTTCACCTTTCTCCAGCCCAGGCTGTAGTTGCCCGTTTTACTTCAGGGATTATTATGACTGGAGATGAGAAATATTTAACAAGGAGGGCTGGGTAATAAAGTGCTAAGAAGGATATGTCCCAGTAATAATAATAATAATAATTTATTATTTGTACCCTGCCCATCTGGCTGGGTTTCCCCAGCCACTCTGGGCGGCTTCCATAAAAACCAAAAAACACTAAAATATCATACATTAAAAACTTCCCTGAACAGGGCTGCCTTAAGATGTCTTTTGAATGTCAGGTAGTTGTTTATCGTTTTGACATCTGATGGGAGGGCGTTCCACAGGGCGGGCGCCACTACCGAAAAGGCCCTCTGCCTGGTTCCCTGTAGCTTTGCTTCTCGCAATGAGGGAACCGCCAGAAGGCCCTCGGCGCTGGACCTCAGCATCCGGGCAGAACGATGGGGGTGGAGACGCTCCTTCAGGTATACAGTGGTGCTTTCAAGCAAATTTTGCTTTCCAGGCTCAGGTTAAATGAAATGCTTCCATATATCTATTTACAGTGGTACCTCGGGTTACATACACTTCAGGTTTCAGACGCTTCAAGTTACAGACTCCACTAACCCAGAAATAGTACCTCAGGTTAAGAACTTTGCTTCAGGATGAGAACAGAAATCGTGTGGCAGTGGCGCGGTGGCAGCAGGAGGCCCCATTAGCTAAAGGGGTGCTTCAGGTTAAGAACAGTTTCAGGTTAAGAACAGACCTCTGGAACGAATTAAGTACTTAACCCGAGGTACCACTGTAGTTCAAATAACGCTAATCTACCCTTCTCAATACATGGTGTTAGGAGGTGGGGGCAGTAGGCACAATCTAGCTCCCCCTCTGATCTGATATGTAGTTTGAAAGTCTGCTTTAAAAAATGCCCCTTTGTGGTGAAATGTGGACCTTTGGGGTATAACTGCCTTGATCTTTTATTCTTTACTAAAAACCAGTTTTATCTCCCTTGTTATGTTTTATGTATTTCTATGTATTTGCCTATACCATCAGTTTTTTAAAAAATATAATCCTTGATCTTAGAGATATCCTTTGAGACAGCGAAACCATGATCAACCAGTTTATTGTAGAACAGTGCCAAAAACTCATGTAGCTGAATTTGTAGATGCCACAATTAATCTTTAGGAAAAATGGGTTTTATTTCTATAAATACAAGCTGGTTTTCATTTTCTCCCTATGCTCTTTTGGCTTACTTAAAATTCCAGGAACAACCTATTTAATTAATTTGATCTTGGAACTTTACAGATTTCTGGAATAGTATGTCTCTTGTTGATAAACTATTTTGAGTGGAGGGGGAGAATTTTAAGTTTTCTATGAACTGATCAGAATTCCATTCAGTATATTCATGTGAGCAGCTCAAAGATGAAAACTGAGTAGCATTATTGCCACTCGCTTTTCATTATCGCATCTTATCTAGAGTGTGTTCCTAAATAGATCCGGTAAATTACAGATGGTTACATATAAGTAGGTACTATATGTATACTTTCCTTTAGCTATGACACATGTTTGCCATCTACATGCAATTAATTCTTAGGCTCTCTTATACAAATATTATGAATGCCTACTGTCATGCTTCAGAGTAGCTGGTTGATATTAGGCAATACTTTTACTGATATTAACCCTTTTATTTATTTTAGGGTGTTGAGCCCTGTAAACAAGAACAATTTGAAGAATATGTCTGTTTCTATCTAGAAATCCAACACACAGGAAAGATGGGCGTAACTTGCCACTTTACTTTGTTATGTTTACTTGTTTAAGAGTTTTGTATACAGCCCTTGACATCAGTATATCCCAGGGTGGTTCACAATAAGAAGTAACAATAAGAACAATTCCGTCGTGAAATTGCTATCTAAAAACACAGCCAAAATGCAGCATTCTGTACTAGCTGCAAATTCCGAACCAACATCAAGTGCATTACATGAGTCCAGTCCAGAGGTTACCAAGGCCTGCAACACTATGACTATGCTATTGCTGTTATGGGAGTTGGTTTTGTGTGTGTATATTAATGACTGGTAGGGATTTTGTATGTTTTTAAATGGTATAATGTACCTATGTTATGTTTTTAAATGTGTCTAGAACCTTTATGATGCAACAGTAAACCACATTCTAGTGACTTCAGCCCATACTTTAGATTCTGCTGGTGACACGTTTTTTACGGACACTTACATTTTCAACATAGTTCTCAGATTGCTACTTTCCAGATTTCATATTGATGTTAAATCAAATGCTGATAATGTGCCCTGCAGATGACATTTTGAGTCAACATTAACTTAAAACATTGAAAGTCAAAATACCATATGTTTTCAACACTTCCTTTCAGGGGAAATGTCATAGGTAATCAGCTTTTCATTCATTATAGCATTAAGACCAGGCCAAGAAGTCATGTTGCAGATTTCCAGGTGCAGTGATTAATTAAATCAGTCCTGACCTCTCTGTGTTGCTGTACAAACTTGTCAAGTGACTTACAGCCACCAAGAATCTAGACTGCCACAGGTTACAACTGTTCCCCACCCAACACACTTGTGCAATTTCCACATACAGCCTTAATTTAGAATCTTCCAAGTACAACATGGTTCTCTGCACCCGGGATTGACTCTTCACTATAGAACAAAGTTTATGCATCCAGCTGTGACACTCTACCAGCTTAGCTTATTACTGTACATTTACTGGAGAAAGAGAGAGATGCATGAATGAGTCACCAGTCTAAGGCCTGCAATTTGGAATTCAGAGTTGGGTTTAAAAAGTGGTATTCTATTCTTTTGGACAGTTTTCAGAGACATCATGTGTGACATTGCAAAAACACTGATGGGATTTACTAGGAAGACAAGGATGTTACATAAGGTAAAGGTAAAGGTACCCCTGCCCGTACGGGACAGTCTTGACAGACTCTAGGGTTGTGCGCCCATCTCACTCAAGAGGCCGGGGGCCAGCGCTGTCCGGAGACACTTCCGGGTCACGTGGCCAGCGTGACATCGCTGCTCTGGCGAGCCAGAGCCACACACGGAAACGCAGTTTTCCTTCCCGCTATTAAGTGGTCCCTATTTATCTACTTGCACCCGGGAGTGCTTTCGAACTGCTAGGTTGGCAGGCGCTGGGACTGAACAACGGGAGCGCACCCCGCCGCGGGGATTCGAACCGCCGACCTTTCAATCGGCAAGCCCTAGGCGCTGAGGCTTTTACCCACAGCGCCACCCGCGTCCCCTAGGATGTTACATAAATTACCCTAAAGTTCACATTAGCTAATAGCATTTCATCAGTAATATCAGGTTTAAGTCCATATGATGAACTCCAATATTTCTACACAGCTCAACAGCACAACTAGAGTGTCTGATATTTTATTCCTTACATTTAACCTTGAATATACAGCTATCCACTGTATGGTTTTGGAATATGCATCTTCAGGTTAAACCTTTCTATACAATGGCTTGGTTGGTCTAACACGGCAAGGAAAGTTCAGAGTCAGAAGTAAAGCCTACAATGGTGATCTGGTTGACCAAAATGAAATCATCTTCCCTTTTATGGTTTTTGCATTTTCTTGGACTCACAAAACAGACTACTGAGATGGGACTTACTTTGTCATTGGGACAAACAAGGAGGTCAGCTATCACTGTTCTCAGATTCCCATCAGTAAGTAAGGATTCACCCTCAAGTCTTTATTTCTCGGCATTCATCTGATCTCTCTTAAAGTATCTCTTCTGCAAGGAGCTTTGCATATGCTGAAGCATATGTATGTATGTTACATACGCATGTTATATATCATGTAACTAGCCAGTCTGACTCCATTGTTTTTATTTGTAAGCTTGTGTGCATATACATATGCTTGTGTGTTGAGAGAGTTGCCTTCCTATTTCCACCTAATAATTTTTTAATATATCTTGACATTTGGCTTCAGTGGTTTTAAAAGGCAATTATCTGGGATCCCACACTAAAACCTACCCTTGTGTGCAAAGACAGCACAGCTAAGCTACTTTTTAAAATTCTAATCATAGCTCACAAGGTTCTGTAAGGTTTGGGGCTTTGAAAACATAAATCCAAAGCTTCCCTCTTTCTAAGTCTGGGCTGGTGGAAAAGGTCTAGGAGAGTAAGGTTCATAAACTCACTCACCCAGCTAAGCAGACTGGGGAACAGCATCCCACCTAGTAACAATTGCAATGCAGGGGGGGGGGAGAAGGACTCTCATACAAAAAAGGAGTTGACCAGTAAGTGAAAGTCTCCTCTACAGATCAGTCCATGTAGGAAAAGAAGTCTCCCATCACACATTTGTTCTTGTAAAGACAGCCAGCTCACTTTCTTTCTGGCCCAGACATGCAAGCAAACAGCATCAATAAGAGAACATATCCAATGTAAGTGTTATGTGCTACCCCAGCGGCCCCAAACACACTGGAATCTATTTTGATAAGGCCTGTTTTTGTTATGGTAGAATGCAACCTGACAAGTATTGCAGTATTTGATTATTATTTTTTAAGAAAACCTTGTTTATCATCCCACTCTTACCACTGTAGCAATAGGTCTAGTGCTTAGAAGTCAACAGGATGACACGATTTAATGTTGGAGCACTGGGAAGTCGAGTAATGGAATAGGATGCAAAATATCTGATATATTTTGAGCATTGAGCACCAGATAGTTACAGTGACAAATTGCAAAGGGGAGCAAAGCACAGTGGTACCTCGGTTTTCTAATATCTCCGTTGACAAACATTTCAGTTTTTGAATGCCATAAACCCAGAAATAAATGCTTCGGTTTTCACACACACTTAGGAAGTCGAACATGCCACGCAGCTTCTGCTGAGGGCAAGATCCTGAGGCCTAGCTGTCGGCTATTGAGTTTTCGGTTTTGAAACGTTTCAGAACTCAAATGGTCTTCTGGAACGGATTACATTCGAAAACCAAGGTACCACTGTATTTGATGAACTTCCACAAGTTGTCCCTGATGTTTAAGGCACTGCACATATGTGTATTTAGGTTCAAGGATGGCATTATGATGTATTCTGAAGTCAAGTAAAAGTTGCTAGTTAGAACCTTGCTCCCATAAAACATGACCGCCTGCTGGTGATGGCTTTGTGGACCTCTCTCAGTCCTGCTTGAATCTTAATCAAACATTTCAGAAGTTGCTCATGGCCTCCTGCCAACACAGTGAGGAACTGAGGATGGGGAAAGTTCCAAATGTCTGGAGATTCACTTCAGGGAGGCAGGCAGATATGAAACTTTCCCAGACCCTTGCGCAGACACCACCCTGGCTGAAGCTTACGAAACCAATGAAATATGTTTGAAGCAGTACAAGTAAACCTAAGAACTTCACTGCTGTGGTACTTTAGGGTTTATAAAGCTCCTGTCAATTTTCTAGTCATGGTACAAGAACTATGAAATGCAGGCCCTGTCTGCCAGATTATAAACAAATAGACACAATGACCCAGTCTAAGGGAAATGATGGCTAAGTAAAAATCTTGGTGGCTTCACTCTTAAGGTCCTGCTGCAACTCTGCTATACAGAGCTAAACCATGGTCTGTCTTAGTGTTGTGTCCAAAGCTGAGCTCTTTGTCTGGGGGGAAACAAACCACTCAATAATAAATATTGGCTACAGCTCATGGTACAGGAGTGAGACAAACTATGAGCCCAGATTTGGATGTAAGGCTAAGCTGAATTGTGGCTTGGCTTTGGGTGGCATTATAGCAGCAGAAAGCGAAAAGGAGGAGTAACACAATCATGAGTTTTGCATGCAAACCAGAGCAGTATAAAAACAATGGTGTAGCAGCAAATAAACCAACTACACTTGCAGGAGTTCAAGAGAAATAATTTCTCTTGAACTTCCAGTGAAGTATGTATAGGATTTCATTCCCAAATACCAATTTTAAAATAAAGTTTACATAACGACTATGATTATTATACAACTCTAAAATCAGAGGTTTTGTGTATAGCAGACTTTACAGTCAGATTACTCTGCCTTTATTAGTTGGTTCCTTATATTCAGCAAATCCTTCCCAATAATTTGAGAGGTTTTAATTAATTCAACATACTCCTTCTCTTTTTCTGGATTTATCAGTTATTTTACAGGGTTGTGGGGGGTGTAGATAGGTATAGATATAGGGTAAACCATATTACTATATGAGAACTGAATGAAACTGTGATTCTAAAGCACAAAGGATAGGAAAACAAGTAATCTAAAGGTGTTTGCATTAAAGCTTCTTATTGCTTTAATCATGTATTTTATGAAAGGAATAAATACTCACTAAGGACTTTTTACAAGCCAGAACTGAGAGTCTGGAGAATTAAAACATCAGAGATAGAATTAGATTGCAGTAAAATTGCAACATAAAAACAGGAAGCACAGATAAAATCAAGCAAGCTATTACTTTACCCTAGAATTGCAACATAAAACCGGTAGTCAGATGTATTCACACCACTGAAGGGAATCAGAGCTCAGTTTAAAAGTAACAGGGCACAACTTAGGAAGAGATATTCCAAATGTTTCTAATATTGATTTAGCAATAGTGGACATACTATAAAAGAGATCCAACTTTCCAATAGTCGAAGTCCAGGGAAGAAGAGTTGGTGTATGCACGCCATATTTCAAACTTAGCAATTCCCAGAACCAAAGTTTGAAACTATATCTTGATTATCGACAGTGGATATCAAGAATACTCAGCCCCAACATCCCGACTTGACACCAAAAAGCACAATGTTATTATTACTCTTACTAGTAGTTGCATGTGTTAGCCGCTTTGGACAAAAGAAAAGTCTCAAAGTGACATAACTTAAAATGCAAACAGATAAAAATCAATTTAGAAGCCAAGGCAAAGTGTAGACCAAAATTCCTTAAAGTGCACACCCAAAATGCCACGACAATAAGAGCAGCAATCAAAAATTGTGCTTACCGGTGTTGGGAGTGCAGCCAGAGAGATCTTCTGATGCTCTGCTGAATCAGGTGCCAACCCACCAATCACAGCTGAGGCCAGTGGTTTTTCTTCACAACATGTTCGGAGAAAATCTCCCTGTCCTTCTAAGAAATCCAACTGTCAGGAGAAAAGAAAGCCAAAACACTTTAGAGCATGGATAGACAAACTAAGGCCTGGGGGCTGGATCTGGCCCAATCACCTTCTAAATCCGGCCTGCAGACGGTCCGGGAATCAGCATGTTTTTACATGAGTAGAATATGCTCTTTTATTTAAAATGCATCTCTTGGTTATTTGTGGGGCATAGGAATTCGTTCATTATTTTTTTCAAAATATAGTCCAGCCCCCCACAAGGTCTGAGGGACAGTGGTGGGTAGGCAAACTAAGGCCTGGGGGCCGGATCTGGCCCAATCGCCTTCTAAATCTGGCCCACAGATGGTCCAGGAATCAGCGAGTTTTTACATGAGTAGAATGTATCCTTTTATTTAAAATGAATCTCTGGGTTATTTGTGGGGCATAGGAATTCGTTCATTCCCCCCCCCAAAAAAAAATATAGTCCAGTTCCCCACAAGGTCTGAGGGACAGTGGAAAGGCCCCCTGCTGAAAAAGTTTGCTGGCCCCTGCTTTAGAGCACATGATCAAATCATAACTTTTAATTCAAAATGTACAAAGTCCTCTTCTTTATTCCAGACTCATATAAAGTTAGAATTGTGGCATTCCAACCCTCCACTGGTTGCTGAAAACTTCCTGCTCTGGTGTATTAATTCCCAACTCCCTATCCCCCATCTTCTTCCTCATAACACTAACCAATCCTCCATTCTCTGCATTTTAAACAAAGCTCTCTTATCCAATTGTTAAAGTCTTCTTATACGCCTGTAACCACAAGCAGCTCCAGCCCACACCAGATGAGCACACCTACAAAACTGTGACATCCTATACAGGTTGCAGAAATCAGCCTGAGGTCTTGCATGTCTAACTTTGCTTTGCGCAAGGCCTCACAAAACATCTCTTTCTCTTTCTTTTGGCTTTTAGTGATTGATGGGTTCCACCCAGTTGTCTTAATCATGACATAATCCTTGTAAATATATAAGTACATCAATCAACGGAGCAGTGGTAAATTTTGAAGTGCAGGAGTTTACTAAGACAGCCTCCATAGCTATGCACCTAAAGAAAGTCCAAAAATGCAGGCAGTTGTGTTGGCGATAATGCAACACACCCACCCCATTGACTGAAATCCATTTCAGAGTTTTCTGGAAGTAGACTCCATTGAACTCAGTAGTGCTTGCTTCTGACTACATAGGGTTAACGCAGCGAGCTTTAACAAAATACCTCCAGCTAGCTGAAATTCATCCTTTAGCTTTTCATGAGAAATGCAAGCGATCTTGCAAAGAAGATCTTGCTACCATTTAAACTGTCCCTGAGAAGTACAAGCCGCATAAGAGAAAAGGAATATAGTATCTATCCTCTGCTTGATTGTGTTCCTCATCCTATGACTCACTCCTCTATGCTAATCTGTCACAAAGTAACCTGAATGCCTCATTATCACCTCATTCCCTTGCCAGAGCAAGAAGATCTGTCAAGTACCCTCAAGCAGATTACAGCATCAGCTCCTGCTTTGAAAAAGTCCCAGATGGGCACTCTCCTGTGTCTCCCCTCACTACACATTACCAACATCCATGCAGATCATAGCCACTTAACCTACACATAGCCATAACATCAAACGAGGATCTGATTTTGCTTTCTTTTGTTTGCTTATCACATTAAAATCAACATTAAAATTTCCCATAGTACAGTTATGTTTCAGTACAGCACACGCCTAAGCATATTTATTCAGAGGTAAATCCATAGTATTCAGAAGAAACTGGACGTGACATTAATTGCATGATTATTATTAACATGCATGGCTTTTGTTATGTAAATAACAACCACAGGGAAGCCTGAGCAGTCCTGGGACAATGGGGGATGGTGAGAAGGAGTTTAACTCTTTCTCCCCCTAGCACAATCTTGAAAGATGTTATTTGCATTTCAAGGAAAATCTCCACTACTGGGACTATGGTGAGGAAAGAACCCACCCCACCCCAGTCCTGCGGGTGCTATTTACATACAAAAGCCACACATGTTAATTGCATTCACACAATTAACATCATGTCAAGTTGGGCTGTCAATGGGGCTTGTTCACAAGTAAGAGTGCATCAAACTGCAGCTCAAGCAGAAATCTGGTAGGACTCTGGGCACTAAGCATGCCACTCCCCAAAAGCTGTTGGGAAAACCAGAAACCGCATTCTCCCTCTTTACAAAGGGTAGCAGAAGAAGGGGTCAAAAGGAATGGCCTGCTATCCATGAAATTCTTAAAAAGCCACTCTGCTGCAGCCACTCTCGTGAGTCATGGACCACAGAAAAAGAATCTTTTTCAGCAGTAGAATCACATCATTTTGCTTTTTCCAGCTTGAACTGAATACATTGTTTTAAAAGAAAAATCACAAATGAAGGAAGGATGTCAAATTGGATAAAATGATCCAGATCTGGATATACTTTTCCAATGAAACATTTCAATCTATTCACCTAGCACAAAGATATCTTCTATATTTTCAGCACTGATGGATATCTATGTTATTAAGGGATACCATTTCAGGTTTCAAAGGGGTGTGAAGAAATTGCAGAGTGAAGGCAACACTCAAAGTGTGTTCTTGGATATACTATACAATAAGATGAAAAATAAAAATTATTAAAAATTCAGCACATGTACTGTTTTGTTTTGTTTTACTCTTCATTGGTTGACAATAGCTGTTGCTAAATAGTTGGTCTTAAGGGACTGAAAAATGTGTCCTGAAATGTAGATTCCATCCTCCATTCTATGTTGTCTTTCACTTTTTAAGCATAAGCCAGGAGCAGAACGCACAGTGCAAATAATTACTCAAAAGAGGCTTGCTTATTATGTGGCTGGCTTCCACCGATCCACCACCATCCACAACTCAACTACATTATTGTAAAACCTACACCTTTAAGAACTTTCCAGAATGTTCCAAAACAGGCTTGCCTACATGAAAATCCTTACACATCGTCCCCCATTTCAGGTGTTGACAAATGCTTCAGTCCCCACGTAAAACCTCAAACGGTTTTTCCCAAATAATAAATTTATATATAGCGTGTGAACATCTGAGAACATTCATAGAGTAGCCCTGTTTGCAAGAGTCGAAATGTGTATTTGCAGGGAGTCTAGAGAAATAGGCTATGAGCTGCTTTTGCATTCCTCCGGTTGTGATTGGTCCAAGCATCCATTGTACTTGAGATTCATGTGTGCCAGCTGTCAGTGAGCTTGCCAGGAGATATTATAGCAGCCAGAAGCAAAGCCCAATTTGGCACTGCACAGCTCATATGTTTTTTTTTTCCCCAGCCAACACTGGAGACATAAGGAGAAACTATAAGTAACTATGAAGGTGTAATATTACAGTTTTCCAAAGCTGTAAGGTTCAACATCCCAGGACAAACAAACAAACAAACAGTTGCTGAAGGATTGCATACTGGAATAGACATACATTCACAGCAGTGCATAACACATGTGGAACCCAATTCAATTTGGTTATTCCTTGGCCTTTTTAAAACGCAGCACTGAACACTACAGTTTTATGCATGCTCACCTTCGAGATGAGTGTCAATTACTGTATATACATAGTCCTTAAAGGATTTATCATACTGCATACTTCCTCCTATTTGACACTGCTACACATCTTGTTTTATTTTGTGTATATCTCTTTACTCATTTGAATTCTGCCACTTTGGTTAAGGTACTTTTTATGAGTAATTCATGCTTCATAGCATTGCATTTACATTATTTTTTACCTTCTGTGACAAGGTTTTTATACACAGAAACCAAGCTCTGGCAAGAATGGCCTGTCAAGAATACTAACAGCTTGATAGCTAAATCTTTCTCTCGGGAAAATGATTCATTCAGACAATATAGTCAGGCCCCTTTGGAGAAATATGGAGCAAATGGCAAGCCAGTTTGGTCTACAACCAAGAAAGATTCTGAGCTGATGGCAGTTGTCACCCAGAAGAGACCGTGATACTACTTATAAAATAAACACACCCTCACAAAGGCACCAAATGTAACCTTTTCCACTATTGTTCCAACTACCAGCATAGGTTCATGTCTTTGATTGCTTGCAGGCAAATATTTGACAAAGAATTACGATATATGTATCTTTATAAGTGTGTACATTATATTTATTTATTCTAGTACTTTTAGGTAGCCGTTTAGGACAAAGCATTCCTAAGGTGGCTTCTGTAAAACATTAGAACACAACAACAACATATATGTGATACACCTATTTTGCGATCTCTTTACATCTTTCAAAAAACTACACACCTTTAAAACAACTGTATCATCCAAGAAGAGTAACAGCAACAATAGCAACACACCATTAAAATCAGTTTAAGCACATAAAACATTTTTAGCATATCTTTAAGAGAAAGCAACGAAAACCTGTTGAAATACCTGTATTGTTTCTGAGCCATCTTCAAAAGTGGCCTCATAAAACCTGAATGTCCAGCAGCTAGCCTGGATGTCAGTTGTTCATGAGTAACCAAGACTAGATCTGCTCTCGGCTAGACAGGTCATAGCTGGCATACCAACCAAAGCTAGGGGGAATGACCAAGCTGTGACTTGGCCCTTCAGGGGAAGTGCAACCCTGTCCAAGACCAGTTGCAAACCTCCATCCAGATTAGTCAGGTTTCCCACTGCATCTCTATCTTGTCTCAATTAAGCCTCAGCTTGTTCGCCCTCATCCATCCCCAAACCGTCTCCAGAAAGCAGTTCAAGAGTTCAACAGACTCCCAGGAATGAGTGGGTGAAAACAAGAGGTAGAGATATGAGTCACCCACATATTGATGACACTGCAGCCCAAAGACAGGATTATATATATTGTATATATATACAACACAGATGTTTAAACTGGTTCTATAACTGCAGATAAATTGTAAGAGACAAAACTCTTAGCAAAACCCACAGTAGCTACAGTCTCCCTGGTCCAAAATGTTCTAATTCAAAATGAGAATATCTCTACACTGCAAGAGAAATTCATATCCAACTTTCCTGGCCTCCAGTTGAACCCCGTGAATCAGATGATGGAACAAAACATGCCACAGCATATGGGAGCGGGGAGTGTTTCTTTGAACTCTTCCTTTGCATTTTTTACCAACCTAAACCAAAGTCTTCAGGACCTACCGTAATTATTCCAAAGGGATATTTACTTGTTGTTCAGCAGCAAAAGCTTCAGCAGAAAAGAGGCTACTGTTTCTCTACCCTCTTCCCACCAGAAAAAAGAAAAGAAAAGTGAGAGTCTCACAGAGGTGAAAAAACTCACTGAACGCGGACAGCTGTAACAAAAATTTACTTGGCTCTGAGATATTTTCAATCAAGGTTCTTTATTGAGGGACTCTGAAGAGACTCGCAACAAAGGACCGATGCTCATACATCAAGAGGTATTCTGTTGAGAAAGCGGTATATAGATTTTGCTTAAATAAATAAATAAATAAGCAATGCCCTTTTTCAAATGAGCAACATTATGTAGAATTCTTAATATGGCCATAATAAAGATTAGACTAGATTGTTGTCCTCTTTGGTTTATATTAAAATTGCACTGAGAGGCGTGCTAATTTAATAGTCTGCATAGATAACTTTTTTAAAAAATGTGCTAAGGGTATGTGCTGCAGAATAAGGGCCAGAGCTTATGTGGTATGTAATAAACATCATCACAGTATAATTGATTTAAGCAACCCAGGGACTTTGAGAAGAAAAATAAGATTATCTTTTAAATTATAAATAGTCCACTAATTACCTCTGTCTTTAGATTATCTTTATACAAATCTCATAAAGAGACTGTGATATTTCCCTCGTCTGCAAGAAATCAAAGTGGCCCATGCAACAATTTGCAAGGAAATTATATACTTAAGGTAGAACCAGCCGTCCTACCCAAAGGGATCTGTTAATAATTATGCAAATTCTCTCACCTCAGTATGCACATATTTGCGTAAAATATGTCTTGCTGCTATGCATATGATAACGTTTAATGCAGAACAGTTTAAGCAATATAATAAAATGGTAAAGCTTAATGATTCCGAACGTATAACTCAATGACCAAATATAATGGCTTGTATCAATGCAATAGTAAATTCCTATACCCTCTAAAGAGCTGTCAGCTTAATTTGTTTATTTCACACAGTTGATAACTTGCTTGCAATCCTGGCTAACTAGATTTCAAATGGATAGCTGCCTACAGCAATTATTTTAATAAAAGCTGAACATCTTGAGGCAGGGGAAACAATTAAGAGGGTGCTTGCTGGCCTCCCTGTATTTCAATCACTCTAAATTCCTCACTTTGTCCCACAAAAACATGCTCTTCTTCAGTAATTTTGCCCTGCTTGTGATGGCGGACAACAACTAAACCGGAGAATGAAACTGTTGTTTTAATGAAGGCATTCAGGAATGTCTTCTCTTTCCCCAGTTCCACAGCATTTAGGCATGTGCCAGACCATTAGCGCACTTAGCTCAGTGTCATCTACCCTGATTGGCAATGCCTCTCAAGGATTTCACACAGGAGTCTTCCCCAACTCTGCCAGAGATGTCAGAGGTTGAATCTGGGACCCTGCACTTACAATGGATGTGCTCTGTCACCAAGCCCATCCCTTCCTCTTCTGTATGTTGTTGCAAGGAACATAGCAGTCAGAATGGCAGAGAAGTGCAAAAGAAGAATGAGTGAAAATGCAAGGGGTATACAGTAAAATGTATGCAGGATTAGCAGAGTGCCACCTGGAATAGAACCAGGAATTCTCACTGCTCTTTGCAGTTGCCCCATGTGGAGAGCCACTAGATCTGTGGTTAGTGCAGTATTCTCAGGATCCAAACTGCGCTGACCTTTGGACTTTCCTAGACAAGGTTTCCTGGGCTGAGCAACGCCAAGCAATACATTCCAGCTTGATCCAGCCAAAGCGAAGAATGTGCGAATCAATGAATACGGTATGGACCATTCTTCAACTCTCACCCATTGAAATCAGTTAAAAGGGCTTAACTTGGTCTGAATTGTAAATTTTGTATTCTCCCGCACATACAGTGTTATCTTGGGGAACATGACCAAGTTATCTCAGTGACAAGGAGGACTGCATAAAGGTAAGCGGGTGTTTGCTTGGGGTGTCATACGAACAAGCGCAACTTGCAGTTAGACCCACGCATAGGTGATGCCTACAAAAGAGTGAGGCTTTTTCCTCAATAACTGGTGCCTGGGAGTGGGGAATGGCAGTGGGGTGTTAAGAGGACAGGCCTAGATACACTACGTGGCCAGCCCTTCATCCCGTAAGCTAGGATGAAATAAGTGTTGCAGTAAGATTCAACTGCCAGTCTACTTGGCTTCTGCACATGTGCACCATCTGGTCCATTGTCTCCGGCAGCCAAGCTTGTGTTGGGCCAGCTCTGACAGCCCCACTGCAAAGCTGCTGAAAGCGGGTTGACCAGGGTGGTGGTCAATGTGGACTGAACTACAAGGGTTGCTTGTGGTGAAACACAACTTCCAAGCCCAGCTCAGCTAGCAATACATTCAGTCCACATTTTCAGCTCACCAACTTGAATTGTGAACAAGCCCTCAACCGCCATTTTAGCTTAGACAGCAGGAAACATCGCTCCCCAGGAGTCATCAGTTCAGCTTCAAACTCCAAAGCAAAAATGTGGCTAGTAAGCACTCGCTGTGGTTTCATGCAGCATTGTATTGAAGAGCCTTAAATCTGTCTCGTACGCAGCTTTTGGACTTTAGAGCAGATCTAAAGCAGCTAGATTCAGGAAGACCTGGCAACATATCAGCATGCAAAACCGTGTACATTTTAGGGTTAAAAAACTGAACTAATTTCTGTAGGATCTCTTTTTGGTAAATTATTCAGCACCATTTAAAACTGCTCAACTGCCAGATTGTACAATCCCCAATGTAACTTTTTGTTAGAAAACAAATGTTTAAAGACAAGCTTGGCTGCAGAAAGTGCTAATGAACTTGCATCTGGTTGGGAGAGGCGTAGCAGCAGGAGCAGAGGGCAGAGGAGATAACGAAACCCTTAACAAGGGAGGCATCAAGTCATAAAAACAGCAACACTTATAAATGACTTCTTTGTTAGCCACAGTGCTGCAGCCCCATCATCTGCGTAGCTGGAGCAAAATGTTGCTGAGAAGGTTGTAATCAGGCTGTTACAGACTGTTTTCACAGCTCTTCATAGGACTAAAACAGCAACTGGAGAATCAGGTTCTGGCATCAGATCTTAGCCTAAAAATTTACAAACACCCGATGCAACTGTGATGTGAAATAACAAGTACCTGCATGTGTGAGGATGAAGAAACAATTTATGGATAACATCCCTGCCACTGTCCTAAGTTCTGAGACTTCCACACTGTTCTACCCTATGTATTCTCATTAGCCATCCCATTCCCTAGACAGCGGTATGGGGTGGGGGAGAGAAGCTTGAAGCTTATGCTGCCCCCTCACCCCACAAACAGATTTCCTCATTATTTCCAGAGGGACAGCTATCTTTGTCTCTTGCAGCAAAAGTGGAAGAGTCTTGTGGCATCTTAAAGAGGAGCAAATTGGTTACCTCATACATTTTTCTGGATCGCTTTATCAGATGCATGGTGCTGTCCTCAGTTGCAGGTAATTGTACCTGTGGTGTGTGTGCATATCTATATGTAGGGGGGGAGGTTGTAAGCAGAGAAGTCAGAAGGAGATGAAAGCCAGAAAAATAAGGACAGTGATAATTACCATACCTTAGTAACAGTAGCTATTTACAAAAAGAACAACCACAAAAAACATTTTACAATAGAGACATCCTGGAATTGTAAGCCAATTGACACATGTAGTGTGATCAAAATCCATTGTGGAGATTCAATCTGCAGCTGATGGTGCTGAACCTCTTGATGTATTGTAATTCAGCAGCTTCCCTGCTGCTGTCTCCCTTTGAAGATCTTTTGTTCAAAGAGGGCCATCTTAAGATTAGTTACAGAGTGTGTGCTGGCAGGCTGAAATGTTTCCCCACTGGCTTTCCATTTCTGAAGACACATTTGTTGCCTCCTCCTTCTGGATATCTGCATTTTACAAAAACAGGCCAAAGGGCATTGTTGGCAAATAATTGCTTACATGTCATCCTTAGATGCTGTGGAGGACGTTATCAGGTCCTGTAATAGTGCTGTCAGGGCAGCTTTCTGGGCAGAGCTGGCATCCGGGTCCATAACTCTCTTGAGTGTCATGTTGTCGATGGTAAATAGCAGGTTTAGGTTAAGAGGCTGTTTGTTGGTAAGTTTTACCCTCTTTGGATTTTTAATTGGATTTTTAAAATGGTTTGTGCTGTGTATTTTCCACCTTGGATAAAGGGCAGGTAAGAAAAATTATGAATGAATGAATGCAGGTCTGGCATCCAAGGCCTGTTAAAAGGAAATGTCATTGTCCAGGACAGACTGTAAATCATTGATGGTACAGCTGAGTGGTCTTAACCGTTGACTGTAAATTACAAGTGGTGGTCATTTTCTCTTCTAGGTCTGTTCTGCAGAAGATTGTTCCTGGGTACCAATCTGACCTTGCTGGCCTGTTTTTTTCACTTTGTTTGGTGGGCACTGTAGATTTCATCACAGGTAATCTATAACACAGTTGTCACAATCTAATGATAAGGAGTTCACATGAAGCATGTATACAGACAGTTAGAACCATAAAATGTGTACAGTCTTCTGTTTACTGTGTACCATACTGTTAAAATTCTTTATGGAAAAAATACTAATATTTTATGATTTTTATGATTTGTTTGTTGCTGAATTAAATTTTATTCTGAAAAGTCATGCAAGGTGAAACTTTTTTTCTAGTGCATATATTGTAATCCCTTACACACAGCTTGCTCTTTAATTAAACAATTAAAAACAATTTTGAACGCAGAAACAAAACTGAATCCAATATAGGCACAGACTGGGATAAAGATCTCCACTTAAAAGGCTTGTTGGAAAACAATGGACTTCAATTGGTGAAGAAAAGACAATAGAGATGGTGCCTGTCTGATATGTAACTAGGTAAAAAGGTAAAGGGACCCCCTGACTGTTAGGTCCAGTCGCGGACGACTCTGGGGTTACGGCGCTCATCTCGCTTTACTGGCTGAGGGAGCCGGTGTTTGTCCGCAGACAGCTTCCGGGTCATGTGGCCAGCATGACCAAGCCGCTTCTGGTGAACCAGAGCAGCGCATAGAAACACCGTTGACCTTCCCACCGGGAAACACACTTTTTGGCATGCTTTCGAACTGTTTGGTTGGTAGGAGCAGGGACTGAACAACAGGAGCTCACCCCGTCACAGGGAATCAAACTGCCGACCTTCTAATCGGCAAGCCCAAGAGGCTCAGTGGTTTAGACCACAGCGCCACCCGCGTCCCTAGACTAACTAGAGGGAGCTCCAAAGGGAAGGTGCCACTACACTAAAGGCTCAATTCCAGTATCTTGCAGAACAGACCTCTTGATGAAATGATATGTGCAGTAGGCCCTCTCCTATGGAGAACAGTGATGGTATCCTTTGATAATCCATGGCACATCCTATATCCTCAAACTACAGATTGATGCCATCTTTGCTAGCTAAAATTATGCCATGTTTAAGATACTCTCTAACATCTCACTCTAACCTCTTTCCAAGCTCTTACTCTTGTAAAAATGTTATAAAAAGAAATATTTATTATTTTGAACAAACTAATACTGAGTTATGTTTAAATCTGAGGGAAGGAAACATTGCCATCTAAATATAATATGTTATGCAAAATGATGGCAAAGCCACAAATATTCAAAACTTGGACCTTGAATCTTTTTGCTTCCTTAAAAAGAAAATGCTTCAGAGCTGAAGGGGATAAATTGGCACAGGTTTTTGAGCAAGACTGCAGGGAATATTAATAACAAAACATGTAATTAATAGGACTACTATAAATTAAGTTATCCCCCATCAAATGTCTTAGCAAAAACACATGCATAAAAACAATACACCTCGGCCACATTTTAAAATGGCTGAGCTCTAATGTACGCAGCCAGCTACATCTGTTATTTTTGTGCCATGTTCCAATCCGTACTGGTGATAAAAGACTGTACAAGACGTAGTAAATTACTGTCTTTTTGATAGGAAACACAGATCCGAAATACCAGTCTGCCAAGGAACAAAAGCTCTATAGAATCTAAGGAACTATTTTGTAAGCACTTCAACCATATGCAGATAAAGTACCTGAACAAAAATGATAGGAGCACATCAAACTCTAGGACGGACGGCTTGTGGAATTTAAGTTGTTCGAGATCACTTAGGTAAGGGGCAGATCACTTATGTAAGGTATTCCAAAAGCAGGGGTGGGAAACCTGTGGTCCTCCAAATGTTGCTGAACTTCCACCACCCCCAGACAGCATGTTCAGTAGAAATTATGGGAGTTATAATTCAACCACATCTGGAAGACCCCAGGTTCCACCCTAGCCCTGCTTTTTTCAAAGGAGCTGCCTTCATTCCCGAGCATTGCAATCCCATGATCAATGTTGCTTGTTTCAAACGCTACAATATTAAAGTGCCCTTCATTTCTGAACTGCTTAGTTAGCAGAACTCAGGTATTCACAGGAGTGACTGAATGGTAGAACAGTCCCTCAGAATATATATATATTTAAGGGTGTGTGTACAAAATGCAATTATAGACAACTGCAAACTTGTTTAATTTTTACATATGACAACTCACAGCCTGTGGTCTAATAACTTGGCAAGTTTATCCCACAGAGACGGACTGTTTGCTCCCTGCCCACACTTCACAGTTGGATTACTGGCTGCCTCTGAATCTTCCCACCACCTCCACTCTCCAAAGACAAAAACAAGAGCTGCTAAGAGGAAACAGATCCACTAAGTCTCCATTGACCATTTAGTCAGATTTCCCTTCCATTGCCTGAGTTTGAACTCAGCCTTGTCTCAGCCTGGCTGAGATTTTAGATCCTGCTCCCTTACATTAAGAGCTTCTCAACAGGAACCCTACTAGATCAGGCTGAGGGTCCTTCTAATTAAGCATCCGATTTCTAACAGAAACCAGCCTGATACCTGTAGGAAGCATTCAAGCGGGTATGAAAGCAACATCCCTCCCTGTTTTATTTCCTGGTGCTTAATGATAGACTACGTCTGAATATGAAGGTTCCGTTTAGCAATCAGAATTAATAGTCGCCAATAGACAAATGGCCCCATTTGGTGCAGAGCTGTCATTTCGAGATGTATATACTGGTTACTTAGAATTTGTTTTCTATGAATACTTGAGTGGTTGTCTGTTTCCTCTGTTTACCACTTCTGTACTTTTGAGAAAAACTGGCAAAGCCACTTTTGGAAAGTGCTACATAAGTGTTCAGTTTCATGACTCCTGCAGATGTAAAGAAGAAACCTAGGCCTTAATCCCTTCACATTGCTGTGAGAAAATGTTTAAAATAGGAGGTTAAAAAGAATCACTTTATAGGAAGCGTTTATGCATGCTGTTCGAGAAAATGCACTTGTTGTCTCCTGATTCTTTTTAAGGTAAAGATTATTCTTTTTTAAAAAATGTCAGTACAGTGGTACCTTGGTTCTCAAACAGCTTAGTTATCGAACAAATCAGCTCGTGTTCCTGTTTGCGAAAGTTTTTCAGAAGCTGAACATCCGACGCGGCTTCGGCTTAAGTGCAGGAAGCTCCTGCAGCCAAACGGAAACCACACCTTGGTTTTCAAACGCACCTTGGATTCCCAGAATGGATTAAGTTCAAGAACCAAGATACCACTGTACACTGCTTGCATTGTGTAATTAGTAAAACCTACTTGAAACTTGTTTTAAACAGATCTACTTAAAGTCTTCATTGTAATTTGATGTTTTTAATGATATTTTTAGGGATATCTTTGTGAATTTTGTTCTTATATGTTGTATTCCACATGTATTCCACATTTTAAATGAAAGTGTGGATTATTCATTCATAAATTAAAAAAAAACACCAACTGTTTTGTTTTAAAAATAAAAATAAAAACCTTTCTAGCATATGATAAGCAAAACTGCCAATATTTATTGACTTTCTTAACTATAATAATTCCAGGTCATGCTTATTTTCTGGCCTGACTCCTTCTCACTCTTCACTACAGACCATTTAAAGCACATTCAATGCAAATGTAAAGTAAATAGCTTCCCCCAAAGAATACTGGGAACTGGAATTTGCTAAGAGACTTTAGCTCTATGAGGGGTAAACTACTATTCCTAGGATTCTTTTGGGAAAGCCATGTGCTTTAAATGTGCAATGGATGTGTTGTAAATCTATGGTGTCAATCTACACAAAGTCCCTTTGCTGAGACAGAACTGAATCTTGTAATAACTCATTTTATCTCTTCATTCAGGTGCATGGGTGTAGCCGGGGGCAGGTTTTATGTTGTGGGGGGCAGAACTGAGCTATCTGTGATGCGCTTGGTCAGTTATTTAAGTATTTTTTATTAATTTACTTGATTTTGGGGGGACAGTTGCCCCCCTGCCCCCCCCTTGGCTACACCCAGGTTTGTGTGGCTGTGTGTATTTGTGGCTGAAGATAGAAAACAGCACATCCGTCACCCTGAATGTTCATATTGATTTCTAACTGCAGTTTTATCACTTCTTTTATTCGTTACTTTGAATTCTATGGAATTGCAATTGTTACAACGGTCAGAACAATCATTACGTGGTCTACCCAGACCCTCAGCAATTTTCAAATTGTCCATGGGGGAAAACATCTGGGAGCAATTGAACTAGGTGGTTAACTTTACGACAGTTACTTTAAATACAAATGTTTACAATATTTGGTTACTGTCATTTTAAATGGTACATCAAATACAAAAGAGGGCTGCTGCAACTAAGAGGATAGTTATGTGACTTTCAGTTCCTTTCCCTTATAATAGAGGAGGGGGGCTTTTTTTGGCTCCATGGGCCAGATCCTTATTAAGATCAGTTTCCTTTCCTTCTTGCTTTTCCATCTAAAAATGTTTCTGTGCCTGAAAAACTGACTTAATAAAAATAATCTATACAAAAGAGTACCAAAAAAATCATTTTTCATGTGATCAGGGCAGAAGGGCAGAAATCTGTTGCGTGGTTTTTCTTTGATTACTGACGGAATTATGTAACACAATGGACATGAATGGGTATGTATGTATAAATAATAGCTTGTAGACCACCTCCCAGTCGCAGCTGCCTGGAACACTCCCTTGACTATTTCCCAACATTCCATACTAACAATTATTATTATTTATGTTGAAATACTGCATGACGTATTTTGCCTCCCACCCCAATCCTCACATTTTTCCTAACATGAAGAACCAAAGGAAGAATGGGGCAAAGGCAATAGATGAAAATCCAGCAAGTTACCCACAATGGAATCCAACCAAAAGCAAGAGAAAGAGGATTAAGTTGTTCTGACTAAGTTCAGTATCTTTTATTTCATTGGCATTTAATCATGACTAACTTTTACTGGATTGTGCCCAGGGAAGAGTAAAATCAGTTAAAAGGAGATGACAGACTAAGAGCCAAGAAGATCAATCATAGGACAGAAATCCCAGGTGATCCCATAAAGGACATCTTTCTCCTTAATATTAGTTTCCTAGTTTCCGTAGATATTTTTTTATGACTGGAAACAGTAAAGTTCATAGCTTTTCAATGCAGTAAGCAAATGTGAACTCTGTTCCAGATGCCAGAAGTAATTTATTATAAAATAAATAAGCAAACGTGTCCATGAAGTGACAGACACATCAAATTTATAACACACCATCATCTGCTCTCTGAAAATGGAAAACTAATTTATGCCTTTTTGTCACTTGCTACATTCTTCTTTACTTTCTTAACTTCTGGTGAAGTAAGGTCTTGCCAACATCTGTAGAGGAAGCAGATTTAAACCATTCTCTCCCTGCTTCTGAAAACCAATGCCAGAGACAGCTTAAATACTTTCATACGGTACACGTCCACTGTGTGTGTCTTGGGCCCATGCAAGTAAATAAAGCAAAGTGTAAAATCATGATTCATGTCTATTTCTTTCTTAAATCTGTATCTTTGCTTTGTTGCAAAGCAGCCAGATTTGTTCTCTGGGAGTTTGATGGTTGTTCCTTCTGAATGTGCAAAATGACAAAGATAAGTGTAAGGAGCTGTGATATGCTGAACATTTTGCAATGCTTGATTGTTACTACAAATATTCCTGTTTCAGAGGATGCTAAAATATTCACACTCCAAAAACCGACCTTCCACTCCTACAAATGTTTGCATCTATTTGTCTCCTGGTGTACAGATGCAGTGGTGCAATTTTGCCCTACTTAGAATAATAGAACTGTAAGGACCACGAGGGCCACCTAGTCCAACCCCCTGCAATACGGGAATATTTTTGCCCAACAATGGGCTCAAACCCATGAGCCTAAATTAAGAGTCTCATGCTACCCCGGTGGCTTTGAAACAGTTTCTTCACTATAGGATCCCAGCCAGTGAGGGATCATATAGTAAACATCTTGATGTTATTGTACCCTGTGGGTAGTCAAATTTGCCTATATGAACAGTTTAAGCATTTGTTTCATTTTAATGGATTTTTATTGCATATTGTATGTTATCCTTGCAAATTGCTTCGGGACTTCTTTTGTGCAGAGCAATACATAAACTGACTAAATCTAATCCAATCTAATCTATATGTCACTTTCACTGAGAGTAAACAAAGTGTCCCATTGCCCTCACTCTAAATGTGGGAGAAGATGGAACATTTCCTCATTTCCAAGGCTGATGCTTCCTCCCTTGTCACATTGCACTAGTGTTTTCATTGATCCTCAGCGCTATGCCCCAGTCCACCTCTAGCTGTGTGTAGAGGAAATATAATATAGAGAAAACTGCAGAATCAGATGCACAGCTGAATGAATATACAGTCATACCTCGGGTTGAATGTGCTTCAGGTTGAGTGCATTACTTCTGGGTTTCGCCGCTCGCTCATGTGCAGATGCTCAAAATGACATCATGCGCATGCGTGGAAGGGGCAAAATGCGACTTGCGCATGTGCAGACGCGCCGTTGCGTCTTACATTCCATTCAGGATGTAAATGGGGCTCCGGAACGGATCCCGTTCGCATCCCGAGGTACCCCTGTACCTAGATAAGAATGTGTGATTGGGCTAAAGTGAAGGAGCAGTTTCCCATTTGCCTTAGCAGCAGGGCCCCTTTTTCCCAAACATCAGACTCCTTGCAAACAAACAAACAAACAAACAAACAAAGCTGCCCAGGAGGACTCCCCTGCTGTGAGTACCTGCAGGTCCTGTCCCTGCCACTCACCACCTGGCCCAGGGCAGGGCCTGACAGGCCTCATAAGGATGGCTGCCACTGCTGCTGTTGCCGCCCAGGAGAACTCAGAACAGCGCAGAGGTCTTTTTTTAAAAAAAAAAAAATCTTTTTTACCTTTTTTAATTCTTTTTGGTGTGGGGGGTGGGATGGATGTTTAGTTGGGTTTGGGAATTTGTTTATTTCACATCATATGTAACCAATATATGAAAAAGACTTTACAACCCAAGAAAAGTAACAATGCACGTACTTTTGTAAACAAAGAAAGTCAGTATGGTGTAGTGGTTAAGAGCGATAGACTCCTAATCTGGGGAACCGGGTTTGCGTCTCTGCTCCTCCACATGCAGCTGCTGGGTGACCTTGGGCCAGTCACACTTCTTTGAAGTCTCTCAGCCTCACTCACCTCACAGAGTGTTTGTTGTGGGGGAGGAAGGGAAAGGAGAACGTTAGCCGCTTTGAGACTCCTTAAAGGGAGTGAAAGGCGGGATATCAAATCCAAACTCTTCTTCTTCTTCTTCAATAATAATTGTTTTTTTTTTTTTAAAGAACATAGTCATCATGGTCAGTAGTGCCAAGTCCTAAAAATGTTTACTGTTTACCTTTTTTAATGAAAGCATGTCAGTATCAGCTGCAGTAGGAATAGGAAAAGTTCAAAAAGGTTAAAATAGTTTGAGAATGGCCTAGAATTGATCTTTTTAAAATTGAGAAGTTAAATTGTCACTTTTCTTTTTTGTTGTATTCATTTCAAAGAGCTTTTTTGTTCAGCCATACAGCTGAAGTACTCTACAAAGCTAAGGTGTGCTCCACAAATAAGGCCTTTAAGGAAATATGAAACTGCGGTAAAACCACAGCATCCAGTAACATAGCGTTTTGAGTATATTTTTGTGGCAGAATAACAGCACAGAACTATCAGATCAGCTAATAAATTAGTTTGTACTGGACAGCTCTTCACATACATGCCTACATGCCAAATCCAAGATTCGGAAAGTCTAGCTCAAAGGACCTCATTGTGGCTTCAGTTAGAGATTCTTAATATGCAAAATCTGTACCCTTATCGTGCTTTGAGACCTTCTACCTACAATGGCAAGGTCATCACTGAATCGCTTGCTATTGATGAACTAAAACTGGAAAACAGAGTTTATGGATATTTCATATCCTGCAAAATCCTTCCTTGGCAGTGTCCCACTTCTTTGCAGAAGGGTGCAGAACTGTATTTGTTTGTATGTTGTTTGTTGCAATAATAATAATAATTTATTATTTATACCCCGCCCATCTGGCTGGGTTTCCCCAGCCACTCTGGGCGGCTTCTAACAGAATATTAAAATACAATAGTCTATTAAACATTAAAAGCTTCCCTAAACAGGGCTGCCTTCAGATGTCTTCTAAAAGTCTGGTAGTTGTTTTTCTCTTTGACATCTGATGGGAGGGCGTTCCACAGGGCAAGTGCCACTACCAAGAAGGCCCTCTGCCTGTTTCCCTGTAACTTGGCTTCTCTCAGCAAGGGAACCACCGGAAGGTTCTCAGCACTGGACCTCAGTGTCCGGGCAGAACAATGGGGGTGGAGATGCCCCTTCAGGTATACTGGACCAAGGCCGTTTAGGGCTTTAAAGTTCTGCACCAACACTTTGAATTGTGCTTGGAAACATACTGGGAGCCAATGTAGGTCTTTCAAGACCAGTGTTATGTGGTCTCGGTAGCTGCTCCCAATCACCAGCCTAGCTGCCGCATTCTGGATTAGTTGTAGTTCAAAGGTAGCCCCACAAAGAGTGCATTGCAGTAGTCCAAGTGAGAGATAACTAGAGAATGCACCACTCTGCGGAGACAGTCTGCGGGCAGAATAATGCTGGGGAAGAAGAAAAAGGAGAGGAAGTGGTAAACTTATATTCTTATACTTAGTGCTTATGTGGGGGGTTTTATGTCAGCATCATTTGGGTAGGTTCTTTTTCTGTTTGTTCATTATGTTTCCTCGATGGTGAAAGTGGTTGGGTGGGGACCCCAGGGCATGGTTGGTTGTGTTTAGTTGGCTGCAGTGAGATTTGTTTGCGTGGGGTGGGGAGTTGTTGGGTCAAGTTCACTCCTGACAGGTTCACTCCAGTGTCTGGGAATTGCAGGTGGGCAGAATGCTGTTGCACTCAGGTTCTATTTGTAGGCTCCCTATCTGGTTGGCCACTGTGATAATAGGCTGCTGGACTAAATGGGTCATTGGCTTGATCCAGTAGGGCTCATCTTTCCTTACGAGAAGCACTAGGCAAGGTGACTACAGCCACCACCATCTTTATTCCCTTCAATGCTTCTGGGCCTTGTTCCTAAAGTACATAACATCAGGGTTCAGTAGAATTACTGGTAGTGGGGGACACTACAACTGCCTCATCTTGCACTTTTTTTTGCACCAGACTGAGTACTGGGCAGCCAGAACTGCCCACCCACCCCATTTCCTGATAAGCTCTCTTTCGTGAGGATTACAATAATATTACTGAGGGCCGCCCCCTCAAAATTGATACCAGCACTGAGTAAATATATGTCAGTTCCTTTAGTACTCAGATTCAAGAATAACAAGGCCAACAGAAACACTAACAATAGCTAATACCAACATGCACCTTAAATGCTCTCTGAATATTTTAAAGCTCAAGTAGGTAGATGCATCTGTTTCAGAAATTCCCACCTATACAGAAGTGAAAAGGTGTGAAAAACTAAAACGATGATATAACACTTATCTCTCACTTGTTATTGAAATTAAAATGGACCACATCTAAAACAAAGCGCAGCCCTACAAGCTTTATGCTCGGATAATGTAATTCAGCCATAGTCTTATAAGTAAAAGTAAATAAAATTAAATGACGTTTTCCCTCAGTTTGTTTGGGAAGCGTGTTGTCAAATTATGCACAGCACATATAAAACGTTTTACAGTGGCAATTAGAACATATATCAAAGCTTAACTGAAGAAAATGGGGGATCTCTATATTTACTTCAGTTAGATTAGATCCAAGGTGAAGATCGTTCTATTAGCTTCCCCTCTGTATGAAGAGAGGGGAGGAAATGTGTATCCAGTTTTTCTGTTTGTCTTACTCTCTGTACACTGACCAATCCACAATATTACAATTCCTGGCCAATTTCTGGCTCATTACTGGCCTCAGTAAGCAGAAGCAGCTGTGATACTTATAGTTTTGTGATCCTTCACCTCATGGGAAACGTAACATAGCAAGCCATTTAGCTGATCTCCACTGCATTTGGACAAGCAAAACAATACAATCAAAGTGGGAAGATTCATAGAGTTGAAACACTTTCAAAAGTGAGTTGTATTTGTTTTCTCAAAAGGAAAAATAAACTTGGGCTCAGTGGTTACAGGCTGGAGGAGTAGTTGGTGTCAGTCAAATATGTATTATCTAACCAGTTAGATAATTACAAGTAGAAGCTAGTGACTCCGAAAGAATTAGGATTGCATAAATCTTGATAATCTTCTAAAGCTAATCCCATCACAGCTTCACTCACTTCTCCCTGACCTATCCAGAGCTCCTTCTGCCTGCCTGCACCACTTACACAAATCTTTCCTATCAACCGTGATAAACAGAACCTCCATGTGCAAATGCAGTATACCCCTGAAAACCAGTATACTGCATCTGTAAGCACTCTAGTATTTGGCGGGAAATCTGCTCAAAGCCAGAAACTGAGTTCAAGACAGAAATGTGGTGTGAAAGCCAATTCCATCAAACCACTCCTTCAGTCTCACATCTCCTGCTGCAAAATCCATTTTACTGATGCTAGGGTGGCGCTGTGGTGTAAACTGAGTCTTGGGCTTGCCGATCAGAAGGTCGGCGGTTCAAATCCCAGTGACGGGGTAAGCTCCCATTCTTCAGTCCCAGCTCCTGCCAACCTAGCAGTTTGAAAGCACATCAAAGTGCAAGTAGATAAATAGGTATCGCTCCGGTGGGAAGGTAAACGGCGTTTCCGTGCGCTGCTCTGGTTTCGCCAGAAGTGGCTTAGCCACATGACCTGGAAAAACTGTCTGTGGACATACGTCGGCTCCCACGGCCAGTAAAGCAAGATGAGCGCCACAACCCCAGAGTCGTTCGCGACTGGACTTAACTGTCAGGGGTCCTTTACCTATCTTTCAGGGAGGCTAAGGGGCCATTTACAAATCCGTTTGCCTATAAAGTGTGTGTGTGTGTGTGTGTGTGTGTGTGTGTGTATCTATCTATCTATCTATACACATAAATATATAAAGATGAGTATTTGGGGGAGGGGAGAGCAAGCTGAAAATAAATGTGAACAGGTGCCTCTCCCATTTGCTCTAAGAAACAAGGAGCAGACTAATTCTACGGATCCACTACCACTTGTTGATTTGTATGGGAAACAATTAAGATTAGTTTTGGTATCTTCACTTGTAATTACATTGTTTGTGCTTTAATTTACTTACTATTTTTATCCTATCCCAAGCACAAGAATTAGGAGATATTAGAATATAAAAAGTTCATTTTCTCCAAAGTTCACAATGCACTTTGGGTTTCATTCAAGAGGGTTTTTCCATTTTTTTCATCCTGACCAGTACATTTTGATGTCTTCTTCTCTGATATACCATAGGCCAGGTGTGAGGCACCTTTGGCCCTTCCGATGTCGCTGAACTACAACTCCCATCAGACACAGTAAGCATGGCCAATAGCCAGGGAGCTATTGTCTGGAAAACCAAAGGCTCCCCACACCTGGCATATACAATTAATAACACAAATTCCTGCCATCTACTCATTACTATTCCCCATGGTTTAAGATACACCACATTCTACCAACCAGCTTAAATCTGCCCCCACATGCATATCACTTAACATCCCACGCAGGGGTCCCCAAATAAGCATTGTGTGGTAACTTGTAACTTAACAGCAAGTATGGAAGAAGGATGTGGTAAAGGAAATAAATCAACTTTCTCAGACTTGATGACAAGAAACATCTAGGCCTTTAGAAGTTTGTCTTTTTATATGCTTCTTCACAGATTAGATCTGTATTTTTTCTCAGGTTTCTTTTGTTCCAAAACCATTGTCCTCAGCCCTCAACCATGCATAATCTGCCTGACTTCCTCTGAAACACAGCATCATATAGGATGATACGCAACTGGAATCAACCATTCTTTACAACAAGATAGACAAATATAAGTACTGTATTTTAATCAAGAGCTTTGATCATATACTTCAAGTTACAAAAATATAAGCAAAAATAGCTAAAGACAATCCGTTCCTCTGAGGATTTTTGTATTTCCGTCTTCCTTCTGCTCAGAGAGGGGAGAACTTTTAGTTCCTGTACTTGATTAAGGGATAGCTAATAGTCTGAAGACAAAATTATCCAGTTATACTTAAAAGGTAAGGGTCCCAAGTATGGAGAAGGTTCTACTTTTTGCCCCACTATTTTACTGATTTCTTGACACTAAATACTGATTTATTTTATACGCCAGAATTTTGGTGAAGCCATCAAAACATGTTATTCATTCCACCCACTTCATCCTTAATATATTTTATCTTTATTCTTTAGGATGCTGCTTACTTTGTATAATACTTGAAAACGGTGAAGCTTACTGATTTCACATTGTTATTCAAGGGTAACTCTCCCTCCCCATTGTGGTTCCACTTAAATAATACTTGATTGTGAAACTGCTTTCTGCCAAAGGAGAGGAGGAGCAGTGGAAGATGCTTGAAAAGAAAACTGAGAAAGATTACTATGATGTTGAACAGCGCTTGTCACGTTTGCATTTTTGGATAATTAATGTTTTTGACTAATTTTATGAACAAGTATAATCTCATATTTCAGTGCTTCTGAACAAATTACGAAGTCAAACACAACATTTCTGTACACCTTTACATTATTTAAATCCCCTACGCTTTGCTTAAAGATTCTTCTTCCCAGTGGAAATTAGATACTAATTACTTTTGGTGAGGAATCTTTCTTTTTCTTTTTTTTAATAGAAGGTACTTCTTCTGTTTATTTATATTTATAGCCATGTACTAAAAAATGTTCTCCAATGCTATGCTGTTAGCAGTGACACTTATTGAGTAAAGTGATGTTTTTAAAAAAATCAAAAATATACTTCAAACATATCACAGTAAAAATACACTTGTCTCCCAACAAGGATCACTACCAAACCCATCCCCATTCCCACTATTATGTACAGTACTGTAATTCTGAAGGTTGTGCCTCAGTATGCTGTGCTGACTAAAACAGAGTATTATTTTGGTTAGAAACAGACTAGGAAAACATCACTTTACTGTTGTATTAATAACAGTTCAAAATCAAGCTTACCAGCTGCAGGACATGATACGGCAGCCTCTAAAGCACTTTAGTGTGTGTTGGGGGGGGGGGCAGTCAAGGAACACATCTCTCCCATGCTAGTTAAATCTTCTGGAATGCCTGAGAAAAAAGAGCTGAATCAGGAAGAATGACCATTCTAGTTCCAGACAAGATTAAAATTTGCATGTATTTAAAATAATTATGACACCCATAGAATTCAACACAATAACAAACAATATAATCTTAATATTTTGCAAACTTCCATGCACAACAGCCTAGGCTATAAAAAAACACACAACCCAAACAGATGGCAAACTGAAGTTGAGACACAAGAGGTTTGCCCAGTGCCATCCAGCAAGTCTCAAATGCCCACACCTAACAGTCTGTCCTCTTGTCCATGTTGCCTTTGTCTTGCATCTGGGGCTTTCAGCCACCTGCTTAATTTTGGTTGGGGCTTCTGAAAACTGACTCTGCCTAGTTTATTCTGTCATTCAGCTGTTTATTTATTCAGTCAAAAGTTCTGTAGTCTAATTCAGACATTATATTTTGTCATCAGGAAGTAACTAACAGTCATCTTTTCCATCACTGATTTTCCATGCAGCTGCACATGTGTGGAACAAATTTGTTCTTACCTCTTGCAAATATGAAGATAGAGCTGGCCAGCACAGAAAGAGTTCATCTCAAGGTAGGTGGACAGACTTTCCATTCTGCCCAATTATTCTTCACTGCTTTCCTTTCGACTGCTTTCCCAATATTGGAGTCAGGGGTCAGCACTGTGGCACAGCTACCTTCAGGCCTGATCTTCAAGAAGGCCCACTTGGGATGTTGGGGGCTTTGCTGGCTGAGTAGGGGTTCTGCTCTCTGCCAGGCACAACACCATCACTTATCCTACTCTGACTCAAAAGCATACCCTCCAACATTTTTCCAATGAAAATAGGGATTGTCCTATTCCATGATGGTGATTTTATTATTGATACCCTGACCATGTGACTGAGTTGCCCCAGCCACTCTGGGCGGCTTCCAACATATATAAAAACATAATAAAATATTAAACATTAAAAAAACTTCTGTATACAAGATTTCCTTAAGATGTCTTTTAAAAATTTAATTGTTACTTATCTCCTTGGATCGGGGGAGGGGGTTTCATAACTCCATACCCTCCAACATTTCTCCAATGAAAATAGGGACGTCCTAAGGAAAAGCGGGACTTTCTGGGATCAAATCAGAAACCGGGACAGCTTCTGTAAATCTAGGACTATACCTAGAAAATAAAGACACTTGAAGCATCTGCAATATGCAGGGTGGTACAAAGGCACCGGAGGGACGCAGGTGGCGCTGTGGGTTAAACCACAGAGCCTAGGACTTGCCAATCAGAAGGTCGGCGGTTCGAATCCCCACGACGGGGTGAGCTCCCATTGCTCAGTCCCTGCTCCTGCCAACCTAGCAGTTCAAAAGCACGTCAAAGTGCAAGTAGATAAATAGGTACTGCTCCGGCGGGAAGGTAAATGACATTTCCATGCACTGCTCTGGTCCGCCAGAAGCGGCTTAGTCATGCTGGCCACATGACCCGGAACCTGTACGCCGGCTCCCTCAGCCAATAAAGCGAGATGAGCGCCGCAACCCCAGAGTCTGTCACGACTGGACCTAATGGTCAGGGGTCCTTTTACCTTTACTACAAAGGCACCACTCAGAGAGAGGGGCCTCTGCTCATTTCCTTACTCTCTTTCTCTAGGGTGGCACAATCCCTATTTTTGATTATTTATTTAACAACATTTCTATACCGCTTGATTGTGGAAGGGAAACCTCAAAACAGTTTACACTACAGTACCAGAAAATGAAAGTGATAGGCAAGTGAGCACAATCTGTGCTTGTGCAAGGTGTAGCCACCTCATCTTCTCGTGTTCTCACTTGCGTACTCTCTGGGTGGAGATATGGGGCCCAACCCTCCCTATTGTGCCACCCACAAAGAAAGAGAGGATGAGAGAGCAGAACAGGTAGATAGATGATCCTGCAGCAGCAAAAGCTTCTGCTTGCTCACGCTGCTTGCACCAGAGAGTCTGGACAAGCTGATAGAGCCTCTCTGTGTGTGTATTTACCTAGGCAAGAAATCAGAAGCAACAACTGCCCATTGCTTGCCACCATTACTTGCCCAACCAGCCTTGGCATGCTACTAAGTATGGGTGAAGACAATTATTCAGGGGCATCAACTGTTCCCACAAAGATCAGCCTCTTCCTCCTCCTCTGTCTTGTCTGTGTCCTCATTAAAGGCACCACTGCAAGAGAAACTGAACCAAATCTCCACACCACTTCTTGCCCACTTGCCCTTGATCTCTGGGCTGCATACTGGGGAGGAAGGGGCAAAAAAATGGCTGCAAGGAGCAAACGCTGCTCTTCCTCTGCCTAATGATCCTCTGGTCTCTGGGCAGAGTTACTGAGCGAGCAGAAATTGCCACCGCTGCCTATACTTGGTTGTCTCTTTCCTGGCAACACAGCACGGAGGACCAGAACTATTTCACCCAAAGAGTGCTAAAGCGCCCCAAGGGCTCCCGATACATTTTGACACCTGAGGCAGACCTGAAAACGGCTTCCCCCTCAGCCACCAGGGAAGATCTACACCCGTGGTTCCCAACGTGGTGCACATGCGCCACAAGGGGGCAATTCGATTTTTAAGGGGGGGGGCAATTCGAGAATGACTTATTAACAGCTATTCTTTATTTATTTTTTGCATTTCTTATGGTTCTACTTATCTTGAGGTGAGATCAACTTGTATTTTAAATGTGTTAGGTACCTTAATTGTATAGTAAT
This sequence comes from Podarcis muralis, assembly GCF_964188315.1. Taxonomy (NCBI): domain Eukaryota; kingdom Metazoa; phylum Chordata; class Lepidosauria; order Squamata; family Lacertidae; genus Podarcis; species Podarcis muralis. The sequence continues at coordinate 41,498,950 of NC_135666.1, forward strand.
TAAAATGACCAAAGTCTTACAGAAAAAGCTTCCGTTAAAATTATTTTATATTTGTGCATTTCAGTTCCCTATTACATGTTTGGAAGCTTTATTTGCTATTTTTCATATTCTTCTTATTATTAACAATTTCTTGGTGATTTCTTCCTCAGTACTTCAACTGTCCTTTTGTTCTTTTATGTTTCTCTTTCATGGATGTCCTGTTCTTTGGAAGCTTGTTTAGACCAAGTTAATGGCCTTTTAGGCTTCCTCCATGTGAATAGGAGTTCACTTTTTGAATAATAAGAATTATATGTCATGGGGGGGGGGGCATCAGGATTTCAGAGATGCTTAGGTGAGGCATGACCAAAAAAGATTGGGAGCCACTGATTTACATGAAGAACAATGGGGACAAGGGAGCCATTAGGATCTCCTGAGGCAGTCACCTCACCCCGGTCGGTGGGCCTTGCTCCTTGCGCAACCAGCTGCCCCTGCCCTCTGAGGCATCTAGGTGGCCGCCATGACAGAACAGGGGGTCTGGCCTAGGTGGGAGCCAGCAGGTCCTTCCTGTGCTAGTCAGAGATGGCAGCTCTCTCAGATCAGACCCCCTTCCACACCTCAGGGACATACAGACAGTACAGTGGTACCTCGGGTTACATACGCTTCAGGTTAGAATCCACTAACACAGAAATATTACCTCGGGTTAAGAACTTTGCTTCAGGATGAGAACAGGAATCGTGCTCCAGTGGCTAAAGTGGTGCTTCAGGTTAAGAACAGTTTCAGGTTAAGAACGGACCTCTGGAACAAATTAAGTACGCAACCAGAGGCACCACTGTAGACTCTTCCAAGTGTCCCTATTTCCCAGGGACAGTCCTGGAATTCTGGAATGTCTCGCTTTTCCTCAGGACGTCTTTAATTTTCCTCAGAGAAATGCTGGAATTGTTGGATGTCCCTATTTTCACCGGAGGAGAAATGTTGGGAGTTATGAGCCCACAGAGCCAAGGAGATAGGTAACAATAAAACCTTTATAAGTCACCCGAAGGCAGAAACTTTTTAAAAAATGTTTCATATTTTATTTATAAATATGTATGTGTGTACTGTATCTTTGTTGTTGTTGTTGTTTAGTCGTGTCTGACTCTTCGTGACCCCATGGACCAGAGCACGCCAGACTGTATCTGTACTGTATCTACATCACCTCCAACTTTTACGTGTCTGTGTGTGTGTGTGTGTTGGAGGTGTAGACCGCTAAATAGTCGCTTTTCTCCAAGATATTCTTGGTTGGTCTCTGTTCTTCTCCGAGCGATAGAAAACCTTAGTGGTTCCTTGGTAAACCTTAGTGGTTCCTTGGTAAATACGGGCTCCTTGGTGAACCTCATACAGGGAAAGGAACAAATTTTATTTCTAGAACAGGCCACCCAGAGTGGCTGAGGCAACTCGTTCAGATGGAGGGGGTTGTTGTTGCTAAGTATTTTCATCGGTGTGAGAGAGAGAGCGGCTGAGAGAAACGTGCAAGAGCCCGACGTCTCCTGGAAGAGGAGTGTTGGCACTGGAGGTCTAGCGACCAAGCGCCCCTCTCCCCCTCCGCCCTTAAACTGGCGCCCTCGCGCGCCAGGCTTCCCAACCGCCCTCAGCCCGCCGCTGGGGAGTCGTCGTCGGCCTCCTGGCCACGCCCCTTCCCCGCCGCTCACCGCGGCTCTGCCCACTCAGCACCTCGCTCCCTTTTCCTTTCTCCTGCGCTTACCCAGCCTCCTCCTCCTCCTCCCCTCAGCCTCCCTTTCCCTTTAAAACTCGTGCTTCCCCTGCCCCCGCCCTGCGGCCGCGCGCGCAGGCGCGTTCTCTCTCTCTCTCCCGCCCCCACCTCTCCACTCGCTCCCGGCTCCTCAGCGACTTCGCCTCAGCTCCGTCATTCTGCGAAGCCAGCAACCCAAAGCGCGCCTCCTCCTGTTCTTCCCCCTCCTCGCTTCGAACTCCGGGCTTAATTGGCCCAGTCGGGAGCGCGCGCGCGGGCGCGCGGCGGCTGGTTTACTTTTCTTCAGGCGGCGGCGGTGGAGGAAGCAGCAGCAGCAGCAGCAGCAGCAGCTGGAGAAGTCACCGCCGAGGGAGGGTGGAAGGAGGAGGAGGAGGAGGAGGAAGAAGAGTGTCGGGCGCGCATGTCTCGCTGACCGGCGCTGAAGAGGAACTCCCCCACCCCCTTCACCTCCCGACCCCCCCCCCAACCCAGCCCAACCCTGCTGGGCGCCCCCTCCTCGCGACGAGGATTTGACACGCCGAAGCTGGAGAGCGAGAGACCCGCGCCTGCCCTTCCTCCCACAGGTAAAAGCGCTTCTCTTCCTCCACACGCTCCCCAGCCCCCCCCCTTCCCCACTCCTCAAAGTGCCCCCCTCCTCAAACACAGCTGCCGCCGCCCCCCCTTCACTACGAAGCCCTGCTCTGGCCTGCCCCCCCCCCCGCGCGCTGCCCACCATGATGCTTTATTGCCCAGGAGGCAGGACACCCCCCCTTAAACCAGCCACCCCCCCCCCACTGGTTTCATTGGGTGGTTGGTGGTTCCATCCAGGATGCTCCCCAGGTTCCAGTTAACACCCCCCCCCCCCTGTTTCGATGCTGGCAAAATAAGTACTTGCGCTAAGGAGTCTTCCCCACCTCACCTCCCTTGTTCCATTTTTTTTGCCCAGTTCTAGGGCAAATATTTCTCCTGTTCACTCCCCCCCCCCTTGTGCTTAATTCTTCACCATCCATTCCTCTGCTTGCCAGGCACCCCCCACTCTCCTTCAGTAGAATTGGAGAGTTGGAAGGGACCCCAAGGGTCTTCTAGTCCAACCCCCTGCAATGCAGGAATCTCTGCTAAAGCAACCATGACAGATGACCATCCGGCCTCTCCTTAAAAAACCTCATGACCATCCTGTTAATGCCCTCTCGCCACCTTTCTTAGTTGGGAAGGGGGAAAGGTGGGTCTTGAACCCCCGATCCTTCTGGGCTCGGTGAGGTGTTAATTCTGACCCACAATAGTGGCTTTGTGTGCTTCAGTGCTGTATGTTGAGGCACCTGGACCAAATGGCTTCTGTTCCTTGGAGATACACTTATATGGCAGACACTCCTTTCCTTTTCTCATGCAGCACATCTCCTGTTTTAGGACCTCCCACCTCACCACAACAAAAATACTGCTGTTGCCTGTTCAACTTCCTGTGGAAGACACCCCCTCTAAACTAGTTTTTGCTACAGCATCCCTGACCCACCCAAGCAATAGTTTCCATGTTCTGCTTTTATCATAGCTGTGCCGTGTCTAGTTCTAAAACAGGGCATGTCCCCTAATATATGACCCTTTCCACAGCCTTTTAGTCACTGGCCTTGATACTCTGCAATAGGCAAACCCTCTGCACAGTGTCCTTCCGAAAGTTCTTAATCCTCTCAATAAGTCCTTTGTCCTCCTAGCTGCTCATAGTTTCTCAAAATATAGGCCGTCAGAAATGCTGTTTGGGTGCTTTATTGTGCTCATCGCTAACCTGACCTCATCAACTAAAGTTTTGTCCTCTGAAAGATCCACTTTATAAAAGAAATGGTACCACTCTCAAGTTTAGCTACACACCTCTTCCCAATATAACAAATTTTCTCTACAATAATTCCATCATTCTGAGCCAAAGCTCTCGTTAGGATAACTATGGCAAGGACTACCTCAGATGTGACCAACTTTCTATATGATTATCACTTATAGGAAATTATATGACTCTGTGTGTGTTTGTATGTTCGCACGTGTGTGTGTCATCTAAGGTGATGGATAGACTGTTTTATCGCATGGAACTCTCATGTCATGCTAATGAAGGAAACATTGCATTTTTGTAATGGCTAATAGCCACGTGTGTGGATTCTTACACCCAAGTGGTTCTGTATTGGAAATTCATCATGTAGAACTCAGTGTTTGTTCCCACTTCCTGAGAAAATCCTCCATATAATATACCAGAGCCATCAAGTGTCCTGTCATAACTCAGTCATTACTGTCCTTTCTCTGTCTTCTGTGCTCTTGGTGTGCTGCTTTTCATCATTACCAGTAATACCCCAGTAACTTCTTCATTGCACCATACTACTGACTCAGCCAGATATATTTCTCTTCCTAAAAACAAAAGGCCATCCCCTTGAGATTTTTGCATTGTTCCCATCATTCTCCCTATTCTTGTTGCTTAGCCTTCTATTTTCATTGTTAAAATAAAGGGGACCACCAGACCTATTTTTGAATCCAGTTTCTCCCAGGTTGCTCTGCTATTGCTGGTGTCGCTGTCCCATTAGCATTTACCTTCTTTGTCCTAATTGCCCCTATTCCATATGCACAAAGTAAATTATCTTTTTCCTCCCAGTTAGCGAGAGAAATGCTTTATTGAGAAGTAAAGCACCAATTGCTCTCCTTCAATATTACTGTCTTAAGTTCTCCAAAAGAGGAGGTGGTCAAGCAACTTCCCCCTTTCCTGCCCCTGTAGAGAGAACAAGTCTGTAGGCTTTTGTATGATTAGCAGCATCTTCTTTGTAGCAAAGAAATATCTCATACCTCCCACCCACTCCTTTTTCTGGAATGTCTCCAATATGTATCCCAGGCCTGCCTCAAGCCTCTCTTTTTGGTTGGAAAAAAAACACACCGTCTCCTTCCTTCCATCGTCCACTGTCTGTGTTCCCCCTATTTCATTTTGCTACATTTTATGTCATCCTGCCTTTCACCACCCTGGTTTTCTCTTGTTTCTGCCTTTCCAAGAAAGTGCCTGAGAAGGAGAGGATGTCACATTTTAAAAGTGTCCATTTCAACCTCTTGCCATTTCCACTACTGCATAATTATGTCTATGGCATGTGGCTCCCCACCCCCTCTGGGGAAATAGAAAAATAAGTGACTTGTATGTATCTGTTCTGTGTGTCTGTGTCTGTATCAGTCCAGAGCAGCTGCTTCAGTCTCTTTCTCCCCCTTCGCCCCCCGCCATACATTACAAACCTTGGCCTAGTTGGTTATAAACCATATTCCCCTGTTCTCCTACTCCCCTCCCCAATGTTTTGATCATTTCACCCTGATTGGCTTCTAATGAAGATGAAGTGAGGTAATGCTTGCTGCTGCTTTTCACGAACCCAGCAGAAATGTTCAATTCATCTTCGCTTATATGAAATTAAAGGCTGCTGTAGAAGACATCATCAGTGTCTTTCCTTGCCATTTGAATCCCAGTTTCTAAGGTTCTGTTTATTCTTCCTTGTGTTGAGCGGGGGATAAGGTAGAAAGGGAGAGGACTTGAAGCCCCAGTTCTGTGCATTTTTATGTAAGTTCGTAGACAGCCCAGATACTTTCATACTCATGTTTCTCCTTCATTATCTTGTAGTCTTGGAAAGACTTTAACCTCTCTGACCCTTGTGCATCCCTATGTGTTTCTCTTACCAGACGCTTAAAAACGTTTCTCTGGATGTGGAGTAATTTAATAGAAAAGGGACTTAGGCAGTGTGTCTCTCCCCCCCCCCCCATTTTTTATGTTTATTGCACTATGACACAACCTTGAGGCTACTTGATTGTGTGTGGTATTAATAACGGCAATAAAATACTTTCCTACAGTGTCACTCTCCCCTGTTGATTTTCAGATCGTTTGTTGTTTTGTTTATTTTCTTTTCTTTTGACCACATGCAAAAGGTTAAACTTCCCAGGCTAAATATGTTTTTATCCCAGTTATATTTAGCTCTAAGCTCCTTCAAATAAAATATAACTTGACGTGTAGTTTAAATGTTTGCAGTATATAGCATGGAAGTGTGTGTGTGTGTGTGTGTGTGTGCGAGAGAGAGAGAGACATCTCATGACAGATTAAAACATTTATTTTCTGTTGTAAAAACTGGCATTACTTGTTAAAGTAATGATATGTTATGGACTGCTGCTGTTATGCATTTATCTGATGAATGGTAACCTGAACTTCTGAAATACAATATAGTTCTTTTTCAACAGCAGTAATATTTATAGTACAATTGTTAGGGCAAACGTGTGCTTGGAATTCACTAAAAGGGTTACTGATGTTTTTCTGGTAAGTCACTCCGAAGTATGTGCATGTTGTGCCATCATTCCTTTCAAAACGTGTTGTGTAAAAGATCAATAGTTTTAAGGGGAAAGAATAGCTAAAATAGGAAGGCAACTCTGTAACCTTTCCTCAGATTTTTTTTTTAAAATTATTTTCTAGGGCTATCACTTGATTGAGACAGTCTTAGCAGACTGATATAAATTTGTATATGAGAAAATAGTTGTAAAGGAAGAAAAGCTATAATTTGAAGCACACAGAATAAGCTGTTGCTTTCTCACACAGAGAGAATAACTCTTTTAAAGTGTTTCTTGTCATTTGATTTGTCACTGATAGCTTGTGTTAAAAATTATATTTAAAATCTGCCTCATTCATCTGGTGTGCCTTTGCAGTGGATCAAAATGTTTTTAATTTAATAGATTGACTAAGTGTAGCCCAAATATTTCCTTTATTTTTTAAAAAATAAAATAAAACAAGGATGCAACTGATTCCTGTAACCCAAATCCTGTAACATTTTTGACATAAAAATGCTAGTCTTATGCTACTTTTTAATCAATGGTTGTAAAAAATAAATAAATGTTGGTTGATCTGGTCATTGTTGCTTAATGTCTTAAATCCTAAGCCAATTTTGCTTGCAAGTAAGGGCTTGTACAGATGAAGCAGCTCAGTAGAAATTACTCACTTACTGACTTCCAAGTACTATTGGTGCCGACATCGTGGCAAAATCAAAAAGACATCATAATCCAACAAGGAGCGGGGATTGCAGTGTATGTGTTTTTAGAGAAATACTGTAATCTAAATTGCTCCCCCTGCCTCCCTGGGCAGTATTTTGTATTTGTGGCAAATATTGCAGGATGTTTACAAATTGCCTATTGTTGTTTCCCACCATGAGTAAGAGGGGCAGTGAAAGAAGTGTACTGTCTTGCTGTGGGAGAGGAGACGATGCTAGATTTTTCTTGCTTGACCCATATCCATCATGGCTGGCAATAGCTTGCTGTGAAGAAACAGTGGCCTGGTTCCAAAAGTTAATTTCCTCATCTTATATAGGGTATTTTTATCCTGTCTTTCAATCTCACAGAAGATTCCCAAGGTGGCTTTCCAATTAAAACATAAGTCTTAAAGAAAATAAAATGGCAGAATCTGCCTAAAATCGGATTAAAATTAATAGTGATAAAACTATAGAGTAGTAAAATTCTGTAATACTTGTAAGAGGAAACATTACAATTCACTTAGTTAGGCACCGTTTCCATACACATTGCAAGAAGCTCTTGTAGATTACTGATTTTTTTAAAAAACAAACAAACTGTGTCCTTCTGATTTTATATGAAGGTTGCAAATTTCACTGTTTTAACCAAAGTGGAAGAGCAGTTGGTGGTACTGTTGATTCAGACTCTTCTTGGTGAAAAGGATTTTCTGTATCTGCTTCCACCTGGTTTCTAACCAGGTTTTGGGAATAAGACCCACTTTACCGTTCTTGTAAACTCTTTTGCTTTGAGGAAAAGTTAAGAGGCATGTTCCTGTTTACTCTTAAGAACTTTCTGATAAAGCAATCATACCCTTCTGGTTTAGCCTCAGGTGCTGGGAGCTGGAGTCAATACATTGCAGTTGCTCTGTTATTTCCCAAGTACATTTCAGAGGCTGGCACTGGGAGATTACTATTTTACTGTATGCAGAGTTATTCAGATCCTTGTTGCTACAGAGTTCCACATTCGCGTGTACCTTATGATGTAATTAACGGTCCTCTCTACCAGTTTTTGGAGGGACCAGAAAGGGGCTTAAATCCAACAAAGTCCGTCAGATTGGGTAGTCTGCACATGAATTACATGATTCCCCAACCAATACAGCTTGTTACATCTATGTACCTCATGATCTCATTATTAGTCCAAGGAAAGAGTTTTGGGGTTGCCTTACTAAACGCTCTTGCAGTTGCGCGTAAGACAGGCAATTTTGGAAATGCCACAATTTTGTAAGACGTCAAGATGGCCAAAACTTTTGTATCATGACATGCATTTTTTGACACTTGCTCTTGGACTATTGGGTTTAAAGATAAAATAAAAACCAAATGTGCCCACCCCACCTCCCATTCAAATCAGAACCACAGGTGAGACTTAAGCTTTTCCTCCCCTACAGTGTTATTGGATATATCAGCCCTGTGTGGCAAATTGCAATAGTCAAACTCCCCCAGGTCTACATGGGTGTCCAGAGCTAAGTCTTGTCCTTGTTGGATGAATTTTAGTTGTTCAGGCATGAGAATGTTATGTACAATATTATTAGACACGTACAGCCTGCCACCTGCATGCTTGACCTTTACTTCTCTTGGCTCAGTGATGGAATGACTGTCTGGAACCAGGAGCTGGGAAATGCTCCTTATGAGACTGAGTTGCCCTTAAGGAGGCAGTTGTGAGGCAGAAAAAAAATATTCCTGGACCTGGAAGGTTGTAATCGGTGTTAGAAACTGAGATGTGAAAGCTAGGAGCTAAATGGCACCTTAAACATAGGTTATGGGCACAACAACGGAATGTCTAGGCACCTTTTTTATAACAAGAATACAAAGCAGAAAATGAGTGAACTCCGTTTCTTCCACTCTGCAGTTTTAATCTGAAATCTTAGGCGCAGTGCTGTGCCCAGAGCTCAGAAACTGCTTGTGCTAATGAAATCCCGTTGCAAAATGTGCCTAGAACAATGGGAGTTTCGAACGCTGGTTGTAATAACTACCAGCTTGCTAAATTTCTTTTCCAAGGAAACAGTTTAAGAGCCAGGGAGATGGTGCAATTCCATTATCACTTGGAAGAGACTTAACTATTTGGATCCATTTTGTTGAGTTTTAGACCCAATTTTGGCTTTGAAAGCACTTTGGCCATCCTGATACATTATCTGTGCTGGGGAAGAGACAGGATGAATGCAGCTCTTTTACTCATCTGCATCTCTTAGCAGCTTTTAATACCATCATGGTATCTTTCCAATAGGCTGTCTTGGGTTGTATCATATTTTATCTTTATGATGCTTTATTTTGAAGTTTTTGTAAGTTGCCCTGTTAAATTTTACTGATGGGTAGAATAGAAGTTCTGTTAATACATAAAAAATAAATCCAGTCAAAATAAAAATAAAGCTCAGTCAAAAACTGATCTATCCACTGTTCTACCCTGCCTTCCTATAAAATTAGAATTGGTATTGCTCAGTCTTAAAGTAGTCCAACTTGTACCCTGCTGTGCAGTTTGAGATTCTTGGCTTTTATATATTGCTATATTAATGTCCCTTGTAGATTACAGATCTAACCAAAGTTAAAACATACTGTATTTACTATGTTACAGTAATAATGTTAAGAATATGTTTAAATGCTATGATCTGAAATAGCTTAACTTTAGTTGGATTGTGCCCAGGAAGTTTTTAGAAATACTGTACCAGATTGTTGTAACTAATGCAGGTTGATCCTAAGCATGTTTATTCAGAAGTACCATTGTGTCCAGTAGGAGAAAGTGTACATAAGATTGTAATCTCGATCTTATTTAAAGGTACTGTAGGGCTTCCATCCAAATTTAAGTGAATCCAAATCTCTACATTTTTAGGCCTTTCTTTTAGGTGCCAGCTTCTTGCTGTTTGCAGCTGTGAGTTTAAGGCAGACATGTGAGAGATATTAAAACACTAGGTTTTACATATAGAGTACTGTACTAGGTTGAAGATTATTGATCAAGTGAGGCTGCCTTCTAATTTCAGGTGCATGTTACATGAACACACTCAGAATCATGCTTTTTATTACTTAGGATATTCTGAGGGCTATCTCCTAAAAATTAAATAAAAACAAAACAAAAACAAATTGAAAAGAGTCTTCACCATAGAAGAAGTTGAGGAAAGAGTCTGGAGATTAGGCATAGGTATTGGCTTGTGTTGGGTATTAAGTTAGGTCAAATCTTTTTTCTCTTATTTGAGGAAAGAGAATCCCTGTACATGTTATCCCAAAGAATGGAAAATAGTCTATATGATTAAGGAAATAGATTAGGGTTGCTACATTTCAGAAAGTGATGGACGAAAAAGTTGCCAACCTAAAATAGATAAGGTGATTATTATGAGTTACTTGCTAAAACAATAACTCTGTAGTGTTACTTCAGGCTTCTAATTTATGCATTTAGCATTAGCTCTCCTTCACTACCCTTCTTTTCACAATAGTTGCTTATCCTATCTGAATATTTTGTTTTTTTATCTAATACAAGTGAAGACATATAAGTATAAAAGTGGAATGCATATAAACGAAGAATTTTCACATTGTGACGTGACAAAAATCCCAGGATTATTATTGAAGTGTTTTGGTCACTTTTAAAAGCAGCATCACAAAGCAGTATATGAACAAGAGCAAGGCAAGACGATCCTTTACAAACCCTGGCCCCAAAATGTAAAGATCAAGACCAACACTTCAAATTATGACCAGAAGTTTAATGTGGCTGGTGCACTTGGTTTAAAATTGGTGTTAGGTTCTCAAATTTCCTTTCTTTCCACCATGTCCTTGCATCCCAGCATTTGGATCATCTTAAGAGGCAACCCCATGTGCTTTGTAGGTATGCTTGGAGATAACTAGTATGTGGATAACTTAGGCCAATGTGTGACTCCCGCTTATAGGGTTGCAGCCAGCATACAAGCTGCACTTGCTGCCTGTGTCTCACCAGACAATTACAAGTTTACAACAGCTTTGCTAACCTGGTACCGTCCATAGGTTTTGAATGATAATTCCATTGCCTGCCCATGATGGATGGGAGTTGTCCAACACACCTGGAGATTGCCAGGTTGGGAAAAGCCGGTCTTGGAGTACCCCAAACTTCCCAACCCACAGATTCTTTGTCTTCCCAAGATGAATTTAAGCTTCGTCTACCCAGATACATTTCCTAAAAATTCTGTTGCCTCCCTTGGATTCTTAGGTTGAAAAAAGTGATGCGGCTGTATGTCATCTGCATGATAGTGACGTCACAGTCCAAAGCTCTGGATGCTTTCCCTTTCCCAATGGCTTCATAATTTGTTTGGATGAGTAATAACCAAAGCTATAATTTTATTTATATTGCTTGTTTGTTTTCCATTTAGAATCTAAGATGTCCACTGAAGGGCAAAGAGTTGACGATAGTCCAAGCACTAGTGGAGGCAGCTCTGATGGAGATCAGCGGGAAGGTGTTCAACAAGATCAAGAAAGAGAACAGGTTCAGCCCAAGAAAAAGGAGGGCAAAATATCTAGCAAAACAGCTGCTAAACTTTCAACTAGTGCTAAAAGGTACTTGCTCTCTGTGGACTTTTTCTCTACCTTTCCTGTTAATTAACATCATTAGTAGGCATCTATTCACCTGCTGACTATTTTATTACTCCACAGGGTTGTATGTTTGTGTTAACCTTAGTATGATCACTGGTTGGTTGACTCACTGGTTCTTAATCCAAATGGCTATAATAATAGTTTATGTAAATGCACTGACATTCCTATATTGCTATTAAAATTGAGGCAGTTTTGTACATAGATACACACACTTGCGTTTATGTGATTGACTAGTTTTCAGATTTGTTGGCATAAGTCAAGGTTAATTAGCTAAAAACATTTTGGACATTTCAGCAATTCAGTGTGATAGATTGCTATATAATACTTACTGCTGTAAAATATGATGTTTTCCTTTGCCTGCTTGGTTAGGTAAAATGTCAGTATGACTGAAATGCATTTTCATTTCATAGTGTTAAACGGCAGACTTCCTTAGTACTTTTGGCTTTCTCGTTCCCAAGAGAGAAGGTAGATTTGGAGAACAGCTACTTAAGAGATCTTAGGCTGTTGCATCAGTCACTTCATGAGAACGATTGGTGTGCTTAGAATATGCACAGATGGAGCCTGCATTAATAGTTTCCCCGCAAGCACATGGCAGCATAAGCCTGAACAGAAGAATTCAACTTCTATTTCTGGGGAACTCAAACCAGTCATGGATTTAAAAAACCAAAAACCTATCTAAAGTATAGTCCTACAGACATGAAAAACTCAGGGCAACTGATTGCTTTGGCATCTTACAGTGTGACTGGTTAAATATATAATTTATTGTTAAGTGTACCAGCTGCATGGTGACATTGCTGCTTGCTTTTCTATTGCTCCATATTATTGAGTCGTTCTTCATTCTGGCAACACCAGTTTTGTCTAAAACATTGTTAGCGTTTCCTCTGCTCGGTGTAGCTACTCCATCATGCACATGAAACACTGCATGGGTAGCTACTACTTGATTCACTTCGTTGTGTGCAAAATATTCCTCAAAACTCTGTGTAGGGCAACCACTGAATAGAATATATGCAAATATATTCTTAAATTTCGGGCAACAACGTATGCTTTTAATGCTTGATCCATAACTAGCCAGAAATGATCACAGGGAGAGCAAATGACTTGTTTCTTAAAAGAAAACAATGTTTAAAACAATGGGCCAAATGACATTCATAGTGTATTCCTATTGTTGATAGTGTTTCTTACTGTATTCTCATGGTAATGCTTGTTTATACCGTTGTAAACTGACTGGTATGGATTAGGCCTATAATTTGTTTATTAAATCATGTTTATTTTGCTCTTTTTGAGGACTGAGGAGTCCTTCTCCAGGGCATCTTTTAAAACACAAACATATAATCCAGAAAGAAAGAAAAGCAACAGTGTAAACAGCAGGTAGCATAAAGCATTGGACAGTTCACAACTCCATAGTGCAGTTTTTGCAAGTCTGGTTGAGGCGTCCAATGGGCCAATGGGATTATTTCAGTTTATGTGCCCTGCTGATGTGAGCAAGACACTTGCAATGATGTGACCAGCTTCTTACTCAATTGATCTCTGTTCATCTTGGCTGGTGAAAGACAGTCAGCCAGGTGGGATGTCTGACCGGCTGGGTCCAGGGTGTTGTGAACACATCTCAACTTAATGGAGTGGTGCTTGCTGCTCTTAAACAAATACTGGTAACCTCAAAACTTGATTATTGCAGCACATTCTGTATGGGGCTGCCCTTTGTGCCTGGTCCAGAAGCTCCAACTGTTGCAAAATGCTGCAGCTAGATCATTGATTTACAAAGTTCTTGACCATATGAGTCTAGGGTATCTTAAGGATCACTTGATCCCTTATAAAAAGGTGAAAGGCCCCTGGACAGTTAAGTCCAGTCAAAGGCAACTATGGGGTGCGGCACTCATCTCGCTTCAGGCCGAGGGAGTTTGCATTTGTCCACAGACAGCTTTCTGGGTCCTGTGGCCAGCATGACTAAATCGCTTCTGGCGCAATGGAACACATGATGGAAACCAGAGCGCATGGAAACGCCATTTGCCTTCCCGCCACAGTGGTACCTCTTTATCTACTTGCACTGGCGTGCTTTCAAACTGCTAGGTTGGCAGGAGCTGGGACAGAGCAACGGGAGCTCACTCCGTCACAGGGATTCGAACCTCCAAGCTTCCAATTGGCAAGCTGATCCCTTATTTCCGAGCCCAAACACAGAGATCCTGGGTGGAGTCTCTTTGTTGGTCTCCTGTGGCTCAGGTGCATGGCCAGCAACTACTAGAAGACATGTATTCAGTGTAATGCACCCCAAACTGCAGCACTTTCTCAGCTGATATAAGGCAGGCACTCTCCTTGCTGAACCTCAGACCCATGATTAAAACTTTCTGTCCCAGCAGGCATTTTAAGTAGCATTCAGGTTTGTGGTACATTTTTATTGTCTCATTTTCTGAGACAATAAAATGTCTTAAATGTCTTAAATTGATAAATAGTACTGTGCATAATGTAGGAGCTAGCTCAGTTGGTAGAGCAAGGTCGTGGGTTTGAGCCCCACTTTGAGCAAAAGATTCCTGCATTGGAGGGGTTGGACTAAATGACCATTGTGGTCCCTTCCAACTCTACAGTTCTGTGGTTCTATTTTAACTGTATAATGCTACATACACTTGTGAGTAAGTCCTATTGAACTCTGTAGGCTTTTTGAGTAAGCAAGCATATATTGGATCTTAAGTCTTTTTAACCAGGTTAAGTTGGCATAGCCTACTGAAAAGATGAAATGTTTTCTTTAAAAGTTTTGTTTTGCATAACAAAACACATTCATTTAGTGGCAGTTACTGCTAACAGCATAAGAATGACAGTTTACAAAAGGCTTGGAAGTTGCATGGACTTATTGCTTATGGTTTCACAGACAGATTTTTCCCTGCCTCTTCGATTTCTCATCAAAAAGGTTTTGCAGGTTTTTAAAGCCCCACAAACACACTGTTTGGCAAGAGAAACATAATACAACAGAAGAGGGGGAAATCAGTGTGTGCACCTACAAGAAACTGTGCTTTTGTCATACAATACAGTGGTGCCTCGCAAGACGAAATTAATTCGTTCCGCGAGTTTTGTCGTCTTGCGTTTTTTTTCGTCTTGTGAAGCATGGTGTCGGAAAAGTTTTGGAAAACTTCAAAAATCACCAAAGTCTTTAAAAACCTCAAAAAAGGCTACCACACCGCGTTCTATGAGTTGCTCCTCGAAGTCAAGTCGCAACTGTATTAACGGTGTTAAGAAAAAGGAAACAAACTTGCAAGACGTTTCCGTCTTGCGAAGCAAGCCCATAGGGAAAATCGTTTTGCGAAGCAGCTCAAAAAACAAAAAACCCTTTCGTCTAGCGAGTTTTTTGTCTTGCGAGGCATTTGTCTTGCGAGGTACCACTGTATCTGAACAATTATATTTCGCCTAAATTTATAATGTAATGTTTTTCTTTTTAAATAACTGTATATGTGGAGATACACTTTTGTCTGTAATGGTCTCAGTAATGCTAATATCTTTATGAAAATGTTGGCATACCTATGTTAACTACAGCAAATTTTTCATTCTAAATATAGTTTTAATAATAATCTTGTAGATTGAGGAGTTAACTGAGCCAGAAGAGAAGATGAAACAGCTGGTAGTTATGTTAAGCTTTGTTCAAGATGCACTAGTTTATGCCCCAAACAGATAGCACTTGAAAGCAAAAGCAATTTCTAAAGTAATTACTATTACCTGTACCTCAGACACAGACTATTTTCAAATGAAAAAAGAAGGCATTCTTTAAAAATCCATGCACTCATGTTAAGTTAAAGTACAGATTTTTAAGAATAATTGTGCTTTTAAGATTAAGGGTAGCAGAATTTTAAATGATGGTTATCAATTACTTTTGACTTGAATATAATTGTACCAACAGTCCACTAATGTTGGCTTATCCACGTAGCCCATAAGCCCATATGGTTGATCTTGTATTCCTATTTTGTGCCCTAGCTACTGGAGGTTTGTTATATGTACATTTTCAGATTATGACTGTTTATAACTCTACCAACCAAAGAGCATAGACATTGTATTCCATTATATGTAGAGATGATATTATGCCAAGTACCTATTAGCCTTAGCTTCTGAAAAGTTACCGGCACTTAAAATCCCAATCCGCTGTTTTTGAAAAGGCCTTACTTCCAAATAAGTGTGCAAAGGATTGCACCCAGAGCCTTCAAATTGATGATCTTGCTTAATATCCTTGTGGTATGTTGAGAAACGGCTAAATATAAATGCCTTGTTTCTAAAGAGATACCAGTCTGCAGGGCTTTGATCTTTTTCTTTTTTTGTAAAAAGGCAGAGTATATATGCTAAGCATGAATGAAGAATTGTGCCCTGCATACCGAAAGTGTTGTATTTGTAGCCAGATTCAATAATGATTCTATTTAGTTGCAAACCAGTATGTTTTGTTGTAGCACCCAGCTAATATTCATGCTTGTTCATAATTTATACAAAAAGAAAAAAAGAAAAAAAGATGATGTGCAACCATAACTGTATTATATAATTCTTAATATAAAACTATGAGGCTCCAACGAAGTCCTACTTGGAGTAGACTCTTTAAAATAAATGGCCATGACTAATTTAAATCTATTGATTTCAATGGCTCTACTCTCAAGTATGAATTGGTTGTGTGCAACCCTTGATTGATAAATACTAGTAGAAACTCTATCCAGTATGAAGGGAGGTGAATGGAAAGATGGTTAGAGAGAAGAGAAGGCCTTTCAAAGAGTCCTGGGGGTTTGCAGCCCAGCCCAGCCTCTGCAGGATCTCTGCTGATAGGGGCTGGGACACCCAGTGTCAAAAGTTTCACCACCATTGGTGTTTCTGCAAGGGCACTGCATGGGATTTAATGACAGCTACCTTCGGATGCTGTTTGAGTAGAGGTATCTTTTAAGCTACTTCTATGAAATGCGACTGGGTTTATTTTCCTGGTGCTAACGAATTCTCCCTGTTGCTATTCATTCACAGCATCAGGGGGTGAGTTGTTTGTGTAAATTCAACATTGAATAATCACCACAGTTGGGATCAGCAGGACATAGCTGACTTCCCATAGTAAGCGTGGGGTTGTCGGGGGTGGCAGTCTCTCTAATTTTATGTTATGCCATGTTCCCCGTCAATAGCAGCTATTTTTTATTGGTGCCCCCAACATTCTCTCAGAATTTGAAATGTGCTCAATGATCCCAAAAGGTTTGGTGACCCCCAGTGTAAAGGCTATCCATTTCCCAGAAGTTGGTGACCCCAGTTGGAGTGTGCAGTGGATTCAGCCCCTTCTCAACCATGTCCTAAGTTACAAACTATTTACTTACTTTTATACAAGTTTACTGTATGACCATTTCATAGAAACTTGGATTTGCCATGGAATATACATTAAACAGGAAATTTGCAGCCACATCTACACTTCACATTTTAAGGGTACCTATAAAACATCTTAGGAATATGCCTAAAAATAATATGTTTGAACACATGTATTTAGCTATGTTCTTGTTCCCATCTACATATCCTATCCTGGTGTCTGTTATCCTGGTGTCTGTTTCTTGGTCACACTACAGCAGAGCTTTCCAAACTGTGTTGTGACATGTTAGTTTCTCAGCTGCAGTGTGTCATGTGAGCGCTCTCCACGCTCCTCCCAGGACTAGAAAGGGGTTAATTTTACCTCCAGTTTGCTAGCAAAACTGAATTACTGTGTCGTAAAATGATGCATGTCTAAAAAGTGTGTTACCAACATGAAAAGCTTGGAAAGCTCTGCACTAGCATGTGCTAGAACCTTCATGATTGAATGCAGAAGTGTATTTATAAAAGTAATTTGCAATGATCAAGGGTTATAAATATCTACATACCCTCTGTTCTAATGTATTTTTTCCTCCATTAATGGTTTAGTTTTAGTTCAGCATTGTCCTGTACGATTACAGATTAAAGAGAAGAAGAAAAAAACCTGAAAGCAAGCTAGATGCCATTGTTAAATACCCTGTGGAACAGTTTAACTAGAACGAGATCGGATTTTTAAAGTCCTTTTTTCCTTCCCCTTGTGAGATCGAGTATTAGCCAGAGAGGAAGATCTGTTTTTGTTTAAAATACAGTTTTGTTTTTCTTGGTATCTGCAGCTGTGCTTGTTTGGATGACATCTGAAAGGCAGAATTCTTGAGTTTCATTACATTTCAAATTCTGTTGAATATACTGAGGTCTAGTTGTAAATGGAAATATAAGAGTCTAGTAAATAACTTCAGCGGCATACACTTAAATTTTATAGACATATTTGCACATCACACTGAACCATCGTTCATGCTTAGCTTTGATTCAACCTGAACAAGCAGCATGCTAATGCATGTTGCTCAAAAGTTTCTGTTTGCTGTTCTGCTCCAGGAGCAATATCCTACAAGCCTTGCCTTGCCTTGTCATCTGAAGTGAAGCTTATGGTTTGTTGCCCTCCCAGCAACCCAAGCCAAGAACAAACCTTTGGATGGCTTGATATGCTAAGGCTTGTCGTTTATAGTTGCCAGTGAGGGGAGACTTCTAAGCTTTAGCACACTGCTCATTCATGTTAAACCATAGCTAAACATTATCTATGGTTTAATGTGACTTGTGAATCAGGGCATGCTATACAGTGGAACCTTGGGTTGTGAACGTCATCCGTGATGGGGGCACGTCCGCAACCCGCAGCATTCACATCCTGAAGCGCTGCATATGCGCAGGCACGATTTGGCGCTTCTGCACATGCATGAGCAGCGAAACCCAGAAGTAACCCATTCCAGTACTTCTGGGTTTCCCGCGGTCCGCAACCTGAAAACACGTAACCTGAAGCGGCCGTAACATGACGTATGACTGTATACCAAATAGGTTTTCCTGTTCTGCTGGGTTAATTATGGGCAACTTTTCACGCATACTTTGTTATTGCCAAGTCAAAATGCAAGACTTGTGGGTCTTTTTTTTAATAGAATATAATTTTATTAATTTGTAGTAAAATAACATGGATCAGTTCCAACAAAACTTGTACAGTTGAGTGCTTATATTAATCACATACAAAAAGAAAAGTTGAACTGGGACAATGTCAAATAACTGAATCCTTGAATGCATTCTTCACATTAACACATATCCATGTGTGGAATTCATGGTTGCTTATCTATTATTTAGTTTAAATGTATACAGCTAGAACAGTCTCTTGAAGAATTCCATTTCTCAGCCATATACGAAAGTGCCAGCAAAAAGCCTGCCATTTATAAAAAACAGCAATATTTCTCCAAAGTCATGTTTTAAAGGGTACTTTATTTTTATTTAATAGATTTATATCCTGCCCCCAAATATAATTGTTAAGGATGGGTTCTGTAAACTTCCATTAAAATAACATTATAAAATACATAAAACCACTATAAAAATAAACTGCAGATGATGCAGCATAAAACCAATGCAAATTCAGATCCAAGAGTTTTTGAAACATTTTTTAAAATGTACTGAGTACTTCTTCTCTTCTAAAATCTTGAAATAAGAGTAGCTAAAGGATCCTGATAATATATATTGCTTATGCTTTCCTGCATGAAACCAGAAAATGCACATACAGCAGTTGTTCTTTCTTTTGGGACCATGGGTAAAATGTACAGACTGGCACCTTCTAAATTGAGAATACATTCTCTCACGCATACACTTACTGCCCAGAGCATATTTGTTCAGGAACTGCGTACACACTGTGCCATGAAACTGATCACTTTGAATAACCAAATATACTTGGCCAGATAACCTGTCTTATGATAAATACCATGTACAGGAATATTAATATAGATGATCAAATATTTTCAGTTTCCCAGCGTCAATTGGACAAGCAGTAGAAAACACAAAGAACCCATTTTACAGCAGCTGCAGTCTGCAGGAAAGTTTCTCCTGAAAGTCCAAAAGCTCTCAGAAACCCACTCCACAGTAACTCACAGCAGAACTTTTAGTGTGGCTGCCCCATTTTGTGAAAGAGATCCAACAGACTTTCCCAGCTGATTAAATGGGTCTCTTGTCATGAGCATTTATTTTGTATTGGCTGTTTCTTTTTTGTATTTAACAGTTTAATTTTTTTGCTCCTTTTTGTTTTTGTTGTACATCGCCTTGGGACAATTGTGTAGAAGGAGATACAGTGAATAATGTTCTTCACCAAGTTTAATTTCTGCAACCAGTGGGACTTGAGCTAGAATCCTATGTGTGGTTTCTTGGAATAAAGCCATATTGAAGTTGATTTTCATAACAGTTAAAATTAAGCATTTAAATGTGCTATTTTAGCAGGAAGTGTTGCCAGGGTACATGTAAAATTCCTGATCGCTGAACCATTTTTCAGGCTTTTAGTGGCAAAAGTGGAAGCTGGGGAAGGGTACACAAGATTCTACTCCTTGATTTGTTAACCATGCCTATCAGATATAAGTGTTGTATTCCTCCACCACCACCACCCAGGTCACAGTGAATATACAGTCGTACCTCCTTTTGGGTCCGGGATCCGTTCTGGAGCCCCGGACGCTCAACGAAAGAGACGCTCGACAAAGCGCCACTCTGCACATGTGCAATGTAGTTCTTCTGTGCATGCAAGAGCAACAAACCTGGAAGTAACCAGTTCTGGTACTTCCGGGTTTGCCGTGGATGTTGGATGAAATGGACCCTAAACGGGGCAGACGCAAAAGGAGGTACGACTGTATGTGCTCAATGAGTTGCATCCGTACTCAATTAGTTGCATTTAATTCCTGCTGAAATAAATAGGACTTAAGTAATTACTCACTACTTCACATTGTAGGTTTCCAGAAGAGAGCCAGTTAAACCAGCAAAACATCTTCTGGCACCTTAAAGACTAACAAATGTATTATGGCATAAAGTTTTGTGGAGTACAGTTCACCTTGTCAGATGCATGAAGTATTATCTCTGTGTGTGTTTCTTTTACACATACATGGTGGTGGTGGTTTTAAATAGTGAGGTCAGAAAGAAATGAAATGAAATTAATAGATCTGCCAGCATTGATAATTATTAACAGTGGCTATTCACAAAAAAATGGATGAAGTGGGCTGTAGTCTATAAAAGTTTATGCTATAATGAATATGCTAGCTGATTCCAGTGAAGTGCAAGTGCAACTACTTTAGTCTTGATCCAACCAGTTTTGTGTAAATGGATCTTTTACTTTGATTGTGTTGCAGTATCTAAATTATCATAGTTTTAGAAAATCAGATTCTTTACGTTATGGCAGATGGGCAGACTGTAAACTTTTAGCTCTGTAAACATGTTGATTCATTACCACTTGCATAGCATTTCTCAGCTAGGAACCCATTTTTCTTTCTAAGTGGCTTAGTCATACACATTGAACATCTAAAAATGCTGAGTGATGATGTAAGATTAGCTCAAGTAATCTAAAGGTGTAGTCCATTTGCCTTTTTGGAATTAAAGCATGTACTGTCAGAGTAACACAATTCTTTTTATCTTTATCTTGGGAAATCAGGTTTTTGTGCTTGTACGCTGCCTTTATAGGATTTTTCGTGCTTTGCAAGGTACATGTGTGCTCAGAATTCATCTCCTTGGATAAAGCATATGTTCGAGCAAAGGGAAATTGTTATATAGATTTTTTGTGGGGGGGGAATTGAAATGCAAGAAACGAGGCAAGTAGCACATAAATCTGGAAAGCATGTTGAGGCAGTACTTGCATTTATTTCTGCTTGTGTTTGTATACACACACACTGGTTGTGCCCATGTCCATTTTGCATGCCAACTCTGCCTACCCACCATGCTCCCTCATAGCTCCTACTAAAAGATAAAGGTAAAGGGACCCCTAACAGTTAAGTCCAGTCGCAAACGACTCTCGCTTTACTGGCCGAGGGAGCTGGTGTTTGTCCGCTTCCGCAGACAGTTTTTCCGGGTCATGTGGTCAGCCAGAGCAGCGCACAGAAATGCTGTTTACCTTCCCACCAGAGTGATACCTATTTATCTACTTGTACTGTGTGCTTTCGAACTGCTAGGTTGGCAGGAGCTGGGACAGAGCAATGGGAACTCACCCTGTTGCGGGACCTCGAACTGCTGACCTTCCAAGCAACAAGTCCAAGCGGCACAGTGGTTAAACCACAGCGCCACCCATGTCCCTAGCTCCTACTAAACTCACCCCAATTCCTTATGCTTGCCACTCAGTAGCGGGAAGTTATTTCTTCCTTTTGCTACCCACTCCGCCTATCTGGGCAGCCAGCTCATCTGCCTGCTGCTCATTCACTCCTGCCTGCCTACCTGCCTGTCTGAGCTGCCTGTTTCCAGAGAGTGGGAGCACAAGGGGCAGAAAGACTTTCTCCCCTCCATCTCCCTGCTTTGGCTGAAGCAAGAAAGTCTGCAGTTTTGAAGTGCAGCCTTTATTCTCTCCTTGATGGCATCAATGTGGCTGCTGTTCCCTTTTAGTCCTCTCCTCCCCAACCCACAGGATAGTTGATGGTATGTGGGTCGTGGAGCAATGGGGGAGATGAAAAATCTACTGAACTGCTGGCATTGGCTTCTTGGTAAGCTATCATGCCTTATGTCTGGACTGATTTTTAAACCTTGGAAATTTTTAAACGGAAACTTTGATTCTGTTGGGTTGTTTTCCAAAATGAAAACTGCAAAAAAAATTGGGGGGTGTATGCGAAGTGTGTGTCCCCCAGACAATTAGGATCAATGTGTAACTTGTGGCATACTTCCTGTACCATAAGAACTTAGTTTTTACACACTGGAGTTAATTTTTAAAAAGTTAATAAACTGGAGGAAAAAATAACTCTCTCCTTTTAATTTCTGTCTCTTTTCTCTTAAGAATTCAGAAAGAACTTGCAGAAATTACATTAGACCCTCCTCCAAACTGTAGGTAAGTTTTGAAATGGATTTTAATTATTTGGAATATATTTGAAAATTTCACCAGAGGTAAATTTTGTCTTGTTTCACTTTGGTCTGCTTGGTTAGGTTTCTGGCATAAAGGTTTGCAATTACTAAATTTTAGGAGACTTTCATGAATTACTTCAGAAGCTATGATCATAATGCAATGCTAGTAAATATTAAAACAGGCCAGGTTCAGTTAAGTTTTATTTTTAAGACTTGGTTTTGCAGTTTTGTGTTAATTGTTTATGTATTTTGTTGGTGAATGGTTGTTTTTAGCAAAAGAGAAAACTGCCAGATTCTAGGTTTGCTCTTCCTTTTTCTTGGGCATCATGCTCTTGTGGAAGCATGATGTAATAGATTGTCAAATAGTTTGGTTTTTTGTAGAAGCAGGTTTTGGCTATTTGCATTTTCCCCTTTGAATAAATAATTTGAGCATGTAAATCCTGATCTGATATATTTCAGCAAGACTGTTGCCATGCTACTGTGATTATCTCTCTCAAGTTACATATTTGCCAACTTGACATAAGTTCAGTCTTGGAATTTGGCCAAGATTGTACTTCATTGTTTACAGAGGTGCTTGATTATTGTACTTCTAGCTATGGAAGTAAATAATGTATTCAGCTATATAGTCGGTTGGGTCACTGTTGCTTTTTAGCTATTGCTTGTGAGATATTATAATGAGATTAATGGCTATTTGATTTCAGGAAGTCTCTAACACAGATTGCTTCTTATTTCAGATTTGAAATATGTTAGACACAAGAGCTGTCTTTTCTGATATCTTGACAAAATTATGTTTGTTAAATCTTGAAATATTTCTGGAAGACTAAGCACAGTCTTCTAAAGATGATCAAAAAGTATTTCAGGCTGTTCTGGGGATTCTTTGCAGGCTGAAAGATCTTAATGTCCATCAAAGACTTTGCATATGCATATCAAAAATGTTTGGCCAGTCTTTACTCCGGCTTGCTGAGAGATCCCTGTTAGTGGATTGATAGTATTACTAAACTCCCTGTGTGCTGCAGAGGAAGTTGTAACTTAAGAATTATTTGATTTTGAAAAGTTTGCTGTTGCTTTGTGAATTTGTCTCTGTTATAGGAAAGCGGTTGTACCATTTTTTTATGCTTGGCATTGCTGTTGTGGCAAAACAGTACGCTTTAGAGCACATCTGTGCTAGGAAAATCAAAATATTTGTGTGAAGATGGTGTATTTTTCAACACAATATTATAGTTAAACTTGTGCATTTGTTGCTTGCTTCTGTCTAACTTCTAAAGATATAGGTGCTGGACTCTGGTATTCTCATAGAACATGCACATTGCAAAATATGTGTCGCAATGTCTGCCTGTCTTCCTTGTTATCAACTCTGATTGAAAAGTACTGTGGATTTGTATGACAGTGTGAGCCCCACTAATCAGTCTCTCTTGTAATCCCCTGGCCTGCTTTTTGTGTTGTTTCACTCTTTTATGTGTTAGCCTGCTTTTTCTTTTCTTTTTTCTTTTAACAAACTTTTGGTTTTTAACAGCAAGAAATTTGTACAGAACAATGAGGTTGTTTTAAACAGGTAGTGCAGTGAAGCTCTTTCATGTCTTGGAGTCCAACACTGCAAGCTTCTGGTTGGAAGTGATGCTTGAAATTATTTTCATAGGAAGGATTTTCCTATGTGAGGTGAATTGTGAATGTTCTGTATATAATCAGGACAGGGTAGAAAACTTGTATGTTTCAGTACTTCTTATGTGTCAGGTGAATTTGAAGGCCCTAGGTTTGATCTTCAAAGAGTTTTTGTTTTTTGGTAACAGAAGGAGCTTACTTTTAAAAGCAGGGTTGAGATACTCTTGCGTTCATAGGATACCAGATGCTGTTACTTAAAGGGGGAAAAACAAAGATCATAAGGGCCTAAGGAAAAACAGAAGTGTGGAACGCTACACATTGAACAAAGCACTTCAGTGATGTTCTGATCTGGTATATCTTAGGATCTCCTGAACTCTTACAGGGGCAGGTGAAAAGAAAGATTGTGGAATAAGTTATCAACTATTGACCCTACTTCAAGATGAGGTGGGTGCTAAAAGTGCATGGTGAAGAAATTGGGAGACGGAAATTGTTTTGTAAGAAGCCTCAGTTGGATAGAGGGAATGGTTTGTGCTGTTACTGTTCTCAGTATTTCCTGTGAACAACAGCTGAATGTGAGAACTGCAGATTACACACCCTTTAATACATATGCCTGTGCTAAGGAGAATGCACATTCTTGAAAATGAAGGGAAAGAAAAAACTTGGACCTGGGTCACCAGCATGCCCTAGTATTAAAACGTGGCTTGCTACCGCAACCTCTATGTATTGGTCCCTTCTGATCTCTCTTGGATCTCTGCCACAGCTGCAGAAGGAGGAAATAATACTCATCCCCACACGCAGAAGGACTGGTCAGAAACACAGTAGCAGAAACAGAGTGAGCATAGTAGTAATTTGAAGGGTAGTGGTATAATTATTTTCATTTGTATAGATAAACCTGTCTCCAGTATCTAATAAAACTGGACGTCTGTCTAATAAAACTTCACTATCAGTGAAGGCAGAAAAGATCTGCTTCTCCACTACAGCACTTATCATTTCTGTAGTCGTGCTGTATTTTTAAAAAAAACAGCTGTGGGCCTTTGAACACGCAGTCCATCTAGGCCAGTGTTTCCCAACCTTTTTTGGGCAAAGGCACACTTGTTTCATGAAAAAAATCTCGAGGCACACCACCATTACAGCCCCGTGACGTCAGCGCGCAGCGTCACGCCGGGAGGGACATGAATTGCTAGCAAATTACATAATCACCTCCTTGAGGGCTGGCTCATCTTCTCCGAAGGCAGAACCCCATTAATTAACAGCACAGACTCACACCATAGCCAAGATGAGGGGGGGAAACCTCAGTCATGCACAGTCATGCACATGTGGGGGCTAAATGAGGACGAAGACCGGGCAGAGAGCAGGGTTCAAATCACCCCACCTGGCCAGGACAATCCCTGGGTGTTCCCTTGGGCCACTCACCTGACCCACCTCGCAGGGCTGTTGTTGCGAGGATAACACGGGGAGAACCACGCGCGCCCCCGGGAGCTCCTTGGAGGAGAAAGCGGGCGATGAATGCAATGCACGAAATATATGAGAGGCGACCAGGTTTTGCAGGTGAGGGGGCCCCGCCAGCCTCCGCTTCCAACACCCGGCGCAACGACGCCGAAGTTTCCCCCCGGGCTCGGCTCGGGGAGCAGCGCTGCTCCCCCCCGGCTCCCCTTCGCCCTCCCGGCTCTCTCTGCCGCCCACTGGGGACCCCCCTCACCTGCCAAGTCTGGAGCGCCGGTGGAAGTTGCATGCATGCATGCAGGGCGCCGCGTTGCCATTGCATTGCACTGCACTCCATGCAATGCCTGCACGCATGCATTGCCTTGCACGCCCGCCAAGGGGTCTCCCCGCGGTCCGATGCGTCCCCTCCGGCGCGGATGCAGCATTGCAAAAATAACCCCCCCCCGACGCAGCCCTACCTGGGGGGCAGCCTCTGCTGCTCCGCCTCCGCGGGGATCCCCGGCCTCCATCCTGCCGCCCGATCTCCGCGGGGGTGCAGGCAGGCTGCGCGGGGTCTGCGCGGAAGAGCCCCTGCCCGCCCGGCCGCCGCCGCCGCGCTCATTCCATGGCCGGGAGAAGAGCGCTTCAAACAAAATGCCCGGCCCGCCAGGCCACGCTGGGAAATGTAGTTCGCGCACCCCGCGCGGGCGCGGAGCCCAAGGGCGAGGGGACTACGGATCCCGGCAGCCCCCGCGCCGGGGACGGAGGGGGAGAGGCCGGGTGCAGGGATGGAGGGACGGGTGGGCGAGCGAGTGAGTGAGTGAGTGGCAGCCGCCAAGCCTTGGCCGAGAGCCAGGAAGGGCCTCCCCGGAGGAGGAGGAGGAGGAGGAGGGAGGCGCAGAGCGGGAGGGAGGGAGGGAGGGAACCCCAGGGGCCATCTAGTGACGGCGCCCCAATCGAAAATTTGACTTTTAAAAAAAAATAATCTTTCAATTTTTTAATTTTTCCCGCGGCACACCAGGCAACATCTCGCGGCACACTAGTGTGCCGCGGAACAGTGGTTGGGAAACACTGATCTAGGCTATTCCTTTTCTACATATTGTACAACAGGGTTGCCACCCCAGTGCCTGCAGATGCAATGGCATCCATAAAAGCTTCCAGGCCTGCTCTTGAGCAGATGCCCCAGGTTCTGAGTTTTTGGTATAAAAACAAAGCAATTGTCCAGCCATCATAGAAAGTTATTAGGCAAAATGTAGCAGTACCTCTTAAGTGATTTCTGTGAAATGAGAGTGATGTGGCTACCTTGCATATTTTTTTCTGATAAGTGCAGCCAATCCTTTCCAAAAGTGGGGATTGCAGCCATCGCAACCAGCTGGTCGCTGCCAACTGGTCTGTAAAGGAATAATTGAGAATGTGATTGGTTCCAATCATTAACAGACTTTTTGTAGCATATGAATAGCCAGGTTTACTGCATATATGCCATGGTTATGATCTTGTCCATGAGTATAATGCTCCATATTTTATGATGGCAGTCTCACAAAGACAGCGTGTGGTATGCAAAGCTACATAAGTGGATGACAGCTTGCGCAACAGGGCTCCCCTGCCCTGCCTCCTGCATCGCTTAAGCTACTTCTAAAAATGGCTTGGATTGATGCATCGGTTTTAAGCCAATGTTGGCATATTTTCCTTTCCAAATGAATTCACAAAACAGTTACAGTGGTGCCTCGCAAGACGAAATTAATCCGTTCCGCGAGTCTCTTCGTCTTGCGGTTTTTTCGTCTTGCGAAACACGGCTATTAGCGGCTTAGCGGCTATTAACGGCTTAGCGGCTTTAAGAAAAAGGAAACAAACTCGCAAGAACTCGCAAGACGTTTCGTCTTGCGAAGCAAGCCCATAGGGAAATTCGTCTTGCGGAACGACTAAAAAAACGGAAAACCCTTTCGTCTAGCGAGTTTTTCGTCTTGCGAGGCATTCGTCTTGCGGGGCACCACTGTATTGTATCTAAGTCCTGCAATTCTAAACCATTATAAATTTTAATTATCCCCTTATTTAAACATTTTAACAGTATTTCATCAGAATGTCAATATTATAAAGTCTAATACCGAAATGTCTAACTCCAGTATTCCACTTAGCATATTTTTCCGTGTATAACATGACTCCATGTATAAGACAACCCCTGTTTTGGGGCTACTCTAATTTGTTTGATTTACCCGACAGTAAAACAAATTGCCAGATTAATTTAATATTGCCATCAAATACACCAGTGAAAGGTATGGGTTGCACATCTGCATGTAAATCTAGTTTTTATTAATAAAAAGCCACATTCAGCCTTCCCTGTGAACCGCTGTTGCCATTGTCTCAATATAGTTATTAAACATAAGACGTGAAAGTGGACTACACTGGCTCAGTTTGCACATAATGCTAAGCCAAATCATGGCTAAGTGTCACCATGTGGGGTGGCGCTGTGGTCTAAACCACTGAGCCTCTTGGGCTTGCTGATCAGAAGGTCAGCGGTTCGAATCCGCACAACGGGGTGAGCGCCCATTGCTCTGTCCCAGCTCCTGCCAACCTAGCAGTTTGAAAGCATGCCAGTGCAAGTAGATAAATAGGTGCTGCTGTGGCAGGAAGGTAAACGGTGTTTCCATGTGCTCTGGTTTCTGTCACAGTGCTCCATTGCGCCAGAAGCGGTTTAATCATGCTGGCCACATGACCCGGAAAGCTGTCTGTGGACAAACACCGGCTCCCTTGGCCTGAAAGCAAGATGAGCACCGCAACCCCATAGTCGCCTTTGACTGGACTTAACCGTCCAGGGGTCCTTTACCTTTACCTTACTTAGAATAAAAACCACAGTCACTTCTTTCCTGGTTACCCTGCTGTTGCACTACCCAGCTGTTATGGCTGACCAGGCTCATAGGTGGTCTACCCAGACAAACTAAAAGCATTGAGCCAGGAACAAACTTGGGTACAGATGCAAGCTGGGCTTCATATGTAAAGCTAGTGAGTCCACCTTTTGAAAAATCAGACTTTAGAGCCATGTTACCAAAAATGGCCGCTAGAAATTCAATTTTGGCAACTGTAACCTTCGTTTAAGGAACCATTTGGCGCCCAGCTTTGAGTTTCTAACACTGCTTGTAATGCAACCTTTGATTTGTTAGCTGTTTTTGTGTCCTGAGAGTTAAAGAGAATGTACTTAGTGTGCCTGTGGTAAGTGATGGAAAGAGCTAATCTAGAGTATAAATATCATAAAATTGTCTTGGTTTAAACTTCTTACAACCACGACATGCAAAAATAATGCCCATGAATAAAAATGGAAGTTAAAGGCTTCAGTAAAAATTTGGAGAAGACTCTGGACAACAGACAGTACTGCATTAATTCTCCATGCCTTACCATGAAATCTTTATGTTCCGACTTTTCCAAAGAAATCTGGAGGGAGGTGGAACCCAGGTTTTTAAAAGCCCTTTTCAAGTTTGCCAAAACAAACAAACTGCAAAATAGTTGCTCTCCTCTTTAGGGGAGGGAGAGCCAGGGGGGTGTACAATACTTTAAGAAGTGTGTTTCTTTGTATGTTTATAATTGGCAGTAGAGAGCTTGCTCTAGAAGAGAGGCCTTCATTGTCTTAGATTCGAAATGACATTTCTGAACTCAGGTGTGGTGCTTCTTGCTAGAGAGCATGGGATTTGCAGTTCCCAGATGCAGTTTATAGAAGAATGTCCCTACAAGGAAGTGATGCTTCGGAGTACGTTCAAAAACAAAATTTCCAACACGTAGAGGCTAGCAAGGCCTGTTCTATTTCCAGCAATTGCTCTTTTTTAAAAGAAATCAAAATAAAAAATAGCATGCGTAAGTAAGGCCATAACATGACATCGGGGTGTGGATGTGGGTGTGTAATTCCTCAAGGTTTGCAAAATGCGTTGGTATAAATGATGTATTATTAAAATGTTACCTGGTTTCTGCTGAGATTTCACAACCTGTGACTCTAGTTTCTCATATTAAAATTGGTTTAGATGATCAGACAAAAATTTTTTTGATGCATGTTGTGGGCAGGAGGACTATACCTATATTGGATCATGACCAATACACTTAAGATGATATGACTTCTAGTTCATGGAAGAAGAATTTTAATCAACTGTATAATTTCCCTACTCTTAGCTTCACAAATAGACTACTTGTGTTGGCAGTAATTGGGGAACTAGCTGATGGTCTGTTGCCAAAACTGACTAGATTCACAGATTCTGTTTCTGTATCCATTCTCATTTTGCTTACTTTGTCGCAGTGAAAGAGTGTAACTATATTACTCCGATTTCTTGAGCTGTTATTTCTGTCTTCCCAGGAACGCAATACGATTTTTAGCTGTATTTTAACTTTGAATATTTCATCAAGGCTGAGCGATGATGATAGCTCGAGTGGATTGTTTTCATTTCCACTTAGTTGTAAAGCTGCTTTGATATGATGCAGCATCGGAAGTCTTTTGTATTTTTTTCATTATTAAAAACAAGACGTAAACAATCCCCTGAGCAAACATGAACTCTGCTAATCTAAATACAATGAATAAACAATAGGAACTTCTCAGCAGGGTTTGCCAAATAAAATAATGGAACTATAGATAAAAATGTTTAGAAAAAGCTGTATAAAACAATATAATTGAAGTATAGTCAGCTGAATTAACAAATTTCTGATAGAGCTAGCTTGGAGTTTCTTAAAGAAATCTGAAGAAGCCTACAATAGCCAGCTGCATAATCATATGCAGGCTCTGAATATGACAGATCTGAACTACTTTGTGCATTTCTTGGAACATGCAGTGGGCTGTTGTTAATTCATGTGCCCCTTCCATGCCTCCACCGCACAATTGGAGGGAAGATTACACTGAGGTACTGCCATTGAAATTGAGTGCCTGTTCTGGTGTGTTAGTGGTTGGTTGCTTCCATTCCTCATCAAAAGGGATGCATGGCAATGCCCTTCATGTTAATAACGTAAGGGAATTCTCCTTTGTTCAGTTTCTGCATTCACAGCAGCCCTGTTGGTTTAAACAAGTTGGCCCTGAGTGACCTTCATTGTAATGCTTTTAATAAGTGAAATCTTTTCTTCTAAGTGATGAAATAAAAAGGAGTTCTGTATATACAAATAAGTGAGTTTCAGCCTATGCTTGTCTACAAGGATTTAAGAAGTGGCACGTAGGAAGAAAAATATACATACTTGCTTTCCTAGTTTCCTGTGGTGCTGCTAAGCATTTAGATAACTTTTTACTACAGCATTAAAAAACTCTGAAATGTTTGATATTAAAACCTTCAACCTTCGCATACTGTAACCTGGATTATGCATTATGCTATTAATAATGTTGTCTAATTATGAATAGTTGTTTGCAAGGGACTGATTTTGGAAAATAATTTGCTTTTATACAGTGCTAACTAACAAAGTTGCAAACTTGAAAATAGTGCTGTGCCAGAAATGTGAATCAAAGGTTGTTGTTTTTCTTGGGTATCATTCTATGTGCATTACAGTGTATTTGTTTTAATTATACATTTGTGGCTTTGCAGGCTTATTCAAGCATCTAATTGGCTACAGCTTTGAATTATATCAAAACACATGCCAAATGTTTCTTAATTACAATTAAGTTATCTACATGAAATTATCTTTGTTTTCAGTTTCTTCAATTGTCGGTTTACTTTTTACCTTGTTTATATGCTCTTTTCCCAAACAGCTTTTATGAGTTCCTGAGTTTATTTTTGTTTCAAAGATACAGAATTGGATTAAGCTGTCTTTAAAAATGCTTCCATGTTGCTTGGCAAGAAGCCAGTTACTATATTGTATATCAGTTTAACTAAAACCATACATCATACACAGCAGGTTATTTTTATACTATTAACTAAGGTCAATCCAGAAACCTAAATTTCCTCTGATTTAACCATAATAAATAATGAACAAAAAGTGTGTGATTGTTTGTGCATGCTGGAGGATGAGCTATCCATAACTTCCCAATTTAACCTGTGCTCTGCACACAAGCACCATTTAGGTGACCTCTTATAATTTTGGGATTGCTTCTAGAGATCCAGATGACTGATAAATATGTGGTCTTTGCTTTTATCTCCTGGTATTTATTACTTGAAGTATTCAGCTTTGCTTTTGGAATAAAAACAGAGTTTTGGTTTTGTCCTCACAGCAGGGATTAGTTGGCATAGGTAACAGTGCTACTCAAAACTTGAATGTTACTTTTTTATGAAGTGAGCTATGGATTCTTCTACTTTGTGTGCTTCTGTCTGGCACTTATTCTTGAGCAGAAGTAGCTACTTAGTCTTCTTCTGTGTAAATAAAGCCTAAAAGAGAGAGGAAGATGGATGCTTTACGCTTCATAAGGGGGAAAATGCAAGGAGGCCATTGTTTTTGCTTAGTAGAGGATTCATTGCCAGCAGTGATTGAAAATGTATCTCCAACTGTGTGACCTAGATAATGGATACACATGTGTTGTGGAGCCTCATGCAGTTGGCAACAGTCTCATAATAAAAGGGCCACAATTTTGTCCATTTCTATAGTCAAGTCAGATTAAAATGGAGTGCAGTGGGTCTAGCACAGGGGTCAGCAACCTAAGGCCCATGGGCCAGAAGCAGCCCGTGTAGGTCATCTGACTGGCCCACGAGCCACCCCCAAACTGAGTTGCTGCTCGTGCACTGCGCTAAATGAGCGCAGCGTAGGGACACGCTTCCGTGGCGCCGAAAATCGCATCTGCGCAGACGCCGAAAATCACGGGCACACGCGCTTACACACATGCATGATCCGGCCCATGGAGGGATCTCCGTGGGACCAATCCTGCCCAGGCAAGATAAACCTTACTGACCCCTGGACTCTAGCACTTCTTCCTGAAACTTAGATGAGATAGAATCTTCTCCCTTCTCCTCCCTATTCCATCCAACATCAAACTGTGACAGGTTAACCAGGAACTGGGCTATATTTTAGTTTCACAGATGATACCCCAAAGTAGGTGAAAAGATGCTTCTTCTCAGTCAGTTGATATGGCCTGTAAAAGAGAAACAATTTATAATCTAGGGTAACCTTATATTTTCAAGTGAGAGTGCTTGGGACACACTGTTCATGCGGCTCCAATAGAGGCAAGTCCACATATGCATAGGCTTTGCAGAATCTTGTAAGAACAGAAATTCTGTGTCTTGTGAAATTCCAGCTTACTGTGTTCTCACAGTAACAGGCTATCCCTAGAACTGAGAGAGCCCCATCTGGCTGCCGAGGTAGAATCAGAGAGAGACCGTCATAGCGCACAAGACAAAGACCTCATAATAATTCATTATTACAACGAGTCTGTAGTGTACTTTTGCCATAACTACCTGTGTGTGGCTTCCGGACTGTGTGTTGTGAAAAGGTTCCAGCATAGAGATTATAATCTAGCCACTCCTGCATGTAAATACAAGGCAGTCTTTCCAAGTAGTCCTCTCACAAGTACCACATCATAAGCTGAGTTGTAAATTCCCCTGAATTTAAAGTAGCTTTGATGTAGCCAAGGAAGCTGCTGCTGATGGAGGGGCCAACAGAAGACACCCCCACTGTGTATGTGAATTTCATTGCCTTTGTGAATGATACTTGCTGTAAACAAGAAGTCTTAAGGATTTCTTCTTGTGACATGCAAGAAGCAGTTCCAGAAAACACAGCCTGTACCCTCCTTGAATTGCACCAGTTTGTCGTAAAATGCTAGCACCATATATAGGGTTCAGCCCAGATTCTGCTTGTAACGTGTCTTGAAACACTCACATGCGCTGCATAATTTGATGGGTTTATTGTTTAGGATACATACAGAATGCTCGCTCTTGAAAAGTAATCTCTAATTTAAAGTGTGTGTGTTTTACCTTAAATAGTTGCATTCTTGCTGTTTCAGTTCATTAGGTTGACTATAGATGATGTAAAAAAGCATCCTGATTCTAGTGTGGTTCATAGGATCTCAATTAGTCTTGCTGGTCTTACGTAGCTAGTCTGACATTGGCAGTTCCTGGTGTGTGCTAAAAACAGAGTTTTCTTTAATTAGCTGATTAATTGAATAGCATACAGCGTGACCTCAACAGCATTTGGTGAGAGAGGGGGTCTGTAGGGGTCTTGCTGCAACAGGAGTCCCATGAGTATGTTTGTTTGATTCATTGCTATGCGGCATCGTTTCCATCTAAGAGGAGAGAGGACATTAGCTGTGACATCGGAAAGGGCATTTTAGTTGGCTGATTGGAGTCTCAGCCTGTTGAAACATTACCCAGTAGCAGAGGGTGATGGTTATTTTTCTAAGCTGCCTCATGGCCCAGCTTTTCTTAACCCAAGACACTGATGGAAGTCCCTTCAGAATCAAAATCAAATAATGTAGACAGGTTTGGGGGGGGGACCCCAGCATAATTAGTTCCCTGTCTTGATTGGTGTTTTTCAGAAAATAAAATAGCATCTGTCTCTTTATTTTTAGAAGGGGTTTGCTTTCCTGCCATATCTCATTCACAGAAATGTCTTGTTAATTGCAGCAGGCACTGAGAAACACATTGATATTACACACACACACACACACGTGTAAACATTTTCACAGCTGCTTTTGTTATTGCAAGCCTAAAGATACATATTTTATAAAAGAAATTAAAAGATTTATCTTTCTCTAACTTCATTCCTTCCCTGTTTACAAAGGATGAAGGCATCTGCGCAGTGTGACCATCAAACATACTTCTAAAGTGTGTGTGTATATATGAGCATGTGTACATTTCTCAGAAGAGATGCAAAAAAAAAAGTTACACACTTGTTACTAATGAGGATTGAGTGGGCAGACAACAGTTTCAGTTCTCATTGAAGATTGGCTTTTGTATCTATCTGCACGGTGCTCTCTTCTCACCAATAGAACACTGCTATTAAAATTACATAACATGTACAATTACCACTTCTGTTACTTTGAGTCTCAGAGCAACTTCTCATAGCTGATTATTTTCTTGTATCAATACATCATTTCTGTATCATGTGAGTTTCCACATGAACACATTTTACCAGTACACATCTGTCTAACAGATGTATTTGGCTTGTTACAAAACAGATAAATGTGAAGTTGTGTACATTCACCTTCACACAGGATAGTAGTATTTGTAGGACATCCATCATGCATGAAGCAGTCAGTATTTTATTTGCTAAACCAAATGTTGTGGGTTAAAAAAAAACCCAGGAAGATAAAATCCAACTAAAATTCAGCACAAAAATCCAAGATGTATGATTCAACTACATGAAAGCATGGCATCATTCAGTACAGAATAGCTTTATACCAAGTGATACTTTGCAGGATATAGCAATTGATCTAACTTATATGTACTTAAATTTCTCGCTTATCACTATATACAAAACTACTTTATAAGTAACATTTATCAATTTTAATTTGTTTTAGTATTTTAACTTTTGTATGTTTAAAAGTATGTTTATGATTTTTTCTTGCTTTTATTGTTTTGTAAATTGCTTTGAATGCTTTTGTAAACTGCTTTCAATTTTATTTTTTTTACAGTCAAGCAGTATATTAATTTTATGAAATAAATAAATAAATGCCAGCAAATAATTCTGGTGAAGATATGCTAACCTAGACAAAATCTTAAATAAGGAGTTGATCCTGAAAGATTACGTATTTATAATTGCATTTTTATCCTGCCCTTCTTTGCAGAAGAGCCCTGGATGCAAACCAGCACAAAATAGTACATAATGCTCTTCCCTAAACTTTGCTCATGTAAGAGGTTGATTTCCAGAAAAACAACAGTATAAAGCAGGGGTGGGGAAACCTCTAGCCCACAGGTCAAACTTGGCCCACAAGGGGTTCAAATTTGGCCTGTGAGTTAATTTCCCTCAGACGCTTGCCACCTGGTGTCCTCTGTGATGTTAGGTATAGCAGGTATAGGTGTGGCTTCCAGGGCACAATTAGGAAAAGTGTCTCCCAATTGTGTGAGCTCCTTTAACGTGCCCAATGGTTAGGCTGCACCCAATGGTTAGATCCTTCACCTGATGTCAGGTGATTAACAGGTGGGTGGGGGGTACTTACCTGTCAAATTTGGTTCACAAGGATATATCCTAATAAGGATCTGGCCTGCAGAGCCAAAAAGGTTCCCTACTCCTAGTTTATAGAGCGTATATTCTATTCTAGATTGGGGGTTTTAAGGGTTTCAGAGTTCACAAAATTGAGGTTTCTAGAGATACTCGTTCTGTGAAGATATCATATCGGGATATATTTTTTGAATAGCTGTTACACAGTCTTTTGCAATTTGACCTAATACATGATTAAAGCTTTGTTTCCTAGCACTAATTAAGGGAAGTCTTACTTCAGCCACTAATATGGTATACTATTAGGTAGCTGATGAAATCACCTCTAATAGGTTTCTGAGCATTCAGTAAGGAATTAAATACTCTTCCAACTAAGGACTGATAAGTGGTGTGCTAGGAGGATTCAAGAAATCTTCCCATATAAGAAAAAACAGTCGATGGCAGGGCATCACTCTTGCTAAATGCTCAAATAGGTTTCCCAACAGTATTGGGAATGTATAGACCTCACATAAGGAGATAAAAAAATATTCTTTCAAACCTCTGGCCAAGAAACACAGAAGTTTGTACTTCCCAGCCGTTAATGCTTTTGTATGTACTTGTAAGTTCACTGGTTTTTGAGGTGGTATAATAAAGCTTTGGCATCACTATCCCCCAACAAACATGGAAAAAGGCCAAATTGTAATTGCTAGTGCAAGTTCCATAATCAACCATGTACAGTTTGTTTCTCGGAATTGGACCAGTGTTTCAAAGAGAGCATGCAGAGATGATTAGCAAATAACACAGCACTACTGTGATATGAAGCTACTCTGCTATAGAAATGTTATAGTGGAGTTATTCATCTGAGTACTTAAATGCATGCTTACATTTTTCTTATCATAATGAGCACCAGTAATGTTTAATTTTAGTAGCCATTTGAACTGAAATGCTGTAAAGGAAGCAATTATTTTGTGTGTGTGTGTGTGTGCGTGTGTGTGTGTGCATGCATGGTATGTTATACAGGTATAATGAAAGCCATCTGGTATTTGCTTTCAGATTGCTTAGAGCTTTATGCAAATGTGAAATACTGTGAAGAACTGAAATTCTTCTTTGGAGATTTGCCTTAACAGTTTGTCAAGTACGTGTTTTAGTTATGATCCACAGTGCTACACTGCACCAGTTACAGTCTACTGACTTTGGAATACTCTTTATAAAAACAACAACCAAAAAACAACAACAACCTGTTTGTTGACAAGGCAAATAGTAGTCTGAGAGCACCTGATCCAGGAGTGCTGTTGAAGCTAAATGATCATGTCAGCTTCTTTTGAGCTGTTCATGGGAACTACAGGTAAACCAGAGCTGAACAGTTGCACAATGTGATACACAAAGAGTGCCAAATACAGTATACAGAGTCAGAACTTAAATAATTCCAGATGTCTCATTTCTCTCTCCAAAAAGACTGGTTGGAGCAGGTATTTAAAGCTGGTGTTCCTAGTTCCTGAAGCTCAATGTGAAAAAGTGAACTATCTTTTTCTTTTTCTTTTTTGGTAAACGCCATACCTTGAAATATGATTAGTATTTGTCAATCACTTAGAAACAAGAATATCTGTTCAGCCAGGGATGCATTAGAAATTTTTTCTTTATGAATTCTGAACAAATTCCGGTACAGACTGATATAATACAAACCTTCTGGACTAAAGTTATGTATGGTGTGTCCTCAGAGTGCACAGAAACATACTTACGGATTTTGTGCTTCTCTAAATTTTCCAGAGCAGTTCTCAGAATATATATATATATATATATATATATATATATATATATATATGTTGCTTTTTTAGATAAAATGAGAGAAATTCATTCTATGTGAGGCAGTTTGTTCAAAAATATGTATTTAAATGCAGTGGAACTGGAGTGGAACAGATTTAGGAATGAACACGTTCAAAAATAACCTAGATTGGAAATAGGCTGATATTGTCATCCCTGTGTTCAACAGACTTTGGGACTAAACCCATTTTAAAAGCCTACAAAATGGATTCA
The DNA here is from genome assembly GCF_964188315.1 of Podarcis muralis. Taxonomy (NCBI): domain Eukaryota; kingdom Metazoa; phylum Chordata; class Lepidosauria; order Squamata; family Lacertidae; genus Podarcis; species Podarcis muralis. Next base: position 41,536,135 of record NC_135666.1, read on the forward strand.
AACATAGTAATCTTACATGAATGCACTGTAGTTGACTTCAGTTACCCTTATCTACTTTTTCCCCTTTGAAAACTTAACCTATAGCTACGCTTGTTCAATTAGATGGCTGGTGTGCAGAATGGAAAACTTCTAAGTTCACCAGAACATACTTGACTGATTATATAGCAAAATTCAGAAGCTGTTTCCAAAATCTTGTGACCTATTTTGCCAAACAAGAAAACAGAAGTTGCCATGGGATAAATGTGAGCAAATGCAGTTACAGTAAGCCCATAATTTACGCAGGGGTTACATTCCAGGGATTGCGCATCGTGCATAACCAAAACCCATTGGATTCAATGGTGGAGGAATTGCCAAAGTCATTTTCCCCAGAAACCCCTCCCCATTCCATCTCATACAGCCATGTGGGTAAATTGAATGTGCACAAGTTAAATGTGTGTAGGTTATATGTGTACTCAAGTTTCATTACAGTTAAGAATTATGATTAAGGGTTGATTCAGATACTTACAGAAAGGATAGGCATTGAAGATTTACTTGACTGTGGAAGAGAGGTTACAGTACTACCAAAATCAAGTTCACAAATGAATAGAATCTTACCTACAGAATATCATTGGATATTTTTTAAATGCCATGTGACCATCACCTACGTCCAACCTTATGGTTATTGATTAGGCATTTTTTTGCTGCTTGCTATATTTTGTAACAAATAGGCTTTATGTGGCTATGCAATTTAAGTCGTTGCCTACTCTTTAGTTTTCACTTGTTAATGAAAGCAGGGTGGATCGATTAATAGTTCTTTGTGGTAGCATTCCCCATCTTCCTCAGTTTGGTTTTTGGATTGTTACAACAGAAGCCAGAAAGTGTAATCTGCGATGAAATGTCAACTTGGGATGTTATTTCAAATATTCAAGTAATAATTTTAATTACAGACATTTAGAAGGTTTGCAAAATTAATTAATGTGTAGTTAAAGAAATATTTGACGAAACCAAGCTGCTCTTAGTACAAGTGCTGCTTCTGCAAGTGATTTACTAGGCCAACAGTGTGAAAAGCCTTGTGCTTTTCCTTCTGAAAGGGAAAGACTTGCAAAAGCCCTGGAGGTTAGCTTTCAGTTTCAGTTAGCTTCCATGCATGAAGCTAATAACAACTTTAATATAGTTACGGTGGTATTTTATTTTATTTTATAAAAAAGCAGTATTCCCCTTTTTGTGTGGAGCAGATCTGTCTGAATCAGGGTAGTGAGCCTGTGTTGGGCTGAAACAGACCCACCAAGCTATTTCAAATGGTCCACCAGCTCCATTCTTCCTCCCCATTGAAGTGTGGACTTGGAGGTGAGGTTCCTCTCCTCCCAGTGCAGTGTTTCTACAGGGAGAAAACACAGTCTCTGCTCTAGAGCAGAAACTCTTAAACCTCTCCAGGAAGCCCAGCACTGCAATGTGCCAGTGTGTGAGAGAGAAATCAGCATGTGTTTATGCATGTCTGCCAGTGTGTGTAGGTGCTAAAGACAATGGGTGCAGTGTGGCCACTTCAACTTCAGTGACACCCACTTTTGCTTTGGCCATGTCCTCCTTTGGCAGGCAACCCGCAGAGGTTAGCCAACAGCAAATGCAATTTAGGAGCCAAAAAGCTTAGGCTGGCAGTTTTCAGTTACTTTGTTACATATTCTGTTATAGGAGGAAGTTGATTATATCTCTATATATTTCATGGGTACAGAGTTTGATGATGGTGTAAGTGCTTGTATACATTACAGTTAAGTTTTTTAAGGCTGATTGATTTCACTGGAAGAGCTAAGCACATGCCTAAATAGTTTGTTTGTTTTCCGAGATTTATATTTCATAAATGTCACCTGAATGCCAAATGTCTATTGATTAGGCATTTAATCTTACAAGATTTTAAAGGCAATGTTGTTATGCTTGAAATGCTGGATTTATCCATTTGTTAGGACATTTCTATACTGCTTTTCGCTGCCATGAATAATTATCAAAGAAGTTTTCTATTGAAACAGCCATACAATAAAGCAGAATAAATTCAAATCAAAAGCAGACAAAATAATCACAAGATAGACACCAGGAACTAACATAAATGGTTAGAGTGCTTGGGTAAATAGGGAATATCTATGGGTGATATCTGTTGTCATTTTAACATAAGCTAGAGGTCTTCGGTGGTTCAACTGTTTAGCAGTATTGTTTAGCTACTTTATTGCTGAGCTACTTGCTAGTAACAAACGCAAAGAAAAAGAAAAATCCTGTAACAATTCATTTTGTAATATTTTTCACATAGAATCCCTGTTTCCAGCTATATACTTTATAAGTGGTCAAATGTTATAAAGGTGCCCATTACTAATCTTAAAATGGCTGCCTCTGGGACTTTTTATAAGGCAGTATAATTGATGTTGGCATGTAATAAATCTGTAGTTCTTTGAGTCTGATTATGTAGCAAGACTGATAGATTAGACTGCCCTGAGAATTGACTTGGGAGAACGGATAGCTTACTGCAATAGTTTTTGTCAGCTTTTATCTTGTGTGTTAAAATAAATTAATTATTTTACCATAAAATAGTTTTAAGGCCACCAGTGAATGCGTGTGTGTGTGTGTGTGTGTGTGTGTGTGTAAAAATGTAAAAATGCACAAAAGGCGGGTTTGTTTTGGATGACATTCATGCTGTTCCATTAACAGAAAAGTTCTTGATCCACTATTAGTGGCCACTAATATAAAAGAAGAATTTTTCTATGGAATCACTCTTCTTACTGTAACCCCCCAGAAACTCAAAAAAATACTTCCAGAAGGTTGGGGATTGTCCAGAACAGCATGTAAGGAGGTACTGGGTTGTGGGAAATGGGAAATCAGCAAGAATTTATCCCATTCTTAAGGGATGCCACATTGGGGGAAATCCAATCTAAATATAAAAGCAACAGTGTTAGGATAAAACATGTATTTATTCCAGCTGAATAATTTTTGTATATGATGATACAAAATACAATTTGAAGTGCTTCTTTTTAAAATTGTATGTTTCTTATAGCTAATGTTCATGATTGTTTAAACTAAAAGACTGTATTCTCTTTGATTTATAGAAACACTGCTGACATAACAACAGGTTAAAAGAGGAATATTTCTTTCATCTCTGTTTTTCTTTATTTGCAATATGTATATAAGAAATATATATGTGTGTGTTTGTTTGTGTGTGTGTATGTGATCTTTTTATGGTATATATGTAACCATTTAGACACATGTAATTATAATTCAGAGGGACGCGGGTGGCGCTTTGGGTTAAACCACAGAGCCTAGGGCTTGCCGATCAGAAGGTCGGCAGTTCGAATCCCCACAACGGGGTGAGCTCCCATTGCCTGGTCCCTGCTCCTGACAACCTTGCAGTTCAAAAGCACATCAAAGTGCAAGTAGATAAATAGGTGTTTCGTGCCCTGCTCTGGTTCGCCAGAAGCGGCTTAGTCATGCTGGCCACATGACCCGGAAATTGTACGCCGGTGCCCTCGGCCAGTAAAACAAGATGAGCGCCACAACCCCAGAGTCGTCCACGACTGGACTTAATGGTCAAGGGTCCCTTTAACTTTACTAATTATAATTCATGCACATGTAATTATAATGAGAAAACAATTCTTTGCCACCTTTTTCAGAGATATCTCCACCCTATCCCCCAGCCATTGGCTGAACTGCTTAGATATCATGAATCCGCATATTCTTGTGAGTCAAGTCGTCAATAATAGAATATTTACAGACAAAAAGAGTGGTGTTAGCTTCTGTGTGAAGTGAAAAGTCAATTGCTCACAGAAGGCTTGAAAAACAAATAAATGGAATTCAAAAGAAGTGTGGCTGAGGGCTGTAATCATGGTGAGGGACAATGGAACCCAGAATGTGGAGAAGATACAGGAGAGACAGACTGCCTCAATGTTAAATGAAGAGGTTGTGGGTTGAGAAACAGAAATCAGTACAATTACGTCAAAAAAACCCAACAAATTCCAAATCAGTGAATCTTATTAATAACTCAAATTAACTGTATCACTCCTTGGAGAAACAAATATCCTTTAATAGCAAGACATGAAATTAATTAACATCAAATATAATGTTGTTGATCTCATATTTGGTATGCAGCTTAAGGTGCTGAGGGGCTATGCATCGTTGATAGCAAAGGACTTAAAAGACAAGAGAGCGAACTGTGGAGCAGAGAAAACAAATGGGGCAGGGAAGGGGGGCTGGATCGCCTCTTCATTTGAACTAAAATGCAGAGTGGTAAAGGTTTGGAAAAATGTCCTTGCATTGTAGCTTTCCAGGAAAAGGAGCACTGTGCAGTGTAAATGCTGTCTCAGAAAAGGCAATGTCAGGGATATCGACCATATTAAGCTTCCCCAAATTCCCTTTCTTAAGCATTTTGTTGTAGAACATCCCTTTTAATGTGCTTTCCCTGATGGCCTCCAAAGTAAGCTGACGGAGGCGCTTGAGAGGTCACCTTAATTCAGAACTTTTAACTTTTCCCTACATATGCTTTTTATTCAAACACCCCCCCCCCCCGCTGTAAATCTCCATGCACCATTAAGGGTCTGGTTGCAAGCCACTAGGATAGATTCAGCCATGCCGTTGTATCCTTACAGTTCCTTATCACTGTATAAAACTAAGAACATACAAATGCTTAATAAGCGATTTTTAAAAAAATTAAATTGATATTTATTGATATCCTTCCCTCGGAATTCCATAACTTGGCACGCTATTACTTAGAAAAGAAGTGTATATATCTTTTAAATGAAAGTTTGGGCTTTACCCAACTAAAATAGAATTTGATTGTATATGCCGTCATGAAAACAGCTTCAGTATGATTTATTTCTGGCTTGCTTGTTTCTTTAAGAAAGGCCACTTTGATTATTTCATATGATTATTGTGATATTATGCCACATGAGTGATGCTGCTTGTTTTAAAACTTTATACGCTATCCTGTTTTTAAAGCAAGCGTTGTTTGATCTGTGTTTATAATTCATGGCAATGATGTACATAAACAAGCAATGCGAAACTACTACAGCCATTTATAAAACATGGCTTGCCTTGCTGCCACACTTTATATCTGGGGTTGCCTTTGAAAATGCCTGGGAACTTCATCAGGTCCAGAATAAAGAAGGAGATTTTCTTCATCGGAGAATAGATGATAATGATACCCCCCCATCAAAATGCTGGCATTAACTTTTAAAGTCCTAAATGACTTGGGGCCAGACTTGTCCCAGATATCCAGACCCCCATCTTCTGAAGCCCTTCTCTAGCTGTGGCTGGCTATGTAATGGATGCTTACCAGAAAGAGGGGCAATTTTAATTATATACTCTATATAATATATATATATAATTATATACTTTAATTATAACTTTAATTATCATTATCATACCACAGTTTGGAATGCCCTTCCCAGAGAGGCTTGCCTGGCACATGCAGTATATTTTTGGCACCAGATGCTCAGGGACGCGGGTGGCGCTGTGGGTAAAACCTCAGCGCCTAGGACTTGCCGATCGCATGGTCGGCGGTTCGAATCCCCGTGGCGGGGTGCACTCCCGTTGCTCGGTCCCAGCGCCTGCCAACCTAGCAGTTTGAAAGCACCCCCCGGTGCAAGTAGATAAATAGGGACCGCTTACTAGCGGGAAGGTAAATGGCATTCCCGTGTGCGGCTCTGGCTCACCAGAGTAGGTTCGTCACACTGGCCACGTGACCCGGAAGTGTCTGCGGACAGCGCTGGCTCCCAGCCTCTAGAGTGAGATGAGCGCACAACCCTAGAGTCTGTCAAGACTGGCCCGTACGGGCAGGGGTACCTTTACCTTTACTCATTTTACGCCCTTAGTTTTTCAATCTTAAATATCTTTAAGGTGATGTACTACATTGCTAATCTTAAATTTTATGTTTTGTTGTTATTTTAGTTTTTTTTATTTTAAATGTTTTTATTCAGATAACTTTTTGTTATTGGGTGGTATATGAAATTTGTCAATTTAAAAAATATATATAACTAACAATCCTATGCATGTCAACTCATAAGTAGTGTCTTCAGTTGGGCTTGCTCCCAGCCAAGTAGTTATAGAAATGCAGCCCAAATAATGTTAGGCGTGGTAGCTTCAGTGTCCTTAGGGGTGTCTAGGCTTGTTTATCTGTTTTAAGCAGATCTTGTGTTTTGCAAGAAAACAGGCATTGGGGTTAGTGTACTGCTGATATCATGTACTGTATCTTCACTTAATATTACTACTGTTAGGCACAATAGTGGTAACTCAATTTATATCCCACCCTTCCTCCCAAATGAGCCTAGGGTGGCAAAGACACAAATGATAAAAGATCTAAAAAGGATTTCCATTAGAGTTGAATACTGGGAAAGATCTCTACTTGTTCAAAGCGGAAAGCTTTCAGTAGGTGCCAGAAAGGCAACAGAGAGAGCGCCTAATATTTAACGGGAATGAATTCCAACACTAAATGCCCAATTCTTTGTACAGAATGAACCTCCTGATAAGATGGTGTCTACAGGAGGCCCTCACTTGCAGAGGTTTTAGTAAATGACATTATCACATTGATTAACTCTGCATGGTACCATAATCATGTTACACTGTGGCTGACAGCTGACAGAATACTAACTTAGTAGTAATCAAACTTTCAATGAACTACACTGTATGTGAAAATGAAGTCTATAACATAATACTCCTTATTGTCTAGCTCTTTGGGAAGGGGTGAGGTGTATTGGGAAGACTATATACTCCAGTCACTCCTGCTGTCTTTTAAAGGTGTCCTGAAAGTTTTATGGAATGTTTTGATTATTAGTTGTATTAATAAATTAGTTTTGAAGTTGTAGTTCTACTATGAGGCCGCAAGGTGAAAGGTGGATTATAAATTATTATAATAAATCATTTTTTATTTATACATATGATGAAACTCAACCAAATTTTTGTTGAAACTGCAACAGTCTCAAATCTATACCACTTGGTGCTCCAATGGAGTTTTTTATTGATAGTTATCAATTCTTATAATTATTAAATTAAAATATATCAATTAAATCAATTAAAATATATCAACTATTATTATAATTGAAGAGAAAGTCTCAGTAGTTTTGAAAACTTTTAACTTTCTTTTAGCACATATTAATGTTTTTTAAAGTTGCATATGTTAACTTTAGGGAAATCGTTTTTAAAAACTGCTGTATTAGATTCATAACTAAGTATGTTTCTGTGTACACACATAAATATCCTCCAGTTTCTGAGCAGCAAAATGCTGTAATAGAAGTACTTTGAAGTGCATGTGAAATCAGCTATTCAATAACTGGGGTTCCTAAATGTTGGACTACAACTTCCATAATAACAGACAGTTTGGCCATGTTGACTGAGATCAAGGGAGGCCATAGAACCCACATATAGGGCCACAAGTTTAGAGAAGAATGTGGCAAACCACAGCACTATGTGAACCATGGTTTTATAACTAGAATTGCACACCATGGTTACAAATGAGCCTGGTTAGTATTATTTACTATATCTAACATAGAGGAGGCAAAATACATATTTCAGAAACTGGCTCCTAACTATGGTTTCTAAGGAGCTAGCATCTGTGACTGCATGTTGATACCACTCCATTTGCCAGGTACCATGCGATATGAAAACCAAGTTCTCTGTGCTAATTTTGCAAGAAAATAAAAGTGCTTAAAAGCTTGAAAATATAAACTGTTTTCATCTTGTTTAACTATGTGATGAATTTTTATTCTTCAAAGCTTAACTGTGGTGATTTAATTTCGGAACATTTCTTGTAACCACGCCTTTTGGAAGCTATTCATTTGCAACCTTCATATTGGTCCTTTCTCTAAATACCTCTCCGTAGCAGCCTGTGAGCTGGGTTACTGAAATATAATGACTCACCCAAAACCTCTACCCAGTTTATGGTTTTTGAAGGTGAACAGAAATTTGGAAGTAGGATTCCCAATCAAAGTTCTACCCATTTTGTTTGTTCCATGTAAATACGTGGTATATTCATCTTCTAAGGTAGCTTAGTACTTTTGAGTATATAGCACCAAAAGTGCATATTCCATCTGATATATAGTATCAGTTCAGAGAGAGTGGCTCCTATTATTGAAGAATTTAGAATAAATAGCATAGAACTTACAGTGCAGTGTTCATATTGAATAGTGTAGGCTCAGCAAGTAAACGATAGTGAGGTTTTCAGAGTATAAAAAAGAATGCTTTCCATGTCTGACTTAGCTATCTATTTAGTTCACATATAATAACATTTGAGTTGAAAGCAGAAAGTCATTTTATCCTTTAATGTATTAGTTAATTATTTTTCTGGAAAGCATGGTTGCTTGCCACAAGAAATGATACTGGCTCAGCTGTGTTCACACAATGCATGTTCATTGTTTTAGTTGACATTCCTGGCACACACACAACTCATTATAATGTGAAAAGAAAACTTCACATAAAATGGATACTGGATGACAGGCTGCCACTGGCAACATACATAATTCTGAAAGTACAGGCTGGGGTTTTAAAAGTTGCAGACAAAAGCAATTCAGTAGGATTTAACTGCTATAGCTGTCACTACTTATAAAGGCTCACTGAATTCTCCCTAAGTAACATGTTAGGGAGGGGGGTAATCAATACTTGTTAAAGTGTGTGATTATTAAATTTCCAGGTTTGTCATTAAATGCTGTGTATAAGGAATATGTTCAGTATTTTACACCTTTGCATCTTTGAAATTGCAATGTACACAATTAGAAATTACTGATTTTACTGCACAATCCTAGGAATGTCTACTTGGAAGTAAAGTCTCAGTGAATTTAATGGTGCTCAGTCTTAGTTAAGTGAGGTTGTAATTGCAGCCTTGGTTTACTTTTAAAGCCAAACCTTGTTCACAGAATCATAGAACTGTAGAGTTGGAAAGGACCCTGAGGATCATCTAGTCCAATCCCTGCAAACTAGTGCATTGTCAGTCAAAACCGGAAGGAAGGATTAACAGTATTGCTTCAGTGATTATGTTTAGAACAGAGCCTTACATTAATGATGTGGGTATACTTTGTATATGTTGTACCACTTCAGACTACAAATCGGAGCTTGCACGGTATAAAGTAGTACAAATAAAAACTATTGCTTCACTTATGCAGCTTTTTCACTAATTTCTTTGGTGGGGCCTCGAGGATTCCATCATGCAAGCTTTTGCTGCAGTCCAAAGTACAGTAGTAGGCAGCCCAAGCACAGGTATATTTTCTCAATGATAACTAGGTTAGAGTTTTGTAATTAAAATGTTGCACTTCTGCAGCTACATAATACCCAAGAAAAGCAAAGGGAGGTGAAAATGCATATTCTTACTTGAAACCTTTCTATTGGCCCTTTATGGTTTCCTTTGTGACATGCAAGAAAAGACAGCGGCAAGAGGCAAAGGACCTCAATTGATATTCTCTTTGTATCAGTAATGTACTTTGCATTTTTTGTTGAAGGATCTCAAGATCCATGATAAGGCTGAACTGCACACTTAAGGGGAGGAAACCACTCACCTTCCCAGGGGGGCGGAGTTGCAGGCTGGTCACGAGCATCCCCCATGTACAGTGGGGATCATGGCGATGCCTCCCGCATCATTGGGAGTCCCGGCTGCGTCATGCCCCACAGCTGACCAATTGGGTCGACTGTGGGGCGTGGCTTACCGGATTTAAACCTCCACATGGCCAGGAACCATTCTCCTTTTCTCCCCCTGCATCAGATCTCCCGCCCTATTTTCATGTGTTCATCATCTTGGCCTTGCTGTGGACCACGGTTGGTTGCCTGTTGAGGAGACTAAGTAGGATTTTCCCCACTTGGCAAATTGGCACCAGCCACATGGTTTTCGTCTGCCTTGTAGCAATTGTCACAACTTTGTAAGGTTTGGTGGTTAGGCATTGGTAAACCTGGTTTATGGGAGGGGAGGTTGTGGCCTTCACCTGCCCCTCCTTTTTAAGGGTATTCTGTTAAAGGGATCCGGGGGTCTGGATCCTGTCTGAAGGCCAGGTATGGGCTAGGGCCATGCCACGACCCCATCAGTGACCCTGGAGGAGCTTGCAGTTGATGTACATCAACAGGGCTCTCCTACTAGTGGTTGACCCTTATGAGACTACCTGCATGACGGGCAGGAGTCAGATATAGTCGGTTCAGTTCTAAATACCGCTCACATCTGTAACCAATAAAGTTGTTTCCCCCCTGAAGAGGTAAGATGCTATTTTAAAGTAAGGCTATTTTATAAATGTTTGTCTATTTGCCAGAGATGGTTGAGCAGAGAGAACCAAATGAGACTTTATCTGATGTAGCTGCACAGAGCTGTCTGTGTACAAATTCATTGACTTTTGCAGTCATATAAGAATATATATAAAAAGGATAGCAGGCTACACAGTGAATTCTTCAGTGAATCATTGCCCTTCTTTGAGAGATACTGTATTATGCATGTTCTAGACTGAAGTGTTTCTTTAGAGCTGACTTACTAAGTCGGACTGCTATCTTACCGTAAGTTATTTTGCACCATGAATCAGACATCAATTGAACCAATTGCTCTCTTTTTTACTTTCCTTTTTAATAAACTCTGCATGGAAGGCATCCTAGCATTACTGTATCAGACAGTGCTGGTTGTGTAACATGCAAGTAACTTGCAGTACTCCAGATTTGTTGTACAAAATCTTTTTTAGCTTTCTTTTAGGGTTAAGTAAGGGACGCGGGTGGCACTGTGGTCTCAAGCACAGAGCCTAGGGCTTGCCGATCAGAAGGTTGGTGGTTTGAATCCCCGCGACGGGGTGAGCTCCCGTTGCTCGGTCCCTGCTCCTGCCAACTTAGCAGTTCGAAAGCACACCAAAAGTGCAAGTAGATAAATAGGTACCACTCCGGCGGGAAGGTAAACAGTGTTTCCATGCGCTGCTCTGGTTCTCCATAAACGGCCTAGTCATGCTGGCCACATGACCTGGAAGCTGTCTGAGGACAAACGCCGGCTCCCTCGGCCAGTAAAGTGAGATGAGCGCTGAAACCCCAGAGTCGTCCGCAACTGGACCTAACAGTTGGGTCCCTTTACCTAGGGTTAAGTACTCAATTTAAACTATAGCTCTGAGATAATTTAATGTTAATAAACCTTCTATGGCCTTCTAAATGCGTTTGTGGGAGGGGGGGTATAGGCTTGTTTTTATTTTATTAAGTATTTTGTGTTCTTAGTTTGTATTTTTATGTTGTGAACAGCCCTGTAATCTTCGGATGAAGGGTGGTATATACATTTCAATTATTATTATTATTATTATTATTATTATTATTATTATTATTATTAAAAAGTCCAGTTATACGGGCTGTCTTCAAATTTTCATATCAAAAGTGAATCAGAGCCACACAGAGGATTTTCGAGGGGTGGCGCAGCTAATAGCTTTATAAAGTGTTTAATAATAGGAAGTGGGTTGGAGGTAGGGAACATGTTTCTGGTATATTTCCAGATATCTCCATACAGAAAAAATGGGGTTGAGAAGTTTAGTGTCTTACTTTACTCATGATGCCTTGTTACTAGGGTTTCAAGAATCTACATTGAGGACTAAGCAGAGTGTATATATAAAAAAATGAACTGGAAAATAAAGCAGTCTTCTTGTTTCTCCTTCCTCCCATTATTAGCCTACTTTTGCTAATATTCCCTGGTGTAAAAGCTATTTAGTTTTGGGAAAATAAATACAAATTGCCAAAACATCTTATATTTCATTTTAATTTGACCTAGCTTAATTGAAGTAAAGGCCAAGTGTGCTTTAATGATACTAATTCCTTTACCCACCTTTCTGTGAGTATAATTATGATGAAATATTGGCTAAGAAGATTACCAGCAGAATAATACAAGAAGGGGTGTGGATGTATGAGGAAGGTGATATGGATATATGCTTTATTATCACTCTAGGTAGGCATTGCTCAAGAGGGAAAATGTGATGTTGCTGTGAAGGTAGAAGAATTGGAGTAACGCAAAATATATGTGCGAGCAGAACTAGTTCTCCAAGCTCACTCACACACCTCTCACTTCCCAGGCCTGCTTAGCTATGCCAAGGGCAACAGTTAACTTGGGAAACCTTTGAAACCAGTAGGAGGCCAGCATAGGATTTCTTGCCCTGCATCTCTTCATCCACATGTCTGTGTTGGGCCTGTGTTGGGTCAATGACCAGCTGTTTTAATTGGAACAACATAATGTGAAAGTTTTTCCTGAGCCTCAGTTTCCTGCCAGTATTTATAGTTAGACAGATGTACTGCATGAAGTCAAGGTGCTGCATTCGTATGCATAATTTGAATTTCTTCTGAGTTGTGCTGGAAGTGGAGAGCAACCTTGCCTCTATTCCTTGCAAATATAGTACCTTTTTCCTTTTAGAGTTGTGTTTTCCATAGAGCATTGACTATTGCTATTAATGGCAATGTTCTGTGATCATTTATGTGGGCTCTATTTCTATGTTTATATTTTATAACAATTCATTTATCACTTTGAATGGTAATGTTCTCTAGTAAATGAGTTTTGTGCGTGGCGTTCTCAGATACCACCTATGGTGCTTTTGTAATTTTCTAATTCCCTCTCGTGGTCTTACATAACTCTGTTCCTTTTACTTCTGAAAGCATTTTTATTTTCCCTATCCCATCCTATTTTCATGGTAGTCCCTTTCCTTTCATTGCTGGATAACTCTGCACAATTTAATTTTATGTTAGTGTATCAGAAGAAATGCGATAGATATGGATAAGACTTCACAGTAAAGACTTCATTTAGACAAGAAAATGAAGGTGTGATGACCACGAGCTTGTTTGTTCTGTTCATTTTCAGTTTGTGAATTTCATGTGATTTAACCCTCGGCTACAATACTTCAAAAGTAGATTACCACTTGCAAAACAGCTAAATAAGAATGTTCATGAGGAACACTTTAGTGTCTGCCGTAATCATATTAGCATTGCATAAATATGATTAAATGTATTGGGGGAGGTTGGAACAGAAAATATAATACCATATGACTTTCTGTTTAAAATATCAATGAAACAGTTTTGTTTTGTTTTTAAAAACTGCAGTGTTTTGCAAGCAGTCATTTTAATGAGTACTCAAATACTTGCATGAACAGGACACCACCAGATTAGATAAATCCCTTCAGAGGACACAGAATAGCAATTTCACCTGGCTCTTTCTGTATTCCTGCCACATCTGCAAGCCATTGATCACCAGCTTTCTTCAACCCATTTGAAATAAAAATTTAATCTAGGATAAAACTGTCTAACAGTGTCATGAAAGGGATTGCATTGGCCAATCATAATATTAGGTATTATAATATTGCCTGTTTGACAGTAAGCCTCTTTTTCTTACTCTTCTAAATCTCTTAAACTAGATTTATTCCAGTGTGCTTTAAAGGTAGTCTCTTTCAATTTAGATCTTATGATTGCAGCCCTTGGCTGTGATCCAAAGAAGTGATATATTTGTGCAGGAAAGAACAGCGTGCACAGCTGGAACTTCACTTTCTTCTCCTACTGTAGCAGCTACCACAGCCAGTTGCTTTTAAGCAGACCAGTAGATGGTTCCTTCCACAGTGAGAACTGCCGTGCAGAAACATAACACATTTCCAGCTGCATGTGTGGTTCCCCTCATGGTTACAAACTTTAATTTATTTGGATCATAGTTTTTTGCGAGTTCATCTGCTGCCAACGTACAGAAATGTGTACAGTTGGGGGGGAAATTCCAGCCCATGAGGATTTACTATTTTATTGGAGCCCGTTGACTTGTTTATGTAATAGACGAATGGAAATGGAAGGTTCTTGACCTTTTTCATAAGGCCACCAGTTTCTCTACATCAGAGTTTGGGAACCTTTTTCAGGCTAAAGGCTGCATTCTGTTCAAAGTAATCTTCTGGGACCCAGAGGCCGAAGTGGACTGAGCAATGTAATTAAACATCACCTTTATACAGTAGGCTAGTTTCTACGCACAACCACACACACTGATCCACGAAAGGAAGATCAGGGTTACAGCCAGCAAAAAATGCTCAAGGTGTGTGTGAAGCAAGGGCAATGAGGAGTGTGGCTTGGGGAGAGTCCAAGGGCCGGGGGGGGGGGGTGGAGAGGGCATTTCCTGTTTATGATGCATCTCTGCTTCCACTTGCATCTTCTCTTTTATGCATGTAATATTTAGGCAAGCCCACCTTCACCCAAAATGCATCCAGTTTGGGGAGGTGTCTAACTCAGGCCAATTTTATTCTCTCTTGCCATTTCTGTTTTAAAAGCCACAGTAATTATTTATTTTGGCATTCAGTATAGGAATTTTTATTTAAATTGGTTACTCAGATTGTTGCTTTGTTCTTGGCACTTGAACAGCAGTCTAACTTGGTCAAAGAAGAATTTACCTTGTCTTCATTTCACTACGGAACTGGTTACAAAAAAGTGAAGAACCACTGCCGAAATGCATTACATTTCTGTAACCACACAGAGGGCCTTCTCGGTAGTGGCGCCCGCCCTGTAGAATGCCCTCCTATCACATGTCAAGGAAATAAACAACTACAGTGGTACCTTGGTTTATGAACTTAATCCTTTCCAGAAGTCCGTTCTTAAACCAAGACCATTCTTAAACCAAGGTGTGCTTTCCTTAATGAGGCCTCCCACCGCCAGTGCCCTTCCACCATTCGGCTTCCGTTCTTAGACCGAGGTAAAGTTCGCAAACTGGGACACTACTTCCGGTTTTGCAGAGTTCGTAAACCGAATCGTTCGTAAACAGGGCTGTTCTTAAACCGAGGTACCACTGTATCTTACTTTTAGAAGACACCTGAAGGCAACCCTGTATCGGGAAAATTTGTTTTACAAAAAAATGTTTTACAAAAAAAAATAAAAATGTGCTGTAAGCTGCCCAGAGTGTCTGGGGAAACCCAGCCAGATGGGCAGGGTATAAATAGTAGCATTATTATTTTTATTATTTCATGTTCTAAGTCAAATACCACATACTTAGATCCTATGTCTAAAATTGGACTGTTTGAATTTGGTCAGCAGCCACAGTGTGACAGAACTTGAGAGTTCATGTGGAGCAACAGAGAGAGTCCCTTATTGCACTTGTGTGCTCATGTTTATGCTTTCAGTTGATTGTGGAAGCAGCACTGAAGGGTCCTAGTATACAAAGGATTCATGATTCAGTTATGATTCATTGATTTGCAAAAATAAAAATTCTTACTCAGCATTGTTTCAGCTGAGTTTGTAATGCATTTGGCTTCTCTGTGACATAAACTAACCTGATAGTTTTACACAACCCTGTGGCATCTTTAATCTGCAAGGGGAAATAAGTTTGTCCCAAGTTGTAGTATATAGGTCACTGAGAGCTTTCTGGGAAGGCAGCGTTGCCTGATCTGCTTAATGTGTTCTGCATGCAGCCATATGTGTGTGTTATTATATGACTTGCTTTTGCTTTTTCACTCTCAGTATAAACTTGCTGGATGTTAAACTCTAAATTGATGGCTCTGGCACTTAGAAGGTGAATTGGAGGAGGCTTGTGCCTTTGGCTGAGTATGCACTGATGAATCTTTTTTCATCTCTAGGAACTTGCTTTACAAGCTGGCAAGGGAAAATACTAGATGCTGATAGTGGTAACCTCTGTAGTTCTTGGAAGCTAAGCAGTTCAGCCTTAAGAGTCATTAAGAAGAGTGAAGAGCAAGAGACCCATGAAGAAATGACTTTGGACTGAAAGAAAAGCAGACAGTAGCAGCCTGCTATTGTGGGGTTCCTGTGTGGTCTATCTCACACAGTATCTTGTTGAAGTCACACTTGCAGCAGCAATGTTAGATTCTCACAGCTGTCAATTGCTTGTTCATTGAATGCGGGTGTGAGGGTGCATAACAGGACAATGTGTCTTGTTTATTATCTACACAACCAAGAACATGGCCTTGGTGAACTCAAGTAGTTATAGTGTTAAGGGCCTACTACTTTGAGTTGAATTTCCTCCTTCGTACCATTTGTGTGGATTTGACTTGTTTGCAACCCTCTTGAGTACACAGGCAAGTAACTAAACAAAGAGGATTTAGCTACTTGTCCAAATGTCCTATCTGACTTGTATTCAGAATTACCGTATAGATTTGAGGGGGAAAGCCAGTTAGCTTGAATTGCTAGTTTGAAGGTCACCCAGCTTCGTTGTCATTACAGCAGATTTCATATTGATCACTAGAAATACATTTCTCCAAGTACAACAGAAGGTGTTTTTGGTATGACTCCAACAAAAAACTAATGGTGGTTCTTTAGCAGAATAAAAAGTTGCTTAAAACTAAAAATCAATTGAATGGAAACTAACACAATCTGTCCTAACGTTGCCTTGTCCCTCTCCATCTAGCAATAATTACTGGGGCCATTCTGTAAAGGTTGGATCTAGAATACAGTACTTAGTAAATGCACTATAGTATAGCTTGTTTTGTAAAGCACCGTGTAAATAATTATTTTGTATTGGAGTTTGCTTTTTTCCTTATTCCTCTCCACCCTTTTTTCTATATGTCTAGTGTCTCTTGGTTCAGTGGTGCAGAAACTTCAGGCTGTATGATCTACTTTGAGGTTTTTGCTAGAACTCCCAAAATCCACCAGCCAGACCTGGTGGAATTCTGAGCTCAGAAATTTGTTTTAAGTCTCAGAACTGAATTGAATTCGCTGGTTTTTGTCTCGAAAGACTAAGCTTTTTGCAATTTACCTGTGTAACATAGAGTGGGATTTAGAAATCCTTGCTAATCTACTTGAAGTCACTCAAGCATATGAGTAGATCAACATTTACTTTCTGTTTACTCCTGTTTTGATTGTAAGCCTGGATGCAAGGTCTGTCTTGTTTTTTATTTACTTGTAAGGCACTCTAGGAGCATTTTCAGCTGAAGAATAGAATAAAAGCATAACTTGATAATATAATTAAAATGTAAGCTGTTTCAAGTAAATATTGTATGTTGAATAACTTTAAATGTTTGGAACAATACAGATCACAATTTAAAGTCTGCATTTCACCTTTATTTAATTTTATTTATTTAGTGTATTTCATACATTAGGCATCATAGAGTCATAGAGTTGGAAGAGACCACAAGGGCCATCGAGTCCAACCCCCTGCCAAGCAGGACTCGAATAATTCTGTGTAAATAACAATATTCTGGTCAATAGAATTCTTGTTTTATAAAAACCGAGAATGTTGTTCTTAATGTTTTGTGTTAGTTTGGGAAACGTAAACCATTGCTTTAACACTACATTTCATACTAATTATCAATTCTACTATACCCCAAGGATATTTAGAAGGTAGCATTATAAGGGTTAATGTAATATGACATAAGTATGCTATGCAAAGATTAATCTCTCCTTCATGATACTCTTCCATGACTTACTGTAAATACATTCTTCATTATCTTTTCAGGACTATAAGAGTCTTGGATGCTTTCCAAGCTTTAAGCATTGAATGTTTGTTTCACTTGTTTGCTTTTTATTAAAGGCTTTGTGAAATAGGTGATGGGAACATTGATTTTGTTGTCCTCCTTGTTGATTCTGAATGTATGTACAACAATTGACTTTCTGTCCCAATTGTAAAGTATAAACACATTATCTTATTGTATAAGGTAATCCCATTGTTTAAAAGTTTTTATGGGAAGAGTGATTAAATGTGCTTGTTTGTTACACTGCCAGTCAGAGTTTAATCTAAATAGGGAAATACGCCACAGTACTGCAGTTTATGAAATAAGCCCACATTTTTCTTCTTCTATAGCAGGCATATAGAGGCTGCAATCTACTCCCGCTTTAAAAAAAACTGGGAGAATGACCCAAAGTTGTTGAGCTTTTTTGGGGGGTGGGAATTGACCAGGGGACACCCAGCGATCAATCAGTAGATCGTGATCGACCATTTGGACATACCTGTTCTATGTTCTATACCATAGTTTAGCTATATGCTGTGCCTGCTTGCTATTAGTGTGTTTTTTAAAGATACAGTGGGACTATGCACTTCATATTTAAAGCACCACATGTCTGGTTTTTTACATAGGTATTTATATCATTGTGCAAAAATATTCAAGGATTGGTACCAAGCGACACAAAAATTCCTAGTCTTCTTTTCCAATCCGGTGGATGTTAAATGTCAGGAATTCTGTTCAGTTTTTGTTTTGTTTTTTAAGTTCTCTGAGCATTTCTTGTGCTTTTGCAAATGGTTTAGAATTTTCAAAACAATTTTACAGACTGGAAACAGTGATCCAGTACAAGATAATCGAGTCAATTGCTTATACCTCTAGCATAAATACAGGGGGCAACCATTTTAGATGCACCCAATTGATGTGTGGTTGCCGACACATGGGTCCTTTTGGACCTGAAAGAAAGTGGATTGGGGGGCACACTCATACATGTTCTGCCATATAAGTGCAGGAAACTCCCTCTCCCTCAGTTTACGTTGGCATTCAGAATATAGTACACAAATCATAGAATTAGAGAGTTGGAAGAGATCCCCAGGGTCATCTAGTCCAACTGCCAGCAATGCAAGAATCTCAACTAGATCATACATAACGGAACAGATGACCATCCAATCTCTGCTTAAGAGCTACATCTGGAAGGTACCATGTTGACTACCTCAATGCTAGACTATTCTTACTTTTGTATCAATACTTTTTACTATGCAAGATGCTTCTGTGTTTGAAACTTTTTCTTTGTTGTTAATACAATAATATATATATTTTAAAAAGGTAAAGGACCCCTGACAGTTAAGTGCAGTCGCGAACGACTCTGGGTTGCGGCGCTCATCTCGCTTTACAGGCTGAGAGAGCTGGCGTTTGTCTGCAGGCAGTTTTTCTGGGTCATGTGGCCAGCATGACTAAGCCGCTTCTGGCGAAACCAGAGCAGTGCACAGAAACGCTGTTTACCTTCCTGCTGGAGCAGTACCTATTTATCTACTTGCATTTTGACGTGCTTTCGAACTGCTAGGTTGGCAGGAGCTGGGACAGAGCAACGAGAGCTCATCCCATCGTGGGGATTCGAACTGCCGATCTTCTGAGCAGCAAGCCCTAGTTTCAGTGGTTTAGACCACAGCGCCACCTGCGTCATATAATGTAACATAAATTCCTGTTACCCTTCAGAACATAAGTGATCCAATTTGTCCTTTGCCTTGGAGCTTCTTCTCTGTTATCTCTTTTGAGACCTTCTTTTATTCCAATATACAAAAGAGTTTTTCTTCCCTTTCCATGTGAAACCTTCCGTCCTACATGCCAGGGCTAGCTAGCCAAAGGTTGGTTTATTGTCTTTCAAGCTACACGTGCTGAATTGCCATCTTCTGCACAGCTACTAAAGATGCAGGAACCCTGTCAGGTTTTATATCTGGCCTGACCCTACTCTCCCTGTGTTGCTTTCTTCCATTTTCTGTCTTAAGGGACCCACAATGAAATTTGCATGATGACTTCAGTCTTTTCAAGATGGTCCAAATTCACAGAATATGTGGGCAACATGAATAGTATCTTGGCGAAAATCATTATGTGGATTTTTCTGAACAATGCAGTTGTGTTCCATTGGTGAAAATAATTACTGTTAGGATTTTCCTATTTTGGTCACCCATCAGAATACATGTTAGGAAAATGTTACATTAACAGCAGCCAACATAATAAGTTTTTTTTAAAAAAAAAAATTAGCTGTTGCTGATCTAATTACTATAACTGAAAGTTCTGTGGTTCATATTCCTTTACACGGAGAAGGATGTGCCCATTTTTAAAAAGCATTAGTAGTGCTACGCTTCCCTCTTCTTAAAAGCTGCTGGGGAAATGTGTCCTTTTGTTGAAAAACTAATAATAGTAAAATGATTTTATCTTTGAACTGAAAAAGCAACTGCCTGAATTCTGCTATGTATTTCTCTGATAATTCAGTTTCTTCTGTCGGTCTGTTGCTACCATGGGACTTACCCCTTTTCCTTTTTTATGTATCAGTTTGTATGAGCTGAACTGTATATTGTAAACAATTTTCCCCGTTCCTTAAAACATGTGGATTTTTGTTATTTTTGACGGTTGTACAGTGGACACTCCAGATACGAATTAAATTAAATCCTGCCAGAGCGGTACCTATTTATGTACTTGCACTTTTTGGCATGCTTTCGAACTGCTAGGTTGGCAGGAGCTGGGACCGAGCAACGGGAACTCACCAAGTCTCAGGGATTCGAACCACCGACCTTCTGATCGGCAAGCCCAAGAGGCTCAGTGGTTGAGACCACAGCTCCACCCGTGTTTCTTATTTGCTGCTAATTGCCTCTTCTCGGCTTACTACCTACCATAGTTCACGACGCATCCCTTTTCTCCCAGAGTCCTCTGCAAAATTCAGCAATAGTGTGAGACACTTCGCTTACTATCTTCCAGAAGGGAGACTTCAATGTTATGCTGAGATTTGAAGCTCAGCAGAACAGAAAGGTATTTGAGCATACAACCTGCTCCTAGGCTCAGTGCAGTATAATAGGCTTTCTTTCACCTTTTGTCCCCTTAGTCAGGAAAGGAAGTCATATTGTGCTGAGCAGGGCCTGCACTAAAGGACCAGGTACAGTTGCCTCTGGTGTGTAGTTTTGGAGGCCTGCTTTCAAAGAATAAACAAAAACTGAAAACTGATGAAATGGCATTAGATGGGAATCTCCACTTACGCAGGGGTTCCATTCCTGGCTGCCACTGTGCAACCTGCTGGGACACAAACCCAGGTTGGATTTGATTTAAATCAACAATTTAAATCACTAGTCAGTGATTACAGGAAGACTCATTCTTGCTGGTATAATCTTAATATTTACAACCAGATAAAGGTTTCATTTTTAGAATAATAAGTTTTCAGAGTAGTTTTTACAGTTATATATCAAAATTTACTGATTTGGTTATACTATTAGAAATACATAGATCGATAATTATGAAATTATTGTGAGGTTTAATAAGTTAACTTTATATTTGGACAGTTTTTCTGCTGTACTTTATTGGAAGGAGAATTTCCTTAATAACAATTTATTTAGCTAAAACAATAACATTATAGGATATGTATCCATGTTTGTTAACTGATGTGGTTAAACAATTTAAAACAAAAACTTAGATTGAGTTTTAGCACATATAGAAAACTTAAAACAAATCCTTATTTTCTGATGAATAGCCTTTGGACTATAATGTAACTTAAATAGAAAACTATCTTTAGAAAGTTTTTTTCCTCCAAAAGCATTTTTTAAAAAAAAAAATCCAATTTAAATAAATAAAAAAATCATTGATTTTTATCCACCCTGCACATGCCAATGGGGAGTCCCCTGTTCCACCCCTGCCGCTCTTTGGCTCCAAGAACGACACATGTGTCAATGGGAGCACGCATGCTGATCACGCACAGGTGTGCTCCTGTATGTAACCACCTATGAGACAATACAGGAAGATGTTTTATGCTGCCTTTTGAACCTTATTTTTAAAGTTATAGTTCTGCCGCTAGTCATTCATTTAATTTGCTTTTATTGATTCCCTCTCCACCTTTTGTTTTTGCAAGAAGTGGGATATGTTAGGTTGAGCTACTGACACAAGGTCACTCACATATCTGTGAGCCAGAACATGAATCTGCTTTAGATAATATACAATCATAAGTCTATGTATTGTGGGAGTGGGATATCACATTTGCCCAAGTTTAAAATATAGCACATCTGGTACTGATATAATCGTACACAGGAGCACAATTTGTCGTTAGTACACAGGAAACAGATAACCATCTTGGTATCTTGGGTGGTATTCAAGTAAGTTTGAGTAAGATCCATTGAAATTAATGCAACTAAATTTCATTTATGAACTTTGGTGGTTCTACTCTGTGAAATGCTTACTTCAGTACTGTCCATTATATGCAGGATTTGGCAAAACTATCTAGTTTGCAAAGTGCCTAGGTAAGACAGGGGTTAACACTTTTCTTTGTATGCAAATTCAGTATTATGAAATAATGATATTTGGAAAATAGCGTTTTGAGGTATGCATATAAATCTAATTTTCCTTCATCTTTTGTTCTCTCTCTCTCTCTCTCTCTCTCACACACACACACACACACACACACACACACAATCAACATTGCAAGAAAGTTAGAATATCTTTGCTGGTTCAGACAAAAGTTTCATCTTGTCTAGCATCCTGTTTCGCATAGTGACTGACCCCTTGCCTTTCAAGAAGCCTCAAGTGTGACATTTATTTCCTCTCTCTTGTCTTTCCTGTGGTTGCAACTGGTATTTATTGGCATAGTTCCTCTGACTATTAAGGCTCAGTTATAACCATCATGGCTAATATTGATTGATAGACCAATGTTCCATCACTTTGTGTAATTAACGCCTTCTCAGACAGTATCTATCACTACATCTTACTGTACCAGTAAATTCTATAATTAACCATTGTGTGAAGAAGTATTCTATTATTGTCTGTTTTGAATTTGCTATCCATTTTAATTGAGTGACTCAGAATGAAACTACGTCTCTCAGAAATAGGTACTTCCTTAACATCATGTATAATTTTTAAGATGTATCCTCAACACCATGTTTCATTTTTTATGTTTTCCCCTCTAAATGTTTCCTCCAAAAGCTCAACAGACCTAAACCCCCTTTAATCTACTTTGCAGGTTCCAACCCCTTGATTTTCTTTTCCCCCTAATAATTGCTAATATGAAACTTGCCATTTTGAAAAAAACACTGTTGCCTACTGCAGCACCAAATATCTCTTTCCTGGTTAGTCAATGAGATGTCAGATTTCATTGATATTTTGTAGTTAGTATCTTTTGCCCCAGTATACATAACTTTATGGTTACTTTAACTGAACCTAAGTTGTGATTTTGTTGGCTTTTTACCAATTTACTTAGCTCTTCGGCAATCTCCCCATTCTTCAAAAATCCCTTTACGTATTCCTTTTGTCATCTCAACAGTTTTGACCACCTTTCTAACTGGTTTAGTGCCTCTGGTATATTTAAATACTGTAACTGTTTACTGCTTGTCTTAATGTTTCTAGCAATATGCTTTTAATTCCCTTTTTCTTGCTTTCTGTACTGTCAGCTTACACTTGTTTTGCCACAGTCTGCGAAGCTCTGCTTCTTGAGAAGCCTTTTAAAAATAAAAAGCTGTCACAGCATTTTGTGATTATTTTCTCTGCACAATGGTGGATAAATCTTGTTAGTTTTTGTTACTCATACATTTTCTGCTATAGTTGGCCTGGTTCTATGATAGCTTCTTATCCACTCAACTAATACTCAGTTTATCCAGAAAGAATAATATACACTGTAGCTGTAGAGATCAAGCCATAGAATAAGAATGGGCAACCTGTGCCCCTCCAGATGTTGCTGAGCCAGTGTGCTGTAGTGGTTAGAGCATCCCACCTTTTTCTCCAAGGAGTATATGGTTTACCACCTTCCTGAATTAATCCCTACAACGACCCTGTGAGGTAGATTAAGAGACTGTGATTGGTCTCATGGCTGAGTGGGGATTTGAACCCTGGACTCTGAGGTCCTAGTCTAACACTCTAACCACTACACCACACTGGCTTCCTAGCAGAGTACTTCTGCTATGGAGTAGCTATATATGGTAAATTAAGTAGGGAATAAATAAATACTGGGAAAGTAAAATGTCACTTAGAGATCTGAAATATTTTCCTTTAGGGTTTTTTTGATTACTTTGAATTTGTCTTATTTTGGATGGTTTTATTAGATGTTTTAATAATAATAATAATAATAATGTAATTAGGGGGAAATATGCTTAGAAATTCTGTTGTGGCAACTTTAACCTAGGTTTGGCAATTAGCGTATATATCCTACTGCTTTCCATACCTATCCTTGAGAAAGCACTTCAGCCAGTGTGGTGTAGTGGTTAAGAGCGGTAGTCTCCTAATCTGGGGAACCGGGTTCGCGTCTCCGCTCCTCCACATGCAGCTGCTGGGTGACCTTGGGCTAGTCACACTTCTTTGAAGTCTCTCAGTCCCACTCACCTCACAGAGTGTTTGTTGTGGGGGAGGAAGGGAAAGGAGAATGTTAGCCGCTTTGAGACTCCTTAAAGGGAGTGAAAGGCGGGATATCAAATCCAAACTCCTCCTCTTCTTCTTCTTCTTCTTCTTCTTCTTCTTCTTCTTCTTCCTGATCTGACTAAATCAACTAATCCAATGGTTTTCAACCAGTGTGCTGTGGCACCCTGTGGTGTCTTGAATGATGCCCAGGGGTGCCGTGGGCAACACTGGCCTCTGTCCCTCTTTCCTTCCCTCACTTCCTCTGATGTCCTCTCACATCTCTGCCCCCCAAAGGCTTGCCAGGGTGTTTATTGCAGCAGCCTTGGCTACAAGCTCCCAAGGGGAATGATGCCTCTGGGACTGGCCATGGGGTGCTTCCCAGACCTCTGTGGGGCAGTGTTAGGTGGCACCTCTCTTTGGGGTGGGGGGGGCAGCTCAGAGACCAGGAGCAGCAGCTACAGCTGCCCAGAGGACTCCCAAGGAGAATAGAGGAGGCTGAGGGAACACCCCCAAGGGAGGGTGTTCAAAAAGGGATGAGGGGCTGCTGGCTCTGCAGGCAAGGGATGACATTATTGTGCTCCTGAGCCCCACAGGGGTGCTGCAGAAAGAATGTAGAAGGTTGAGAACCTCTGAACTAATCTGTTCTATTTCAAGCAGTAGGAAAACACTACTATAATGTTAAGGGGGGAAACTCTCTTCAGTACAGGATGTGTCCTTGTATCTTTCGTAATATGTAATTTATAAACGATGACCCTATAAACTGACACTCAAGTTTCAGTTTGAAAGCCCTCACAAAAGTCAGCTTGTGGGAGCTATGAGGATGATGGTGGCATTAGTAAGGCTACAGGGTTGGTGAGCGTTAAACCAAAAATTGGTTTGTTTTTACATATATAGTTGTATTGGATATTTTTATTTTTCTGGTATGCTTTAAATAGGTTTGTTATATCCTCTTGTGCATTGCCCTGGGCTCCCTTGAGAGGAAGGGCAGTTCAGAAATATAACTAACAAATACATAAAATAAATTGTTTACTCAAAAAAGGAAGCATTCATAAGTTTGCAACCTCAGATAATACAGCTTTTCATTCCAAGCAGCTGGTGAAACTGCCTCTAGTATGTAAACCTCTGATAGAGCTGGGATCGCTGACTTGTGCAAGCTTAAAACATTTACTATTTTTCCTTGATATTAAAATAATACAAACTTCTTGAACAGAGCTGAAGTGATAATTTCCATGCAGCATGAAATGCAGGAAGTTGGTTTCTCGGTAGTGGCGCCCTCCCTGTGGAATGCCCTCCCTTCAGATGTCAAGGAGATAAATAATTACACAACTTTTAGAGGACATCTAAAGGCAGCCCTGTATCGGGAAGATTTTAACTTGATGTTTTTAATATGTTTTAAGATGTGCTATAAGCAGCCCAGAGTGGCTAGGGAAACCTAGTCAGATGGGCAGGGTATTATTATTATTATTATTATTATTATTATTATTATTATTATTAATTATTATTAGCCTTCTCTTCCTTCTAGT
Organism: Podarcis muralis; assembly: GCF_964188315.1. Classification (NCBI taxonomy): domain Eukaryota; kingdom Metazoa; phylum Chordata; class Lepidosauria; order Squamata; family Lacertidae; genus Podarcis; species Podarcis muralis. The sequence goes on from NC_135666.1 coordinate 41,561,558, forward strand.
TAAGACCAACCCACTAGTGGAAAAGAGGGGCAGTGATAGCTGTCCTGTCCTCTTCCTGTCCCTTTGGCCTCCCCCTCCTAATATCTCTCTTCATTTGCATCCATCTGGGCTCACCAAGCATCAGTATCAGCTGCCTTCTCTGGCAATTTGTCACTCACACATATAGCAAGAATGGACCTGTCACACAACCTGCCTATGGGCCAGAAATTCCCCAAGCTAATTCTAGGTAGCTGAAAGTTCTATATCCCAACATAAACTATTTGCATACTTGGCTGAGACACATTTGTCACCATTTGAAAATGCAGCAGAGAAATATAGCCAGTTTCACTTGTGTGATGCATTGATTTGTATAAAACATAAAGAAATGGATCAAAATTAGAATCCTTTTGTACTTTTAGGAACTTGTGATGTCACTTTTCAGTGGATTAAATGTTTCTGGCCCTAGTAGCTTTTAATAAAGCTGTGTTTTTAGAGTTCCAGAGAAACTATTCAAATATTTTATAGATGAGCAAAATGCTTTCATTGTCATTTTATTCTCCTTCCAAGGCCAGTAAAGTAGCTAAAACCACCTGGTTCTACAAGCAAAGAGATGGAAAGCAGGAATAATTAGAACAGCTAAAACCTTCCTGAAATAAATTACCTACAAAATATGTTATAAACAGTGTTGATGCAGTATAGCATAATAAAGTTTTGATTAGTGCTTGTACAGAGTAATCTAACTGCATCAATGCAACTACCCATGACCTCTGTCTTCCAAGCTAGAAGCTCATTATCAACATTTTCTATACATTCTCATAACTTACACATTCAGTGAGCAATAAAACAATATAGCAGCACAAAGATAGGCCTGGTTCACACATAATGCTAAACCATGGTTTAAGCATATTTAATCCATCACAAGTTACCCATGAGTTCTCCTATGACATGCATGTACAACACTTCAATCGTGATCAACCAGTCGATCACAGGGCCTTTCTCTGCAACTTTGGATGCAGCTACTACCGCTGCCAGTCTCCACAGTGATGCTAATCTGAGCAGCGCTGTCTTGTCCTCCTCCTCCACCTCTTTCTCGAGCCTAGCCTCCTTCCTCCAAAGCCAGCTTGCCTTCCTTCCCGCTCTGCTTTGGCTCTTGGGGGTTAGACCTGCAGTGCCCTGAGGGACGGCTGGGGTGTGTGTGTGCGGAGGGGAGGTGTTCCCGCAGGTCCTAACTTAGGGGCGAGGGGCATAACATGTTTGGACTCCAGCTGGTCAAGGCTCTGATGTTCCCCTGGCTGAGGATCTGGCTCCATTCCTGCCACTCACATTGATCTGGCCATCGTGTGTTTAGGGAGAGAGAGAACTGGCTCCTCAGAAAGAGAACTTTTGCCTCCCTTTCCTTCTCCCTCCCCCCACTTAAACTCCCCCCTCCGACGTCCAGTTAACTATCTCCTTCTACACATGCACTCTGCGCATGTGTGATGCACAAGACAGACCAGTTTGGCCTGGTGGGGGTCTAAAATAAACACAAGTACACACGTGTTAAGGGGTGGGTGGGAAGAGTATGTTTAAGTTGAAGAATGACAATGTGAGAGTGTGGTAGATCACTGCCAGTTTTTTATACTGATTAGTGGATCAAAGCCTACTTGGAATTGGACATGCCTGTCCTATGAGAAAGCAAAGCATGACTTGTTTCTCCAAAGTGTTTTCTTTTCCCAGCTGCTCTTGCATTCCTTTCTAGTTTGTTGATAGTCAGGCAAACCATAGTGAAGGAAGGGTGCTGGATTTGCATGTAACACCAAGCCAAAGTTAAAATAAACTGAGGTTTGTAAGCCAGCAATGAACCCTGGTTTCAGATTGCAGTTTGCTGGCAGAAAACAAACCACTGTTAAACTGTAAGGCAGGATTTGTACATTTTTAACAATGGCTTAGCATTATGTGCAAACCAAGTCATAAGGTAAAATCTCAGAGGTAGTGATATAGCCATCACCTGCGACAGATGCTTGTTTAATCTGCAGTATAATTGGCCTGGCTTCTATAAACAGGCAGGAATAATCATGGATTGGTTAAGCAAGTATTAGATGACAGTGTCACAGGGAATAATGCCTCCCCCCCCCCCCCCGCAGGTTCAACTATTATTGCTAAAATTTGCATAAATGAAAAACAAATGATATGCCCACACATTTTTTCAACCTTACCCTAAAAATACTAATGTGGGCCAGTCTAAATGGTATGGCTTCATGTGTAGGCTTTTGATCATTATTTTCCTTTAGGAGCTCTCCATGCAGTGGACATATTATCTGAATGTCCTTATGTTGGATATATTTCCAATGTAATCCTTACTAAAAATGGAAAGGTTTAATTCAAACCAGTCACATGTGTACCATCTTTTAACAAAGTTTATTGTTTAAATGTGTGTTGTATTAAAGGGAGAAACTAATTATTCAAATATGAAACAAATTAAACCATAACATTTGGTTTTCTCTTACATCCTAAATGGCTTAAATAGCATTCATTGTATTTTTATTTTCACTAAACTAGCAAAAATGTTATGTCCTGGGATGAGTGCAGAATGCTTTAGTGATGAAGCAGAATTTTTTTTATGGCTTAACACTTAAAAGTCATTGCTAATGTGCTATAAAATACTGTTTAAATAGAGATACTATCATTATTAAATTACAGCTGATGACCTCCAGTTGCCTCATCTGCCTTATTCAAAGATAATAGACACACAGAAGCTGTGTTTTAATTATCACCTAATATTTGTTCTAAATTAATTTCAGTGCTGTTGGGCTGAATCTGCAATGATGAAGCAATTAAAACCATTATCTGGTCATTCAAAGTATCAGCCTTCTAGTTAAACTCAATAGTATGTGATCTTTCTGGGAGTTAATGCCTAAAGTAATGAGCTAAACATTACCAGAAAAGTTTTAAAGAAAATGTTAAATAATTCCATAGAAATTGTGCTACACTCTGATATTTTGAGGTAGTATGAATGATCAAATCTGTGCTGTGAATCATAAATTATTATTTATCCTGAAAATTTGTGTCATGTGAAGTGCCATGATCCATGGAGGCATCATGTTTTTCCCCCTCCATGACTTTCAATTTTGTTTTTTGTTTTTTGAGGCGGGGGGAGGAAATGTGAAGAAACACCGATAAAACCTGCTATGCATTATTTTCTCTTTTGGAATGAATTAATTGCTTTTAGGACAAAATTTCATCTACACATGTGTTGTATGAAGATTTTTATGTGGAACAGTTTCATAGCATTTGAGAATGATATTCCCTGTTCCAGTAGTATATACACATGTGTAATACATATAAAACTTAAAAGCGAGATTCAGTACAAGAGGGTGCTGCTACCTTTATACAAGGAATATATAGGTCCCATACTTCTTAACTATTGCCTGCCTTCTTTTTGTGACTTCATTCTAGCCTGAATCTGCTTTCTTGTTGCTTAAACAAAATTAAGGTTTCAATCCTAGAGATGCTTACCTGGGAGTAAGTCCCACTGAACCATTGGGGCTAATTTCTGAGGACCACACTGTTAAGTCATTTATACTTTTGAGGTTGCAAGTCTATTGATACTTAAGCAAGCACCACTAAATTACTTATGAGCATACATTGCTTTAGGACTGCCCTGCAAATTTCATATATAACTTAGTGTTGTACTAGCCAGTATACAGTCGTACCTTGGAAGCTGAACGCCTTGGCTCCTGAACACCCCATCATGGGGATTTGAACCTCCGACCATTCAATTGGCAAGCCCAAGCAGCACAGTGGTTTAACCCACAGTGTCCCCCACGTCCCTAACCACTGTATTAGCAACGCATTTAACATTAAAACACTAAAATAAAGTTTAGTACTGCCCCTATTGCAGTCCCTCCCAAAAAATGTGACCATGTTGAAACCATAGATGTTACTCCACCCATCACCTTGAGTATTTTGTCACTTGATACCTACAACTACTTTCACTTATAATGTTTCTTTTATCACTGGAATGTTGTTCCAGTCAGTGGATTTGTCACTGGAAGTACTCCCAACTCACCTATGTTTGTGAAGTGGCTACATCTAATGCACACAAGCAGGGGGACACTTCCCCTTTGACTCAGGGCTCTCCTTTGCACACTTAAATGCCACAACACCTGACCCAACCCAACATTTGCATAGTGGTGGTGCCAGGAACTGCTGCTTTTCCTGTTCATACTTCCTCTTTGCAGCAACCATCCCATTGGCATTCCTAGTGCTGCACATGCCTTCTGAAGACCTATGAACCTCAGGGCTTGCATGACCAAGAAGCATGTCTCTGTCATCCTGGCACTGGGACTATTACTCCCTGCTCTATTAATTTCTGTGTTGAAACAAGTCTACATCTTTGTTGCCAGGGCAACAGGGCAGAAGTCTTCTGTTGTGGCTTTGATGCCCATTCAACCAACTTAGTCACTCTGTTCTGCTGCAGAGGTTGCTGCCACACTTCAGAAAGGGGGGGTGTATGAAGGGAGAGAGGGCTAGGAATTATGAAAGCCCCTGAATTAATATAGCTCAGTGTTATTCAGTCAGGTTTTAATGTTCTTTGGTTAACTTTCAGTTAAGTTACAAAATCTTTGCAGCAATTCGTTTTTCACAATGTTTAAGAAAAGACTGCCGGTAAGAAATAAATGGTTATGAAGAAGGTGCAAATACTTCAGGAGACACTCATAATAGTAGCTCAGGCATTGTATGTTATGAAAAGGGGCTGCGACTGAAGTACAATATTTCGGGCCAGAGTTAGCATTTCCGCATATACATTAATTAGGAGGAAAACTGGCGTACAGTGGTACCTCGGGTTAAGTACTTAATTTGTTCCGGAGGTCTGTTCTTAACCTGAAACTGTTCTTAACCTGAAGCACCACTTTAGCTAAAGGGGCCTCCTGCTGCTGCTGTGCCGCCGGAGCATGATTTCTGTTCTCATCCTGAAGCAAAGTTCTTAACCCGAGGTACTATTTCTGGGTTAGCGGAGTCTGTAACCTGAAGCGTCTGTAACCTGAAGTGTATGTAACCCGAGGTACCACTGTAGTTGAAAAATTCACTTAGTGATGTTACTTTGTCTGCTTTTTTTTAAAAAAAGTAGAATTCACTGTTACTTCAGAAAACAGACTCCACCCAAAGTGGTTATTTTTTCTGTGCCTTGTTTCATTGTTGGTTTTTAACACGTGTAGCGAGCAAGTGAAAGACTGTATCTGTATCTGTATCTGTATATATGAGTGAGAGAACAGGTTATAAGAAAAGTTAACATGACATTAAAACTGCAAAAATTGTGGGTTTATTTTCGCACTTTGTCAGGGACTTGCAGGACAGTGATGGGTGTGCACCAGGAGAAGAGGGGCTGGAGTCAGACTCAGGAGAGCGGGGCAGTGATTTGTGGGGAACTGTACCAGCCAGGAGACAAAAGTTGGAGGCAGGGGAAACTTCAGAGATGGAAGGTGGAGCACAGGATGGGCTGGAAGAAAAGGAGGAAGAGGCAAGTCAGGCAAGTGAGGGGACAGGTGCTTGCCCACCCTCTTCTGCACCACTGTCTCAGAACGAACAGGCTGAAAAGGGCTGAACAGAGAAAATTTCCATGTAGGCTCAGTCTTCAGCTGGTGTGTGCACAGTCTATTGTAGGAAGGTACATAAAACTGGTAGAAGGGGAGTGGTCCCCTGTTGCTGCAACTGCTCCCTACCTAGAGCACAGACCTGGGAATAACAGACCACATGCTTGATTGATGTGTGCAGATATCCAGAGCTGCAGAAAGGGCTGTAAGTGCTATCTTGGACAATAAAGAGTTAACTATCTGCCATTCCCTTGGCTGGGGAGTGCTCTTGACACACTTAGAGGGCAAAATATTTTATTTCTTTGTTTAGTAAAAAAATATTTGTATACCGCTGTGTTATAAAATATCACAGTGTTTGCAACCATGTAAAAGCATAAAGCCCGACAATAAAATCAGAAAAGCTTAGAAACAGATTAAAATCAAATAGAAATTAGAAACAGACATCAATGGAACATTGTGGGGGAATATACGCTTAATTGGCTGCATAGGCCTGGCAGAATAGAAAAGTTTTCAGCAGGCATTTAAAAGTTGGCACAGAAGACACCTGCTGAATTTCAATCAGCAAGGTGTTCCACAGGACTGGGTCGATGACACTAATGGCTTGATTTCTTATAGAATACAGTATGAAACGTGTGTGTGCATCCTAGTCTTAAACACACACTGAACCCTGTATAAAGGAGCAGAAATCTATTGTGGGATTAAGGGCTTTAGAGTGTGGTGTTCGGTTTCTTTGACTCAGGTGGGATACAATGGATGCTGACTATATTGGAGCACTGTTTGCACACGTTTCAGTCACTGCTCAGGCTTAGTTTAAAGGGAAGCATATAGCTAAATGCTGAGGATCTGTAATAAAAGCAAACATTTGTTGTTGAGCTGTAAATCTGTTAAAGCTGCTCTTAAGAAGACTAAATAAATGATGCTTTTCCAGGCTCCCCTCAAAATGCGCCTGCCTGTGCGATGCCTATTAATATACATACAAAGAATGCAAAGGGTTGCCAGAAATAGTGCATCCCTAAAACACCTTTTTATGCTGCAATAAATTATTGCTTGTCACTTTTATTTTACATATTTTAAAAAGTTCTACCCCACTTTTCACCACGTATTCCAAAGCAACTTACTGGGGGGGGGGGCGACTGGGGGGGGTGGAACCATATAATATGCAAAAAAATTAAGCATACAACATTAGAGAGTAGAATATTAGAATGATATTCAAGGTGTAAGGGCCTCTTGAAATAAATTTTAGCTTTGTGACAGAAACTTAACAGTTTTATTGCATCATCAACATACATGACACTTTAAAAAGTAAGAAAAAAGTAAGATACCTAACCAGGTATACAGTTGAATAGCTGAGTAGGAAATGAAGATAGCCAGGTTTTTAAAAAATGCATTACATGTATTTAGGCTTTATTTCAACAGGGTGGTTCAAAGTATTTACTATATAATTAAGGAAAATATTATTAACATGTCTAATATATATTTTTAAAATTAATATCACTGCAACTACCTTCCTGGATAATCCCATGTGGTATCGACTCTCTCTTTCTTCACATTTCTCACCGCAATCCATATTTTCTGCTGAACCTTAATTCTTATTTCCAACTATAACAAAGTTTGAATGTGTATTGTCTCTCTGTCTCTCCCTCCACTTTACCTGTGTCCTTTCTCACTGTTCCTTTTAAATTGTAAGCTCCTTTGGGACATACAAGTTGCATGTATGTTGATGGTGGTACAGCCAAAATAATATTTTAAAAGATGAAGAACTGTATACATAATAAATGTGTATAAGTAAGTTAAGAAATGTACTGTCCAGCAGTAATTTTCTTCAGAAGGTGTTTGTCACATTTGTGCAGCATGACCAAAGTCTTTACAAGCACGTGAACTTATATATTCCTAGTTATTTTTCTGATCTTTGAACTCCCCCCCCTTTGAAAATAATCAATTCCTCTTCTAATGTGTGAAATATTATTATCTGTATTTTTCAGTGCATCTGCATTTGAAATCTTTAGTTCCTCTTTTTGCGTCTCTCCCAGAGATGGTGGGTCAACCGCGTCCACGCCGCCGGTGGCCTGTCCCCCAAGGGTTTCCCCCCTGGAGTTTCGGGGTACGCTTCGCCCTTGCGTTCTCCCCACAATTCCACAGCGCCCAGAAAACCAAGAGCTGGCTTTCTGTGCTTCCTCGCTGCTCGCGTCCGGAACCGGAAGTCCTGTCCTTGTTTTTTCAAAGGCTGTGTTTTTCTTTTCTTTCCCCCCCACTGCTACTGCTTAAATACTATAATCTTTTAAGAAATGCAATTTTCTCTTCGTATTTCTGACTCTGAGAAGTGTGGGAGGTTAATTGACTCTGCTGAATATACACTTGAAGTGGAACAAGTAGAAAGATGAGATGGGTCTTTTGCAACAGGGTATGTTCAGACGTTCCCCATGTGTTTTGCAGTTGCTGCCTTAGAAGGAGTCCTTATTTACTACAGCATGCAATAGGCTTTAAGGTTATTTCCTACATATGTGCACTCAAGCAGGGAATAGCAATAAATACAGAAAGTTTGGGACAGGAAGTATAATACAGTAGGAACACGATGCTAAGATAAGATCTGGATTCTGTTTTCCTACTTGCAATTGGATGGTTGTCTTAACTTGGGCAAGTTTAAATAACTTTGGGTTCCACTAATATAAAACAGAACAAAATGACTGAGTAGTAATCCAGTTTACTAAGGCTGCAAAGTTATTTGAATGCAATAGCAGTAGTTGTCAACCTTTGGGGGCCTGTGGGCACATTTTGAATTTTGAAAGAGTGCTCCATCGCCTTAGGTTGTTTTTTTCTCTCCCGTCTCCTAGGTCACTCCCCACTGTCCCCTCACCCCAACAGAGATAGCCATTTGCTTTACCTGGAGCCCAGGTAAAAGTTAGATCCAGTAGAATTGAAATATGTCCTTGTTTAGAACCACAGTAGTCCTAGAATGCTTGGAAACACAGATCAATCAGTCAATCAATCAATCAATCAATCATTTTATTTGTATGCCGCCTTTCCAAAGTTAAACCCATGCTTAAGGCAGATTACAACATAATAAAACATAATTACAAACATAACAAAAGTAGTCACAAACACTAAAAACAGCAAAAAGCACACACAAACGTAGTATCAGTAACAGCAACAACCCCACCCACCCCTCACAAAACCCTAAACAGTAACACCAGCCCAAGAGTCTGTTCAGTAGCCTCAGCTTTTGTAGCTGGAGTCAATCAGGTCTCCCAGGCCAGGCTGAAAAAGGCCTGCAAGGCAGGGAGCAGCTCTTCCAGGACTCAAAGCCATGATGGTCCTCGTTAATTCCCCCCCATTTTTACATAGGTCACCACTGCCATCAAATCACAGAACACATCTGTGGGCACAGAGGGCACATAGGATTTTGATAGTGGTTTTGTGAGGATCGCTTATAAAAATTATGAAACTCCATATAGATCCATGTTTCTGATCCTTGTTTTTTGCACAATGCAACCATTTCAGACCACCAGATCCATAACGTCTATGGTTTAGTCAGTGGAGACAGCACAAAAAAACAAATATGCAACTTGAAGAGAACGTGCCATATGGGATTCAACTTTTGTGTGTGCATGTGTGCCACCTTTCTCTTCCTCTGGCACTCCGGTCTCTCTCCAATTTGGCTGTGTCTCCAAAAGCCCCAGCTGTCTTCAGATGGCTCCCCTTTTCTTCCTACCCTCTCAGTTGCTGTCCAGTTGCTCAGGTACCAATCTGAGCATTGAAATCTGAACTGAAAGAAGTAGGCGAGAACAGAATTGAACATCCTTCAGCTCTGTACTTTTTTTTATTGGAGGGAGGTAACCATTTCACAATGTAAGAAATGTGAGAGCAGGAGATGTAAATACATAAAAACAATTAGGAAATAGCTTTGTTCAGGCTTTCTCACACAGGTGCAATCAACAGCAGTCATTCTTTCACAAGAAGTCACACAAGCAGATCTAACATTTTTTAAATTTAGTTTCACTTCTTCCTGATACGTTCTAGCACGTTGCAAAATAGCACTTTTATGAGCAGTTCCATTCAGTTATATCGTGCATTAGGTTGCTCAGAACTATTCACATATGTTATTTTGTTCGTAATCCAGAAGAACCCTGGAAAGTAGGTCAGCAGATGGGGAATCTGAGACAATACATGATTGCTTGCCTACATGGTGAGTTCATGTCAGAGGTAATCTTTGACTGGATATATCTTTATTCATTACTCAGTCACTTACTCACTATGCGGCACCCAACTTGCAAGACACAGGGGTGTTCATAGTTGAAGTCAGATTTCTAGTTCCAGCCCTTGATCTTCAGTCCACCCACTACCCCCCCCCCAAAATGTTTACATTCTAGTACAGTTTGGGATGTGGGTGGCGCTGTGGTCTAAACCACAGAGCCTAGGGCTTCCCGATCAGAAGGTTGGCGGTTCGAATCCCCACGACGGAGTGAGCTCCTGTTGCTCAGTCCCAGCTCCTGCCAACCTAGCAGTTTGAAAGCATATTGAAGTGCAAGTAGATAAATAGATATCGCTCCAGCAGGAAGATAAACGGCGTTTCCGTGCGCTGCTATGGTTCACCAGAAGCGGCTTAATCATGCTGGCCACATGACCCGGAAGCTGTATGCCGGCTCCCTCGGCCAGTAAAGCGAGATGATCGCTGCAACCCCAGAGTCGTTCACGACTGGACCTAACGGTCAGGGATCCCTTTACCTTTTTACAGTTTGGTTTAAGAAATGTTCTGCATCGGACCTTTAAATCCAAATTATTTTTTGTTATGGTGAATGTACCTCCTATATGACCATTTATGCACGACTCCAGTTATATTTTAGTAGGTGAAATATTATTAAATTGCTTATTAGAACTGCTTTGCCTGTTAAAAGGTAGCAAGGTGGTGTATAAAAGTCTCGCTGGAGCCTGCTAAGAAGTTATTTCAGTCTTACCTCTCATTTGAGAACAATTTGTTTGTGATTGCACGAACATTACTCTGTGCCTGTGTTGTCTTTTCTGTCTAGCTCAGCCTTGTAAATAAGCCCACCTGCAAAAAAATAAATTACTGATCCTGCAGATGCTGGCAGAGGCATAGCAGAGTGCTACATTTCTGTGCTGGGCATAGGAGGGACAGAATACTCCATCTTTCCTCTGCTAGGCCACTCACTTGCCTACATGCAATTCCTGGTCACCTGTGGGTTTTAATACAAGGCAAGGTCTGTCAGCAGATTTTAGTAAAATAAGCTGATTTTCAAGTGTATTTGTATTGTTATGCTTGTAGTCCAATTCCGTTTCTTAAAGTGTGATACGCCACAACCAACAGTATTTTGAAGCACATAAAGTGGAATATCAAAGGGTATGCTTATTTTATTATAGTTGAACTTCATTACTATGTTCAGCCACCATTAAGTTGTTATAGACAAGGTGATATTGCTCTAACAGGCATTATATTTTGCAAACAGTTTCATTTGGTAAACCAGATGCTTTCACAGATAATGCTGTCATGCTATTTGTTAAAGGCTCATTTGGTTTTCTGGCTTTGATTCAGCATAAACAAAAGTGCTCCTCTACTGATACATCAAAAAGTTATTTCATATAACAGTTTATGTTTTCAGTCAAGATATTCCTTACTGTGCTGAGATGCAAAATAAAAATGTACATACTAGCCAATAGCAACAATGGCAGTTGGTGTAGTCAGCTCCACTTTTCCTTATTCCAGATGTGTGTAACTATTTGCAATATATATATTGCAGTACAAAAGTGATGTTTCTACCAACCCAGCTATTTTGTAGTATGGTTATTACAGTATCACTTCATCCCAAATACATATTATACAATCTGGAATACTTTTAGAAGAATAATCCTCAACTGCTTCATTTACTTAGATTTATATAGTCCGCTGCATAAGTTACAAGACAGTGCAACAAACAGAATAAAAGGAATGCAGAAAATCCATAAAATAACACAATCATTAAACTACACAACATCACAACTCGTAACAATTCACTAAATAGTCACTTACTAACAACAGTGGCTGCTAATCCATGTATCTGATCAGGTCTCCTCCTCCTCCTACAAATGGACACTGAAAAAGGTGCATCTTAAATGGCTTTTCCCATTTTAGACAGGAGTTTTCTTATGTATTTATAACTATTTATGTGCATTTGATTTCATATGCACTGCATAGAGGTTTCACAAATTTACAGTACAATCATAGGCATATTTACTTGGAAGTAAGTCCCTGTAATCAGTGGTGAGTCTGCATCAGAGTGCAAACTTAATTGCTGCTAATATAGTCACACAGCTGTAAAATACAGTTGTGCTTGGAGCAGCAGGTCAACTCACAGGCCAAACAAATCAGTTTCAAGTTTTAATAAAACTTTGGTCAAGCTGAATACATGTGGTTTACATAAACCAGCTGCTTGAGTGAAAGACTGTTCTCTGATATGGCAGGGATCTATTTGTGGTGATGTTTGTTCCTTGGCCAGCCAGAGCAATCTGAGAAGCTAATAAAGAGAACGATGCTATGTTTGCCTTAGTGTAACATCTAGTTACATCCTTATGTCAACTGAAACTGACTCACATGACTGCTTTCACTAAATATCTGAAGGTATAATCTGGGCTAACCTCTTTTTACACTTTCCCAAGGTCTACAATTCTGAATATTAAAATGAATCACTCTGTAGGCTAGAATGGTTGTAGCTGCTTCTTAAATAGATTTTTTTTAAGGGGAAAAAACCCTCCCCATAATAGATTATAAAAAGCTCTAAAGCCTTATGGAAATTCTGAAATTATTTTCTGTGGCAGAATAAATATCATTTATCTTTTTAAATATCTCAGAAGAATCCCAGCAATAACCTCCTTCTTTTTAACAAAAAGAGTTGTGGTTTTTAAAATTTCCAAAAGAGCTTGGCAGGAAACAACTTGCCTTGTGTTTTAAATACAAACAAATATTTTAAATATTCTTGAAAGTAAATGCATTTGCAAGTATTCACTATTCTTTAAAGGTAATGTACAGGCGTTTTGTCTTGGTATCTTCTTCTGCTAGACTTTCTCATTATTACTCCACCAATGGTTCCTAGTCCTCCTCTGTTTAACACCTTAATTACAATTTTGGAGCAGGAGGGTATGGCAGATATACACATATTCTAAGTACAGTCGTACCTCAGCTCCCGAACGCCTTGGGAGTCAAACGTTCCGGCTCTCGAAAGATCAAAAACTGGAAGTGAGTGTTCTGGTTTTCGAACATTTTTTGGGAAGCCAAACGTCCTATGTGGCTTCCGCTATTGTTTCCAGCGTGCCTGCACAATCGGAAACCAATCGGAAGCTGTGCCTTGGTTTCCGAACGTTTCGGAAGTCGACTTCCGAGGTACGACTGTACTCTCTTAATATAAAATCCATGTATGTTTGCTTGCCTTTTCATAGAGTATCGTTTTTATTACTATGCCGAAAAATAATTTTGATTAAGTTCAATGGGACTTACTCCTACATAAGTGTATGTATAAATTGGCAGACTTAGTCCTCCACCTCTGCTGCATCAGTGATAGATTGTATACTGTTGGTTAGCAGTTCCAGAATTTAAGGTTTGGTTTCGTGTTGGTGAGAGGAAAATTTCCAAGCATGCCAGAGGTACTGCCCCTCCCCTTACACTCCCCCCAAATGCGTATATCTTCTTATATATAGTGATAAAATTGCTTAACTGAAAGGGATTTCCAGATTGCGTAGCCCAGTTCCTTGCAGTGAGATCTCCCGTTTTCAGATACAGTATTCTTAAAATATTTGGTCTCATTATCTATATGATCCATACTTACTGTAAGCAAGTTTCAGGAGCAAGCAAGGGTAATAAATCCAGATGTGAACTGCCATACAGTGCTCTACTGACGCCAAAAACTAGTTAAATGGGCAAGTAAGTGTTAACTCAACTGTCAATAGCATGCCACTATGAAAATTATGAATGCACCCAAAGCTGCTCTTACCTGAATTTCTCTTGGAAGCAGCCATTGTAGCAACATATTAAAGAGTGTAACATAGTTTTATGGGTCTCTTATAGCATCTGTCTAGACTTGAAATATAGAAATAGATATTTAATGCTGTGTTTGGCAATGTTGCAATAAATAGGATGCAGTGTCATTATTCTGAACTCCTTTCTTTTTAACCTTTCTGCTCAGTGACATCCATTTATCATGAATAAATGGCCAAATCAATGGACTTCTTCTGTGGCAGGATAATAATTATATTTTGACATTTTACCTATAGTAATAGTTTTCTGAGAGATTCTCATAATTGTCCCATTGAATTTGGAACTTTCTCTTTTATTTTCCAACGACTCTTCATACTTACAATCCCAGTTTAAGAAAGGAGGTAAACTGCTGTTGTATTGAACATCCCTTTTTGAGGCAGAACTGTATCCCCAGGAAACTCCTGACTCCTCTGTCTCATTTAACAGGGACAGAAGATACCTGAAAATCATATCAATGAGGCAAGGCCATTTTCCCCATTGCAGCCATTTTATATTGCCTCTCAGGCATGTGTGCGCTGGTTTTCCTCTTCAAGCTATTTGCACCTTTTTGCCTAACCTGGGAGAGCTAGTAGACAATAGTGTTGTGGCATATATATTCATAATGATAAATACTTCCATGGTCTGCAAAAGCTTTGTTATTTTTGCCACAACAGATTAATATATCTACCCTTCTAGAAACTGAAGGGGAGAGGAAGCATCCTTGTTTACTTGCAATTAAATCTTCTCCTGGAAAGCATTCAAATATCAGATTTTGCCCTAATGCAAATTGCACCTTTAGAGGTATTCTGTAGTAATACTGCTTCAGTTAATGTTTCTTGTAGCAGCAGGTGCTCACAAAAATGAAATGTTTTTGCAGAAATGAATAATCATCAATTTCCCATTTGGGGATAGATGAGTTGTACAGATGCTTATCTTCAGTGCCTTTAAGCTCACAAGAAGTGCTAGCAAACTGTACACCTTTCAGAGTAAGGTCTTTGCTACAGCCAATTGAAGAATTCATTTTTATTATTTATTTGTTTTGTTTTTAGTACAATATACCATTCTTAATAGCTTTTTCAGCATGCAAGAAAATAGATGGATTTGAAAGACTCTTTCAAAATACGGCTTTAAGAATTTTTTTCTTGAACTCTATAAAGATTAAGGGAGTTACTCATCCCTCTGGCTATTTAAAATACTGTTGGTGGTGTTGAATCATGCTGTGCTACATGGAGATAAACATGAGGATAAGTTAATTCCTTTAAAAGAATTACTAGTTTATACAAAGAAGTTTTATACTTAAAATCAAAGATGCTTTGAAGTATCTTATAAAGATCCATTTCTTTGTGGGACAGCAACATATCCTAGGTATAGGAGAAGCAAACATTTTGTAATGTAAACGTATAAATCCAGATTGAGTTATTCAGTTGAAAAAGGTTTAAATGATTTACAATTAAGTAATTTGATTGTAAATTAAACCAACTGTAAAAAAATTCACTGCAGGAGTGTTGGTGTATAACTTATACAGACTGCTATAAAGCAGGGTGGTCCAACATGTGGCCCTATGGCCACATGAAGCCCTCAAGGCTTTTTTTGGCCGCCATCAGCAACATTTGATGCCCCTACCCAGCCCTCACACTGCATTCACAAAGCCGGATAAGTGAGCCACTGGGTCCTAGAGTCTGCACAGATCCTTCCCAAAGCTTAGTTAGCACTTACCCAGTTTGGGAAGGAAGTGGGAAGGCTCTAGTAGCCTACCAGAGACTTGTACCTCCTTCCCAAAGTCCCTGTGTGGCCCACAGCTTCCATATTGAAGTACTCCTGCAACCCACTTGGTAGGAAAAGTCCTGCTATAAAGGCATTTTCCTGAGACAATGTGTCTTTTAATTTCCTTTATCAGAGTTGTTAGTCACTAGCAGTTAACTAGTTAGTGTGTTGTCAGTCGTTTTTGTTTGCAAGGAATCAGTTAAATAACAAAGCAGCTCTCCTGTAGGCTTGTAGAGGAATAAATGTAGCTTAATTCAGATTGAGGATGCTATGCTGGGGCACAGGAACCATTTCCCCATCTGAGTCCCCTCCCCTGGATCTGCTGTTTGCATAGAGAGAAAGATTTCTGCCCCGAAACTAACTGTGGACACTGCCTGAAATTAGGTATCTCTGTGGCTGCAATTGCCATTCTTAAAAAGACTAGATATCCCATTATCTTCTTCAGTTGTACTTAAAGTCAGGAAGAAAAGCTGCATCTTGAAATAATCATAGACTTTTAAGAGTTCAATGGGACCACAAGGGTCATCTAGGCCCTGCAATGTAGTATAAAGAGCAGTGGGAAGAGTGTTGTGTGTCACTTTGCACAGACAAAAACTACTGTAATACAGTAAGGCAGATAAGAAAGAGGGGCAACTATTGTTTGAATAGAATGAAGGATTTACTGGAGAGATGTAAACAATTTAAAACAACAATTTTTCTTAAGTTCATGCTATTCCATGTCCATCTGCCTTTCCCCCCAACTATCACTGCTGAGCTCTGAATGTGCTTCTATGAGTTACTGAAGATAATATATTACACAACTACAAGTGCCATTAGTTGTGAAGCAGATATAACATTAGCTTCAACCCCTACGAGTTCAGCTGGGGTTTTACCATTGAGTTGCATAGGATAAATGGAAAGAAAAGGCTAGCATGCCTTACACCTTGCAAGGCTATTTAAAACTTTTAAATGGACTGTTTTGAAATAATTGCAATGGCGGATAATACATTTAGCAAACTGAACCTGAATCTTTTAACAATTACAATTAATTCTATATTTCATGTAGGCAAGTTAAATTTTAATTCCATACAGTTAACATTTAGCTCTGTGAAAAGAGCTTGTATTACCCCTGTGTGACATTTGGATCTATACTTCATCTTTGTGGCTTTTAGGAAGAGATTGACAGTGATTACAAAGATTCCCCTGCCAATTATTTGCTGAGACTAGGAAAGGGGTTCTTAAATATTCCATGACCTTGATTATTAAACCAGAATGTTGCAGGATATGCTTCAATCTTGTCACTGTCTAATCTTTGTTTCTCTAAGCTATACATAGCTAGTTCCTTGGGGGGGGGGGCGTTATGTGCTAGTTTTCCAAAGCCACTCATCTGGATCACAGTTTGCTTTCAGATTTAAAAAAAAAAAATGCAAGCAAAAACTGGAATATGGTTTTGCTGCTGCAGGAGCTTCATCGTTAATATTCTTATTTACATATATATTCCATCCTTTCTCCAGGGAGCTCAGAGGAAGTCTGGTGCTTTCCATATGTTTGTCCTCATTATAACCCTTGAAATCGGTTACGCTGAGAGTTTGTTAATGGCTCAACGTCTTCCAGTGAGCTTCATGCCACTAAGTGGAGATTTGAATCCAGGTCTCCCCAGTTCTAAATCTATCACTGTCAAACCACTGTACCACACAGGCTCTCTCACTCTTGCATAAAGTGCTTCTTACTGTAGCCCAGGTAACCTATGTAGTTTTAAACAACCATATCCAACTGTAGATTTGTGTTTAAATTACAGTCTATTAAAATACCTGGTTGTTTTCAGTGATCCTAGAGCAGTGGTTCCCAACCTGTTTTTGGCCATGCCCCACCTAAGCATCTCTAAAATCCTGATCCCCGCCCCCCTTGATGTATAATTCTTCTTATTCAAAAAGTGAACTCCTATTCCTGTGGAGGAATCCTAAAGGCCGTTAGCTGTTAATAACTCCATTCTCAAATTGCCTCCCTTAAAAATCAGTTTACCCCCTGTGGGGCGTGCCCCACGTTGGTGCTAGAGCTTTAACAGTCTCTCAAGTGCATCATTTGTGCACATTATTTTTCTTACCAATATATAGACCTTCAAATGTATATAAAGTGGTACCTCAGGTTACATACGCTTCAGGTTACAGACGCTTCAGGTTACAGACTCCGCTAACCCAGAAATATTACCTTGGGTTAAGAACTTTGCTTCAGGATGAGAACAGAAATCGTGCTCCTGCGGCGCAGCAGCAGCAGGAGGCCCCATTAGCTAAAGTGGTGCATCAGGTTAAGAACAGTTTCAGGTTAAGAACAGACCTCCAGAACAAATTAAGTTCTTAACCCCAGGTACCACTGTATTAACATCATCATTCTGTTGCCTGCAGCCTAGAACAACATTTCACAAGGACTATTTTGAATGTATTTCCATCCGTGTTTGTAATTCCTCCTAACTTTATATCATCATACTTGCAATTTCTTCATTCAAGTAATTATCAAAGATATATAAAAACAAAGTGCAAAGCAGGCTCCTTTAGAGTACCAACCTTGCCTATTTCATGGCATCAAAATTATTGACATTTGGCCTGGAAAGTTCCACTGGATTGCCCCATTGCAGATTGAATTAACTGTTTCCAGTGCATATTTGAACTCAAGATGTTAGTCCTTTATTCTCCAAACCAGCTGTCCTCTCAAAGAGGGAAAATTGGTATAATGTTTTGCCACGGCTTGTTATCCACAAAACTTTGTGGTCTGCAAGTCCCCTGTTTTCTTCTACATGTTCTTCAACATGATGTTTTGCACTAATGTTCCTGAGATCAAATATAAGTAACATTGTTCTAAGAAGCACATTCTAGAATTATGGAATAGTTGTGGTAGTTACAACATCACCATCCTGTCTACCATGTCACTTACCATCTTGTAGTTTTTTGCTGCTTATCATGTCAAGACACTTAAAGTTCACTTTCTCCTAAATTATCAGTATGTAAGAATACAGAAATACTTCTGAAGTGCCTCTGATGCACAAGCAACACCCCATTAGAGCCATGAAAATGTGTAGTGCAGCACATTTGTATCATGAGGGAGGAGAAAGATGCTCAATTTAATGCTAGCGACAGTAGTTTTACGCTTTGCACTTGTATTGATCTACTTTTATCACCTTTTTGAAAATGAGCACAATGACTGACAACCCCCTCCCAGCTTGCTGTAATTTCCCCTTGAAAAAAACGCTTATATTTTTAGATACAATTTAGTAGCCTAACCCCCATTTACGAGGTAGTTATCTTTATACTTTCTCAGGGGCTTTGTTTCAAACTCTTCTCCAGAAATGAATCTCATAGAGGCCTCTCTGGCAACCAGTTTCCTGTGCTACAAGAGAAAGTTGGCATTTTGGATCATTGGCATTTTCCATTTCTTATCTATATACTTATCGTAAATTCCTATCTCACAATATTTAGTTTTATGTAATGATGCCTTGAACCTCTTTTAAAGGAACAGCATGCTATGACAGTCTCCCAGGCAGAAAGACAAATTTGCAGTAATCACTCTTCACTGGCATCAGAGTTGTTTTCATTGACTGTAAAAAGGAAATAATATTAGCCAAGAGATCTTTAATTGCAGTGTTCTAATAAGGTAATTTCACTCAAGGCTCATTTGTGACAGTAATTGTACAAATTCAATTGAATCTGTCAGACGTTACAAAAATATTTATGGCTCTTCCACCTTGGATTTATTTGCTTTGTAAACTGCCTGTACAGCAAAGAGGTGACAATTAAGAGCAAGCTCTCAGTACTGGAGCCAACCTTCTATGCATGCTTGGATTTAGCAGAACTTCCCCAAAACAATACAAGCCATCCAGAGAACAGAAAAGGGAAGATACCAAGACTCTTTCATGGTACAGTCATACCTCGGGTTACAGACGCTTCAGGTTGCGTTTTTCGGGTTATGGACCGCTGAAACCCGGAAGTACCGGAACGGGTTACTTCCGGGTTTTGGTGGTCGTGCATGCGCAGAAGTGCTAAATCGCAACCCACGCATGTGCAGACGCGCCACTGTGGGTTGCGAACGCTGCGGGTTGCGAACATGCATCCCGCATGGATCACGTTCACAACCCAAGCGTCCACTGTACAAGGAATCACAGCAATCCTAAAGAATACCCTTTAATCAGCAATATAACCATACTATCCTAGAACACAATGGGCTAGGCAGCAGAATGTGTCCTATCTTGAGGACTTGTCCTGGTGTGCACCACATTCACACAGTTCTGCAGTGATCTGGAGATCTATTTCTACGGTCCAGTTCAAAGAGTGCTTCTGCCACACATCTGAATAATGTATCAGCCCACAGCGACTATCCTTTTAATTCTTCCAAATAAAAAAATACCCTGTATGACTTGCGTTATAGCTAACTTCTTTTCCTGTCACAGTAATTCAGAGTGAGGAAAATGCAGTGCAGGAAATACTCCCTTACTCTGCATTGGCTTCATTTTTCCTCTGACCCCATTCCACAGCAAAATCTACCTATCTGAAACCACAATTTCTGTGGTCATTTAGGGAAGAAGAAAGAAAGAAAAGGAAGAATACCAGTGAATCAGGGTATGGAGGCAGGAAAGAGAGAGATGTATGGGCAATGAAAATAGAAGCAAGGGGGATTCGATTCAGTTTATGTTCTGGATCCAGAAACCGCCAATTACATTCAGTTGAAAGTATTTAGCAAAGCCTTGAGAACTTTTAACCTATTTTTTTTAATGTAAAATGTATTTCTCGTTACATAAGTTTTCATCTGGACTACTCTTCACATTTTCAGTGGTTTGGATTTCCTGCTGCTAATGTTAATATTCTGGAAAGAAATATGGAATCTTACTGATGGCTCTGTGTTACAGTTACAGCAGTACTGATGTTAAGTGGCAAAATGTGGATACTATCACATTTGCTAGTGATTGTCTAATGTTAAAATACTACTAGTGGTAAAGATGCTAGATTAAAGACTTCGCACCTATTCTAATCTTCCTGGATTTTTATGGCACTATATATTTTTTTCTAATTAACTCTTGGGAACATGAATGCATAATGTGTTTGCCTGAACGACTCCGTATTATGAATCATTAACGTTTCAGTTTGCCGTTTTCTAGATGCTTAGGGTTATAAGCAGTTTTATAAAACCTTAAACTTGTCACAATTTCTTTGCAATGCATCTTTTAAAAAAATTTAAAATATCAACTCTCTTTCTGGGGTCAGTTGTTGTTGGTGGTGGTGCATGTGTTTCCAAAAAGTGTTATGACAAGAAAAGAGAGATTTAGGCCAAAGGAACGTAATGGGAAGGCACAAGGAGGAGCAATGAGGAGCTCTGTCCCCTGAGCATTTCAACCTAGAGTATTTTGGTGGTGATGCCAGCATATTTTCAAAAAGGTCTCTACAACTAAAGGACAACAACCAATCCACAGCCCTGTAATATCACATAGCACTAGAAGCACTGAAATATAACCTGTCTTAGAGTCATAAAATTGTAGAGTTGGACCCTGAGGATCATCTAGTCCGACCTCCCTGCAATGCAGCTGTTCTATATGTGATCGAACTTTCGACCTTGCAGTCAGGCCATTGGTCCTCCTAGTTTAGTGTTGTGTGTGCTGAATGCCAACAGTTCTTCAGGGATTCAGACAGGGGTCTATGCTAGCCTTATCTGGAGATGCCAGGCACTAAACCTGGGACTTTTTGCATTCATGGCATGTGTTCTACCACCAAATATGGTCCTTTTCAGCTGCAGTGCTGAATTCCACAGATATTTCCGTGACTGGGAAGAGCAGTTTTACCAATCTTCAACTAAGAACTACAAGCCTGTAGGTGCCCATTCTTTGACCGGAGGTTGTTAGGAGTCTGCTCTGTTTCAGAACCTTATCACTTAACTAGAGAGGTGTCAGTGGTCTCTATCTCCCAGGTGTTCTTGTGGCATGCTAAGAGTTGGCTTCTATGCTATTGCTGGAGGCAGAGGTGCCAACATCTCAAGATGATTGAGGGGGCTGGACACAACATCACAAGTGTGATGTCATGAAGAGCCAGGGAATGGAGCCAAACATCCTCTGAATATTGAGGGGGGCCTGCTCCCCTAAAAAGTTGGGGGCCCGAAAGTGCCTCGGCCCCAGGAGCTGGTGCCTATGAATGGAGGGATACATCTGTGCTGCATATATGGAAAAGGTTGTGAATCATGCTCACTGGCATTCATTATTTAAAAAGAGAGCATAGATTCTCATAGTTCTAGTTCAGTTTCCAGGTTTGTACAAAATCTCTGTGCTCTGCACAATTCCAGACCCTTATCATGTACCAGTCATACCAATCTGATTCTCTTTTCATATGCTTCAATTAGTAATTGGACCAATATACACTGAGAGATATACAATTAGTCAAAGACCATTCTGCACTATTCCACTGGCTTAATTGTGTTTTTCCAAGGTGGCAAAGAGAACACTGTAAAACAAAATATAATTTTATAAATTAAAACCGCAGTGTAACCTATTGCATCCGAAGCCAGCATTGTCCTTGAAAATTTAAAATTGCAACCCACAGCCAATTAAAAGAAGAGTGAGCAACAAAAAGGAATCCTAATTAAGTGCAATCTGAAATAGAAATGTGTCCGGGGCTCACCTAAAATACAACAGAGTAAGAAGTACCATAAATAAGCTCCCCACTCCCATCCAAAAAAACACTGTGTCTCATGTCTGCCATCCTAAGTGTCCTATTGGCAGACACATGAACAGGGCCTTTCTTAAAAGTACACCAGAATAATTGCAGTTCTCTGTTGCCAGAGAATGACTAATCTGATGTACTTCCAGATGGTGCAAAGGTATTCAGACTTTGAGCTTTGTGTCCAGACTATAACCTAGGAAGCTAATGTCAAATTGAAACAGAGATGACTGTTGATATAGTCCTTAGGTTTCTCACCATTCACACCATGATTTGCAGAACAAGTCTCCTGGGTCATGTTTCTGTCTATCTCTTGAGATTTACACATTTCTTATTTCAGCTCAGATTTTCTTCATCTCTACTGTTAAAAGACCAGTTACCTTGATCTAGACGAATGCCAGCAGCTGCATGAATGTTTGTAGAAAAGCACAAAATATCACAAAGAGGTTCACAATAAAAGAAAAGAATGAAAACAATTGTAACTCAAGTGAAATAGATAACGTTCATTCACAGCTTCTTCACACAATTGTGGTGAAGTTTAAGGTGTTCCCCAATGTATCTTGCAGGAAAGGTAGAGTACAAATGTAAAAAAATAAGCTACCGTATTTTTTGCTCTATAAGACTCACTTTTTCCCTCCTAAAAAGTAAGGGGAAATGTGTGTGCATCTTATGGAGTGAATGCAGGCTGCGCAGCTATCCCAGAAGCCAGAACAGCAAGAGGGATTGCTGCTTTCACTGCACAGCGATCCCTCTTGCTGTTCTGGATTCTGAGATTCAGAATATTTTTTTTCTTGTTTTCCTCCTCCAAAAACTAGGTGCGTCTTGTGGTCTGGTGCGTCTTATAGAGCGAAAAATACGGTAATAGAAGACTTTGGGTGAAACAAGCAAACCACTTTTTAGGCTGGAACTTTTATTAGTGAAGCTGGAGAAGTCACATTTGGATCTTGTGTGTATGGACTCAGGTCCTTGATGCTGCACTTGTGTTCAATGAAATCTCACTTTATCTATAGTATGCAAGTATAAAATTGGGGGAATCCCAAATCTTTTGATGTTTTTTTTTTTTTTTTGGGTTGCTGCACAACTGATTCAACTTATGACTTGACTCCAAAGTAATGTGAGCAGAACTCTGAACCCTCCCCTGGCGGCTTCCAACAAAAGATTAAAAATACATTAAAACATCAGCCATTAAAAACTTCCCTAAACAGGGCTGCCTTCAGATGTCTTCTAAATATCAGATAGTTGTTTATTTCTTTGACATCTGGTGGGAGGGCATTCCACAGGGCGGGCGCCACTACCAAGAAGGCCCTCTGCCTGGTTCCCTGTAACTTCACTTCTCGCAGTGAGGGAACTGCAGAAGGCCCTCGGCGCTGGACCTCAGTGACTGGGTTGAACGGTGGGGGTGGAGACATTCCTTCAGGTATACTGGGCCAAGGCCGTTTAAGGCTTTAAAGGCACCAACACTTTGAATTGTGCTCGAAAACGATCTGGGAGCTGATGTAGGTCTTTCAGGACCAGTGTTATGTGGGCTCAGTGGCCGCTCCCAGTCACCAGTCTAGCTGCCGCATTCTGGATTAGTTGTAGTTTCCAGGACACCTTCAAAGGTAGCCCCACGTAGTGTGTGTTGCAATAGTCCAAGCAGGAGTTAACTAGAGCATGCACCACTCTGGCGAGACAGTCTGTGGGCAGGTAGGGTCTCAGGCTGCGTACCAGGTGGAGCTGGTAGACAGCTGCCCTGGACACAGAATTGACCTACACCTCCGTGGACAACTGTGAGTCCACAATGACTCCAAGGCTGTGTTCCTGGTCCTTCAGGGCACAGTTGTCCCAGCAGGGGTGCCTTCCTTAAGTGTAAGTTCTAAGTACAAGGCTATGCTTCCTTGCTTTTATTGTGTATGAAACCACAAATTCTTCCCCACATTTATATTGATACCTGTATGTTTGGCAATAGTTAGATTTCTAAGGCACATGATCCTGGTATTGTGCCTGATACAGATTAACAGTCCCTCTTCACACACTCTTCATCACAGCCTGCACCCTAGCTTCCAGGGGGAATCCCTGCCTTACAAAAACAATAGTTTATCCTGCCATCTTTTGAACTTATTGGTATGGCTATGCCTTGGCATCTTTCCCAGATCATCATCCTTCTGAAACATCTGCTGTAGTGTAGCGCAGAGTGTGAGGTAGGTAACACATGCAGGAGAGATACAGATATGTATGTTTTTTCCATCACTTCGAAGCTTAAAAGAAATGTGTAATTTCTCAAAGGGTATTTTGTCAGTGTATTAAAAAGCTTTTTGTTTGTTACGCAAGTAAGAAATCCTGCACACACTCAATTTTCAGTTCTATTAAAACAATTTTGTTTTGAGTACGCTACACATGGACATAAAGATTTCAGATAGTCCCCAACTGCTTTTTCTTTTTCTTTTCTTTTTTACTTTCTGAGTGTAATAGATTGGACAAAATAGCATTGCTTTTTGAGTGGGAGTTAATGCTTTTGAAAGCAGCTAATACACTTAACTACAGAGTATTAACAGTAGGCGTTCTGCTTATTTTTATTGCAAGCTTTAGCACTGTGCAATTTCCTTGCAACATGTTAACAATAATCCACTTCATGCTGGCACTTAAATATTTGTTGAACATTACAGTAGAAAAGTTATGGGAAAAGATAGATAAAGAAAACAAATTACTTCCCAGTGTGGCATCCTTCCTCTCATAAGAAGCACTGAAGAATATTAGGGTTTTGTTTTAAATGTAGCAATGTGAAACACATTTTGAGCATCAATTGCAGTTGTTCTCATGAGAAATGAGGGTTCTGTTCTGGAAAGGTTACAAATAAATTACACATGTTTGCGCCACATTTACTATACAAAAGGGATTTTATAGCAAAGGAAAGTTTACAAATTCACAGCTCCAGGAAGTAATTTTTCACCATCCTTCAGATAAAACTCAATTTATTTATTTTTTAAAAGTGGGAATTGTCCATTCATATTCAGAATGCTTTTCTATGGCATTTATTACTTGTCAATATTTAAGAAATAATTTTAAGATATCCACATTTTCCAGTCTGAATCATTTGGCCCACAAGCTAAATAGGGAAGTATAGATCATCTTAGCATGCCTAATGTGGGTTTTGCCTTGTGTTTTTGTTCTTTGCATATTATTATTATTATTATTATTATTATTATTATTATTATTATTATTTATTATATTAAAATTTATACACTGCCCTTCATCTGAGGATGGTTCACAAGATAAAAATTCAAGATAAAAGTACAAATAAATAGTTAGAATTTTAAAAAATCCTCCCTCCTACAAACACATTTAAAAGGTCATAGAAAAGCCCCCTAGCCTCCACCTCAAAGAATATGTGATATGATTTTGGGAAGGGCTGTTATTCCCCCTGAAAATGCACAGACCCTTGAATGTGCCTAAATGAATTATCTGGATTATGATCTTAATGTTTGGATCCAGAGAAAGATTTTGCACCTCTTGGCTGTATTTAATCTAAATATATCCGTTTGTTGAAGTTTGGTTTATGAACCAATCGATTGTTCATAAACCTGATGTATATGATTGATGTGACTCATCTCAACCATGTACAAGCCCAGCACCTACCAGGCCCCACATACTAGCAGGCAACTGCAGCAGAATGGAGCAATCCAAAACTACCATTGGCTGCTGGTGGTGATAGTAGCTTCTGCCTGCTCCTTCCTTGATATTGCCACTATCCACTCTTGCTTACTCCTCTTTTCCCTCTGGTCCCAGACCGGCAGATGCTGCCCCTCCTCATCTCATTTTCTGCACATGCCCATAACACCTCTCCCAAAGTCCCATGAGAAGTCCATCACACCAACAGATATGCTGCTGCTCCATCAGTCTCTGTCTAAGCCTGCATTGCATCACTAGGGCAGAAACTGCATAGCTTCAGTTTCATTGCCTGCTTCTTCATCTCAGGTTGCCATCAAGCTGGCTTGGCTAAGTGCTATTCTTTTGTTTCTGTGTGGGCACAGCAGATACATAGATGTTAGTGAGGGGAAGGAACATCCAGTGCCTCACCCTTCAGTCACACAGAAAGCAGAAAATGTGTAAGGAAAGGGTAATGGTTGACTGTTGCCTATACCTTGCCCAGAACCCATAAAACCCTGGAGTCAGATATGTCCAGAGCCAGTTCTTTGCATGAACAGAGACTGATTGATCAGGGCCAGCCAGGCATTGAACACAGCACTTAAAGGGAAATCACAGCCCACCGTGGGTGTTTCCTGTGCAAACGTTGTGGTTCATCATTTGTTTCAGGCTTAATTTTTTTTATTTTAAACTAGGTTGGCATTAATTTGAACAGTAAATGTGTTGACTGGCAAAAGTATTTTTTTTCCTTAAAAGATTGTTTATTAGTCTGTTCAATGCCTGCTTTCTATCAGTTTCATGTCAAGAAAGAACTTAATAGTATTGAAGGTAAATTCTATACAACATAATTTGATTGTTTTCTTATATATGAAATGAAATCAAATTAAATAAATAAGCAAAATAATCCATTAAGATGAAAATTAAGATGAATCCATTAAGATGATTATGAGAAAAGGGCACATGTCTCTTAAGTGGATAACGTGGCATAGGGAGAATCTAACATGTTTGCAAGAGACATACTGCAGTTAAATATGAACACCTTTTGAGTAAACTATTTAAAGGATATGAGTATCACCTTACAAAGGGGGAAAGACATGGGAATTTTAAGGATATGTCATGGTGAAAGGAATCTTAGATATTAAAGAAATCACCATTGTGGTGTTAGATGCAACAAAAGCCTTTGATAGGTTGTGTGTCCATATTTATTTGACGTAACGTCTTTTTTAACATCTCCCCAATGATTCTACGATGGGTAAAAACAATCTGTATGACTCAATTTGCAAAGATTTATAATAAACTGTCAACTGACAAGAGAATTACACCTAAGGAGAGGGGCAAGACAGTAGGGGGCCTGTGTCAACATTATTATTTACTTTAGCAATAGAGCCCTTAGCTTGTGCAATTAGAAGTGACATACAGAGATACAAGGAATAAGAATGAGAAATGGCCAAATTAAGATCTTACTATACACAGATATGTTATCTTTCAAAAATCCAAGAATATCTCTGTCCCAAGTATTTCATGTAATACGGTCTCTGTCTCTGGATACAAGGGTAATTAAAACTGAGGTCATTCCAGTTAATCTTGACATACAGGATAAACAGCAGATCACACAACAATGTGAGTCAAAGGTAACAAATAAAGCAGTAAAGTATGAAAGGTGTGAAACTGGTGTGAGATGTCAGTAAAATTGGCAAAATAAGTTGTGAAGTTTTCTGCAGGGCTGCGAAGTCTGCTATAGTTAGAGCAAGTTAAACTGATGGACTGCAGGGATTAACGCCATAAAAATTGTTATCTTGCCAAGATTTTTGTTTTGTTTACCACTTTACTCCTCTCTGTAGAATCAAGAGAATTTAAAAGCTGGGTGAAGAGCTTAGATAACTTTATTTGGCAAGATAAACACCCTAGAATTGTCAGTAAACTATGACTGTGCAAGCATCAAAGCACAAAGGAGGTTTAGCAGTCCCTAACCTGACTATATATTATGAGGCTGTACTGCACAGCTAACATGGTTGAAACTATGGATATCGCAAAAGGAAGAGGAAGATCTCTATCAACTTGCAAAGCTATTTATTGATGACCCCACTGCAAATCTGATGTGAACACCAAAGAGGGAGGAGGTCTTGAAATAAAATTTAATCCCCTTCTCAATTGTTTAAAATGTGGGACTAAATATAAAACAAAACTGAGCCAGGAAATCTCATAAATGTCATCTGCAATATGGCATCATATTTTAAAGGCAAAATCAGGTATCAGATTTTATGACTTGGCAGTGGATTGAGGTGCCGTAATTTGGAGAATTAGTCTAAGATGGGCATGAAATCTCATTGACCTCTGCTGGGTGGAAACCACATTGGTACAAGTGTTTCCAAATCAGGAGTGACCTGTTGAAATTACTGGTGCCAAGATGGGCAGGTAGATAGGAGACAGCTAAGGAGGAAATTATGAAAGCAGATGCAAAAAAATTATGTGAAAACTACACATAATTAATAGGGGGAGAAGAACAATAAGCAAAGTGAAATGGGAAAGACTGCATGGAGCAACTCTGGATTAAATGTGGATTCAAGTAGATAAACCTTCAGATAGTTTATCAGTTAAAGAAGCCGGTGGTGTATTATCTGGTTGTGTAATAAGATTTACAGTACTGTTTAATTTTATTGGTGAAGATATACATAAAAGATTGAAACCACTAGTCTCTTTTTTTAATAATGGCTACAAATATTATATGGGCCAGAAAGTGGAAGTATTGAAATATCCCAACAGTCTCAGAATGATTAATAAAATGTTTTGAGCTGATGGTTATGAACAAATTGATAGAATGTGTACAAAGGAAGAAAGGAAAAAGGAGCAGGTTGTAGCCTGTAGAGTGATTGAATTGTTTTATTGATTATTTGGATGTACAATAGGGCAATGTGAGACTGGAAAAACATTTGTTTATGTAGCGATGATGATGAGGAGAATGATAATTTATCATTTATACCCCTTTCATCTGGCTGAGTTTCCCCAGCCACTCTGGGCAGCTCCCAACAGAATATTTAAAAATGCGATAAAACATCAAACATTAAAAACTTTCCTAAGAATATCTGTGCCATGGATAAATTAATAAATAGAACTAAAAAAATCTGTTCATTTAAATATCAAATTCTTTAGGATATATATGGAAAAGTAAAATGCAGATGTGCAAGTGTGGCATCAAAATTCTGGCTGCAGATCCTACTACAAACACTGGGCATATTGTGACACATTGGTAATAGAATACTTTTTATTAAAAGCACAGGA
Source organism: Podarcis muralis (assembly GCF_964188315.1). Taxonomy (NCBI): domain Eukaryota; kingdom Metazoa; phylum Chordata; class Lepidosauria; order Squamata; family Lacertidae; genus Podarcis; species Podarcis muralis. The sequence goes on from NC_135666.1 coordinate 41,590,444, forward strand.
GTGGCAAATCTGTGGCCCACAAAACTTTGCGCTTTGAATGTGTGGCACATACAAGGAGTGTGTGTTGGCTTAGCCATGGTTTGGCTTAACTGCATCCACTATGTCTCCCTCCCTCACTATGAGCCAACGTGTATTCTTGGTTTATTGAGTGTGGTTCGTCTGGAGGAGGCAAAACATGAGCCTGGGTGAGTTGGGGTGTACTGCTAAGCAGATTCATGGCTTCGCTTTGGGTAGTGAGGCAACATTACTGGGGGAGGAGCGAAACAGCCATAATGTTTGCTCATTCATGGTTAGCCATGGTTGGCCTTAGTGTAATGTGTGAAGCTGGCCAATATGCGTGAATGTGCCATTTTAAAGCCAAACACAGATTTAAATTGATGCATGTTTGACTAAGCTCTCCCAGGGGAGATGTTTTTTGTTTGTTTTCAGCCTATCCCTGACTTCCTTTTAAAGCATGTCTACTGTTCAAAAGACACCTAATCCTAGGGAAGTTGCTTATTGTCCGTCAGGTCAACAGGCTGCTCTACGGAAACAATTCCGTGAAACCTGAATTGCCTGAAGGTCACAAAAAGGGTCTTGCTTTGCTGCCTTTGCACATAAGAGTTCGTATTCTGTAGAAAGAAGAAGTCCGAGCTGAATTGAATGTTTTTATTTGTTATTGTAAAGCTCTTTTTCTAAGCCTTTGAAGGCTTCTAGGCCCACTTTCCAATCACAGGAGCCATTTGACCTGGTGTTCTGTCGGCGGGAGAGACCTCCAGCATCAAATGAAAGTTAATATCTATTTGACAGTTGCCAGGCAGATGACATGGTTGTCACAGAATTATAATTACTGAAATACTATCTATTTAGAGGTCACACAAATTACAAAGGAAGTGTGATGTATGGAGGATTAGCTGTCTATCTGCACTGGACCCTATGCCTGGAGTTTGAGTGGTTGGACAAATTACTATGCAAGCCCACAGAAGAAAGCACTTGTTGTGAAAGGAGCCCTCTAATTTAGTTCTAATTAACACTTGACCGGCAGCTATTGAAAAAATGCATTGCATTTTGTTTCCTTAAAGTCCTTATTTATTAAGTTGCCCAAAGCAATATAAAAAAAAACCCAGAAAGTCACACAATTATTGTATAGTGTTCCCCAAAATATCATAATAGTTTAACTGTTAATTTGCATGTGCCATTGTTTGCTCCGGCAAGAGAGGGTTTGTTTCGCTTCTGTAGATGACATAGGTATTTAGCTGAGTAGTTCAAAGAAACTATGTAGCTTAGCTTAGTGTTAAAGAAAGTGAAGAATTCTCCCCACTTTCCTTTTATGGAAATTGTGGATATAATTATTCCCCCAATAAGTCTACTGTGTGTAAACACTGGGATTGAAAATAATTTTTTTATGTATTTAATGTAGCCTGTAGTATAACCATTGTGCACAGTTCAAGGTTTTTTTCAGACTAAATTTCTGCTGCAGCTCTTTAAGCCCCCTCAAGTGCTTAGGGAAAGAACAGCATATGATACAATAATTTGTGACTCTTATATGTGCACAGAAGTGCTTTCACATTGTGCACAGAGCTGTTTGGACTGCAGCCTGGAAACGTAAAATGTGAAGCTTGCTTTTAAAAAAAGCGATTAAAAAATACAGAATTCTGTTTTAGTTTCTTTATCCACACAAACTGTTTAGTAAATCCTTGTTCTTCTATACTTGTATCAGATTTGGACAAGGAAGGGCTAGAGCTGTACATTTCTTTAAATGTTTCCAGACTCTGTTCTGATTCTGCAATCTTTATTTTTAATGTAACTGACTGAATAGCAGTAATGTTTCAGTTGTATTTTCTGTTTAAAATGTTTTCTTATTTATATGTGTTAAGGGGAATGTAAGTTGAGCAGTCATTGTTGCATAATAACCAGCCTTTGAACACATTCACCAGGCTATAGTCAGCAGCAGTTATAACAGTAGAGAGCTAGCAACAAGTACATTAAGCTTGCCCTACATCAGTCCCTGCAGAAACCCAAGGACGAAAAGAAGGCTGCCCTCACCATCAAAAATAAAAACCCCAAACCAAACTACTTGGACCGAAAAGCAGTTTCACCAACCTAGGGAATTCACTCCATAAAAGTAACAAAGAACCAAATAATCTTCTAGAGGATCGATTTGGCACACCTGCTGAACCACCACCTACAAATTGAACACCAGTGAACAACCCATAGTTCTGCCAAGTATGGATATCACTGGGAGCTGTGGTTAGCTCAAAATCAACAGCATCTCGTCATTACATGAGCAAAGGAGAAGGGTGGGGAAGAAGGGGGACTGGACTCTCTGAGCCCATTGTAGTGGGGAACCATGGTTTCTTGTATCTGAAATGAGGCTATTTCCTTTGCACATCCAGCTGGACATGGAAGCATGAAGTTTAAAAAGAAATGTCATTAAAAATTGTCTGGTCTTAAAACTAAACTGCTTTCATTTATTTTATTTAAAGTCAAGCAAGTACCATAAGTATACCATGCCTTTTTAAACCTGATCCATACTATGCCCTGCTCTGAAGAGAATAAGTCTTATTATAAATGTTTATCTAGGGGGAAATAATTTGCCTTGGGTCTATGTGGGATTTTACTGTAGTCTGGAAACTATTGTAAAGTATGTATCCCTTAGTACTATGCTACATTCTGGTAACAGCGGCAGGATTAATTTTTTTTTGCATCATACAGATTTATTTTGTCTATGCTGATACTTTTTATCGCACTCTTCTTTGATATTTCACTTGCGTTATTTTTGTCTTTAAAAATGTCTCCTCCTATAGTCAACCTTAACCTTAATTCAGCTGCAGAAGAGTTTAAATATACCCACAGGATCTGTGGTCTTAATCCTATGGCCTCCTGAGCATAGTGCAAAGATCTGTTGAAGAGGGGAAAGTTAAATGCATGAAACTTATAAGTTCTTTTTTTGCAGAGACTAACTTGTCTTTCATTAAAGTAACAGGTCTCTAGTCTCTGAGTTGATATAAAATTTAATACATATAGCTATAATATTTGTATGATAATCCTAAATTAGAGTAATATGAATTGTTGGTCATAGGAAGTACAGCATCAGTGTAAAGAGATTGATGATCCTAGATTAAGAGAGGCAAGCAATACTACCTATATTGTAAATGTTGGGAAAGAATGTGAAAAGAGCAAGATGATAGTGAATTATTTTGAATTATATGACAGGTTCCTGTGCATGTAGTCTTAAAATCAGTTTGCCAGTGTCACAAAATTATTGTTGTAATAAATTAATAGTGTCATTGGAAGTGTAATCTGGGCTAAGTTTTTGTTTGATTCATTTATGTATAGAGTGTTGATATAAGAAAAAAGTACCCTAAGGCTATATCAAGGGTGCCACTTCTATATGTAATAAATATCACCTTTTTTTTTTTACTAAGAAGTGGCTCTGAATAAGAATTACTGTGACACAGCAACAAAAGATAATTCTGAAAACAGAGTAACAGCCTTCCTACTAAAGCCTCATTGAAATGAATGATGCTTCGTGGGCAGCACATGATGGATTGTTCCCTTGCTTTACAAGAGATGATAGTATGAATTCTTTAACATTTTCCCATCCTTCATCCACTTGCATACCTAGCTGTTAGATACATGTAGGAAATATTGAGGAGCGATGCTTGTATAAAAAGCATAAATCCTCGCCTGTGTATTCATAAACCTTATGATAGTTAACTAAAATAATTTTTCAAAATATTTATTTCCACTGCTGATACTGTTCATTTATCATTCGTGCTTCATACGGTGCTTACATACCCTACTGTGCTTTTCAGTGATGGTGTACGTCAAAGCCCTGATACTTGTACTTAGATTTCCAACTATGAAGGTAGCTATGCCATAAGTTAGCCATATTTGATTCATGGATCAGACCCAGCCGTCCACAACATTGTCACAGCCTGGTTTTGGGGTCAGGGTGGGCAGAGAGAAATGCAATTTTGTCACATTTGACGTTTGTGTCCCTATCTTTATATGGGCTTATCTGTATTGTATTCTCATAAGAATCAAGTGAGTTCAGTTAGACTGATGTCTGGCCCAAGGTGAACTTTAGCGAAGCATCTGGTTAGTCTGCCTTCCTTGTACTCAGTTGCCAGGTGTCCATGGGAGGAAGGTGGTGCAGCATGCAGACCTTAAGAGCAATTTGGAGCCAGGCATTTAAAGGTATAGGCCTCTTTCGTGGGTGGCAACCAAATAACTTGGATCTGGTGGTTCTGCCTTTCTTTTCTTCTTTGTAGCTGATAAATCAAGCACTTTCCAGTTCTGCCCTCGGCATGAATATTCTCTCTCAACTGCATCTCTCTCTTAAGAATGCAGCGCACACATGAAATGAAAGCTGTGTTTTTATTCTATTATCTAACAAATCGTTATGCTATGAAAAATAGATTACTATTAATAAACAAAATTTTCTTCTAAAAGCAAGAAATACGCACATCGTTGTGAGGAAGCAGCTGCTCTCCCTATTAGAATGGGGACTTGGCAAGTAACATAAATTTTAAAAAAAGATTACTTCTAAAGAGATCAAAAACATTGTAAAGCTCCAGAATCTTGTCTGAAATATGCAAACATAAAAGGGAGAGGGGTTGATTCACTATAATATGAAAGTAGTTTCTCTCTCTTTTTTTGGCATTTTATTTTATAGAATGCAGAAGATGCGATAGTTTGGAAAGTTGGAAATGAGTTAGAGGCTTGTACATTTCATTCCTGCTCTTGCGCAACAACCCTTTCTGCCTCTTTTGAGCTTTGTGAGTGGGAATTACAGTCCCCATTATTTTGGGGGAGAAATGTGTTTTAAATTTATGACGTGTATGTACCCTCACATCCATCTTTGCATTTGTTTGTTGGAGAGACATTTTCACAAAAGAGGCTCAGGCTGTGTACACACAATATTTTATTCTAGAATCAATGTTGACTAAATATTTGTTTTCTATATAGTCCACACAGAATCTAGATTTATTCCCCACACACACACACACACAGTCCACACAGAATCTATATCTATAACCATGAGTGCTGAGTTTACTCAGGAGTCTTTGGTAAGGTTGTCTGCGTACTTACTGTGAAAAAGCTTTTGACAGTGTCAAGTGTCACCTCTATCTATATGCTTGTTGACACACTCAAAGAACTCTTAATAGGTTATCCTTCCTGAAGCCATTCTCGTTTGGTTTCAGAAAGATTACCTATTCTATCTGCTTTGTTTTCCTGGAACATGCTTTTCATTTAGAATAAAAGGTAAGGAAGACAAAATGTGATAATGCCACCATAGGCATTAATGCAGCTCATATTCATAGGAATTAATATGGCTTAGCATGCAACCTCTCCCATGTGGTCCTAGGTGGTACAGTTAGTACCAAAGCTGAATCTCCAGACTGGCTACCCATTATTGCCACCAGTCAGAAAGAGACACAGATATTTTCTATAACTAAATGTTAAGCAGATCCATCAATATGAAGCCCTGAATGCTTGCCTCCCTAATGAACAGGAGATGCTATCTTAATAGTTTATTAGGCAGGGAGGAAAATATTTTCTAAAGCCTTACATGAGATTTATCAATGTGATGTGGTTTAGCAGTAAGAATAGACACAAAGATTGTGAAAGGCTAAAAGCGATAAGCAAGATTAGAAAAACATTCAGTGCGATTGATTGCCATTTCAATCTCTCTATTAAACAGAAGGATATCATGTTGTGCTGAGATAAAAGTTCCAGTACGACTGAGTGTAGGTAGAATACAAAGCAAGAACAGTGTAGGGTAAAAACACACAAATAAAAACATTAAAAGCAGATGCAGACTGTGATCCTAAGCAACCTTACTTGGACATTGTATCAGAAAAACTTCAGTGAAGCTCATAAATGGGATTTTACGTTGTCCCAGGGAAATAGGAAGTAGCTCTTTTGATAGTTCACAATCTAATCAGTGGTTTTATGATTGTAGGATGAGATAAGCCTTCAATAATGCAAATATAAATATAGTGAGAAGATACACAGGATAGTTTATCAGAACCCGGGTGATATTGTGGAAGCGCTTATTTCCCCCCTCCTACTCCACATTCCTCACCCAAGTATGCATCCTTACCCACACAGCAGCAAGGTTGTGAAGTTTCAGTTGTGCACAGAAGCATGCAAGTTGTAAAATATATAAAAACAAAGTTCCAATAGACATTACAGTTCCACATACAGCTTGCAAATGCTACTTTCAGGCTCAGCTGACAGTATATCACCATAAACTTATATACCATAATAAAAAGGAAAGGTTTCATGGTGAAGTTACCCAGGTTTTGCACAACATTCCCATCACATGTTACAGTATTGCTGTACCACACCACCCCAGCCTGGAAGTTTACAGTGTATTTTTCTGGCTGCATGAAGTTGTGGTACCTTTAGCCATTGATAAGGCAACGGGTCATTAACATTAGTTTCCTTACTGGGACGGGGGATAGAGAAGCAATTTCTTCTTGGTTCGTACATGTCCTAGTTCATTGTCTAAGATCAATACCACCTCTGAGTCTCAGTATTTGCTGCATCATGAGATACTGAAGTAGAGGATTCAGCCATTCCAAGAGGACACAGTGAAGAAGCTGTCATGCACTTTTTTTTAATAAATAAGAGCTGTTTGATTGGAATAAATAGATTTTTCTAGTAAAGATTCAGAGTGCAGGGCAGCAATTTTTGGCAAGACATTCAAGCCTGTGTTTAACAGAATAGTAGACCTCTATAATTTAAATCCTCCGGGTCTTTTCTATCCTTAAAGAAAATGGGATTCATCTATCAATCTCTTCTTTCCCCTAAAGCTGAGTTCAGCCATTTTTATCTACTAGTGGTACAATATGCCCCAGGGTATAATCTTTTATATTATGCATTATTCTACTGGTAATAACAGAAATGTTCACCCTCACACACAGAGAGAGAACTATATTTGAAAGTATGAAAAGATTTTCTTCCCAGTTTGTGTTAAATGTGGAATGTTTCATTTACTCACAAAATTAAAGTTAAGCTTTAATAGTGCTTCAAATCTTAATTGTGGGCATTAATGGGTACCTCACTTGGAAGAGCATGAGACTCTTAATCTCAGGGTTGTGGGTTCAAACCCCACGATGGGGAAAAGATTCCTGCATTGCAGGCGGTTGGACTAGATGACCCTTCTGGCCTCTTCCAACTCTACAATTATATGAGTATGATTTTATTATTAAAATTAATTTCAAAAGTGGCATACTTAATGAGTTGTAGGATCCTTTACACATCTTGTTATGCTTCTCAAAATAGATTATATTTTCTTAATTTATTAATTTAGATGATATACTGCGTTCTACACAAATCACACAGCACTTTACAACTTAAATATATGCATAGTATTCTACAGTGAAATCTGGTACTCAAAAGTAATTTCCATTGAGTTCATTGGGGTATACTACCAGGGAACTAGATAGCAAATTGAAGTCTAAACCACTGAAAAAAATGGGAGCTTAGATTTCAAGGAAGTGCTTATTTTGTAAAGGTAAAGATACACCTGACCATTAGGTCCAGTCGTGGACGACTCTGGGGTTGCGTGCTCATATTGCAGACAGCTTGACAGGTGTCAGCAGACAGCTTCCAAGTCATGTGGCCAGTATGACTAAGCCACTTCTGGCAAAACCAGAGCAGCGCATGGAAACCTATTTATCTATTTGCACTTTGACATGCTTTTGAACTGCTAGGTGGGCAGAGGCTGGGACCGAACAACGGGAGCCCACCCTGTTGCGGGGATTCGAACCGCTAACCTGCGGATCAGCAAGCCCTAGGCTCAGTAGTTTAGACCACAGCGCCACCCATGTCCCCCCATCAGCCTCTGGCTCATTTCCAACTATCCAAACTGATGTTCTAGAAAGAACTGCTGAACTTTAAAAACAAAACTCATGGTCAAAACAATTAAACAGAATCCTATCAAATTGATATAATAATAAACTACTTTCTTGGCAGAAATACTGCACTGTCTTGGAATAATGAAATCCATGAAATAATATTTACAAAACTTAATTGCTAAAAAAGCTTCACTTTGATAATGTTTGATCATGTACCAAAGCAGACGACTATATGTAGACAAAACATCAAGCCTTGTACTGGTTCAAAACTTTTGTTTGGAGCTGATCTCTAATTTTATTTAATTTCAGATGACTCTCAAGAGGGAAGGGGAAGAGAAACCTTGTGTGTTTGGTATTGACCTACTTTCCTAATGCAATAGCAATAGTGATATATTGTCACTGTTTTATTTATAAAAACTGCTTCTTTTTTACTTGCTTTAGGTGTGGCACAGAAATACTGGATCAAGTCTCATGTTTCCATTCTGGCCACAAAGTCAGGGTTGCAGATTTTTCCATACATTTGTTCTCTGAGCACTAGGTTTGTAACGCCATACAGAACAGACATAAAGTACAAGAGCATAAGAGGAAACTGATGGATCCCCTATGAGAAGCCCCTATGGGAAGTCTGCAAATAGAACCTCAGCACAGTAATTCTCTCCCCCTCCTGTGGTTTCCAGCAATTGATACTCAGAAACACGGAGGCAGGGCTTAGCCGTAGTGGACAGTAGCCATTGATAGCCTTTACCTCCATGAGTTTTTCTAAACCCCCCCCCTCCGCACTCCGCAGGCAGGTGGGACCGATCCTAATGGTCTGCCCCTGCCACTTAATGAATCCAAATGCTTTTTAGAGAGTGGTACGGGACATTTTATCTCATGTTGATGGCCTCCGCTGGAATGCAGAGTTAATCAGGGCTATTGACTGTCTGGCTCCGATGAGCCCTCTCTGATCGCATGGAGCCAGGTCAGCCCCAGAGCTGAGGGCAATGAAACAATCGCTGAGACAGCTAGAGCGCTGGTGGTGGAAAACTCATTCTGAATTGGGCCAAACACTGGATAGAGCTCAACGTCGAGCCTACCAAGTGGCGATAGCAACGGCAAAGAGGACCTCCTTTTCCGCCTCTGTTGCATCTGCAGAAAATAGCAGTGGGAGACTCTTTCAGGTGGTTCACAATCTAGCTGAACCACTGTTGTCATCGGGGCCAGGTGAGAACCCCAAGATCTCTTGCAATGATCTTATGAAGTTTTTTGCAAAGTTGCTCAGATTCGGAAAAAGGTAGACTCCACTGCCACTGTGGGAGCAGGGCTGGGGCAGCGGAGTGCTGGAATCCTGTCTAGTCAAATTATGTGGGATCAACTCCAATCTGTTACCTCCGAAGGTGTGGACAGGCTGCCTGGACAAGTGAAACTAACCACCTATCTTCTTGATCCTTGCCCATTCTGACTTATAAAAGTGAGCTGGGCAGGGCTGGATGATCGGCTCTGTGGGGTGGTGAACGCTTCCTTCTGTGATGGAGTCTTCCCAGACCCGCTTAAAGAAGCTTCTTAAAAACCGCTTCTTAAAAAACTATCTTTGGACCCAACCTTCATGACCAACTATCGCCCAGTCTCAAATCTTCCATTCTTGGGCAACTTGAGCAGGTGGTTGCTGAGCATCTCTTGACACGCCTGGAAGATGTGGGCCATTTGGATTCCTTCCAATCAGGATTCAGGCCTCATCATGAGACTGAAACTGCCTTGGTTGTGCTGGTTGATTATCTCCGACAGGCTAGCGACAGAGGTGATAGCTGTTTCCTGGTCCTGCTGGATCTCACAGTGGCCTTTGATGCCATCAACCATGGCATCCTTCTGGACCATCTAGAGGAGTTGGGAGCTGGGGGCACTGTTATACAATGGTTCTCCATCCTCCTGGGCCGTGTTCAGAAAGTGGCGTTGGGGGATGAGTGTTCAGACCTCTGGGCTCTCACTTGTGGGGTGCCTCAAGGCTCTGTCCTCTCCCCCATGCTTTTTAACATCTATATGAAGCTGCTGAGAGAGATCATCAGGGGGTTTGGGCTAGGTGTCCACCAGTATGCAGATGATACCTGCCCTAACATTATTAATAGCCGACTGAGGCTCTACCTGCCCTAACATCATCATCATCATCATCATCATCATTATTATTACCCATGCAAGTTGATGGCCATCAGTGCCTTTGTGGAAGCAAATTCCATACTTTATGTGCTATGCAAAGAATTACTTTCTATTTTCTGTTCCATATCCTTTTCTGTAAACTAAAAAATCCTAAATCATGCAACATTTCTTCATAGGGGAGTTGATCCTTTTGGTAATCTGTTTCTGAACCTTTTCCAGCTCTACAATATCCTTTTTTACATGAGGTGACCAGACCTGTACGGTATTCAAAATTCAGTTGCATAATTTGTATGAGGGCATTATGATATCAGCAGTTTTGTTTTCAGTTCCTTTTCTAATGATCCAAGCATGCAATTCTGCTTTCTCACAGCGGCTGCACTGGGTCGGCATCCTCAGTGAATTCCCCACTACAACCCCAAGGTCTCATTACTGGCCAGTCACTGCCAGTTCAGATCCCATGAGGATATATATGAAATTGCAATTCATTTACCCTGGCATACACCACTTGATACTTCTTTATGTTGAGTTGCATTTTCCTGCCAAAAGGATGGATCCTTTTGAAGCTCTTCACAATGTATTTGTGTTTTAATCACCTTGAACAATTTAGTATCGTCAAGCAATTCTGGCTAACTTACTGCTCACCCATAATCCTAAATCACTTATTAAGAAGTTTAAAAGCACAGATTTTTGGAGGGGTCCCTTTCATATCCCAACATTGGAGGAGCTATCCATTTATTCCTACTCTGTTTCCTTTTTCTTAACAAGTTACTGATCCACAATTTATTGATCCTTTTGTACAGTATATGGCCAGTGGCCATGGATAATGGGAGTTTTAGTTCAATAATGGATTCACCTGGAGAACCACAGGGTTCACTAATCATGTTTTAGCAGAAATCCTGTCTCCCTGCTGTCATCCTGGTTCTGGTTCTTGTAATCTCTGGTGAATAATGAACATAGACACAATAATGGTTATTTCATATGCAGTCCAAAATGGACTGGAGAACATCATTAAAAACAAGCAAAGAAAGATTGGTGGCCAATCATGTACATGGAGTTGATCTGAAATCGGCATATTTTGCCTTGACATATGCTTTCCTTTTTTATTTGGGTATCAGCAGTGAATATATTATATTTAAATTTACCTGATAGTTGGATTAATTCCATGATAATCCCTCTGGAAGAAACTGCCAACTGACTGATTTGAAAAGGTGGTAATTTTTTCTACAAATTACAGCTCTGGTTAAAATAAACATCTGTAGCATTGTCATTGTCAATTCTAGGGGAAATACATATCAGTTAAGGGAAATTTTAAAATGCAGTTCTGTGGAGACCGTTTGCAATCAGTTACATAGCTTGCTAATCTTAATTTTCACACATATTTATTGAGTGATGTCTTGGATAAGTAACATTCCAGCAGGGGTTTTCTTCAAGAAGCTACTAGCTTAAAATGCATTGGTTTGCATTTTAAGTCAAGCCATAGCTTTGAAAAAAATGTTCTTGGTTTACAGCTCATGGAGAGAACTGGAGACAGCAAAATCTCAAGTCTGGGGTTAGTTGATAAAGCCAGCCAACTCAGCACAGCGCAGGAGCAAAACAACCAGAGAGGAGTGAAGTAGCTGTAATTTCTTCCCTGAGAGCTTACATGGTTGCATTAATACATGCTTTGGTTTCACATGATGTAGAAACTAGCCCATTGACGAAACTGAAAATATTTAACCTAGGTAGCTACATTTAAGATAAAATTGCATTTATTTTCAATGATTTACAAAGATTTATTCTATTAACTCTGGTGCGTACCCATCCCACCTGCAGTCTGGACCTGTATACACCACAGAAGGTCTTTATATTGGCCATGGACCCAATCTTTTCTTGGTGCATAATGTTTGTTTCCTTGCTCAGGATGTCTTAGTGGGTTGTTATTATTAGTATGTGCACCCCCTGTTTTGGCCTATTTCTCAGTCTTTTTGAGGGAATGAGGGCCACTCCTCAGTTAAATATACACTTTATCAGTCAATGAGATTGCCAAAAAAAACGGAGAATTTGCCTCATAGTGTATGGATATTTAGGAATGTAGGGAAGAAACAGAACGTAGCATTGACTGCAATTCTGAAACTGTAGGTGACCTTCCATTTGCTAGTAATGAGCATTGTGCTTTTTTCAATATTTACCGATACAGCAAAGAGCAAAGGTGTAGCTCTTTCAGCAGAAGCTTCTCTGCTAAGTAGAGTTGACTTGAATGCTTGACTGCAATCGGCATTGGGTGATTTGTCCCCCCCCCCCTTTTGTTACCGTGTCCCAGAAGAACTCTCATTACCCCTGGTCTTGGTACCATTATGCCCAGTTTACTATTGTAAACACCTCTATTCATTAGTACCTCTTTTTATTTGTTCTCAGATAGTGTTAGAATTAGTGGCGGGTGTGAAAGGATGGTTGGAGGCAGACAGATGAGAGGGAAACTGCAAGCTTCTGCTTTCTCAAAACTAGCCTATCAGCTTCTTTGGCAGCATTCTGAATCCTGTATTTGTTTATGTGTATTTTGCTATTAAAATAGCCACATGGTATTTTTTAGTAGGGTTACCCTGCAAGACAGCAGTATACTGCAATCTTTATTAATGTGTGGAACTGGCACACCACAGTTTGTTGCTATTTCAACATCCCCAGTGAATACAATATAATATATAATAGATTATATCATCTATTTTATGAGACGTGTAGCTGTAGATAGCAATTTCTGACAAGTCATTGCTGATACAAAATCTTGCCTGTTCATGCTATATATACACTCTCCATTCTGTGTTGCAGCTTGTAAGGAGCAATCTAAATATTAGAAGGATACATCTAAACTCTTTAATCAGTGCTTACATGAACCGACTTATCTTTATGGTTCAGCCATTTCCAGCTGGATCTACAGCAGGGAGCTTTGTCTTGCTACTGAAATTGATTAATTTAACTGAGGTTGACAGCAACAGCACACATAAGAGCTGGGACAGTTCAGTCTTAGAAGGATTAGCTTGCCCTTTCTCAAAATTGGTGTCCATCTGAATCAGTCTATTGAAAGATAATATCATTTCAAATGCTGAGATGATTCTTTGCTTTCACTGAGGTCTGTGGTTTATTCGCCAGCACAATCAGCATTGAATGGCTGTATAAATCACATGAAATATAAAATGCTGGAGCTTCAGCATATTCGGCAGATGTCCACACAGAGAAGAGAGCAATTAAATTCTCCTGCGTTAAAGCAGATAGAATTATTCTCCTGCAGAGGACTTGCACATATGGGAATTTTCTCTGGAGAAGCCTGGTGTCTTGTCACTCCCTTGGGGATTGTGAGTGTATAAATGGCTTAATAATTGTGAAAAAGCATTAAAGAAGAAAATGAAGCATTATTAATTGCAAAAGAAAAAGTGTGGTGCTAATCATTGCTATCTGCTTTTTGAATGGAGCTTATTTATTTTGAATTCTTCTGTAGCAACTTTAAAATATACAGAAAGCTTCAGTGCAATCTTAAGCATGTTTACCCATTGAATTCTGTGGTGCAGATAAATACTCATAGGACTGGACTGTTTGAAACATGTGCAAATGTACTAGTATTGATTTGTATTGCTAAATTATTAAATGCATTTAATGAATTCAGTGATTAATTATTGAAACACTGAAAATCTTTTACACAAGAACACAGGAAGATGTCTTAAACAGAGGTAGGTCCCTATAGCTCAGTATTGTTTACAGTGACTGGCAGCAGGTCTCGTTTCAGACAAGTGTCCCAGAGTCAATCATTCAGGAAAACCCTGCTACTTGTGAGCATATGGGGGTCTCCAAATGCAAAGGAACTCCTTAGCTGTTGAAATTATGTTGAAATTATGGGGACATTAATAACAGCGTAGCTTTTCCCTAAGATACCCTGGGCCCACCTCAGTTACCACCAGCATTACGCTTTCCATTTTTAAGTTCAGAATAGAGTAGTTGCTTTGGAAGACAGTGGGAGCCCAATATTTTCAGTACCAGGGCTGAGTCTTCAAATATGGGAAGAAAAGAAAGTATCTTGGATCACATTCAGAGTTTTTCTCTCACTACTCAACCACTGAAACCTCCACCATACACTTAGAATTTGAGAGGGGGTTGCTCTTCAGTTCTTGGTTGCCAGTATAAAGTGGGAATCCATAATCTTTTCACTACAAACACACACACACTTCCAGGTTTCCTCTTCTCAATCCTGGCCTCTTTACCAGTTTACCAGGCATCGACACTTTTTTTAAAAATCTCCATCTTAATATACTTTACCAGAGCATTAAGGATGAAATGCAGTGTGGAACTTAGCATTTCCTTCATCCAAAGTTCATTTACCAACCATCTCTCCAGTCCTAAGATCTTTGGCTGCAGCTGCAACTGGTTTTCCACAATATCTGTGTAAGGCGCTGAGGGTTTGGAACATGGGACTCTGCCACCAGGGCAGCTGTTGTGCAGATGGAATAATTGGGCTGAAGTCTTCTGCAATTTAGCCACACTCATATAATGCCCAGAGATACTACTGCTGCTCTGAAGCCCCTCTGGAATGGGTGACCCAAGGAAACAATAACTGTTGTCCCATACTTGGTTTTTCAAGCTGAGCAGTTTTGAGTAGTCTGGTCCAACCAGGCCTGCTTTACTGGCTTTACCTGAATTTGACCCAGCTGTCCTTGGCTATGCCCCTGCCTTACTCCAACCTCAACCTTACCTGTTTGGAAGTATGCCCTGCCCCTGGGCCCTTGAATGCTGATTTGCAAGGTCAGGCTGGAGCAAGCAAATCAAAGCCAGAGGAAGAGTGTAGCCCAAGGCAGTAGCAACAGATCTTGTGCTACAGTTCTGCCTATTTGGACCATGCCTTTGTTTCAGCATCTGCCAATTAATAGCAGCTCCCTGCTGGGCCTGACAATAAGTGGGCTGTGAGAAGCAGACAGAACTGGCAAATAGTAGAAGCCTTTAATTGCATTTAACATTGAGGCTTTGAGGAGGAAAGTTGAGAAGCAAGAAAAACAGCAAGCATATTTAAAGGCATGTTTTATGCCAGTTACCGTACTTTGCTTCTTTCAGCGATAACATGGATTGAGAAAAGACAGAAATAGAACACAACTAGGGAACCTATGGATAAATCCCATCAAGACCAAGCCAATGTCGGCAGTGCTCAAGGACTCTGGGAGTTGTAGTCTAAAGGGCCACAGGGTCCCAATCCCTGAATCAGAATGTTATATTTGGTATCTTTGGATCAGTGTTTGAAATTTGCCAGGTGCATTTTGCTATTGGCGCAGGTCCAGGTGTGACTATGTGGAGATTTCTGGGCACCAGGTTGGCAACCACAGTTTAAAAGCCTCTGTCTTAGTCCATAGTTAATACCATTTTCATTTCAACTGTGTGTGTTTCTCCTTCTTGCATACTGGGACAAATGCAGTCAGGCAATGTAGTTGAGGTCATAGAATTGTAGCATTGAAAGGGACACTGAGATCATCTAACCCCCTGGTGAATAGACATTCCGCTGTGGCGATCATAACCTAGATTTAAGGTGCCATTACATATCTCAGTTTCTAACATTGTTTCGGATTGCCTACTCCAGGCCTCACCTTTAGTTGCCCAAAACATGTATGGTGGAGAACGTTGTTGTTTTAAGAAAAATAACAAATAAATAAATGTTGCTGCTTCCTTAAAATTAGATAAGTGGGGTTTTCAACAAGACAGATTCTGAAAAATGTGACTTATCCTATCTAATTCCTTTGTTCTCAAGTTTCTCTCTACAATACCACTAGGTAGTTTTCCTGGTAATTATATCATGGAAAATCTGGAAAAATACTAGCTTGACCATCTGATGTTGAAGGACTGTGCATTTCACTTCTTATATTTTATATATGAATTGGGGGGAGGGGGCCATAGTTCAATGGTAGAGCATCACTTTTGCACAAAAAAGGTCCCAGGTTCAGTTCCTAGTATCTCCAGGTAGTGCTGGAAAATATTCCCTGCCTGGCAGTCTGGACTATAAGGCAGCTTGCTGTGTTCCATTATTTCTTGTTTACAGGGTCTTTCTTCTTAGGCATGGTTAGAAAGTGTGCTATGGCTGTGGCACATCCATTTTTTTTAGGTTGATAAAGAGTACAGTTAGCCACCTTTTTGGTTCAGTAACAATTAAACCTTCCCAGTCAAGTTGTGATTGGTATTTCCATGGATGGCAGAAGTCTCTTTCATTATTAATTCACTAGTTTATTTCTTATAGCAGTCTCAGCTGTACTTTATTACTCAAAGGTTAATGCAAACTGAGAACTGGGTAAATTAAATTCCATTTGGCAGCTAGTTTCCCGATATAGACACTGTCAGATGCGAATGAATGGCAATGCTGTGTCTGTTTCAATTGTATAAACAGACCAGTTTTCCCTTTAAAATAAAAGCTATGTTTTCTAATCCTTAAAAGATTTCATAATACAATAAGATCAGCATCGCACTTTATAAGTAAAGTATGCCATTTAGAAATCTGTGAAACGTTATCAGCTATTACAGAAAATTAATGCAGATACCATGACTAATGAACTGATACACTGCTTTAAACAGTAGTCATCATTCAGTTATATGCAAGAAATCATGCACTTGGATATTTTATTGAAGGGAGCCTAAGGAATAACAGTTAAGAGGGTTTTATTAACTTTCAGCACACAAAATGAATAGTTGAGCATTGAACACGACATGATGCCATGTGATAATTGCATGCCTTGGTTATATTGCAAGGCATGGAACATAGCCAAAAGCCTTCATCTGTTCTGGATATAGTTATTTTTTACACTCTGCTTATTGTTACATTATTGCAATAGTATTATTACAGTTGTAGCTGATACTATTTCATAAGAAATGCCCTGAAAATATATTGCCATATTGTGGCTAAATCGAATCTTATTTCTTTCTGCTGAATAATAGTGAGCAGCAGTTCGCAACAGAACCACCATTAGTCTTGACTGACAATAATATCTGATATTATTCATTTATCGTGGTGGACAACAAAGCTAGAGGCATATTGTAAATCTTTCAACTAGAAGAAGGTTTTACTTAGGAACAAAGTGAAATAATGATTTAGACATAAATATTTTATTCATCAATCTTGAATTATAGTAATTAAAAGACAATTCTCCGTTAATGTTAGTGTAGTATACATTGCAGCAGAAAATCCTGCTACTAATTACATACTAAATAAAAATATGGTATCAAGGTAGATTACACTTACTGATTACTGATTCCTGTTTGTTTGTTTTTAAAGCATATTCCCCTCCACTTCCAGAAAAAGAATACAGTTTCACAATGTTCATTAGCAACAACCTTGTACCTTGGATATCAGCAGAGAGTAAAGAGTGGTGGTAGCTGTACAAGCAGGGACCACAAAAATCAATAGCAAAATTAATGATAATTTTAGTAATTAGGACTACAGGTTGTTTAGAAGAGGAATTAAAATCAGCACATTCTGTTAGGAGGTTGTTAGGACTTGTTTTTTGTTTACTTAAAAAAATAACCGTCAACTTTGTTCTGTGTTTTTTGTTTTTTTAAAAATGCAGTATTTTTTGGCCACAATGTAACCAGGTTCTCTGGGAGACTTTCAGCAGAGTTACTGCATTAAGACTGAAGCGGGGGGACGGGGGACACTAGATAATGAGGCTGCCTTTTGCCTGTCCTTCATCAGGAGCTCAGTTATGGGGCCAAATTATAGTCCAACACCGCAGTGACAATACTGTCCCAAGATTGTTCAAAAAGTTATGTGATTGAAACCTTGGATTTCCTGACCACATAAGCAGTGGTTCTGATTAGTCAGAACTGGAAAATAACCTTTTGAATATGTAAGCCACAATTGTTCTCCTGGGAAAACCATACCCAGTTGCCCAGAAAATGTTTAGTCATCCCCCAAAACTTTTGTTGGCATGTTCAGTTGTGGGGGTGATGGTTGGGGGGGTGGATAAATACCCTAAAATCATTTGCAGCCCCTTTCGAAGCAGCAGCTACCACTTTCATATTGAGAGCTGCCTTCTACTTCCTTGCTAAGAGCACTTCCGCAGCCCTTAAGAACGTCTGCGTCCATCAGGTTCTGCAGGCTGACGCCTGCTAAAGAGATAAAATCTCTTGCAATCATTCTTGAGAGCAACCAAAGCTAGAAGCACTTATTGAGAGCAGTGGGAGATCGTATTTCTTCGGCAGGCATCAGGGATGGTTATGGGGTGGGGCAGAGCAAGCCAGCAATTTTTAAAAAACGGGTGGCAACTTCAAAAAAGAGAGAACTACCAGTAAGCATCCCCTATGCTGAAGCCAGCATAAATTATTGGAGGGAGAGTGGGGGAGTTGGGTGCACAAATTCTTCATAATTCATTAAAGGACCCTTGATAGTCAAGTCCAGTCGCGAACGACTCTGGGGTTGCAGTGCTCATCTTGCTTTACTGGCTGAGGGAAATGGCATTTGTCCGCAGTTTTTCCGGGTCATGTGGCCAGCATGACTAAGCCGCTTCTGACGAAACCAGAGCAGCGCACGGAAACACCGTTTACCTTCCCACCGGAGCGGTACCTATTTATCTACTTGCACTTTGATGTGCTTTCAAACTGCTAGGATAGCAGGAGCAGGGACCGAACAATGGGAGCTCACCCCGTCGCGGGGATTCAAATCGCCGACCTTTTGATCGGCAAGCCCTAGGCTCAGTGATTTAGATCACAGCGCCACCCACATCCCACATACTTCATTAATAAGTAGTAAATGAAAAGGATCCTCTGGCTTGCAATGGAGGAAGTGTGTGGAGACGGTTTTCCTTAATGAATTAATGAACTGATAACCTAATGAATTTAAGGATACACTAGTAATGATAACTTCAGACCTTTGCACTTTGGCCAAACCTGCTTCATCATGTGACCTCCGTAGGGTTGGCTGTGGGTCAATGTGGCCCTTAGGCTGAAAAGAGTTAGCATCCCTGGTTTAAACCATTGATATTCAACTGGATACTTGGATCTTGCCCAGATTTGACGTGTGTTGCACCAATGACACCCTCACTGTTTTCTTCCTCTGAGGTTGTGTGGGATATCATTAAATTTATGTCCCTCTCTCCCAAAGGGGAGAGAAGGAATATTTTTCTATGGGTATTTTCACCCTGCATGAAAAGCACTCTTTACAAAAAAATTCTTCAGTTTGAAATATTAAAAATATAGGACACCTGCTTTCTTTGTATCTGGGGTTTTTAAAAAATGAATACAGTTGCACCTCGTTTTGCGGCCAGGATCCATTCCGGAGCCCCGTGCTCTAGCCAAAAAGGACACTGGGCAAAGAACCGTGTCTGCACACACGCGTGGAGTGGTTTGCACTTCTGCGCATGCGCGAAGCTCGATTTAGCGCTTCCGCACATGCACAAGCAGCAAACCCAGAAGTAACCCATTCCGGTACTACCGGGTTTACTGCAGACATTCACCGGAATGGACGCTAGACAAGACAGATGTTCGCGGAGGTATTACTGTACCTCAGTTTGGGATTGAGTGCAGGTTCTTGGTCTGAAAAGCTTGGAAGTAGACCAGGGTTTCCCATACTTGGGTCTCCAGCTGTTTTTGGACTACAATTCCCATCATCCCTAACCACTGATCCTGCTAGTTAGGGATGATGGAAGTTGTAGTCCAAAAACAACTGGAGACCCAAGTTTGCATGAATCCTAAAGTAGACAAATGTTAGTTTTTCATAAGAACACTGTCCTTGCAAATGTCACTACAGTGGTACCCCGCAAGACGAATGCCTCGCAAGACGGAAAACCCGCAAGACGAAAGGGTTTTCTGTTTCGGAGGCGCTTCGCAAGACGAATTTCCCTATGGGCTTGCTTCGCAAGACGAAAGCCCATAGGGAAATCTCCGGGGACCTGTTTTAAATTGCTGGCGGTCGGGAGCAAAGACTTTCGCCCACAGCCGGCCTTCAGAAGAGGTCCTGGACCTCTTCTGAAGGCCGGCGGGGGGCAAAAGTCTTTGCTCCCCCCCGCCTGCCTTCCCGGGACAGCGGAGACTTCTCCGCTGCCCCGGGCGATCTTAAAATGCTGGCGGGCGGGAGCGAAGCGTTCGCTGCCGACCCCCAGCATTTTAAAATCTCCCCGGGACAGCAGAGAAGTCCCGCCCCGCTCGGGATGGCGGCGCAGAGCTGTCTGCCGTGCCGGGATCAGCGCAGCTCTGCGCGGCCATCGGGAGCCGGGGGCGAAGCCCGCCCCACTCCAGATGGCCGCGCAAAGCTGCCTGCAGTCGCGGGATTGCAGGCAGATCTGCGCCACCATCCCGAGCGGGGTGCTAAGTCCCGCCCCGCTCGGGATGGCGGCGCAGAGCTGTCTGCCGTCCCGGGATCAGCGCAGCTCTGCGCGGCCATCGGGAGCCGGGGGCGAAGCCCTCCCCGCTCCAGATGGCCGCGCAAAGCTGCCTGCAGTCGCGGGATTGCAGGCAGATCTGCGCCACCATCCCGAGCGGGGTGCTAAGTCCCGCCCCGCTCGGGATGGCGGCGCAGAGCTGTCTGCCGTCCCAGGACTGCAGGCAAATCTGCGCCACCATCCCGAGCGGGGTGCTAAGTCCCGCCCCGCTCTGGATGGCGGCGCAGAGCTGTCTGCCGTCCCGGGACTGCAGGCAGATCTGCGCCACCATCCCGAGCGGGGTGCTAAGTCCCGCCCCGCTCTGGATGGCGGTGCAGATCTGCCTGCCATCCCGGGATCAGCGAAGCGTTCGCTGCCGACCCCCAGCATTTTAAAATCCCCCCGTGTCCCGGTGAGATTTTAAAATGCTGGGGGTCGGCAGCGAAGCCCTTGTTCCCCCCCAGCCCCCCCCCCAGCCTTCAGAAGCCCTTGTCCCCCCCCCCCCCAGCCTTCAGAAGAGGTCGGGGGAGAGACTGTCCCCGGACCTGGTCTGAAGGCGGTTTCCCTAGGAACGCATTAATTGATTTTCAATGCATTCCTATGGGAAACCGTGCATCGCAAGACGAAAAACTCGCAAGAAGAAAAAACTTGCGGAACGAATTAATTTCGTCTTGCGAGGCACCACTGTATATATTTTATAGGAATTATTATAGTGAAATAGAATTACAGCTAGAATTGTCTATTGTGAGTAGTATCAGAAGTGAAAGCATCCATCAGAAACACAGTATAATTTAACTTGTGATACTCCAGGTTCCCATCAGTCTCTAGCTCCCATCAGCCACAACCAGCATGGGTATTCATTGGTTTAAATGAGTAGAAAGGGACCCTGAGGGTCATCTAGTCCAACCCCCTGCAATGCCAGAATCTCAACATGGGGTTCCCCATCCAATTTGAAACCATACCTGCTTAGCATTGCAAAAGTGCCAGCAGTTTTCTTGCTGCACCTCCTGTATTTTGAATGTTTTTCATTATTACAGATAAAATCTCATTATTGCTTATTATAAAATAAAAATAAAGATGGTTTTTCCAAAAAAAGCAATGTGTTATGATTCATAGGGCTGTGGTTTTCATATTTTGGCTGTATGTAATGTGTATAATGTGCATAGTTGTGGGGGGGCGAGATTAGCAACAAGTTATGCTGTTTCTTAAATTTTTGCCCTCAGAGTGTAAACTTGGGGAAGGGAGAGTCTTGATACTTAGACTGAAATTACCACATAATTGTGTGTGTGAAAGAGAGAATTTGCTGCTTTCTAAACCTACTTCTGTGTTTCCTTTACCTTTTATTACAAGAACGTGAGTTTTAGATGTAAGTTGTGATAATCAGAATTCTTCAAAGAGTTTGTAAGGTGTGTATGGATTTGGTTTATGCAGCTGTGTTTATTACAGACAACATCTTTCATAATTTAACTGGTCTGAGCATTCTTTCTTGAGCTTAGTTTCCGCTTCTCAGTGCATTATGTAATAATTGTGGGCTGCAGTAGCCTTCTGTTGCTAGAATGATCTAGATATCTATTTAAAAATGTTGCTTGTCATGATGCCTGCCACCTGTGCTTATGTGCTGTGTACATTAGGAACATCTTAGTTGATAATATGTATGAGAGAGACAGAGAAAAATCATTTTTCTTTGTGTTTGTTTTTACTTTCAATACATAGTGTCGTAATTAAGGAATAAAGAAGTCATCTGTTACTGGAATGGCTTAGGTGTCCAGAAACAATGTTGTTTGTCATGGTGCCAAAGTTTTATGGTAGCATATCCTCCAAAGTAATGTTATTACAATGCCACCTAGTGATAAGGTGAATGACAAGGTACATTAATAGAGAATGTCTTAACTGGTCTCTTTATTTTTTTAAAAAATGAAACAGAAATTGATAATGTGAATGACAATGTGAAGTAATGCAGAATGTCTAACAACTGTTTCTGGGGGTGGGTAAACCTACTTTAGGCTACAGAAAATGACCTCATATACACAGTAAATTATAAACAGGTCCAAAAATGTGATTTATTTTCAGTTCTAATCCACTTTGAAAACAATACTTATGAAAAATATAACTGATGTGCTGCACAAATGTTATTTTTCAGTTATTAAATATGCTTTACTTTATTTTACAGTGCTGGACCTAAGGGAGACAACATTTATGAATGGAGATCAACTATACTTGGGCCTCCAGGTTCTGTGTATGAGGGAGGAGTTTTTTTTCTTGATATTACCTTCTCACCAGACTATCCCTTTAAACCACCCAAGGTAAGGGATGAGTAAAATTAATAATTTATACTGAAAAGTAAGTAGTTTCAGAACCAATCTTGATACACGTGTAGAAATGTATTATGTACAAAAGGAAATGAACAAAATACTTATAAAGGTGCATAACTGCTTTTAAAATTATATGAAGAAATGATGACCATTATGATCTGATGTCTGTCAGGTGATGTCAAAGACCCAGAATCCAATCTCATTATACAGAATTGGCAAATATTTCAAGAACAAACCTTGGTTATTGCTCATGGTTTGCCTTTCTTTCCTTCATTATAACTATTTTTTAAATATTAAGGCTGAAGTCTTATGAATCCCTGGGTGCAAGACCCAATGAACACAGTGGAATTACTTACAAATAGACATATATAAGATTTCACTGTACTGTGTATATAGTTTAAGGAAGTTCTCCAAGAAATAAAGTCAAAAACTGTGAGTTTGTCCAAGTGATCACAGATGGGAAATGTTTTAAAATTTGGTTAGATTCTGGCATTTTTCCAAAATTGGGGTGGAGGGAAATAAAAAAACGGCTTTCAAAAGTATTTGCGATGTTAGGGTTGTTATGTATTAGACTTTACTTCTTTGTTGTTTTAAAAGCCGGCAATGTCAAATCCCATTTGAAGACCTCGTGGTGTTTCATGCAACTAGAGTTCACAAATTATGAGTTGACAATGTCATCTCTTGATTCTATAGAGAGACTGTCTGGAGTTGAGGATTTGTGGAAAAGTGTAAGTCTGTCCTATACCACGTCATGCAAGAACCTAAAGGTCACTCAGCATCTAGGATATACAAAACTACGCCTTTGAGGATAGCTAAAACTATCTCTCCCCCCCCCCCCGGCCCGTTTTAATTTAATCTACATTCGGTTTTGCACTATTCATATTGCATTGTATTATTTATATTAAATTATGTAAATATTTATTCAGACAGAATATAAGAAATTTCCAGCATATGTTAAGACATAATAAACATCAAATACTAAAAAATAATTTTGAAAGCAACACAATTAACAGGTAAGTAGGGCATCTCCTAAAACAACATCCACGATAAAAATACAATAAACATTTCACATTTCAGGACAACATAATTAACAACTCATCAAAATATCTTCTAAAACATCACAAATGAAACATCACAAATGAAAGTCATCTATAAAAAAATAAAATAAAGATTCCACATTTTGAAACAACGTAATTAGCAACCAATTGAATGAAAAATAAAACCACTCTTCCCAACCCAACATATGTGCAATCCATCATAAAGTTAAGCAAGGCAATCCAATTAAATTCCCAGCCCCCTATACAACCACAAACGCAACTTAATGTAACTACATCTAAAAGTGCATTCCACTCAGTTCCTCTCAAGCATACTCTTACATAAGATACTCAGACTTCACTCTTCTAACACAGCCTCCGATCCGCTCTGCAACTACCCCCATAATTCAGTCTCATATCCTCAACCAACGACCCACTCACATGCCTACAACACGAGACCCATACTGACATAGAAAGCAAGCAGCAATACACAAATAAAAAACATATTGTATAGGATTATAATATTTATATTATATTTCCTTCTTTATAAAATGTTTATAGTCAGCCAGCTCCCGTGAAACATCATGGTGGTGTACAATAATGTATGCAACTGGCACGACGGCTGTTAACCAGAAGGCTGGTGGTTTGAGCCCACCCAGGGATAGCTGTGGACAGGATTCCTGCATTGCAGGGGGTTGGACTAGATGACCCTCGGGGTCCCTGCAATTCTATGATTCTATGGAAGCACCATAAAAACAATATAAAATAATCATTAAGAAAACTGGCTAATCAATAAAGTTTAAATAGCTGCATAGGCCTGCTAGCATCAAAAGGTCTTCAGGAGACACCTGAAAGTCAGCA
This sequence comes from Podarcis muralis, assembly GCF_964188315.1. Taxonomy (NCBI): domain Eukaryota; kingdom Metazoa; phylum Chordata; class Lepidosauria; order Squamata; family Lacertidae; genus Podarcis; species Podarcis muralis. The sequence continues at coordinate 41,614,980 of NC_135666.1, forward strand.
TATATCTCTGCTGAAAGCGTATTCCAATGCTTGGGTCCAGTGATACAAAATGGCCCAACTACTTGTTCAAGCCAATCAGGTCTCTATGATACCATGTGGGACCAGCCACAGTGCAGAGAGCCATGTTCTCTTCCATTCCACCCACCTGTTTTTATGCTTTTTCCAGTCAACAGTCAGTCAGCAGTCCATGCTAAGCACACTCAGGACATACAGTGGTACCTCGGGTTACATACACTTCAGGTTACAGACTCTGCTAACCCAGAAATAGTGCTTCAGGTTAAGAACTTTGCTTCAGGATGAGAACAGAAATTGTGCTCTGGCGGCGCGGCAGCAGCAGGAGGCCCCATTAGCTAAAGTGGTGCTTCAGGTTAAGAACAGTTGCAGGTTAAGTACGGACCTCCAGAACGAATTAAGTACTTAACCCGAGGTACCACTGTATTGGGCTGCTTTGACTCCTCCCTCAACACACACACACAGAGAGGGAGAGGGAGAGAGAGAGAGAGAGAGAGAGAGAGAGAGAGAGAGAGAGAGAGAGAAAGGGGGGGGGTCTTCTAAAAATTGCTTCTACTTCTACAAACATTAGGGTCCCCCTAAGCCTGCTGATAGGGACGCGGGTGGCGCTGTGGGTTAAAGCCTCAGCGCCTAGGGCTTGCCGATCGAAAGGTCGGCGGTTCGAATCCCCGCGGCGGGGTGCACTCCTGTTGTTCGGTCCCAGCGCCTGCCAACCTAGCAGTTCGAAAGCACCCCCGGGTGCAAGTAGATAAATAGGGACCGCTTACTAGCGGGAAGGTAAACAGCATTTCCGTGTGCGGCTCTGGCTCGCCAGAGCAGCGATGTCACGCTGGCCACGTGACCCGGAAGTGTCTCCGGACAGCGCTGGCCCCCGGCCTCTTGAGTGAGATGGGCGCACAACCCTAGAGTCTGTCAAGACTGGCCCGTACGGGCAGGGGTACCTTTAAGCCTGCTGATACCTCCCTCTTGTATGAGAATGGTGCTGTTTTGACTATGTAAGGGCCAGAACTTGGACAAATTAGATAGCTCTTTGTTTATATGATGGAATGGAGTGGAAATCTTTATTAGCGTGGATAATTGTTGGTTTGTTTAGTCCCTGCCTTTCACCCTAAGATCCCAGGCCGGTTTACAACATTAAAACACAAAATAAAAAACAGTTTGAAGCAAGTATATATTTGATTTATTATAGATAGCAAGATATATTTGATATCTACTCAGTTGTTCTTGGTTTTCCCCAGGTCACATTCCGGACAAGAATTTATCATTGTAATATTAACAGTCAAGGAGTGATTTGCTTGGATATTTTAAAAGACAACTGGAGTCCAGCATTAACCATATCTAAAGTCCTTCTTTCCATCTGCTCACTTCTCACAGACTGCAACCCTGGTAAGACTTCTGCGCTGAACTGTATATAGCTGGATGGTGATATAACAGATTTACATCTTCAGTTATCTATGAAAAGCTACTACAGTGATTTAGATTAGCAAATGCTTAACCAAAAGTACCTGTGTTGCAGGTAATGAATGCAATTTAGGCTGAGTGCATTCATAGAGTTGAGCCTTTGCCTAGCCCTGCTACTGTGTTTTTAACAAAAATCTGGCATGCAGAAATTGAGCATGCTGGGGAAAACATTTCCTGCTTAATTGTTACATTTCAGGCTTCTGTTAAAGTGTAGGGAGGCGGGGAGTGGCATCCCTATTCATTCAGTGTCAGCTGTCAAAAATATTAATAGATGGAGTAGTTTGTCTGTTTTGCTATCAATACTGAAATCTATTTAAGTCAGTAACATATTTTTATTTGCAGTAATAAGAACTTCATACGTTTTGATGGTAAAGATAGCAGCTATTGATTTTTCTATCTAGTGTTGAGGGAAAATCACTGACAAATCAATTGAATTGCTTTTTGCACTGAAAAGATTTTCTGCTGATTCAGCCACCCTGGTTTTTCTCTTAATTTAATACCATGGCTCAAACATGGTTTGGCACCAGGGAACAAGCTCAGGCGTCGCACACTCTCCTCAATTTCTTCCTCTCTTTGTGCATCCTACTTAAATAGTTAATTTCTGATTTGCAGCAAAACATAGTTTAATGATGCATTGATGTTCAGCAGCATACCAGAATCAACCCTGGTTTACAATCCTGGTTTAGCAGGGTGAGCACAAACCATAGTTTATTGTTTTGGGATACAAAGTCAAGTTATGGTTTGCTGCAAATGAGAAAGTTACTAACTAAACAGAGCTCATGCAGGGAGGAGTGAGCATCCAAGCCAGGGGTTCCATAATAATAATAATAATAATAATAATAATAATAATAATAATAATAATAATTTTTATTTATACCCCGCCCTCCCCAGCCAAGGCCGGGCTCAGGGTGGCTAACAAGCAATAATAAAACAAGTTGAATGAATACAACTTAAGATTAAAAAACAACATTAAAATATTGAAACAGTAAAATATTAAAATGTTAAAAATGCAGCCTCCATGTAATGTGAAATAAGTTTCTCAATCCTTAATTTACGTTTAAACTGCTCATAGGAAGTGATGGAATTAATACTCTACGGCTGGTGTGAGCTTGGTTTATCCGACCACTTAATGCCAAGTTCATACGAAATGCTTTCTTCGAATTTTTCCTTTCTTGCCTGGATCATTTCTTTGTTTATAACAATTGCGCATTCATGGGATGGTGTTTCCTCTTTAAAACCAAAACAGATTCATACAGGGACTTTTAAGGGAGAACTCACGTTGGCATGATGGAATTTATTTATTTATTTATTTTTTTAAAAAATTCCTGGCAGTGCTGTTTTCTGGCTTTAGGCCCATTTCTTTTAGACCCAGTATAGGTCTGGTGCAATTTTAACAAATTGTCAGATTTGTCATGCTTTGTAATCTGATTTTGAACACGGAGAAGCAAATTGACTACCTTTTTTCTTTCAGTGGGGGAATTGCTTTGAGAATACCCCAGGCACATCTCAGAGAAACACACACACAGAGAGAGAGAGTGTTCTCTGTTCTCTGTCAGCTGGAAGCAATTTTCAGTGCCCTCTGTCTTCCCTTCATCTTAGCCTGCCCCAGCCCACTTTAAAGGCAGAAACCTGGCGGGGGCCCTGCAATGATAAGCAACCTTCTGCTCTTTGTTCACTACTCATCTAATGGGCAGAAGCAGATCAGGTCAAATGGAAAGGCAGCAGCGAGTGCTTCCACAAAAATATAAATACAAAACATGCAGGTTTTCCCTTGCAGGGGGGGGGGGGGGCGGACGACATGTATCCGTTACCCAGTAGGCTTGGATTTATGCAAATCTTCATTAGAACAACAAATAGTAATAAGAATGGCAGCTAATTAACCTCCAGCCATAGCAGTGATTAAACTGAGTTTGACGCACAGCTGCAGCTTCATTGGCAAGCACCGCTGTTCTTCTCAAGCAAGCCGTGCCGAGGAAATGAAAAAGAGGTATTTGCTCCTGAAACTTCTGACGTTCTTGCGGTAATCTGCAAAAGATGTAGAGGAGAAGATCTTCCCTCTCTGGCTTTACATCGCCAGCCTTTTATTTCTGATCACTCAAGGCAGGCACGTGCTCGTCCCTTTTAAACAAGCGTCGTGAGATTTGACTTGTAAACTGTGTCAGCACCACCAGGGAGCAAATTGTAGTTGCGGTACCTAACTGCTTTCTGATTCTTGCTAACAACTCAGTGGATTTATTGCTGTGTGTTGGTTTATTCATTTATTTTATTAGCTTTATATACAGCCCTTCATCATAAGATATCAGGGCGGTTCACAGAATAAAATACAGGATAAAAACAAGGAAAGAAGTAAAACAAATCAGCTGAACAATAATTCCCCCCCCCCTTCCTACCTTGGCGGAAGAAATAAATGAAGTAGTTGTGATAGAGGAATAAGAAATTATAAAATGATAGCATCTGCATTATTATTATTACTATTATTAATTATTGTTATTAATAATGCTGTTGTTGTTAATTTGAAAAAAGTGACGCCATGAGAATGAGATAGCTTGTCTCCGGTCCCATTTACAGTTTTGCATGGGAGTGAATGGTGCATTCATGAGGATTGCTGGTATTTCAGCCTTCAAATTTTGCTATGGCAAAAAGGGTAAGGGAGCCTTGGGGTGGGGGGAAAACACTGGGTTTGCATTAGGACAGGAAGAGTGGAAGTTTTGCTCCTAAACCCACCAAACTGCATCTCGCCATTTGCTAGTAAAGAGGCGAGGCACTGATGTCTCCATGAAACCACGAGTCACTCCTGCATCCAAATGAAGGCTGTCTCATTTATCTGCCCATCAGAAATGCAAGTAGGGTTGGGTCATATCAGATATATATTATTTATTGTAGACAGTGTACCATAAGTTTGCATAGCACTTTGCAAAGTAACGTAGAAGATGATTAGTTCCTGCTCCAGAGACCTTTGTTGCAAACTGCATGTAACATGGAGTACTGTGATTAGAACACCCTTCAGAATCAGGGGGGTCAGTTTGGTTTCTGTCTGTGGCACAGATGATAGGGCACAGTCCTTCTCAGTCAGTGTTATTCCTTTATTCTAACATTCAGATCTGGCATCATGGGTGCTGTTGCTTTTGCATTGTGGCCAGAGTGAACAATTCACTTAGAGCATGGCAATTGGTTGACTGGTTTTCTCCCTTTGCAGCTGACCCCCTGGTTGGAAGTATTGCTACTCAGTATATGACAAACAGAGCAGAGCATGACAGAATGGCCAGACAATGGACCAAGAGATACGCTACATAGGAATCTGCTGTGGAACATGCTGGACCTGTGCAAGCACATTCACCAAGTGCATCAATAGCCCTCCCCTTCTTATTTTTATTACGTTTGGAAGCATTTTGTGACAAAGTTGATTGCCCTTCCCCCCTTTATTTTTATTCTTTTATTTTATTTTATTTTCCGTTCAACTTGAAAACTGTATCTTTAAAATATAGATTGGGAATTTGGGGTTACAGTGCAAGGAATGTTGGAGCTGTAATAGTATAGAGCTTTGTCACAAAGCTTTGTATTAATGTATTTTTTTTTCTTTGTTGTGTCTTTGGGGGGGAAAACAAGCAAACAAAACTCAGAACTATATATTGTTTCTACTTAAATGTAGTGTTTAGGGTTATTTTTTTGTACGGAAGTCTTTAATGGTGGGTGCATGTTACTGGGAACCGGTTTTGTATTAAAAAAAAAAGCATAAAACTTAAGAATCACTGTGCATTACTAAGACTGTGTTTTAACACCAGCCTGCTCTTTTCCCAAACACTAGGCTGCTGGGTAGAACCAGATGATACGTATTTTGATTTACTTAAAAGAAAAGTGCTTGTAAATTTCTTAGGGACCTGCCACTCTTGACTGTGGATCAGTTGATGTACACTTGTATTATTAAAGCACTCAATAAAAAAAACAAAACACTGTGGCTGATAACATGCACTTCTTGTAATGCTCTTTGTGCAGTGGACCCAGGTCAGCTCCGCATGTTTCTGAACTTGCATAAAACTAAATAATCTACAGTTGCTTTTAGTTCCGAGTTGTTCTTTTCCCCCTAAGGGCCAGCTCCAGTATGCTATTTGTGGATCAATTGCCATGGGAAAAGGGTAGCACAGCGATACTGTTAACACATCCAATTTTAATGTCCTTTGTTAAAGATCATCATCTCCAGGATGACATTGGCAGGGTTAAAATCCGAGGTGTCTCCACTGCCCTACAATACCCAGTTCACAAGAAGCAATTCCAATAGCTATGTAAAAGGCAATCGCTGTTGACATACTCCCTGATTTTATCTGGGATGGCGTCTACTTGATTAGCACTTGCAAACATCTCTCGATCTGCAATGGGATGCGTAAATTATGTTGTAATAAAATTTGTTCATACTGTTCCACTTTTCACAACAAAGCAAATCTCTTGTCATACAGTATGTGTCACAACATTATCAAGGTTTACAACACATGGCAGCTTACACTGGATCTTAAAAAAAAGGATCAATCGTTTTTTGTAGGTAGCAATATCTTAACACTATATAGGTTATATCATTCACCTTATATCAAACAAAATATGCTCATGTCGAAGAGCATACTGTAATTTGTTGTGTCATTTTATGCTTATCAGTTATATAGAATCAGCAGCTCTCCTAAAACACAGCTCTTTAGCTTGGCACTGTTTCACCTTGTCTCTAGGCTCATCTAAGGTGTGTGTGTGTGTGTGTGTATGTGTGTGTATATATATATATATATATATATATATATATATATATATATATATACACACACACACACACACACACACACACACACACAGGTCACTTGCAAATGATCCGCGTTTAACATGCACTTTCAACTTTACGCAGTTCACAGCAAGCCAGTTTAAAAGCTCATTTTGCACAAGGTTTTCCCAGTAGAAATAACTTTTGGGGGAAGACTCAGTCAGTGCAGTGCTCCACAAAGTAAGATTGCTCATAGCGGACTGGTTCTAAGGTGGTGGTTTGAGTACAGTGGAACCTCGGAAGCCAAACGCCTGTAAACTCAGAACGTTTTGGCTCCCAAAGGATCGAAAACCAGAAGTGATTGTTCCAGTTTTTGAATGATTTTCAGAAGCTGAAAATTTCAGACACTCCTGCAGCCAATCGGAACCTGCACCTCGGAAGTCAAACAGACTTCTGGAACAGATTCCGTTTGACTTCCAAAGTACAACTGTATAGGCATTTCTGCATATTTCCCACAACATAAACCCGGTGTAAGAAGCAAGTGACTTGTAATGCATATCTGACTTGCATCCTCAGCACTGAAATCATATTGCAATCCTTGTAGGTCCCTGAACGCACAATGTTAGCATGCTTAAATTTTTTGCTGGTTCAAAAAATGCAAATTTCTCAAATTCAACCTATTTTTCAGAGGAAATGTTTGTGAGTACAGGTGTCCTGTGATCACAGCTTTTAGTATAGATGATGCCATGAAGAACAGTAAGAGGGGGGGAAAGTCCGAAGAAGCAAATATAAAAAGGCGTGCTCACAAATGTGTAACAAGGGAGACTTGAAGGAAGATGAAAAAAGAACACTGCCAAGCATCTTCAGGAACTGTGGAGGGACAGCTCAGCCCTTTAGTGGAAACGGGTTGCACTTCTAACGCCAGAGCACTAGAAGGAACAGAACCAAACAAAATATTGTCTGTTGTCAACAATATGCTGCCTACAAGCTGGATAAAAGGAAAGAAACCCAAGTTCAGACATAGCTGTGAAATCTTTGTCCATGCAAGCACAGGGCACAGCACTATTTATGTTCAACCCACATATACAGCTTTGTACATTTGGTCTTATCCATCCTTGGATGCAGGAGGTTTTTACTGCTGTGCGCTGCACGCTAAACTTGCACTGAGTGTGCATTGTCTATGCTGTCTCGCCCGTTGCCCCATGGATTGTGTTTTAAACTTTAAAAGCAACACTTGTCCTTACTAAATCCTTGTTGTGCTGTTCAAAAAACAAGTCTACTGCACTGAACACTTCCAGCAAGGGTACTTGTGGCAAGGCTATTTCTACTCAGAATTGACCTTCAAGCTAATTTTAGACATGTCAGTATGGAAGAAAATACTCAGCTAAGTGGGTGTTGTGATTTGGAAAGTATAAGCTCCAGTATTGATATTTAAATTGTCTTTGTTTTACAGATGCAAGCTTGTTGCCTCTTATAATTTCACAATGTTATAATTTTACTTAATTTAAAATAAATATACAAAAGTGAAATGAAGTACAAAAAAATACAAATTCAAAAACCATTTCTGCAAACTATAAAACAATCATTCCTATAAACTCTAAAACATTAAAAACCATTCCTATAGATGTACAGTAAATCTTGATACATACGTTAAGGCTGCAGTCCTTTACCTACCTCTGTGAAAGTAAGCTCAGTGACACAAGAATAAGACCCTAATATACCAGAATCTTGTATCATACTAATACTAGTCTTATTCAGGATGAGGAAGAATGAGAGAAGGAACTTTGTATAAAATATTGTTAAGTAATACAGTTTTTGCAGGAATTTTAAGTATATATGTGCAGTATTATCTTGTTACTTCCTTAAAATGTAAAGCATGTTTTAATCTTGTTCTAATACTGATTGCATTTTATATGTCTCTTGGTAAATTACATTGGTAAATGTAAATTCAAAGGGGGGAACTTCTTGAATCAGTTTGATAGGTAGCTCTAGAAAATTTAAGCAAGATCTACTAACTAGGGCCACAGGAATCCTTGTACAAGAAAGATGATTGGAAATATTTGGGGACTAATGTCAGTCTGTTTGTCATTTCACGGCCATTTGGCTTAAATGTGCTCTCTGAAACAAACACTGGAAAAGATGGCTAAACGATCCATCTGTATTCATTCCCATTAGCTATGCTTGCTTTTCAAAAAAAAACAACCAGTCTTTTCCTAATTATAATGAAGACAAACAACATGTTCACAGGCAAGAATCTTGCATTCGCTCACGAGCTCTGCTGTTTGGTACTTCAGGTGAAGGTAAATTACAATCAATAAGGATTATGTCTGCATTTAAAAATGGTGTCAAGGCAAAATGTTCAAAGAAGCACCAGGAGGCAGGATGCTAAGGGAAGCAATTATTGGAAGCAATGCATTGCCTCACAGTTTCTACTCCTCCACTCTTGCAATGCCTCCAGTCACATTTGCTGCAGACTTGTCCCTAGCCTTTGGCAAACATAATCAGGTTAACATGATAAAGTTTGTCCATATGTTTTGTATGAGACTTTTTAAAGTCAGTCAATTATTTCATTTAAACCTCAGAATAAACCACTTCTCAATCCTCTTCACACTGTAAGTCTATGGCAAATTAGATCTTGTTTCTCAGTGTATTTCACAACATTTGTATGATTATGCCATCATTCTGACATCTTGAAACGCCTGGCTTTCTCAGATGGCAGAGCATGAGAATCTTAAGATCAGATCAGAAGAATATTTGCATCAGCCACTAGCCATAGCAATAAAATAAATGTACTGAAGATATAGGTAAAAACTTAACTGTACAAAATACATTTTGGAGGTTTCCATCAATAATCAAATAATAAGATCTTATTAAGGTAAAGGTAAAGGTACCCCTGCCCGTACGGGCCAGTCTTGACAGACTCTAGGGTTGTGCGCCCATCTCACTCAAGAGGCCGGGGGCCAGCGCTGTCCGGAGACACTTCCGGGTCACGTGGCCAGTGTGACAAAGCTGCATCTGACAAGCCAGCGCAGCACATGGAAACTCCGTTTACCTTCCCACCAGAGTGGTCCCTATTTATCTACTTGCACCCAGGGGTGCTTTCGAACTGCTAGGGGATTCGAACCGCCGACCTTTCGATCGGCAAGCCCTAGGCGCTGAGGCTTTTACCCACAGCGCCACCCGCGTCCCTAAGATCTTATTACTCCCCCTAAAAACCTTGCAGTCTTTGCTATAGTTAAGTTGTGGGTTGACATAGCAGACGACACAGCGATTTCTCCAAAGCAGCTCTTTATTTTGTAAGCTGGAACAGAACTGAACAGCAAACAGCTCAGCGAGCCTGCTTTTATAGGCAGCCGGCTGTCAACATTGTAGCAACAATAACTCAGGGTTTCCCGCCTAAAATAACTGACGTTGACCTGAGTGACTATCTACAGTATCCCCCTGCTGGCCCAGGGTGAGAACTTCAGTACATAACAGCTGTCACCTGATCATCTTGATCTACTAGACAGGGGTCAGCAAACTTTTTCAGCAGGGGGCTGGTCCACTATCCCTCAGACCTTGTGGGGGGCCAGACTATTTGGGGGGGGTGAATGAATTCCTATGCCCCACAAATAACCCATAGATGTATTTTAAATAAAAGGACGCATTCTACTCATGTAAAAACATGGTGATTCCCGGACCATCCACGGGCTGGATTTAGAAAGCAATTGGGCCAGATCCTGCCCCCGGGCCTTAGTTTGCCTACCCATGTGCTAGAAGAAAGGACACAGTAGCAATGTTGAGCGACCTGGCATGGACAATAGTAGAGGGGTAATAACCTCACTCCTCAAATCTTTAGAAAGAGTGCAAGCCAGAAGCACATGAGCCACTGACTCAATACTGTCGTCTCCACATGGACATAACCGTTTTCCCAGCGGAACTTTTTGAAATCGACCCTCAAGCATAGCTGAAGGCAGTATATTCAATCTTGCAAAAGTGAAAGCGCGTCTGTATTTTGGAATTGTTAAATTTTGCAAATAGGGTGCCAAAGTGTCAAAATGACAAGGTGGGAAATAATCATACCATGGACAAAATTTCCTTATCGTGGCCAAATTATTCTGTTGCTCAATATTCTATAGGTGCTGTCTAATTAAATTATTTGCTGAAGCCCAGTGTTAATAACCGTTGCGGTGATAAACCAGAAAAGTAAAGGTTTTGGTTGACAATTTTAGTCCAAGCGCGCTCTCATGACAATCTTGCGATACTAAGGGTAGTAGACGAGTGGGGTTTGAATTTAGGCGAAGCCAATAATTAAGTGTCCTACACCAAATCTGTAATTCAACAGAGGGGAGAATAGCCTCCAAGTGCAATGAAGCATTTGGAATACGGGATGGAGCAGGAAAAAAATTGCCTTAGGAACTTCGATTGAACAGCTTCTGTAGTTCCAAGGCGAGTGCCTGTCCAGATCTGAGCCCCATATAATAACTCTGTTAGGAGTTTAGCTTTAAACATTTCAAGTGCCGATGGTATGTGATTGCCACCTTTCGTATGGTAGAGCAGGAGATTGCTGGGGGTTGGACTAGATGATGCTTGTGGTCCATCGCAACTCTATGATTCAAGCAGAGGCCCAAATCGACTTTCTCAGATAGCTACCACCCGCATGTCCTGGTGGTAAACTGCCCCAGACAGACGGCTGCTATGGGAAAAGGGTTTCTCACACACGATCACCGCGTATATGAATTAGCCCTATATAAAGCTTTCGGCTGATTCAACGTGACAAATGTTCTCATATAAATTCCATTTTGATCCAGTGAACCCTGACTTAGCCATACAATAAAAAGCAGGAAACATCTTGAAGCAATAAATCAACGGGGGGGGGGGGAGTATATCTCTTGAGGAAATTAATGGGCGCTTTTCAAATCTGCTTGTGAATTCATAGTAATCAACTTTGTAGAGCTGACATGTTTAGCTATGTATTAATATATGGAACCTTTATGCCCTAGAGCAGAGTCACTGAGGGAACAATATTAAGCGAGGGAAATAAGACATGCTTAGAAGTAATTCTCAAACATTATTCCACTACATATAAACAGTAAACTAAACCACACATTTAAACTCTGCTGAAAGGGTCTAGTAATCTTAGTTAAAAGACAGCTAAGGACGTCCTGTACCGAAACACTTCATGCCAAAATCCTTGCCTTTGATGTCGCTGCCAACCACTTACAATCTCTCTGAGGTGACTCGGAGGAATGCTAGCCTGTAAACAAGTGTGCGCCTTCGGTTTCTAGAGCAGAAGAAAAGGCCAGTGTTTTCACACATCATTCAATCCATGGTTTTTGGTTTGCTGCCTGTTTAAAGCACCGCTTCTTTTTCAACATAACGTTGGACCCTTTTCTGAAAACGCATTTCCCCCAATTTACAAAGAAGAAAGAATTGCTGGCAAATTGCATTGAGCACTACAAAATAAATAGAATTAGCTCTTCCAGGTTAACGAGGATACGGTGTAGGTACCGTTGTGTGAAAAGAGAGAATATGGTAAGCACTGGGGCCTGAGAGTACAAATGCCACACTTTGCAACCTGATGTCTTTAGTGGCCTTTTCACACATGACCCTAAACACTCCTTTGAGCTTCCCTAGCAGTTTTGTGTGCCTGTGTGAATGCTGCTTGTGTGGGATACAAAGGAAAAGAGAGTCATTTAAATCAAGCATACAATGTCGTTAATACAGGTGTTGCATCTTAAATTTTAAGAGCCAGAAAAATATGAATGAGACTTGTGTGAAAATGAATGCTTTTAATTGAGAGAGAAACAAAATCTGTTGAATGCCCAGCAGTGTTTTTAAGCAGGGGTGGTTTTTATAGCAAAATGTCACGTATATGAAGGTGTCATTTATATGCATTCCAGAGCCAAGCTACATGTTACTTTTTCACCCTTTTAGAAGCGTGCATAAAAGTGGCCATTTTTACTTTGAAGAAGTAACTGTTGAAGGACCTCAGTTTAGAACATGCTCGCTATGTCGACCGGGGAGCCAGTTTCCTGCAAACCGTAATGGCAAGAGGCATGTCTGGGAGCAAATATGGAGTACGTATTGGATTGGAGCCACATAACTGCTTTTCACTTAAAAATAGAAGTTACATGTTCAGTCATGTTGCTGTGTGAATGTGAATAATGGCCCAGTATGCACATTACACTCAACCCTAGCTCAAAACAAACTATGGCTTAATGTGGGTGAACAGTTTCATGCTGCTCAAAAGTTCCCACAGTGCTAGCTCAGTCGGTAGAGCACGAGACTCTTAATCCCCAAAGCCATGAGTTTGGGCCCCACATTGGGCAAAAGATTCCTGCGTTGGAGGGGGTTGGATTAGATGACCCTCAGGGTCCCTTCCAACTCTACAATTCTGTGATTCCTCACCTCCTCCTGCTGCCGCCCTGCCACAGACAAACAGGCCAGAGTGTGGATTAACAGGACACCCATACCCAGTGCCGGATTTACGTATAAGCTAAACAAGGGGGGGGGGCTGGATGTACATTTCCAAAATATAAGATTAAAAAAAACACAAACCTACTGTGATGGCCTGGGATTCGGACTCAGAGGCTGAACCTGAGGAATCCCAGCCTGCACAGGAGTCCCTGCCTCCAGAACCAGCTGAGCCGGGGCTGGGGCTTGAGCCTGAAGGGTCCTCACTTGTGCTGGATCCTCAGGTGCAGGCACCAGCTGAGTCTGCTCTGGCCCCTGAGGTGATGGAGGACCCATTGCCTGCAGGTGCTCCACTCGTAGCCCCGTCAGGGGAAGAGGAGGTTGCCTCTGGGTCCAGTAACCCTCCAGCCTCTCCTGAGCTACTGAGGCTCACTGCAGGAGTGCTCGCCTCCAGGCCAGGAGAGGCGAGGCACCTGTGGGCCGGGGCCGCCTTATGCCTCGGGGCAGATAAAAGCCAGCCAGCCCCAGTCCCAGGTTGTGGGAGCAACGTTGCTGCTAGCCTGTTCCTGCCTGCACCCTGTCCTGCTCTTCTGCCAGAGTTCCTGATGCCACCCGACTCCCCGCCTTGGACCCAGCTACAGCTTTGACGGACAGCCTCCATACTGCACCATCGACCTTGGACTGGACTCGGACCTCGCCTCTCGGTTAGCCCCCGGGACCAGCACACCTACATACAGCAACAGTGTTTTGTTTTGTGTTGTGTAGGCTCCTATGATGTAAGTAATGGGCCCCACCTGCTAGCCTGCTCCCTAAAATATAGCATATATTCAACACAAAAAACAGCGACAATTTATTGTTGACAAAGGACAGCTGGGCATATAAAGGGCCTCATTACCTTCAGTAGTGCAGAGCCTCATCAAACCTAAATCCGGCCCTGCCCATACCAAGGCTCCTTGTAGACCCCGCCTACAAACCATGAGCAGCAAGCCAAGAAGACTTTGACTTGCTATGTTCAAAACACAGCAGCAACTAATTCACACCACTCACAAACCAGCGCCATCAATTACCTCCTTACCTTGAGCTGTGCCAGCTGATCAGTGAAAGAGCAACTGTTGAAGAATTGATGCCCAAGTTCTTTTTTGTGGGATGTGAAACACAAGAGCAGTCAAGTACAACATTCCTAGAGTGAACATGTTTACACACGGGGAGGAATGTTTGTCCAGCCAGCAGATAAACTTCCTGTTTCCTTCTGGGCTGGGACAGACTTCCTTTGCATGTGACTAGAGGTGGGCGTGGCCTCACCTGTGCAGGTAATGACAAAAGCACAGGGCAGGGCAGCCATCTCTCTCTCTTTGACTACATGCATCGAAGAAACAACATCTGCTTAGCCAAAGATGCTCTCTTGGCTTCCAGTCAAGAGAGAACAAAGGACTGTCTCTATATGAGATAGTTTCCAGGTGTAGGTAACTTTTCTAAACTAAGCCTGCCTTCTGGGATCCGATTGTGAACAGAATGTGAGTAAACTCTTTTTATAATTTTATAGAAGACTGTGTCATGTCTTACCTTTTATGAGGGAATAAGGGGAAAATACCAGAACAGTTATTATAGAGGCTTTAGTGAGCCTGAGCAAACTCATCATTTTGTTTTAATTGATTGTATATAAGCTACTCTGGGAGACTTTTCGGCTGAAGATTGGGAGAACCAAACGCTCTAAAACTACATAATGTACAAATTGGGCCATATTAATGTGTCGTTTGGCTCCTTACCGGTTCTGTAATGTCCAAGGACAAATGAAGTCTCCCATTTCTTTCTCTTTAAACCTGTATTTTATTTTTCTCGGTTGTGGCCAGAACTGATTGATTTATGATTTGGAAACATATTTAACTAACTGCTGAAAGTTTGCAGCCAGCAACAAATACAATGGCAGTTTTGCAACGAGGTTTCTCATCTGCCCACTATAATTAGCACTTCTACATGCAATTTGTTTGGGCCTGGATTTGGAAACAGTGTTGACTCTATCTTTTCCTAATTGTTTGCAAAGGCTTGCAGTAAGATGCTTCTCATTTTCTAGTCTCTCAAACTATTCAGAGAGGGCCAAGCTAGAGATGATGGCAAATGCGCAGATGTTGCTGAAATCAGCCGCCATATGCCTAATTCTGCCCTCTCCTTCCATAATATTTAGCAGAATTTAAGTACAATCATCACATCATGACATTCCATGTTTCCCCATCTGCAACCAATGATGTATTGTAGAGTAACAAGAATGTTGTGTACCATACTGTGACTGCGGCATCACAATATGATGAAAGTATAATTGTTATGGGAAAAGATGTGAAACTAGGTGTGCATTGTGTTTTTTAGTGCCAGCCGGTGTTTTATCATGCTGTCTTGTTTGGGTCTTGTTTTTTTTGATGAGATATAAATACACTGTTTTGAATAAGTTAAAGGGGAAATCTTTCTTCATTTGAAGGATGAGACGATGGCAACAAATATCGTTTTGTCTTGTAGGCAATGCGTATCTACTATCTACATAAGAACAGCTTTTGAAAGTTCTTGAATATACATATATTACTAAAGGACTATTTCCTTTAGTACTATTTAAAGTTGCATTTTCCAGTAACTTCTCTATGTGACCATCATGAATGCCTAGATATTTGTGAAAATCTTGCTAGAATAAGCCATTTGCAGGGGACAATTTGCTTGAATAAGACGTTTGCAGAGGGCCTTCTCGGTAGTGGCGCCCACCCTGTGGAACGCCGTCCCATCAGATGTCAAGGAAATGAAAAACTATCTGCCTTTTAGAAGATATCTGAAGGCAGGCCTGTTTAGGGAAGTTTTTAATGTTTGATGTTTTATTGTATTTTTAATATTTTGTTGGAAGCTGCCCAGAGTGGCTGGGGAAACCAGATGGGCGGGGTATAAATAATAATAAATATAAATAATAAACAAACATCCACAAAGATTAACAGCTGGCAGTTCAAATTATATTAGAACTCTTTTAGTTTACCTTGCTTGCAGATACATTTACAATACACCTGAAATATGTGTATATACATAGCTTGAGGCTGAATTTAATTCCAGTTGCTATAGTTAGGGCTGCAGTCTGTTGCTATTGCAGTGCTTTGCTTGACTTTGATGAAAGCCCCAATCTAGAAGCATAATATCAGTCCATATGCCTTCTTACACAATTAACGGAGCTTTGTGTGAGCATAAACGAAATATCTGACTACAGTATCAATGTTTTTACTTCTCCGCCACTTTCAATGGTTTCATTTTGTATGTGTTAGCGATACTCAAGATGAAAAATGTGCTCTTGCTTTTGCAATACACAATTCAGCTCCTAAGGTCAGAACGAGAACAGAACAAGGCAAAAACTGCTAGTTGATTACTACAATTAATTGTTGTGATTTGTTGATTTCAGCTTGAAATGGATTGTAATTAGGTTTTAATTGGACCTGTAGCCCATGTAAGCCTGTTGACTATTGTTATGAAGAATCCACAAGCATTTCTTGACTCAGTGAGTTCAATGTGACTGTAAACTGTATAATTACTATGTCAGTGTCAAAGCTAAACATTTAACAAGTATAAAAAAGCCACTTAGAAAACTTTAATTAGTTATAGCTAGTATGATATGAACAAACAAGAAAAGTAAAATATTCTGGCTTGAGTTTTCCATGACCGAAGCGGAGTAAAGAATGAGAAGACTGAACTGGTAACAGAAAGAAAACTTATTTCCCTGTTGTAATTATTAGACATATTTTACTACTATCAGCAACTTTTTCCCACCGTCCAATAATTAGCATCCATATTATATATATGAATTGAGAACCGGGATAGCTGTTCATCACTGGAACCAATTGTGGTTCTGTGGACAATTAGATTCTGGCAGGACCATAGATGTCAAAAACAGCATGAAAATCTCTTTATTAGCCTCCCAACCATCAATTGGCTTCTGATCTAGGCCTGAGTTTGTGAGCCAAAGAGGGGAAATTGGCTAATTCCAGCTGGGTTGTTAATGAGAGACAATTAAAGGAAGGGCCTTAAGCCATAAAATTCTTCAGCCTGCAGATGAGAGAGAGAAAGAGAGAGAGAGAGAGAGAGAGAGAGAGAGAGAGAGAGAGAGAGAAAGAAAGAAAGAAAGAAAGAAGAGAGAGAGAGAGAGAGAGAGAGAGAGAGAGAGAGAGAAAGAAAGAAAAAAAAGAGAAAGAAAGAAAGAACAGCGTTTGACTGCCTACTATCCTGTCTACTAATGGAAATTCAGTTGTAAGAAATCCTTTATTCATTTTCTGACATCGGTGCTTTAACCTTGATCATGCAAATACTTATTGCACTGTCCTTTGCTGTTAAGGTTTGCATGTTTTCAGCCACATTCTGGTTGCATCAGCCTCCTGAAGTCCCAGGACTTCTCTGACAGCAGGGCATAAATACCAATAATTAATCACTGCAATATATAGAGAGTTGGGTCCAGTGGTAGGCCTCTGTTGATTGAAGGGTCTATAAACCAAAAAAGGGGTGTGGTGGTTCCACGATCTGGAGCAGATAGGAGGAAGGGGAACTTCAGGGGATGCAGGCGAAAGGGGGACTTGGTGAAAATCATGACCACAGAAGAATGCATTGGAACAAAGCAAAAGATTCGGAAATGCTTTGGCAGGTTTTGGAACAGTTATAGAGCAAAAAACACCTGTTCTTCGCCAGATCATATGATGCTCCAAGGCACACGATGCAACAACCTTGCTGAAGCAAGAACGGTGAGTCTGCATCAATAGGGCTAGACAATGGGGTCCCTTCCAACTCTACAATTCTACGCTTCTCTTCTAAGAATACAAGGTATGCTTGTCCTCCTAGCTTTCTGCAGTTTGGCTTCCCAAAGGGGAAAGAGATTGTTTGGAAGGTACCTAACCCCTTCAGCCAGGGCAAACTCCAAGAGCCATTCAGTTCTGGCTTCAGAGCCAGTGTGGTGTAGTGGTTAAGAGTGGTAGACTCGTAATCTGGTGAACTGGGTTCGATTCCCCGCTCTTCCACATGCAGCTGCTGGGTGAAAGAAAGAAAGAGATTCATAAAGCGCCTTTCTGTATACCATTCCACAAGGACTATGACTACACTGTGGATAATAAATTTTATTTATACTCCGCCCTCCCCGGCCAGAGCCAGGCTCAGGGCAGCTACCACCAGTAAAATTACAGTAAAAACATAATAGGAAAAAATAGGGGGGGTAGGAAAATGGGGGGGGACCAATTCCAATTTAAAATACAGGTTAAAATGCAATTTAAAATGCGGCCTCATTTTAAAAGTAGCCCATAGATCAAAACCTTAAGGGAAACATAAGGGTCAGACTGAGTCCAAACCAAAAGCTAGGCGGAACAGCTCTGTCTTGCATGCCAAGCTGGACTCCAATCAACCCCAATCCAACCTAGTTCCTATTTTACAGTGGCTGAAGTAATTGTTGTGAGTTTCCTCTCTGCCAGAAACACCACCCTTTTCTGAGTCTCTTTGTGAATTAAAATTACCATGCTGGGCATTGCTATGCTTATTTTCATGCATAGAGAATCCCACTTCCTGTGTTCCACTTCCCTTTCTTAACCACACAGTCATAAGTTACAGTGTGGGCTAAATATATGTGTGTATGTGTGCGCGCATGCATGTGTGTGTGTTTTTAAATACGTTAGAGCCCACACCTGCTATATCACATGTAACAACAGATACATAGACTTGGAACTGGAAGCTGGCCAGAAAAAACACCTGGATGGTAGTGAAAGAACACAATAATTCCACCACACCAGGTTAATATGATGCTATATTGAGAATCTGGTTAAGCATAATTGTCAGAGCTGGCTCCAGGTCCCAGCTCACAGAGGACCAACGCTAGCCGGTAGTAATGTACACAAGTCTTTATTGAAGTACAGTTTCCATTTTCAAGCCGCAGCGCCCAGCTCTACGTCTTAGAGGCTAGACCGGCGAAGCTCCATCTGAGTCTCCACCCCCTGTACACCAACTTAAGACTCTAACCTTACTCCACCTCTTCCGTCTCTCCTTTCTCCTCTGGGTCTTTCTGCCCCCCGGGGTCTCCTCCTTTCTGGATTCTTCTGACGCTGACGCTGACCCCCCTGACTCCTCCCCCTCTTTTCGGCGGGCTTTGGGACCTGGCTCCCTATCCGGGCTGCCAACTGTGCCGCCCTCCTGTACATTTGAACTTGGCGCGCGCGCCCAGCCTTCAACCTTCCTCTTGACCGTTTCCTCACTCCCCGATGGAGGCGTGGCCAATCCTGACTCATGTCCTCCCGCTGGCGGTGAGCCGCCTGATCCCAATACCTGGGACTCCTCCCCCCTACTGCGCTCTGGTGGGGAAGCTGGTCCTGATTTCCAACTGCTGCTCTCTGAGTCCCCTCTGGCCCCTTCTTCCTGGGGTGTCCCCCTCGGCACCCCCCTTGCTCTGACCATGGGAGCCCCTTTCTGTGAATCTTCCGATTCGCTGGAAAGACTCAGAGACCTCGGACCGCTGTCATCGCTAACATTTCCTTCGGATTCCTCCCCCTCGCTCTCTATTTCCTCCCTTTCCTGTGCCTCTGCTCCTGAGCCCCTGACAATAATATTTCTCTCTCTCTCTCTCTCTCTCTCTCTCTCTCTCTCTCTCTCTCTCTCTCACACACACACACACACACACACACACACACACACACACACACACACCTCTTGCTAGATCTCAATAATACATACAATAAGATGTCCAAAGTCAGGTTTTGGGTGGCTGATGTTGTTTTCAAGACTAACCGGGCATCCAGGTAGCAGTATCTTCAGTCTCAGCAGGCTGTTGGCATGGTTACTGAAGTGTCTCTGGGCGAGGGAGGTGGTCCTTAACTGCTAAACCCATCTTCTCCTCCCATGACCCATTTGCATCCCACCACCAGTTGTTTCACGGCCATAGCACGAGGAAGCAGGATGCCTCCCTTCCCCTTCCCATCCCATCCCAGAAACTCCCAGATGCATAACACAACCAAATAATTTCATCCCCCCCCCAAAAAAATGTTACCATAAAGAAAATAATTACAAATAAACAATCCAGAGCAACTAAAAAGCAGGGGAATCTATCAAAAAAACCAACAGGCCTCATGTTCAATTACTCAAAGCTGCTACATCTTTGTGTGTGTGTGTGTGTGTGTGTGTGTGTGTGTGTGTGTGTGATTTTTATTGTTTTTTAGCAGAATATTTCCAACATTATCAAAACAAACAATTATACCCTTTGCTCTGCCAAGCTAAAGCTGCTACATCTTGGCTGAGTCAAGAAAGGCTTTCTGTGCACCACAGCGGAACCAAATCATCTTCTAGTTGTCACCAGGTCCTACATCAGTTCAGGTTGCTCTGTGTAATAACATCATTTATTAACTCTAAAAAGTAAGAGAGGGAGACAGAATCACAATAGGTACAGCCTTCTTTTTTCCAGATTGCAAACCTTTAAAGAACCTATTTAAAGAACTTTAAAGAACCATTGCTCTGACAATGAGCCGGCAGGAAAGCCTTCATGGTGCCATCTTTGCTGCTGCTAAGGCCCTAAGGATTGTTTAACCTATACAGAAAGCTCGTATATTGTTTGATGTGGCCAGAAGGAGCTGCCCAAAGATATAGTCAGGGTGTTGTAATTACCACATATTTGACTAGGCTCAGCATCAGTCCTTGTGTTACCAGGGAGAAAGGTGAAATCCACAACTCTTATTCCCTGACTCCCCACAAAACTTAGCCAAATCACAACCTTCTTAAAAACAGTAGGGCTGCGGACACAAAAGTTAAGGAATCCCCCACAACGGGGCTTTTTTCTCCAGCCAGAACTCAGTTCCAGCACGAGACTTCCGGGTTGGCGCCATCGCCGAATGGCGGACTCCCTCCGATCTCCGGAGGGAGCCTGCTCGGCAGGGGCTGGGTCTTGCCGCGCCGGCGACGCGGGGACTCTTAAAAACCATGGGCGCGGATGCCCATGGACATGGTGACTCGACGGGCACCGTTAGCGCCCCCGACCCGCGAAGGAGCCTTTTTAAAGGCTCCGGAACGGGGGACGGGGTGGCGTGGTGCTATGAGTCTACGCTACCCCTGCCGAGCGAAGCCGCATGCCCTTCGACGGAGAGCGCTGACTTCTTCCATTGAAAATTCGGACTGAAAATAACAACCTGTGAGTAATCTGGAGAATTGGACTTAAAAGGGAAAATTTCTATTTCTGGACTTAGATTTGATATGAGCGGGGGAGACGTAAAAAGGAAGTCCGCCTCCCCCCTATTGTAGACATTTAAAGCAAGGATTTAACAACTAAGATCGAGTGAAGAGTCTGTTTTCTTTTATTGATAAAAAATTTTAACCCCACGATGGGAAATCACAAGGAATTGTACTGGAGGAGAAAAGTGGATTATGAAAATGCAACACACACAAACACACACACACACACACACACCCAGAAGCGGGAGAGATCCGAGAGAGAGCCGGGTGAAGAGATAGAAGACTTTGACAGCTGTCAAAGTTGGAGAATTAAAAAAGGATTTTTTCAGGAGGACTTTGCTGGTCAGATTTGCCACAATTTGGATATAAAGTATCAAAAATAAGGAATAACAAGTTATTTTGACTTTTGGGTGTGATTGGGAAGGAAACTAAGTTACTGTAATCCCCCTAGAGGGGCTTCAGCACATTACAAAAATAACTGCAAGTGGTAAATTACTCATGGAACTGGATTGGACTTCTTATCTCCTGGGAATGCTGCAAAAATGACTTATTATTTTGTCTACAGAGGCACTACATTAAAGGAGACAATAGGCATATCTATTGAAGAATGGAAGGGACTTGACGTAAGTTTTGTTCCTGAATAATAACGCCTCTGTAGAGGAACCAGAAGTTTCTGAACTAGTATGTTTTTGCAGAGTAACAGGGAAAGAAATCTGAGAAAAGTAAAGAAGAAGAACAAGGAATCCACGACGATTCGGAAGAGAATGAAGGAGGAGCCAAATCACTATGAAAGACCAAGGAAGGCCAAAGGCCTGACAGGGAAGACATTTGGGACATTCAGACCAAAAAGGACTAAGAAACAGAATTTGAGTTTTTATTTTTAAAGAGAGAGGTCTGAATGGAAAAGATGGACTTTCTTGTGATAGAGCCTTTTTTTAAAAATTGGGTGTTTTGAAATTAAAGATTATTAAGAAAAACCAGCAAAGTGGAAATAAGAGGGAGTGGTTGGTGTGTGAGGATCCCAGGCTGAGGGTAGTTAGGCCATTGGTGACTGGGGATCGACACCGGGAAAGGGGGGAGGGAGAGTTGGAATCCAAAAGGTGTAAAATTATATCTTGAACCTTTCTTTATCTTTTATAACTTTTAATCTATATGTGTATTAAAAAGGGGAAATCGTGGAAGGGAATCGGGGTCGTTCTTAGGGGAAGGGAAAATTTAAAAGCTGAAAAAAGGTGGAGTTCTAAGCGAGAGTGGTTATATAATATGAATTTAAATTTGAATATTGAGTTAAACATAAGTTTTAAATTTGGGGTAAAACTTGTGGGACTTAATTTGGTGGAAAGGGAATACAATAGGGGGAGGGGAGGGGGAAGCCCTGGAAAGATGTTAATGAAAATACGGTTTTGAATGTTTCTGTTTCTTTTTCTTTTCTCTTTTTTTGTTTTGAATTTTCTGGAAACTTTAATAAATATGATTTAAAAAAAAAACAAAACTCAGTTCCAGCACCTCTCAAGTGGGTGCCATTGCCATTCCAAGTGAACAAGGGAGGCGTTCATGGTGAGTTCCGGCACCTCTTTTTCTAGAAAAACAGCATTGCGCTTGCTAGGTAAAGGGACCCTTGACCATTATGTCCAGTCATTACCGACTCTGAGGTTGCAGAGCTCATCTCGCTTTATTGGCCGAGGGAGCCGGCCATACAGCTTCCGGGTCATGTGGCCAGCATGACTAAGCCGCTTCTGGCAAACCAGAGCAGTGCACGGAAATGCCGTTTACCTTCCCACCGAAGTGGTACCTATTTATCTACTTGCACTTTGCCGTGCCTTCGAACTGCTAGGTTGGCAGGAGCAGGGACAGAGTAACGGGAGCTCACCCTGTTTCAGGGATTCGAACCACCGACCTTCTGATCAGCAAGTCCTAGGCTCTGTGGTTTAACCCACAGCGCCACCCGCGTCCCACATTGCGCCTGCTAACCCCTTGTAATTTGAACACACAACCAGCATGAGGAGCAGTCCTATTCCTGGGTAGTGTAGGCTCCTCCATTCCTTTAACACCATTCCCATTACTTCACCTGTTTGGGGGGCTGCGCCAACACAATTGCACTGGCACACTGACTGGGCTAAAAATTCAAAATTAAACCTCTGCCCTGCGCCAGCACAGCCCTAATGCTCTGCCCTGGTAGCTTCACTTCCCAACCGGTTATTTTGCTGACATCCACGAGATCTGGGACCAGTCCTGCTTGGCTCGACCAGGGTGACTTGGCACCATTAGGTATACAACCCTTTTTTAAACAAAACCGAGAAACACCCAACCATGTAGAAAGAGGAACCTCAGCCACAGTGTAACATTGCGTATGTAAATTCAGCTTGACTCTCAATATTGCTGTGCATTTAACAGCAGGCTGGGAAGCTAGAGGACAGCATTATTTATGCATCTGTCACAAGCGATTTGCCAATCTAAATAATGACGAGGCCCTTTGGACAGCTCATGTTAACTTCCATTTCCAGTCACATTTCCTCCTTGCGACGAAGAGAAAGGAGGCAAAACTCTGCGGCACTTTTTAGCTTCAGATTTCTGAGGCAACTTTTCGCTGGAGAAGACAAAAGGTATTGCTGGGAAGCCAAAACAGCATGTGGCCCAAATGTGGTTTTTTCAAACCCTGTATTAGATTTGTAACCTACCGGCAGGGTCAAAGGGGTATTATGAGTAGGTCATGGGAAGCTCATTGCTCTCGAGTCTTCCTATCAGAAGGGATTTGGTCTTGTTACAGAAGCTCTGACAGTTCAGCAATGTTCGCCATCATATTGTGCCCACTGTGAAAGGTCAGTCACCGCCAGCTCTCGCTTCAGACAAAATATTTCCAGCAGGAGATCTCCTGACAATAAACTCGATATATATATATATATATATATATATATATATATATATATATATATATAGGTCTTGCCAGAGCTGGAGTGCACGTTATTCCATTGGAAATCTTTAATCCTAGAATCGGAGAAAGCAAGCCATTTTCCTTTCCACTCACGGCAAAAACTGATCATTTCATCCACAAGCTTATCTCGACACGGAGGAGGATGAGATAGGTCATTACAAAACGAGACGGTTTGTTGTCAGTTATTAAACACCTGAGTCATTAAAATCTCCTGATTACCCAAATTAACGAGGGCTGCAGTTCCGCCTGCGGGTTTTTAAATGCCGTTGTCTTTAACGGGATTTCGGCTAGCCGAACGGCACACAGAATTGCAGACACTGTTTCCACCAAGCGGCCTTGTGTAGCCCTATGTAAATGTCATTCATATTTTCTGAACTTCAATCAGAGTGTTTTGGATCTCCCCTTGAGCCTTTGTATAATGAGGCAGTTCTGTAATTTAAACGTGACGCCTTGGGACTGAAATAATAGAATTACATTAATGGGGATTTTGTGTTTGCAGAAAAAAGGAGGAGCTCCTTTGGCGCGTTAGCTCTTGCCAGTAACTTCTTATTTGGCCTCTCAGATAGTTTCCATTTACAGTGATCCCAGTCATTTTAGCTCTCAGTTTCTCAAGAACCCCCCCCCCCAGCAATCTCATTCTTAATCTTCCATTTTGGGTAAATGAGGGTAAAAATGTAAGTTAATGCTATCAAACAAATTGGAGGGGGTACTTAATTAAGCCCTATTCAGAGTTCACCCATTAAAGTTAATGAACCTAAATTAGTCGTGTCTATTAATGTCAATGGGGCTACTCTGAGTAGGATTAGCATTGAATACCATTTGGGGTATTTGCAGTGCTATGGGAAATTATTATTATTGATGGGGTTGTTGGTTTTAAAGACATTTCTGTTGTGAGTTGCCTTGTCCTAAAATGTAACTTAACAACAAGAAAGAAAGAAAGAAAGAAAGAAAGAAAGAAAGAAAGAGGGCACATAAAATTGTATCCTTTAAAGGGTGCTGACCTTTAAAGCCCTAAACTGTCCAGTATACCTGAAGGAGAGTCTCCACCCCCATCGTTCTGCCCGGACGCTGAGGTCCAGCGCCAAGGGCCTTCTGGCGGTTCCCTCATTGCGAGAAGCAAAGCTACAGGGAACCAGGCAGAGGGCCTTCTCGGTAGTGGCGCCCGCCCTGTGAAACGCCCTCCCACGAGATGTCAAAGCGATAAACAACTACCTGACATTCAGAAGACATCTTAAGGCAGCCCTGTTCAGGGAAGTTTTTAACGTGTGATATTTTAGTGTATTTTTTGTTTCTATGGAAGCCACCCAGAGTGGCTGGGGAGGCCAGCCAGATGGGCGGGGTATAAATAATAAATTATTATTATTATTATTATTATTATTATTATTATCCTTTCTTTCTATCAAATGATTGCATTCAAAATGTTATCCAGCGGTCTTGAGTAGCTCTTTCCATTTGTGATCCATTGCACACACCAGCTTGAGCCCACCTACCTTCTTTTAAAAGGGGGTGGGACGTCTGTTCTTTGTTCTGCTATAATACCTAAGGCACAACCTTAGATACGGTGATTATACCATTAGAGGGAATTGGAGCTTTTCTGCAAAGCATATAAGGGCATAAGAAGAGCCCTGTTTGATCAGGCCAAAGGACCATCTTGCCCAATATTCTGTTTTCACAGTGGCCTAACAGCATGGCCATCTGCCATGGAGGCTTTTGCAGAGATTCCTGCATTGCAGGGGTTGGACTAGATGACCCTTGGGGTCCCTTCCAATTCCTTTTTTAAAAAAAATACATTTTAATTAATTTTTTAACATATCAGTTCCAACAGTCATACAACGTAACTTCTCATCTTATACAATATTTTTGGACTTCCATCAACACCTCTGATAATTTTCCATACTTTATCACTTATTATGCATTTCTATATTACATTTAATTATCCTTAACTAATAATTCTCTTCATAGCATTTCTTGCAATATTTCAAATAATCCACCTTACAAAACTTCTTGCAGTCCTACTAGCGTAATCTGTTCATCACAATTACTTTTCAAATATTTCATATATTTACTCCAGTCTTCTAAGAATCTCTGATCCTGCAGGTTTCGAATCCTTCCTGTTAATTTATCTAATTCTGTGTAGTCCATCAACTTCATCCTCCATTCTTCTTTTGTCGGTAATTCTTCTTGCTTGGGGTCCCTTCCAATTCTATGTGCAAAAGGTCCAGTCTGGACTGCAGCTCTGGAAAACTTGAAGGTGTGACACGCTTTCGTGATGATTTTGTTCATCCCTGTTTTTGTTCCCCCTACTCTCAGTTTTGGAGCATTTTCATTACAGTGTTCAGGTTTTTGTTTTTCAGAAAGTGCACACTAGATAAAGACATTGGTCAGACGTCTAAAGGCACAACTTGCTTCTGAAAATCTAGAGTCTGAATTGTCACCAGGGAGGAGTGTCTGTAAGTTGCTTGGATCGAATCACCTGGGGAAGCCTCAGTAAGTCCCTGTGAGCTCCTCAGAGGAAGATCAGGGGAATAAGTGTTGCAAATAAACAAATAGGCTGCTGAATGCGTTGAGGCAGGGCTGGTCCACCCGTGAGGCAAGATGAGCCGACTGCCTTGGGCAGCTGATTCAACAGGGACAGCAGATCCCAAACAAGATCTTTATCAGCCCCTTGTTTCTTATGTAGATCTTCGCTCACCCCATCTTCCTTGGCAGGGAGGGGGCACCATTTTGTGGTTCACCTCAAATGTTTTTGAGGACATTGGATTTGGCTGTGTTCAGCCTTTGGGGTATTTGGGGGGTAGATCTTGATGCTGACCTCTGTTTATGGCAAACACAGTTTGGAAGATACAGGCTGATCTGTGACAAATTGCAGTGGTACCTCTGGTTAAGAACTTAATTCATTCCGGAGGTCCGTTCTTAACCTGAAACTGTTCTTAGCCTGAGGTACCACTTTAGCTAATGGGGCCTCCTGCTGCCACCGTGCGATTTCTGTTCTCATCCTGAGGTAAAGTTCTCAACCCGAGGTGCTACTTCCGGGTTAGAGGAGTCTGTAACCTGAAGTGTTTGTAACCCAAAGTGTTTGTAACCTGAGGTACCACTGTACTTTTATCACAATGAGGAAAATAAAGGAAACTGCAGCACAGATGCAAGTAAACCAAAGAATAAATAGCAACAGGTATATTTTAGGAAGCTCTACATGGGTGGACAGATTTGCACAACATGCATTTCTTTCTTTTCTTTTTTAATCAAGGATTTGGGAAATTCACTGGGTGTTTTGGTTCTGTTTCATGAATTGCCACTGTTCACTACATAATTATGTGTACTTTCTGCATTTTTCTCTGACCTCGCTGTGTATAATCCCCACCACCCAAAAATCATGTTTATATATACCTGCAAACTTAGCCAACACTTCATGCATCTGATTATGTGAAATCTGATCCACAAAGGTTTATGCCACAATAAACATGTTACCGTATTTTTCGTTCTATAGGACGCACATTTTCCCCTCCAAAAATTAAGGGGAAATGTGTGTGCGTCCTATAGAGCGAATGCAGGGTGCGCCGCTAAGCCCAAAGGCAGAACAGGAAGACGGAGCACTGCGGAGTGCTCCGTCTCGCTGCTCTAGCTTGGGGACGGCTGCGCGCAAACCTCTCCAGGGCAGCGGGGTGCCTTCACCCCGCTGTCCTGCAGAAGCTAGCAAGGCTGTTCCCAAGCCAGAAAAGCGAGACGGAGTGCTCCGTCTCGCTGCTCTAGCTTGGGGACGGCTGCGCGCAAACCTCTCCAGGGCAGCGGGGTGCCTTCACCCCGCTGTCCTGCAGAAGCTAGCAAGGCTGTTCCCAAGCCAGAAAAGCGAGACGGAGGGCTCCGTCTCGCTGCTCTAGCTTGGGGACGGCTGCGCGCAAACCTCTCCAGGGCAGCGGGTGCCTTCACCCCGCTGTCCTGCAGAGGCTAGCAAGGCTGTTCCCAAGCCAGAACAGCGAGACGGAGGGCTCCGTCTCGCTGCTCTAGCTTGGGGACGGCTGCGCGCAAACCTCTGCAGGGCAGCGGGGTGAAGGCCTTCCCCCCGCTGTCCTGCAGAGGCTAGCAAGGCTGTTCCCAAGCCTTGCTAGAGGCTAGCAGAGGCTAGCAAGGCTGTTCCCAGGCCTTCACCCCGCTGTCCTGCAGAGGCTAGCAAGGCTGTTCCCAAGCCAGAACAGCGAGACGGAGGGCTCCGTCTCGCTGCTCTAGCTTGGGGACGGCTGCGCGCAAACCTCTCCAGGGCAGCGGGGTGCCTTCCCCCCGCTGTCCTGCAGAGGATAGCAAGGCTGTTCCCAAGCCAGAACAGCGAGACGGAGGGCTCCGTCTCTCTGCTCTAGCTTGGAGACGGCTGCGCACAAACCTCTGCAGGACAGCGGGGTGCCTTCACCCCGCTGTCCTGCAGAAGCTAGCAAGGCTGTTCCCAAGCCAGAACAGCTAAACGGAGGGCTCCGTCTCACTGCTCTAGCTTGGGGACGGCTGCGCGCAAACCTCTGCAGGGCAGCGGGGCGCTGCGCTCCAAAGGCTTCAGAGATCTTTGAGGCTGGCGGTGGGGGAAAGCAGCGCTTCCCCCCACCGCCAGCCCCACAAGCTCTGGTGAATGTACCTTGAACGCACCTTGTTTTAGAGGGGAAGAACAAGAAAAAAAATTTTTCCCCTGTTCTCCCCCTCCTATGGTCTGGTGCGTCCTATGGTCTGGTGCGTCCAATGGAGCGAAAAATACGGTAGTTTTTCAGGTGCCACAAGACTGCTGATTTCACTGCAACACAGCTACCCCTCTGGAAACGCATTCTGTAAGACACTGATGTTCTGTTGTATGAAAAATGCGGGAATTATTGAGGCATCTCTTTATTAGCTGCGGCTGGCAAAATGATTGCAAGGATCTTAGCAAACCATCTCCTAATTATATCCAAGGATTATCATCTTCCAAAGCAACTACAGTGGTATCTCAGTTTTCAAACATCCTGGAAGTCGAAAGTTTCGGTTTTTGAACGCCAAAAACCTGGAAATCACTGCTTCGGTTTCCGAACGCTTTTCGGAAGTCAAACGTTCCATGGAGCTTCTGTGTTGAGTTTTCTGTAAATAAATGCTTCTGGAAATGTATGCTTCAGTTTTCGAATGTTTTGCAAGTCGAACAGTCTTCTGGAATGGATTACGTTCGAAAACCGAGGTACCACTGTACTCTATTCCCAACTTAAGAATGGAAAGCGAAATATCAGTGGACAACAAAAGAGGCTTAAAGACGCTCTTGAGGCAAAACTAAAAAAATGTAATATAAGCACTGATAACTGGGGAAAACTGGCCTGCAATTGCTCCAGTTGGAGAACAGCCTTTACCAAAGATGTCATGGACTTTGAAGATGCTCGAACTCAGGAGAAATGAGCTAAGAGGAAGGCACGTTTGGCAAACCTTCACTGTGATCAACTCCTGCCAGGAAACCTATGTCCCCACTGTCGAAGGATGTGTAGATCCAGAATTGGCCTCCACAGTCACTTACGTACTCACTGTTAAGACCGTGTTCATGGAAGACAATCTTACTCGACCACAAGTGATAACCAAAGGAGAAGAAGTCAAGCAAAATGTGACAAACAGGAGATCTGAAATCAGAAACTCGTAACAGTTTTTTTAAAAAAATTAAAAGCAACTTCAGGTGGCCCAAATTGAACTATTTGTGGGGGTGGGGGTGGGAAGCATCATTTAACCCTGTCCCGACCCTTCATCTTTTCTTTTACATGGGGAACTGGTAAAATCCCAGGTATTCTATCATTCAGCACAAAGCTAAAACCAGAACCAATATCCTGGGCAGCTTTTGGGATAAGCTTCCTAGTATACACTTCCATAGATGTCCTACTGTTTACCAAGCCTTAATTTTATTTCTCTCCCCTCCCTCCTTTTTTGGCAGGAGAGGAGGAAGGGTGGGAAACTACTGGAAGATCTTTGGGTCAATACTCTAAAGCTCTTTTCTTTTTTTGAGAGTTGCTGTTGTAATCTACCTTAAATTGATCTGGATAGCTGCAGGCGCAGCTGACTCCAGCGATTCAGCTTTATCCACGTTACCTGCAACAGCTAAGATACGCTTGGTTAGCTAGGTATCTTGGGCTGAATTTGGCTCTCAGTCATGCTGCTTCATATCTGGAATAATTCCATTGGTTACAGCCATATTACTCTGGATTTGCACAAGGAAATTGCGAGCAGAATTTAGCTCTCCCCTTTTTCTGTCCAATTGCTCCAGCAGCTGAACGCTGCAAGCTGCATAACATTTCCACAGCGCAGGTACCGTTCAAAGACCCAAGGGGATTGGTAAGTCACAGAAACCTAATGTTATTTGTATTTACGCTGAACTCTCTAAGGAGATGAGATATTTCTGCTGCAAGATTTAATTTTTGTTCGAGTCAGTGGGGGGGAAACGTTGAAAGAGGCTAGCTCTTCTGGCAAATCCACCAGCTCTAAAAACCGATCACCGACCTTTCGTATCTGAATACAGTGGTACCTCGGGTTAAGTACTTAATTCGTTCCGGAGGTCCGTTCTTAACCTGAAACTGTTCTTGACCTAAAGCACCACTTTAGCTAATGGGGCCTCCTGCTGCCGCCGCGCTGCCAGGATGTTCTCATCCTGAAGCAAAGTTCTTAACCTGAAGCATTATTTCTGGGTTAGCGGAGTCTGTAACCTGAAGCATATGTAATCTGAAGCGTATGTAACCTGAGGTACCACTGTATCAAAGAAGCTTGCTTGTGAATATTTGAATAGAGAATGAATGGCCACTAGATCGGAACTTGCATGGAAGAACACATATATTATAGATTTAATTATAATAACTTGCTTCACTGTGAAGCTGGACTCACACAGGAACTGATGATTTCATAGATGGTAGGAAGGGTGAGTTTACATAAGGCCCTGAGTCCAGACGTTGGTAAGAAGAAGAAGAGGAGTTTGGATTTGATATCCCGCTTTATTACTACCCGAAGGAGTCTCAAAGTGGCTAACATTCTCCTTTCCCTTCCTCCCCCACAACAAACACTCTGTGAGCTGAGTGAGGCTGAGAGACTTCAGAGAAGTGTGACTGGCCCAAGGTCACCCAGCAGCTGCATGTGGAAGAGCGGGGAATCAAACCCAGTTCACCAGATTACGAGTCTACCGCTCTTAACCACTACAGTATTTCTATCTGGGGGAAAATCAGGTGGCAAGGCTGGCAAAGATCTCTTCCCAGGACACCCTGGAGAGTGGTTTGTTTTGAAGCATTTTTAAAATGCATTATAGAAAAGACTCCTAGAGCTGCTTCACGGATCACTAAAGCACCCAGTCAGTCTCAGGCTTACAATCTAAAAGACATATAACATGAAAGCAAAATTTTGTGAGGGAGGGGGAAAACCTCAAAGCTGGCCACGAGATCTTTAAAGTTACAGAGATCACCTTGAATGGAAACAGTTTGGGGAGGAGAGAGGGGCCAATCTTTTCTCGGATAAGCCTTGCTTCAAGTATTTTCATCTGATATGCAGACTGAAAAAATGGCTGCTACGAGGAGCAGTCCCTCAACAAGTTCGTTGTTGCTAGTCAGCGTAGACAATACCTGATTACTGGATCCTTAGTCTGTCTCAATATACAGTGGTACCTCGGGTTAAGAACTTAATTTGTTCTGGAGGTCCGTTTTTAAACTGAAACTGTTCTTAACTTGAGGTACCACTTTAGCTAATAGGGCCTCCTGCTGCCGCTGCACCGCCGCCGCACGATTTTTGTTCTTATCCTGAAGCAAAGTTCTTAACCCGAGGTACTATTTCTGGGTTAGCAGAGTCTGTAACCTGAAGCGTCTGTAACCCGAGGCACCACTGTAAACCTGTCCAAAGGGACAAAATACTGCCCTACACCGAATCAATCAATTGGACCACCCTATATTTCCAACACTGGCTTTCAGCAGCTTGACAGCATTTTAGGTTCTGTAAGGAAGCACATTTGAAACATGTTCCCTCCTACCAAAGAGTCTTGCAAACTGTGGTTTGCTAAGGGTATTGGGAGCTGAACAATGGTGGCTTGTGGGGTGGGGTGCTTTAAAAGCTGGCCAAGCTGTGTCAGCCATCCTGGCCCTGTATTTTTCCAGGAAAAATAATGTTAATGACTGGTGGTTGCTCATGAGTCACCTGCCTCAGGCAGCAGGCTGCACAAGAGGAGCAGGTCTGCCTCCAAGGAAGACATCTCCTGATGCCACAGTGGCAGTGGCTGGTTTGGCTACCTCCAAGGCACAGTCCCCCACCCCATGATGCCTCTGCAGCGTCCGCTCTGCAAATAGGAGGCGCTGGTGGTCTCCTCCCCACTCCATGACGGGGAGTCTCCTGGCCTCTACACTTCCCCGCTGTGATTCAGAGCGGGTCACTTTCTTCCCGTAGTGGCCTTTGATTCCCCCTTCAGCTGTCAGGTAAAGTTGATTTGATTCCCCCTCGATGCAGAGCTTTGCTC
Organism: Podarcis muralis; assembly: GCF_964188315.1. NCBI lineage: Eukaryota > Metazoa > Chordata > Lepidosauria > Squamata > Lacertidae > Podarcis > Podarcis muralis. Next base: position 41,647,179 of record NC_135666.1, read on the forward strand.
CTGCCTTGTTCCCAATGTAGCTTCACTCACCTCCTCTTCCCTGGCAGGAGAGATGTCATTTTGCGACTCTCCTCAGGCACCATAATGTCTTGGGCCGGCCCTATCGTTGGCCCTGAGTGGGAGCTATTGGCCAGGAAACAGCATTCACAGGGCAGTTTATTCCATTTCCATAACTTTCTCCTAACAGTTAAGTTCCACATTATATAATTGTTTATTTATTTATTTATTTATTTATTCATTCATTCATTCATTCATACATACATACAGTACATACATACATACCCCGTCCATCTGGCTGGGTTTCCCCAGCCACTCTGGACAGCTCCCAACAGAATTAAAAGAACAATAAAACATTAAAAACTTCCTTAAACAGGGCTGCCTTCAGATGTCTTCTAAAAGTCAGATAGTTGTTTATTTCCTGGATATCTGATGGGAGGGCGTTCCATGGGGTGGGCACCACTACCAAGAAGGCCCTCTGCCTGGTTCCCTGTAACCTCACATCTTGCAGGGAGGGAACCACCAGAAGGCCCTTGGAGCTGGACCTCAGTGTCTGGGCTGGACAATGGGGGTGGAGACACCCCTTCTGGTATACTGGGTTTTCACACAGGTAAAAGCCACGAATGGAATTCTAGTCTGGTGCTGCCTTCCATGCTTTGGTTTCCATACATCAAATATATGGAAAGGAGGGCTAAACGTGTGCTATATTCCATTATAGTTCCGCATGTATGTCCGGTGGTGGTGTCTGATGGGCCTGAAGTTATTTTCTGAGTTAATTTTGTATTGGATAAATCACTCACAGTTGCTGATGTCACAGAAGCACAGAATTGTAGAGTTGGAAGGGACCCTGAGGATCATCTGGTCAAACCCCCTGCAATGCAGGAATACGCAGCTCTCCCACACGGGGATCCAACTCGCAGATGCACATGTAGACTGGGGACTCGACATCCAATATTTTCCTATTTAGACCTCTGAATCTCCCCTACAGTTTACAGTGGTGCCTCGCAAGACGAAATTAATTCGTTCCGCGAGTTTTGTCGTCTTGCGATTTTTTTCGTCTTGCGAAGCACGGTGTCGGGAAAGTTTTGGAAAAGCTTCAAAAATCACCAAAGTCTTTAAAAACCTCAAAAAAGGCTACCACACCGCGTTCTATGAGTTGCTCCTCGAAGTCAAGTCGCAACTGTATTAACGGTGTTAAGAAAAAGGAAACAAACTTGCAAGACGTTTCCGTCTTGCGAAGCAAGCCCATAGGGAAAATCGTCTTGCGAAGCAGCTCAAAAAACAAAAAACCCTTTCGTCTAGCGAGTTTTTTCTCTTGCGAGGCATTCGTCTTGCGAGGTACCACTGTACTGTAATTTTATCCAGGTTCTTCTTCCAGATCTTTCTTGCCCTAGATCTCAGGGTGATTTACGACATTGCAAACTTTAATATCTACTTTTGTTGTCCCATATATATACATACACACACACACACACACACACACACACACACACACACACACACATATCTTTACAGGTTTATGCATTTCATTAATTTTACAATCATTTTAACATATCAAAGCTTCACTTCCTTTCCCCTCTTTCTGCAGTTCCTTAAATTTATTTTTTAATATCTTCTGCATATCCAAATTCATTTAATTTGCTCATTTAATTATCTACTTTAAATATATACTCTTAAGAAACTGCAAATTATTTCAGTAATCCTGCCAGGGTTTTTATCTGTTTGCAATCTATCTGTAAATATTCAGTAGACCATTTCCATTCTTTTATAAAAATCTGCTTTTGTTGTCTTACCCCACATCACAGGAATACAATTTAAAAGTTGATCCCTGTGTTCATATCAGGACATTTGGATGGTGCTTACTGGCTTAAACATTTAAACTGAGATGGATGTATTGGGGCCTATTGCATTGTTAACAAGAGCTGTCCTTTTCGTTTTCTTTCTTTCTTTCGTTTATTAAACTTGCTAATAATACAAGATTAAAGCAATCTCTCTACTGAGTAATTATTTGAAATTTAGCACCAGGTTTTTATTTGTTACTGAATTTCCCACCCTTACATCAATGCAGCTCAGGCCAGAAAACACAGCCCTGACCCACATTTTAACCTAACAACAAACCTGTGCTGTAGAGCTGGGTGGAATCTAGACACATATCAAAAAACGTTGTGAAAATGCTTTTTTAAAAAACGTTTCAAAAAAATATGTTGAATTTGCCATAGCTCACCATCGCCATCTAGTGTCACATTTGTATAAAGCACTTCACAACACACTTAAAACGTTTTGTTTGCAGCAGAGAGAGAGAAACTGGACCAAGATCACCCAGTGCGCTTCATGACTGCATGGGAATTTGAACCTGCATCTCTCCAGCTCTGGACCCATTATACCAAACCAGCTCTGATCTCAGTTTTCTGATATTAAAAGATAATAAATGACCAAGGCATCCTATGCGCCATCAATTGCGAAGTAGCAAATGTCTAGTCCAGGGGTTGGCAAGGTTTATCTTGCCTGGGCTGGATCAGTCCCACAGAGATCCCTCCATGGGTCACACGCACTTGTGAGCACACACCCCTGCGATTTTCGGCGCCTGCGTCTGCGCAGATGTGATTTCCGGCACCGCGGAAGCGAGTCCCCGTGCCATGCTGCACCAGTTTAGTGCAGCTTGCGAGCAGACAGCTCAGTTCAGGTGCCGGTCAAACAACCTGCGTGACTCGCTTCCAGCCAATGGGCTTTAGGTTGGTGACCCCTGGTCTAAAGGTAAAGGTAAAGGGTCCCCTGACCATTAGGTCCAGTCGTGACCGACTCTGGGGTTGCGGCGCTCATCTTGCTTTATTGGCCGAGGGTTCTGGGTCATGTGGCCAGCATGACTAAGCCGCTTCTGGCGAACCAGAACAGCACACGGAAATGCTGTTTACCTTCCCGCTGGAGCGGTACCTATTTATCTACTTGCACTTTGAACTGCTAGGTTGGCAGGAGCAGGGATCGAGCAACGGGTGCTCACCCCGTTGCGGAGATTTGAACCGCCAACCTTCTGATCAGCAAGTCCTAGACTCTGTGGTTTAACCCACAGTGCCACCCGGGCCGTCTAGTCCATATAATATCTTCAACAGTGACCTCTTTTCTTTCTCTCTCTCTCTCTCTCTCTCTCTCTCTCTCTCTTTCTCTCTCTCTCTCTCTCTCTCTCTCGTCTGTCTGTCTGTCTCTCTTTCTCTTTTAAAACCACACTCTTTTACAGCCTTCTGCCAAGCGGCTATTCTGTTTTTCTGGGGAAACTTTTTCTAATTCAGCAGCGACTTTAGCAGGAAATAGACACACTTCACAGCACATTATTTTTCAGGCAACAATCACTTCTCACAAGTACTTTTCCACAAGCACTTTAATGCAAAAAAAAAAAAAAAAAGGATGCTTTTGCCAGTCCCAGAGTGCATTCCCTATTTGTATCCTATCTTGCGAGAGACCCAGATCATAGCTATGACCTCTTGTGGCCATTTTCTTTATATAAGCACTACATTGTCTCATCAGATAAGCCCCATGCACTTGAATTAGATCTGGCTGATTATTTTTGGGTCAGCCAGACATGCCACCTTTAGAATTAAGCGGAGCAGATTCGCAAGAGATCATTGTATTCAGAACCAGGCAAAAGCCGGCTCTGGAGAAGCATTGCAGAATTTATTTTATTTTGCTATTGCTTTTTCATGGCAAGCACTCTTGCAATGAAAACAGCGGCTTTCAGGAATGCCCCAGGTGCAAGCCCCATTTCTTTCAGCAAGCATTAGATCCACTTCAAAACTCCTGGCAATATTTAAACAGCATCAAATACAACAACCCCCTGCTGCTTTTTTTTTTTTTAATTTTATTACATTTTCAACTAAAATGGCAAAACACACACACACACACACACACACACACACACACTAACAAATACAATAACAACCACAAAGAAAGAAAAAATATACACAAAAACAATATGAAATCCATAAAATGGGATTCTCCAAACCCCGTAACTCCACCCCCATTCCTTAAATTTTCTTTTCAGCTGCATATCACTTCTACTCCAAATTTTATTTTTACTTCAGATTTCCTGTACTATTTCTGAAATTACAATGTTTTTAAAATCCTGCCAACGTATTAACTTGTTTGCAATACTTTTGCAAATACATAATAAACATTTCCCATTCTTTTAAAAAAATTCTTCTCGTCTTGATTTCTGAGCTTTCCAGAAATCAACCCCTGCGCTGCTTTGAGGTGGGATCTGTTCCACTCAGACTGTATACGTGCCATACTTTTGAATGAACTTTAACAAACATGACTCCCCCCAAAAAAAATAATTATGGGAACTGCAGTTTGCTGAGGGTGCTGGGAATTGCAGCTTCATGAGTGGTAAACTACAATTCCCAGTGTTCTTTGGGGGGAGAGCCATGTGCTTTCAATGTACAGTGGTACCTCGGGTTAAGTACTTAATTCGTTCTGGCGGTCGATTCTTAACCTGAATCTGTTCTTAACCTGAAGCACCACTTTAGCTAATGGGGCCTCCTGAACTGATGTAGGACCTGGTGACAACTGGAAGATGATTAGGTTCTGCTGTGGTGCACAGAAAGGCTTTCTCGACTCAGCCAAGATGTAGCAGCTTTAGCTCGGCAGAGCAAAGGGTATAATTGTTTGTTTTGATAATGTTGGAAATATTCTGTTAAAAAAGAAACCAGTAAAAATTACACACACACAGATGTAGCAGCTTTGAGTAACTGAACATGAGGCTTTTTAGTTGCTCTGGATTGTTTGTTTGTACAGTGGTACCTCTGGTTATGTACTTATCATATTTTTTGCTCTATAAGACTCACTTTTTCCCTCCTAAAAAGTAAGGGGAAATGTCTGTGCGTCTTATGGAGCGAATGCAGGCTGCACAGCTATCCCAGAAGCCAGAACAGCAAGAGGGATCACTGCTTTTGCTGCGCAGCGATCCCTCTTGCTGTTCTGGCTTCTGAGATGCAGAATATTTTTTTTCTTGTTTTCCTCCTCCAAAAACTAGGTGCGTCTTGTGGTCTGGTGCGCCTTATAGAGCGAAAAATACAGTAATTCGTTCTGGAGGTCCGTTCTTAACCTGAATCTTTTTCTGAACCTGAAGCACCACTTTAGCTAATGGGGTCTCCTGCTGCCGCTGTGCCGCCGGAGCACAATTTCTGTTCTCATCCTGAAGCAAAGTTCTTAACCTGAAGCACTATTTCTGGGTTAGCTGAGTCTGTAACCTGAAGTGTATGTAACCTGAGGTACCACTGTATAGTATGTACACAGCCTCAGAAACTCTCGGTTGCAACTGAAGTGCCCAAGGTGACCTGATCCTAGTCAAAAACAGTGGGGGTGACATTTGATGCAAAACTGAAATAGCAGTTCGTACAAGCACAGCTGTGCTGGAGTGCACAACTTAGATGTGGGTCTTCGCTGTCCCTTTGTACACCAGATGCAAACCCTGCTGCTTTAAGTCAGCTGACAGTATATCAGGTGACTGACAGATGGGCAGTCCCATCCACCTATCAGGTGTGGCCTCTGGAAGGTTGACCTCTTTTTTTTATCCAGCCCACTGGATGAAAGTGGTTCCGCTACGCCAGGGTTTCTCAAACTTGGGTCTCCAGCTGAAACTGGACTACAATTCCCATTATTCATGGCCACTGGTCCTGCTAGCTAGGGATGATATAAATAAATAATTCTTTATTTAGACCCCACCCTTCCCGGTTCAGAAAACCTGGCTCAGGGCAGCTAACAACAAATTTAAAACACTTAATTGTGGAAGCAGCATAAAATACAGTATAAATGCATGAATAACAATAAAATTCAAAGTTCAGAAATCAATTTGGGGGAAATCCATCTAATAAGCATTAGATAGTCACCAGGGCTAGCTGGCTGAATTAGTCCTACTTGGGCCAGCGAGGAGGCCAGGGAAGAATTAGCTGTGGTGTCTCAGAGCGGGTAATCTTCATAAAAAGGGAGGGGGAGGGAAGAGAAGGGAAATAAAAGATCAGGCTGAATTCAAATTAAAGGCAAGGCGGAAGAGCTCTGCCTTAAAGGCCCGACGGAAGGAGTTTGAATCCTGAAGGGCCCTAGTCTCATGGGACAGAGCATTCCACCAGGTCGGAGCCATCACTGAAAAGGCTCTGGCCCTGGTGGAGGATAGTCTGACTTCCTTAGGGCCTGGGACCTCTAAACTATGGTTATTCATGAACCTTAAGGTCGTCTGTGGTGCATACCAGGAGAGGCGGTCCCATAAATACGAGGGCCCTAAGCCACAAAGGACTTTAAAGGTCAAAACCAGCACCTTGAACCTGACCCTATACTCCACCAGGAGCCAGTGCAACTGGTAAAGCACCGGGTGAATATGCTCCCATGGCAGGGACCCCGTGGGAGTTGTAGTCCAAAAACAGCTGGAGACCCCAGTTTGGGAAACCCTGCTGCAAACCATAGCCTTCCCCCAAGAGAATGAGTCTCCCTCATCCCTTGTCTTCCATAGCAGAAACTCTTACAAAGACTCCAGCTTAGAGTCTCTGCCATTTTCCTGCCCTCCTGCAAAATTCATCATCATCAGTTTATGTATAAGCTGTTTCTCTCCCCCCGCCTCCAAATTATGCTCAAAGACCCTCACAACAAATGTAGGTCCAACGGAGAATCGTGAATATATGAAATATATTTCAAAACATGATATCTAAAGTTACACGGTCAAGCAAAAGAAACCCAACAATACTACCATTTTAAAATGTCCCTAAAAGTATTGTTTTTGTAAATAAGAACGATCACAAGTATTCACTGGTAGGTATCAAACCCTTTTCACAAACTCATCACACAACAAAATCTGTATTTTAAGAAAAATGGAGGAATTATATGATGCATTCGACAAAGTTTGATAATGGAAACCATGGAGGGCAGGAGTCTTAAGTATTCAGGGAATCTTAAATGTTGATGATTATGATTACTGTTTGAATTCAAATGTATAGTGTAAAACTGAATAATAATAATAAATCTGTAGCAAAAAAAAGTGCACCGGTGTCAAAACATTAGCATTCAAACCAGTTTAAATTCAAAGGTTTCTATCCAAATAGCAGCATGGCACTAAGGCCCAAACCAAGGCTCCACAGCCACCAGTAGCAGCCGCCTTTGTAGCTGGAGTCCATCTGGCCTCTCAGGTCAGGCAGAAGTGAACCAGATAAAGAACCAGGAATCTCGTCTTACAGGACTCACCACAATATGGTCCCTCAGCACCTTCTGCATCAAGACTAGTCTTTTCACACCTTTGTCCTCTAAAGGTCTTACCAGCCCTTCCCTGGCTCTTTCTTTTCCCTGCTTCCTGTGTACTTAAATGTTAGTTGTTTGTTTTTATGCCTTTAGCAATTTGCTGCTCCAATTCCTCCTTTGCTTGCCTTATCACCACCTAACACTTGTTCTTCCCAGAGTTTGCATTGCGGCAAACTCCCGATTTGAGCCAAACTTGATTCAGCAGCTGAAAGACAGGAGATGGGGAAAGTGGACACAACTAACAGTGCAATCCCAGTCACATTGACTCATAAATAAGCCCCACTGCATCCACGGCCTCACTTGCCAATTGGTGCAAGGATAGGGTACTTTTAGAAAATACACCATTCCTTAGAGGCCGGCTTCACAGAATTTGGCACTCATGAACAAACTTGCAAATCTTGGTTTCGAATATGCAAACAAAGACCGTTGATGAATTTATCCAAAATTTGTGTGTGCTATTTCAGAACTAATTTCAATAAAAGGTAGGTCTGCATGTGTTTTCTGCGAGAAGATGATCAATTGGCAGACAGATACCGTATTTTTTGCTCTATAAGACCACAAGACGCACCTAGTTTTTGGAGGAGGAAAACAAGAAAAAAAATATTCTGAATCTCAGAAGCCAGAACAGCAAGAGGGATCGCTGTGCAGTGATAGTGGTGAGTACTGTTAAGTTGTAAGCGAACATATCAGACAACACAGCGATTCTTCAAAAAACTCTTGTTTATTCACAGGCCAGAACAGAACTGGGCTGAAGGGTTCAGCCAGCCTGCTTATAAGAGCTCCACTAGAACGCAACAGTAACCATTTTCTGTAACTATCCAATTACTGAATGTCACTTTCTATCCCTTATTTGCATATGTGGACCTGAACTATCTACGGTATCCCCCTGCTGGCCCAGGGTGAGAACTTCAGTACATAACAAGTACCTTCTTTGATGTTGGGCATTGTTTCGAGAAAGTGAGGCATTGGGAGTGGGTGTCTAATGAATGACCTGCACATAGCCAGTCAGGCAAGCCACACAGGCTAGCTATCTAGCTATCTATAAATTGGATGGTTGTGAGCACAGTTTTTTGAGACGCTGGTGCACGGACTGATCGGCCGTGCAAACTAAAGGCTACCTGGGGGAGTCACTTTGCCGCTTCTTGAGGGCTTCCAAGTGGCAGATGGAAGTGCTTGCTTGGTGTGTATATATTGCTTGCTGTTTAGAATAAAATCTTTAATCTTCTCACTCCCTTGTGTTTTATAGCACTTCTGAATCTCATTTTAAAAGAACCGCCTTGCATTTGGCAAGACAGTAAGCCAAGCTGAGATAGAATCCAGACTTCGAAACCACTGCTCTTCTGTTGCGTACAGCGAATCTCTTGGCTCAGCTAACTTTGCCAGCCCTTCTATATGCTCCAACCCTTCCCTTTACAATCACCACGCCTTCCTGTTCCTGGGTCACCTTCCTGAAAGCAACAAAGCCCCTTATTGGATGTGCAAATCCCTAAGAAAATAGGGACAGTTTATTCTACATCAGTAGTATGTCCCTGTTTTCTGAGGAATGCTGGAGGGTATGTGTTTATCCTTCTTGCTCCTCTTCCAGTCCTATTCATGCATTCTTAGTAAGGATCCAGGTGCCTTGCAAAGTGTATCCATTATTTTCCTGACAGCCTGGGAACTGGCAGACCTATCAGCTGTTCAGGGTGAGACCCGGATATGCTGCAGTCCCTCAGAAAAGCTTCCTACTCATAGCCATTCAAAGGTATTTAAAGTGCATGCAGCACAATGGAACATAATTATTACTGTCAACTGGTGCAGTAAGTATGTGGAAAAGACCATCGGCACCTTTGTATTGTCTACAAAGTCAAGTCAGTTTTTCTGCGGTTGAGAACCCCCTGTAGTCCGAGGGGGGAGAGCAGCTTTTGATGGCAGCTTTTATTCCCTCCCCACCCCCAGTTTCCACCACTAAATCTGAAGCTGTCGCCTTGATAAACATCCCCACCGGATCCCTGACAAAGCCAACCAGTTAAGTATGTCTAATCTTCTGCTCCACTTTATTGAAGACAGGCGTGGCAGTCAAACGATGGCATCACTCTTCCAAATGATTACTTGGACATGGGTTATGATGTCTCTAGACAGCTTTTCTAGTGGCCTCAGAGATGTGGCCTGAGGGGCTCTCAGGGAGTGGGGAATAGGATGTGTTTTGCACAGGGTGCACCTGCTGAGGAAGCTCAAGGAATTCCAGTATTGCTTTGGCTTCCTCTGTCACCCATGTTTGCAGACCCTCCAAGTGTCCCTATTTTCCAGGGACAGTCCAGGATCTACAGAAGCAGCCCCCATTTCTGATTTGATCCCAGAATGGCCTGATTTTTTTAGGATGCCTGATTTTTTTCATCAGAGAAATGTTGGAGGGTATGGAGTTATGAAACCCCCCCCCCCCGAGCCAAGGAAATAAGTACGGTAATTCTACAACCTTTAGAAGACATCTGAAGGCAGCCCTGATTAGGGAAGTTTTTAAATGTTTATTGTTTTGTTATGTTTTTATATGTGTTGGAAGCCACCCAGAGTGGCTGGGGCAACCCAATCAGATGGGCAGGGCATAAATATTATTATTATTATTATTATTATTATTATTATTATTATTATTATTATTAAATAGGAGAAATGTTGGAGGGTATGCCATGGTTCATGAATGAAAACAGGAGCCCTCCCTTCCTAATGTTAGGTCCTTATCCTTTGACCTTACTATGGACTTTGGTTGGTTGCCTTGGTTTGTCAAGGGGCCTGGTAGGAATTTTTTCCACTTGGCAAATTGGCACCAGCCACTTGGTTTTTGGCCTGCCTCGTAGCAAATCGTCACAACTTTGTAAGGTTTGGTGGTTAGGCATTGGAGTATTCGGTTGGAGGTGTGGGGAGGTGGTGGCCATCACCTAACGCTCCTATTTCAAGGGTATTCCGTTAAAGGAATTGGGGGGCATGTCCTATGTCCAAAGCCCAGACGGGGGGGCCAGGGCCATAGCACGACCCCTATCAGTGACCATGGGGGAATTCCTAGTTGATATGCATCAACAGGGCTCCCCCAATTGGCGGTTAACCCTTACTAGACTCCTGGCAGATGGGCAGGAGTCAGATATAGTCATTGGTTCCAATCCATAAGCTAATAACACATTCTGTAATCAATAAAGTTGTGGCCTTTTTCAGCCCATTGACCTAAATTCTGGTGTCAAGTGTCTTTATTCTACAATGGGGGAGGGTTCAGGACCTTGCCACGCAAACATATGCTCAAGTTGTCCATACATTACAGATCTGCCATGGCAGCCGTCCGTAGGGTCTGTGTGCCAAGCACACTGCAAAGATCCTTCCTTTGCTAATGCTATTCCATTATTAAAGCACCCCAGTTCAGAAGGCTCAATGCAGGAAATCCTAATCTTAGATAATGCGCCCTGAAGGAGATTTAAGACCCAAGGCCAAATGCCTCTTCGTTTCCTCATTTGACCACAACAAATCAGAGCAGAGGTGAGAGATAGGATGTGAAATTTGACCGCTGCTTCCTGCGCTTACCCTTTCAGACTTGCTTTCTTAAGAAACACATGGAGAAACAGAAAAGGCATAAAAATGCGTTCCTGGTGCTTTCTACAAAATAAATGCTTGTGTGCGTATTTTAACTGCGTTCCCACATCATCACCAAATTGGCAGGGTGCAGGGAGAGAAAGTGACCCTGAGAGAGACAAGGGCTGGATCAGTGGCGTAGCGTGGGGGGTGCAGGGGGGGCCGGCCGCACCGGGCGCAACATCTGGGGTTAGGGCAAATCCACGGGTTAGGGGGCGCAAATCCACGGGTTAGGGGGCGCAAATTACTTGCCTTGCCCCGGGTGCTGACAACCCACGCTACGCCACTGGGCTGGATAGAGGGAAATATATTTCCCCCCCACCAGCCTCATCACCAAATTATAGCCATATGCTTTCCCGTATTGTTAGTTTCTTTTGCTGGTATGATGCAGAGGGGATTTTATACAGTGGTGCAAAATGTAATCCCCTGCTGGAGACAGAAGTGCCATAATCCCAGAGGGACCCTAATGTTCAAAACAAAACATAACAATGGAGTTAATTAGCGCTGCGTGGTTCACAAAATCCCCTGGGGAGGGGGATTCTTTGCAGCTCTAAATCATCAGTTCTGCGAGACATGGAAATGGTCCCGCGGGGAAGACCCCTTTCACAAACCTCTAATAGATATTAGCAACATTTCCCTCCATCTTCCTCCATTGGCTTTGGGAAATCTATCCGCTGGGCCAGAATAACCCACCTGCATGGGAATCATTCTGAAATATCCTCCGGCTCCACTGCAGGATTAATTAACCTCTGGGTAGACATCCTAACATTGCCTCTTTGCCACTGGTAGTGAAGCTAATCTGCCATTCCTTATTGCTGGCTCAGTAGTTCCCGCCTCCCAGCCCCTCACCAGCTACCCCACTTCAGGAGATTCCTACACTGAGTGTTTCCAGTCTGCATGGGACTGCCTTTTAATAAGTAAGATGCCTTTTCAGCCTATGCAGTGGTGCCTTGGTTCTCCCAAATGCCAAAAACCCGGAAGTAAGTGTTCCGGTTTTCAAACGTTTTTCGGAAGCCGAACATCCGATGCAGCTGTCGACTATTGTTTCCGGGGCGCCTGCACTGATCAGAAGCTGTGCCTTGGTTTTCAAACATTTCAGAAGTCAAACGGACTTCTGGAACGGATTAAGTTTGGCGCTTTTGTTTTTGCTATTTATTTTGCATTTTTGTTTTTGAGGCCTTTTTGGTTAATTTGTTTTTATGACTGTGTGGAACCCAGTTCAGCTACTGACTGATTGATGGTGTGACTGCGGAAATGGATAAAAGCCCCCTATCCAAACAATGACTATCATCAGTGCAGGTAAGATTTTTTTTTCTTTCAATTTTCATCATCTACAATACTGTCTTATTTATTTTATAGCACAGTACATTAATTATTGCTTGCATTTTATGGATCAATGGTCTCGTTAGATAGTAAAATCCATGTTAAATTGCTGTTTTAGAGGTTGTTTTTAAAAGTCTGGAACGGATTAATCTGTTTTGCATTGCTTTCTATGGGCAAGCACGCCTTGGTTTTGGAACGCTTTGGTTTTGGAACGGACTTCCGGAACGGATTAAGTTTGAGAACCAAGGTACCACTGTAATTGTCTACTGTAACTGCTGGCAGCCACTGTCAAGGGTCTCAGTCCGAGGTCATTCTGCTTAGCTGCTACCTGATCCTTTAAACTGGTTGTGCCCAGGTTTGTATCTGTGATTTTCTGCATGCAAGCCATATGCTCTATCTACCCCAAGCAATGGCTTCTCCCATAGTCCAGCTATATAGTTCCCCCTACAAGCACAATACCTAAGGAATCAATGGAGTGTTGCTTCTGGTGGGGGACACATCATGCTCCTTCTGCTGCAATTTGTTCACCTTTGGTCCCCACCTTGCACTAAGTTCTCACCTGTCGGCATGTTACAGCAGCCACACCCTGGGAAACAGCTTCGAACGACTGGCTAAACCAATGAGTCTCAAACTCTGATCCTAAACTTCTGCTGCCTTGCAGGATAGGGAGAAGAAAAGGCAGCTCTGTTGGCATCAACTGGGGGGATTTCCTTGCAATGCAAATTCTAACTTTAGAAGAGGGATTATCCTCAGGCCCAGAGAAGGGAAAGGCAGCCTTAAACTGCCCTCCATAGCAGTTGCAATCCTAATAATTAATTTGCACATCGCTGTAGATTCAAGGAGATGCCTTCTTGCCTAGGAAGAGCTGGACTAGGCTGTCTCTGATTGCTTCCCCCTTCCTACAGTTTTTGGCATTGGACTAAGAACAATCCCTCTGTTATCCTCACTTATATGGTGGATGGCATCACAGGTAAGAACTTTTAAAACAACCACTTGGCAGTTGGAATCATCTAGTTGTGTTGTCATTAAGCATGCAAACAAAAACAAAAAAACTGGCATGTTTACTGCAAACTCTCACTAGCCATGTCTGATACCCTATTCTCTCTCTCTCTCTCTCTCTCTCTCTCACACACACACACACACACAGAGAGAGAGAGAGAGAGAGAGAGAGAGAGAGAGAGAGATTTGTTGTGGAAGATTTCACATCTGACAATTCCCTATTGTCAGATACTATTTCTACTTAACTACATTCTGATTTGAAAGGGGCAGGGGGTTGCCTGCACACTCCAACAAATGCTTTTGTTGACAAATCAGTTTCTTTCTTTTTAAACAGAACAACAATTCCCTTTTCTTTAAAAGAGGGTATCAATAGCAGCTAACTTAGTTACAGCTCTGGAATGTCAAATGTTTACTGAATCAGGCAGTAGAGGTTAAAAAAAACACACACACAAAACCCCACGGTTGGCAGGCTCCTACAATTCTCTTTGAATTTTAGTAGTGACTACCAGAGTAAATAATATAGATTCAAAAGGATCTCTGAATCCCTCACACACATGTACAAATGAACTGCCACCGTCTTGGATTTGAGTCCCGGAAGGCCAGCTCCCGGCCTTGCAGGCCTTTCCTCACCTGGCTTGGGTGAGCAGGGCCCTGACTGACTCCAGCTACAAAAGCTGAGGCTGCTGAACAGACTCTTGGGTTGGGGTGTTTGGTTGGCGGGGTGCTGTTGGTTTTTTGTTTCTTTATTTTATATCTTGTGGTTTATGTGGCAATTGTTCAGCTAGGTTTTATTTGTATTTTTGATGTTTTATTTATTGTTTACAACTACTTTTGTTATGGGACGCGGGTGGCGCTGTGGGTTAAACCACAGCACCTAGGGCTTGCCAATCAGAAGGTCGGCAGTTCGAATCCCCGCGACAGGGTGAGCTCCCATTGCTCAGTCCCAGCTCCTGCCAACCTAGCAGTTTGAAACCACGTCAAAGTGCAAGTAGATAAATAGGTACCGCTCTGGTGGGAAGGTAAATGGCGTTTCCGTGTGCTGCTCTGGTTCGCCATAAATGGTTTAGTCATGCTGGCCACATGACCCGGAAGCTGTCTGCGGACAAACGCCGGCTCCCTCAGCCTATAGAGCGAGATGAGCACTGCAACCCCAGAGTCATCTACGACTGGACCTAATGGTCAGGGGTCCCATTACCTTTACTTTTGTTATATTGCAGTTGTAATTTTTCATGTTGTAAGCCACCTTGAGCATGATTTGAACCTTGGAAATAAAATTATGTATGTACGTAAGTCTAACCCTAACTTGAATGCCTGAATTGGGCCTTGGTAGATAAACATGCATAAAACCACCATTGTACCAGAATGTAATCATTTAAAGTGCATGTGTGCTCACTTTAACATATCCTTGTATGTCTACTGAGAAGTAAGTTCCATTGGTTTAAATGAGGATTAAGTCTTAGAGCAATGGTCCACACCGTTCACCTAACAAAAACTACCATAGAGACATGGGCGTAACCAAAGGACAGGGGCAGGGAGGGGCAGCTGCCACCCCACCCCCCAATCAATAAAAATCAATAGCAAACTGAGGTTCTACCCCCACAAGCAAAAGGCCTGCCCCCTCAACAAAAATCCTGGCTACGTCCATGAATAGAGATATCAAAATATTCAAAAGTGGGGGATCAGTGGCTTGGCTTTTGAAAACCAGGGGTCTGCAGTACTTAGCTAATTGGAAACCACTGTCTTAGAGCATTGCAGCCTTCCAGCAGCTATCTCAAGTTTTTTCTAACGCAATCAGGAGCTGTCCGGATTAATGTTAATGTCTCTCTGGGGCTGCCTTTCTGAGACACTGACCCAGAGTATCTTTCCTTGTTCTCCAGAGCCTTCAGAATGAATAGCACGTTTTCTTCTCTGAATCAAGGAATGTTTTCTGAATGCAATGTTTTCCATGCACAAAATGCACATCACTCTTGGTGTACATTGGACCTCTTTGGAAACATTGTATTGAAGCCAATGGTTTTAAAAGTAGGAAAGAAAATAATTGTATAGATGCAAGCCAGGAAAGTGCCTGTCCCTGTGAGGGTTTTCCCCCCAAGAGAGTACTCTGATACAATCATACCTTGGAAGTCAAACGGAATCTGTTCCGGAAGTCCGTTCGACTTCCAAAACGTTTGGAAACCAAAGCGCGGCTTCTGATTGGCTGCAGGAACTTCCTGCAGCCAATCGGAAGCCACGGAAGCCTTGTCAGACATTCAGCTTCCAAAAATAGTTCGCAAACCAGAACACGTTCGAGAACTAGGCTGTTCGAAAACCAAAATACGAGGGAGCCTGTGTGGTGTAGTGGTTAAGAGTGGTAGTCTCGTAATCTGGTGAACCGAGTTCATGTCTCCGCTCCTCCACATGCAGCTGCTGGGTGACCTTCGGCCAGTCACACTTCTCTGAAGTCTCTCAGCCCCACTCATCTCACAGAGTGTTTGTTGTGGGGGAGGAAGGGAAAGGAGAATGTTAGCCGCTTTGAGACTCCTTCGGGTAGTGATAAAGCAGGATATCAAATCCAAACTCTTCTTCTTAAAAAAAAAGAAAGAGAAAGAAAACCAAAGTACAACTGTACAAATTTTATTTTATTAGTATTTTTATTGCAATATGAAATATGCACGTATTTTAAATGATGTACCTTATGCAAATGAGCTGCACTCTTGCTTTGCCCTTCCCCAAAAGTCCAGGGAAACTGCTAACCATCCAAATGGGGCCTTAGATTGTCAATTGCTGATCTTTGATCATTCAATTAATTCCCAACCAGGCAACATATCCCCCCCTTCTTTTCTTTTTTTACTTTCTAGTAACCTTTGGCTTGCATTATCATCTGCTTTAATGTACTGTCAGGCACTGTTAACCTTGGCCTACAGCAGCAGCTGGGGGGGGGGGGCATTTGCAATCTAGGAATTTCACAGCTAAATCACTGGGAATCCTGGCAGGCCCCCAAGGCCTACTGTGTGGAGCGGCATTCGTTTCCCTTGCAACTGGAGATGGAGGGCTGCTCTTGACGGAGGAAGAAAGAGTTTCCAGAACAAGGGAGGGAAAAATAAGCAGGTCGCTAGGTAGGATTTTCATCTCCTTGGCAGGACAGTAATTTACTGCTCCTGCAGCTGCTGCTGATCCACGGCTGGCTAGTTGCCAGCCTACTGTGTGCTCTCATTGTTCCGCAAGTGTTTGTCTTAGCAGACGGCTTAACCAGCCCCACCTTGCAATTAATAAATATGTGTCAACACTCCGTGCAAGCCTAATCATTATCATTACCCCAAAATTAGAGGCTTTGGTCTGTGCGCAGCCGCTGAGCTGGCAAAGGGCCCGATCCGGCTCGGGGAATCGCGGGAGGTGCTCAGCATCTCCTGGAAGCGGCCCGCTCGGAAAGTCTTGAATTGCAAAGGAACGGCTGTTGCCAAGGGAGAAAACACGAAAATAAATAACGGCACTGCCAGCCTTCCCGTCTTGTGTAAACTGGCATCTCTGAACGGCAAGCTGGATTCCGCGAAGCTGCGATTTGTGGGTGGGTGTGCTCGAGAATAAATTGTGCGTTAGCCATTAAAATAAATATTTTTGTGCGCGTGTATCCGCCCTCGAACAATTCCCCCTCCCTCTGCTATGGCCAATCTTTCTGCCTCCGTTCCGGTTTCCTCCTCAAATAGCATTGGGGAAGTTGAGCCAAATGTTGAAAGATTCTGACAGCAAGACCCTGGAAGGTGAATGCCAAGGTCAGCTGGGTCTGAGGCACAAGTCCAAAGAAACGAGTGCTCAGCCCAGAGCCGTCCCGAGGCATTTTGCTGCCTGAGGCGATGCAGCAAATGGCAGCCGCGCCCCTTAGTCAAAGTGTGCAGTAACCAAGGTGAGTCAAGTTATTATGACACCTGTGGCAGAAATGCCACAAGCGCCTCTCCCCCTCCTTGGCAGTAAAAATGCATACCCTCCAACATTCCTCAGATGGGGACATTTCCTCAACTGACCCTCCTCAAACCCCCATTTTTTCCCCGTCCCCCCACAGAGCATTTCGTATCCCAAAAAGGCACGAGTGCCGCCACAACCACACCAACGGTACACAACATACACACCCTCCATCATCTCAGTAAAAAAAACCCTTAAGAAGAAGAAGAAGAAGAGTTTGGATTTGATATCCCGCTTTATCACTACCCGAAGGAGTCTCAAAGCGGCTAACATTTCTCCTTTCCCTTCCTCCCCCACAACAAACACTCTGTGAGGTGAGTGGGGCTGATTAAAATAATCCCGATTTTATTTTATTCTTTGGCAGCTTTACGAAAACAAAACCACACACCAATACATAAATTTTAGAAAGGGGCAAGTTTAGATACAGGCACACAAAATCAAGATTCCTTGTGCTTACAAAGCGGTAGTACTAGTAATTAACATTTACAGAAGCTCCTAAACTCTTCTAAGCCCAGTACAGATGTTAAAAAGCTAATACAATTACTCCCTGCAGACATGTCATAAAAGGAAAAAGGAATGGGGATGGAAGAGGAAAGCAAACACTGCAGCAGCTGTTCCTTCACCATTCAGTGAATGAGGGCAGCCTGGTCTCCCCTTTGCCATGCTGTTGTTCCTGGCCCTTGCTCTCCTGGTCAGTGAGGAAGGCCAGACAGAGCGTGTAAACTTTCAGCTCTGAAGTCATAGGATTGTGGGCAGGTGGAGCAGACTGTCCTTTCAAACAGGGCTGGGGGGAAGTAGGCTCCCTGCAGCTGCTTTCCTTTATATACAGTACTGCAAGCTCAGCTCTCCTCACCAAGGCAGTGAAAGAGAACTCTCCTCTGCTTGCCAAAGACCTTTTGGTGTCCTCAGTTCATTCACTATCCGTGCCTTTATTTATTAAAATCATTTCTGTCCTGCTATTAAATTACAAAGGCTTTCAGAACGGCTTGCATAAGATCAGTCAGGACAGCCTCTGCCTGCAGACCTGCCATGGCACAAGACAAAAAAGGGATGAGCAGGGAAGAGGAAAACTCAGGCTTTTAAGTTCAATCTTATGCATTGAGCCCCCTTCTGTTTTTGTAGTGGTAAGTAATTCTATTTTGCTTGGATAATCAGAAAGGCCTTGGGTAAAGGTAAAGTAAAAACGTAAAGGACCCCTGGATGGTTAAGTCCAGTCAAAGGTGACTATGGGGTGTGGCGCTCATCTCGCTTTCAGGCCGAGGGAGCCGGCGTTTGTCTGAAGACAGCTTTCTGGGTCATGTGGCCAGCATAACTAAACCGCTTCTAGCGCAACGGGACACCATGAGGGAAACCAGAGCGCACGCAAATGTCATTTACCTTCCCACCACAGCGGTATCTATTTATCTACTTGCGCTGGCATGCTTTAGAACTGCTAGGTTGGCAGGAGCTGGGACAGAGCAACCATCATGGGGATTTGAACCGCCGACCTTCCGATCAGCAAGCCCAAGAGGCTCAGTAGTTTAGACCACATCTTCATGACCTATAAAGCAATCCAAGGAGGTTGGCGGCACCAGTCTCAAATGCATAAAGCTATCTGAGAACATGGCAGTGTATATAAACCATTGGTAGTTAACTGCCTGGACAAGGTAATGTGTCAGAATTACAAATGTTAAACTTTAGGGCATGAACTGTACTCGCAAGTCACTCTGTGGAACAGAAGAGGTTTCCAGATTATTAGCTGGCAGCATCTGTTTCGCTCCTAAGCAATTGGTAACCTTAGGCAGCATGCCAATAAATATAAATAAACAGCTGAGAAACCACACTAAAAAAAAAAAATACTCCCTGGCTCAGGATGAGCTAGCAATGGAGAAGATGTGACGAGAGACACCTGTTGTCCTAATCACAGAGTGCTATTTGGGGCAAGATTTGCTCTGCGAAATGGGAATAACAACTATCTCTGCTATATGCACCTCATCCATTGCTTCTCTTCCAAAGTTAGCAAAACAGACAGCCCAACTATCCCACTTTCATTCATACCTTGGTGGAGCTGACACCATCAAATAATTTCTTTGAAATGCAAATCGTCTCCTGTCTTGCATGCTTGTAAAAGCTGAGCATTAATTGCTGATAACATCCACATCTCTGACGCTGGGAATCTGATTGCATTCCCTGGCTGATAAGATCTTGCATGTCGTCACTGACATATGTTCAAGAAAACCCAGTCTCTAGATCACCTTATGTTCCAGAGCAAGGGTGTGTTTTATACATGGCTGTCTCCCTTTGGACTTGTCGGAGCAGTTTGCAGGGTTACCTGTTGCCATTACACGATGGTCTTGCTAGAAACTTGACCTCTTCAGAGAGAAAGACACATTTGACTTCCCCATGTGGAAACCTGTGATTCTGTAACAAAACATAAAACATGTCCTGGTATTGCAACCAAAGTGTTGAATCTGTGCATATTTGTGCATCTTTTATTTTGTACGGTACTAGTCGCCTTGTACCTGCCGTTATTCAAGAATTTGAAGAGAGAGATGTTGAAACCAGAGCTTAAAATCAATGCCATTTTGAAAGGTTTGGTCTATCATCTTGATTCAAAACATGTGAAAGCCTGCTCCTTGATCTGTGGATCCATCCTCCAAAATATGGTTATGATATCTTAAGACAGAGCTTTCCAAACTTTTCATGTTGGTGACACCCTTTTTAGACATGCGTCGATTTGCGACACGGTAATTCAGTTTTACTTGCAAACCGGAGGTTAAACTAACCCCATTCCAGGCATTCGCACGACACACCTACACACTGCAGCCGACACACTAATGTGTCATGACACACAGTTTGGAAAGCTCTCTTTTAAAAGATGTTCAAAAGCATTGCAAGCGGACAAGCAACTTTCCCAAAGATACCGTATTTTTTGCTCTATAGGACGCACCGGACAATAGGAGGGGGAGAACAGGGGAAAAAAATTCTCCCCCTCTCTGCTCAGCGCCCCTTCAGCGAAGCGGCAGGAGAAATGGAGCCCCTTCCATTTCTCCTCCCACTTCGCTGAAGGGGCGCTGCACAGAGAGGGAAAACTGTGTAGCACCTCTCCAGCGAAGTGAAGCCTGGGGAGCAAGAGGGATCGGTGTGCACCGACCCCTCTTGGTCTCCAGGCTTCAGGCGGCTATCCGCAAGCCTTCAGAGCGCAGCGGGAACTCCTGCTGCGCTCCAAAGGCTTGCGGATAGCTGCCTGAAGCCCCCAGAGGCAGCGGGTGTTCCCGCTGCGCTCTGGGGGCTTCAGGAGGCTTCAGCGAAAGCAACGCGAAGCCTCCAGAGCGCGGGGGGAGCTCTCCCTCTGAGCTTTGGAGGCTTCGCATTGCTATCGCTGAAGCCAAGGAGCCTGCATTCGCTCCATAAGATGCACACACATTTGCCCTTAATTTTGAAGGGGGGAAAGTGTGTCTTATAGAGCGAAAAATACGGTATATTAGACAGTAGCAGAGCAGGGGCATCTTACCCATAGAGGCTAGTGCGCGGGGCGCCAAGTTCTGGAGGGCGCCATGGAAGAGGCAGAGACTGGACGTGGCGCCTCCTGGCATCAGCTTGCCACCCTCTCCCACCTCTGCCATGCCGCTTCGAATTAGCGCCGTGCCCGGAGCCTCCTTCTGCCGTGGCCACCGCGGCACAAGGCGGCCAGCTGAGCCAGAATGTGCTGTGTCTAGCCTTCCACTCTTCCCCATTGGAGGAGCTGCCCTCAAGCCGCTGCCCGCCTCTTCCAGCCCCGCCGGCAGCGCCATCCTCCCTAAAAAAAAGGTGGGAAACTCTGAGAAACGGGGGGGGGGGGGCACGTGCCGAAGCTTTGCACCACGGCACCAGATATGCTTAAGACGGCCTTGTAGCAGAGCCATAGCTGGGGGGATGGACTAGCCAGGTTTTTTGACCCGGGTGAAGCCTCCTGAGGGGCCCCATTGAGGCTCCCAGCCTCTGTGCTTGTGTTCTAATAGCCAGTACAGTGGTACCTCGGGTTACATACGCTTCAGGTTACAGACTCCGCTAACCCAGAAATAGTACCTCGGGTTAAGAACTTTGCTTCAGGATGAGAACAGAAATCGCACAGCGGCAGCAGGAGGCCCCATTAGCTAAAGTGGTACCTCAGGTTAGGAACAGTTTCAGGTTAAGTACGGACCTCCGGAACGAATTAAGTACTTAACCCGAGGTACCGCTCTAATCAGAAAATCACAATAAAGAAATAAAAACTTTACCAAAGTTAAAGTCCAAAGTGATAGGCAGTGGCGTAGCGTGGGG
Organism: Podarcis muralis; assembly: GCF_964188315.1. NCBI lineage: Eukaryota > Metazoa > Chordata > Lepidosauria > Squamata > Lacertidae > Podarcis > Podarcis muralis. The sequence continues at coordinate 41,668,581 of NC_135666.1, forward strand.
GGTGCAGGGGGGGCTGGCCGCACCGGGCGCAACATCTGGGGTTAGGGCAAATCCACGGGTTAGGGGGCGCAAATTACTTACCTTGCCCCGGGTGCTGACAACCCACGCTACGCCACTGGTGATAGGTATTATTCGTGAGTGGCAGGGACCAGCCTTTGTAGTGATAGAGGAACCTTTTGTTAGTAATTGCTGATGACTCACTCTTTGTGGATTTAAAACACTTTTCAGCTGCCTTCTGTAGTAAGTTTCCTCAGCGTGTCTTCTCACTGTTTCATATGCACATCAGCCATGCCGACACAGTGGTACTAATACTCTATAAATGGAACCGCATTAGCTGGCGTAACGTTTAGCATTCCATCTTTACAGTATTCACAACAGTAAAAGATTATGGGTTTTTAAACAAACAATCCATTTTCTGAACCAACAGCTCATCTGTCTGAGTTTAGCTGCTTGGTGATGGAACAGAGCTGGTGGTAATGTGTTTGCTTATGTGATCAGTATGCGATTTTCTTTTCATCACCTTGATGATTGGTTTCCTTGCTTTGCAATATTGAAGGTTTGCAAATGAGGCACTCTATGTTTAATATAAGATGCTCAGGCTTCCCTTTTTTTCACGGGCGGGTTGATTTGCGTAACGTTGTTATGGGTGCATCCTATTAATTCAGAACTTTGAGCAAGGCTGCTGTGCAGTCCTGCCCATTGCAGTAATGCTACCTGGGTTTGGATTCGTCTCAGCAGCAACTGGAAGGAACAGAGAGTAAAAGCCTAACCAGTGAAAATGACAGACTCAAGGCCGTAACCGAAACAAATCAATCTGTTTATTTGGTGAACAAAGATTAATGGCATTGCCCAGTGCATTTTGGGTTAAAATAAAATAAAATTGTTAAGGGGTACTCTCATTTTGACTCCAGAAAATCACCATTTTATAGGTCAAATAGGGAAAAATACAGTAAATGGACAAAAGTACAAAGATTTCACAAAATGTTTAGGGGTATGCGTACCCCTGCGTACCCGCACACACACACACCGAAAAAAAGCACTGGCATTGCCCAATTTAAATAAAATAAAGCAACTTGCAGGCAGGAAAGCACAGCAATGTGATATAAATTACATAAATGAACTCGTGATTTAGTAACGGTATGAACTCATAATTGCATTGACAGAGCAATCAATTAAAATGAGTAACGTTGCTAACGGAGACGTCTCCTAACTTCCTCCAGCCCATCCGCTTGTAAATCACTAGCATCTTAAACTGGTATAAAGTTCACAGCTGCCAATCAAAAGCAGTTGGTCAGGACCTTGTGGCCTTTTGAAGCAGGCCAGGTATGGGGCACCCAGAAAGGAAATACCGGCCCCCCTCACGGATGCCAACTTGAATAAAATATGGGGGGGGGGCAAATAAACCCCAACCCACAAAATTGATCACATGATGCAGTACTCACACATCTTTTGAATGGCAATACTCATCAACCTTTGTGGGGCAGATATTTTAGGGGGGGGTCTGAAGGTACCGACCCCTGGATCTATCTATATTTATTTATTTATATATATATATATATATATATATATATATATATATATATATATATCCTGCCCATCTGGCTGGGTTTCCCCAGCCACTCTGGGCAGCTTCCAACAAAATACAGTGGTACCTCGGGTTACATACACTTCAGGTTACATACGCTTCAGGTTACAGACTCTGCTAACCCAGAAATAGTACCTCGGGTTAAGAACTTTGCTTCAGGATGAGAACAGAAATCGTGCTCTGGCGGCGTGGCGGCAGCAGGAGGCCCCATTAGCTAAAGTGGTGCTTCAGGTTAAGAACAGTTTCAGGTTAAGTACGGACCTCCGAAACGAATTAAGTACTTAACCTGAGGTACCACTGTATTTTCTCCTGGCGGAGGGATCTCGGACTATGAGTGAACACAATTCCAGGGCTGTGATTTATTTGAGAGTGTTAATCTGGCCCCTGCCAGGCCTGCAAAGCCAGCAACCACGGGAGGATTAAAGCACACAGCAGAGCAGCCATGACAGATGGAAATGGATGAGACTCTGTGCTTTCTGCGCAGGCTGCCTGGAACTTTGTGCTAGATTTCGCTGCCTGTTATCCTGAGGGATGATAAGGCTGGGAGGCAGGAAACAACGGCAAAGCCGAAACAAAAACGAGCGCATAACACATTTGGGCAAGCCAGGGCTGAAGTGTGTCAAAGTTCTCGCCTACACTGTCCCTCCCTTCAGAGATAGATTGTGATAATTTAGTCTATGGCCTAATGTGAGTCGGCCCACAGGAATAATGAAATTACCGTAAGGCAAAAGCGGGGGGAGTGCATTCCCCCTAGTCAGCTTCTTCACCATATTAAAAAGGTGCACAGGTAATCAAATTCCTACCTGCACTGATGATAGTCATTGTTTGGATGGGGGGCTTTTATTCATTTCCACAGTCACACCTTCCATCAATCAATCAGTAGCTGAACTGGGTTCCACACAGTCACAAAAGCAAATTAACCAAGAAAGCCTCAAAAACAAAAACGCAAAATAAATTGCCAAAACAAAAGCACCAAACTTAATCCGTTCCAGAAGTTTGTTTGACTTCCAAAATGTTTGAAAACCAAGGCACAGCTTCTGATTGGTGCAAGCACCCCAAAAACAATAGCCGACAGCCGCATCGGACATTCAGCTTCCAAAAAACATTCGAAAACCAGAACACTTACTTCTGGGTTTTTGGCGTTTGGGAACCAAGGTACCACTGTAAATAGAACACCTTACTTATTACAGTCATACCTCAGGTTACAGACACTTCAGGTTGCGCATTCGGGTTGCGCACCGCTCCGAACCCGGAAGTACCAGAACGGGTTACTTCTGGGTTTTGGAGCTTGTGCATATGCAGAAACACTAAAGTCGCACTTTGCACATGCACAGAAGTGCCGAATCACAACCCGTGCGTGCACAGACCCGGCGCTGCGGATTGTGAACGCTGCGCAGTGGCGTAGCGTGAGTTGTCAGCACCCGGGGCAAGGCAAGTAATTTGCGCCCCCTAACCCGTGGATTTGCGCCCCCTAACCTGTGGATTTGCGCCCCCTAACCCATGGATTTGCCCTAACCCCAGATGTTGCCCCCGGTGCGGCCGGCCCCCCCTGCACCCCCCATGCTACGCCACTGACGCTGCGGGTTGCGAACGTGCCTCCTTCATGGATCACGTTCGCAACCCGAGCGTCCATCGTATTCAGTTTGTAGAATATCTGCTAGCAATATGTCAAAAACATGTTTTTCTTCTTAATTTCTAAAAAGGCAGGTGTTGGGAAGCAAGTTGAGTTGTGACCTGGGGAAATCAAATCCCTGATCCCAGATGCCCACATTATATTTGACTGAAGAAGAAATAAATTCTGTGCTCAGAGGCACTTAATTCTAGTATTGCCCTGAGCTCAGATACGCCAGGGCTAGAATGAAACCCTATTTATAGGAGGATTTTTTTCAAAGACATTAAAAAAAATAACCTGTCTTCTTTGCAAAGAATTTTGGAATCCATTCCTAGAATATTGAGGAGCCAGGAAGCAACACAAAAGTCTGGACCCATTGAACAGTGCCATCCTCAGAGTTTGAATGCTCCCGTCTGTATGGAAAAGATTTCCCTGCCGCTGCAGACTGTTCTGGGACTATGCCCATTGAAATTAAATCTGGCTATCTTATATTATTATTACTATTTATGCAGGCAAGTTACTGAGTAAAATGGAACAAGTTAGTCGTACCTTGGTTTTCGAACAGCTTAGTTCTCAAACGTTTTGGCTCCCGAACGCCACAAACCCAGAAGTAACTGTTCGACTTCCAAGGTACGACTGTAAATGTAAACCCCATGGCCCTAACAGTGTTATATTTTTGGCCACATCCATCCCCCATACATTTAAAGCACTCTAATAACACTTTGAAAGTCAGAGGGTATCCTGGGAACTGACATTTGTTAAGGGTGCGGGATATTGTAGCTCCTGGGGGGTCAACGTCCTCCACAAACTACAGCTCCCAGGATTCTTTGGGATGAAGCCATGACTGCTAATGTGGTAGGAGAGTCAGGGCCGTAGCTAGGGGCTGGTAAGATGCCCCCCCCCCCAGGGGCACAGGTGAGGTGGGGGGCGCAAAATTGGCTAAAAAATATGTCTATAAATGAAATTGATTAGTGTGTGAGGAATTGAAGTGTGTGAGGAATTGAATGAGTGGAGTGGGCGGGTTGGAGGTGAGGTGGAAAGAAAAGCTAATTTGCCTGTGGCTAGGGGGCACAAGAAGGGATGCGGGTGGTGCTCCGGCGGGAAGGTAAACAGCGTTTCCATGAGCTGCTCTGGTTCGCCAGAAGCGGCTTAGTCATGCTGGCCACATGACCTGGAAGCTGTACGCCGGCTCCCTCGGCCAATAAAGCGAGATGAGCGCCGCAACCCCAGAGTCGGCTACGACTGGACCTAATGGTCAGGTGCCCCTTTACCTTTACCTAGGGGGCGCAAGATCACCTAGCTACGGCTCTGAGGAGAGTCCTTTAGACATGTGGTGCAGATGTGGCCTCCTTCAACTTTTATGGGAATCTCTCGGGTTCAGAAATGGCATCCCATGGTCCACCGGGTCACTCCCCAATTGCTTTATAGTTATTGGAGGGAATTGGCCACACACGAGAGCCCTGCCCCCAACATCTGCGCTGATAAAAATGTTTGCACGGGGGGGGGGGGGGCGGGACGCAGGAGCCCAGTAAGAAAATGAGCTCTGGCTAATCTGTGCATTGGCATTTCAGCCTCAGAATGTCAAGCACTTTAGATCCTGTTGACATGAAGCCTAGGGCCGTTTTTACATCTCCCCCATTCCCCTCACGTTAAAAAACACTCAGAATGATAAACCGGGAAGCATGTGGAGTCAGGCATTGCTGGGGGGTGTCTTTATTACCAGTTTCAACCATCAATATTATGTCTGTCTAGGGATACGTATTTTTTGTGGAGGGGGGAGCTGCACAATTCCAGCATTTGTTACAAGCCGTCTTCCCCTCTCCCACCAAAGATATATTTTTGCCACTCCTCACTTCGAGGAGAAGGGAGAAATGCTTGTAAACTGCATCCTTAGCCAGTAGAGACACACAAATATCTGTTACTGTTAATATCTTAGGTTCTAGGTTCTCTCTTTTTTAGATAAAGTACCAAGGAGAGCAATAGAATACAGTGGTGCCTCGGTTCTTGAAAATAATCCGTTCTGGGAGACCGTTCGAGTTCCAAAACCGAGGCGCAAAGGGCGGCCTGCAAATTCAATTAAGAAAACTGAAAAACACGCAGCGGAAGCCGTTCGACTTCTGAGGCGCGTTTGAAAACCGAAGTATTTACTTTCGGGTTTTCAGCGTTCAGATTCCAAAACGTTTGTCGATGCAGACATTCGATGCAACGCTTCAGGTTACAGACTCCGCTAACCCAGAAATAGTGCTTCAGGTTAAGAACTTTGCTTCAGGATGAGAATAGGAATCGTGTTCCGGCGATGCGGCTTCAGCTTAAGAACAGTTTCAGGTTAAGAATGGACCTCCGGAACGAATTAAGTACTTAACCTGAGGTACCACTGTACTAGAAGCCAAACTTCCTGGATTACAGAACTACTAAGATGGAGTAGAAGGAACGCTGGAATTGAACCAAGGAGACTGTGTTCAATTATCTTGCCAGTCATGCACCCTGACCTACATCACAGGATTGTTGTAACGTATGCCACCTTGAGGCCCTTAGGAGAGAGGCAGGATACAAACATGGCAAATAAGGCAACAAGTTGGTGTTGCCCGGTCGGTTCTTAAATGTGTGAATCCCGAATTCCTTTCTAACAGGGAAAGGGCTGTGCCTTTATTCAGCCTACGGTCTGCTGAAATTCCTTAGCCATAGCACAAAGTCAACAGCACTGGTGAGAGCTGCTCCCTTTTGCCCTTTAGCTCAATGAGCAGGACACGCCAGTTATCAAATGCAAACTCTTTTTGGTGTGTCCGGACCTGTTGGAGTCTCCTAACAGCAACAAGCAAGAAATCAAGACCGCCTGGGATCAATTAAAACATGTGGGAGGCTTCCACTGCTTTGAAGAGCTTCTACTTTCAAGAAAGGTAGCGCTAGAATGAGCTGGACAGGATCTTCCTTCTGTTCATTCTTTTTGAGCGATTCTCAAATTACCCGGTTGAGCATTGCTGGCAACTTGGCAATCTTTAATGCACGGCATTAAGCGGGAAAGGCTAAAGAAAGGACTGGAAGGAAGGAAGGAAGGGGTCTTGCTTCAAGAGGCCTTGCATCATTTTTATGCACCCCCCCCCCTCAATCTCCCGTTGTTCACAATATTCCACAGAAGAGCTTGAAAATATTTGATCTGCCTCCCCCACCCCACCCCGCTTTTCTGACTTCTGTGTGGCACAAATGGGTTTTACTTTCAGTGGTGCAGGAAATGAGCTTAGCTCTTTCTTCATAAGAGAGCCAGTGTGGTGTAGTGGTTAAGAGCGGTAGACTCGTAATCTGGTGCACCGGGTTTGATTCCCCGCTCCTCCACATGCAGCTGCTGGGTGACCTTGGGCTAGTCACACTTCTCTGAAGTCTCTCAGCCCCACTCACCTCACAGAGTGTTTGTTGTGGGAGAGAGAGGGAAAAGGAGATTGTTAGCCGCTTTAAGACTCCTTCGGATAGTGATAAAGCGGGATAGCAAATCCAAATTCCTCTTCATAAACACCACTGTAACGTGCAGAGTTTTGTGATGCTTATCAAGGATCAATGTTCGTGCTTTGGCGGGCCCAGTTAAATTAGTGATTGGACTTTATTATTGTTGTTGTTGTTAGGCCAGAAAAGCAACATGTGTCCTGTTTTGTACCGACGTTTTGCTTCCCCAGGATTCTTCCTCAAAGATTTGAGATGGACCCAGGAAGCCCTGATCAACCTCTTATATTTTAATTTGTTACTTCCCCTATTTGCTGACAGGGATGATTCCTGCCAGTCAATCCATCTGTCTGTTGTTTTCTTTCTCATATAGGGAAGCTCCCTATGACAAAAAGCCTGAGAGATTTTGTTTGTTTGTTTGTTTAATTCAATCTTTATTAGTTTAAAATCATCATAGACACACAAAGAAAACTTAGAAAAAGGGGGGGGGGGAAAGGAGGGGAAAAAACACACAGTACATCTCTTATAAACAAAAAGAAAATAGAACAGTACATTGCGAATACACAAAAATATTCCAGCCATCAACTTCTGACTTCCTTGATATGGGTTCTTTGTTTCCTTAATGACTTGCCTCTATTTTTCAATAAACTTGATCTTTATTAAATCTTATTTGTGTTCTTTATACCTTATTCAGTTCCGAGAGTTCTTCAAAGCATTCTAAAGTTTTTATATGGGGACACTGTTCTTTTAAATATTGTCTATAGATCTCCCATTCCCTTTTAAACTTTTGGGTCGGCCGATCTCTGATCTTTTCTGTCATGTATGCTAGTTCCATGTATTCAAGGACCGCTTGAAGCCTGAGAGCTTTTTATGTAAGACCTTAAAGTTGAAATGAACAGAACTTGCATGGGAGAGCTGTGCAGAGCAGACTGTGTCAGTGCATCTGGCTGTTAACCAGAAGGTTGGTGGTTCAAGACCACCCAGGGAAGGCAGGGGTTGGACTAGATGACCCTTGGGGACCCTTCCAAACCTACAATTCTATGACGTTCTACCAGTGACCTTCCACATGGCTCAAAACCTCAGCAGCTCCTTGATCGCCAGTGGCACCTTTGCTTAGTCCCAATAACTCCATGCAATAGCATTTCCCAAATGACTCCTAGCTAGTTAGCGTGAAGAATTGGGCTCTGATCTTTTCTTTATTTCCTTTGCCCTAAGACAGAAATGCCCTCTGTTCCTCCTAATTACATAATGGCTAATATTTTTTTTATGAGCACACATTCATTACCTATTGAGTAATGCGAACACATTACATTTGGGGGGATTTTAATGTGACCTAAATGGTGGAATGAATTAGATACAAAATACTTGGATCCAATAGCCATTACTCTGCTAATCATACTTAGTTTTTCCCTTTTTTTTTTTCTTTTAGAAAGAGAAAGAGAGGGAGATGCTTTTTTTTGAAGCACTTTGCATTAGTTCCATATTTCCAGAGATGGCAGCTGAGAGACGATAGCTTGTCACGTAATCGCTTGAAGACTTGGAGACCACGTGTGGAGATTCCTGCATTGCAGGGGATTGAACTAGATGACCCTCTGGGTTCTTCTACAATTCTATGATTCTGTGAAGCCACTAGCAGTTCCTAACTAGGTGCCTGTTTTTTTACTGGTGTCCCAGGTCCTAATCTTCTCTCTTTCTGTGCCTCAGTACCCTCCTTTGGAACCACTGAGGCTAGGACTTGCCGATCAGAAGGTCAGCGGTTCAAATCCCCGCGACAGAGTGAGCTCCCATTTCTCAGTCCCAGCTCCTGCCAACCTAGCAGTTTGAAAGCACACCAGTGCAAGTAGATAAATAAGCACCGCTCCAGCGGGAAGCTAAACGGCGTTTCCATGCGCTACTCTGGTTCGCCAGAAGCGGATTAGTCATGCTGGCCACACGACCCGGAAGCTGTCTGCGGACAAACGCCGGCTCCCTCGGCCAGTAAAGCGAGATGAATGCCACAACCCCCGAGTCATCCCCGACTGGTCTTAATGGTCAGGGGTCCCTTTACCTTTACCCTCCTTTGAGGAGCTGTCCTGTTGCTGAAAAATCAGTGGAACCTTTATGCAGTCGGGTATTTCTTGTCTCCTCAAATGCAGTCCGAGAGAACCACCATTTCTGAGAGAACAAACATTTAAAGGACGCCTTTGCAATTTGGGATTGTTTCCTGGGCTCTGTCATCAAGTGGAGCAACTCCTTAAAGGCAGAAGGGCATGAAATTGGGCTACCACTTCAAATGAAAGCAAAGCTTAGTCGGGCAAGTGGCTCGGCTTATTTGATCAATGCTAATTAATCAGTTAACACCAGTCCCAGGATGACATGCTAGGTGTTAGCTTTGTTATCCTACAGTTTTCCTCTGGATTTACAGTGGTTTAAAATTTATCGACTCCTGAATTCTAAGTATTCCCTGGACGAGATGACTGCTATTCTGTGGCGCGGTCTTGAAAGCTTACCACAAGTGCATGCAACCACATGGGAACACGAGTTGTCTGCAGTGTCCTTGCTTTTTATAGCTCTGTTTCTCTTTTACACCTGCAGGTGTGGCAGTAGATATGCCCGACTTATGCCTTGCCTCCTTAATTGACTGGGTAACAACAACAACAACTTACTTATACCCCACCCATCTGGCTGGGCTTCCCGAGCCACTCTGGGCAGCTCCCATCAGAATATTAAAAACACAATAAAATATCAAACATTAAAAACTTCCCTAAACAGGGCTGCCTTCAGATGTCTTCTAAAAGTCAGATAGTTGTTTATTTCCTTGACATCTGATGGGAGGGTGTTCCACAGGGCAGGCACCACTACCGAGAAGGCCCTCTGCCTGGTTCCCTGTAACCTCACTTTCAGGTAGGGAACTGCCAGAAGGCCCTTGGAGCCTGGACCTCAGCGTCCGGGCTGAATAATGGGGGTGGAAACGCTTCTTCAGGTATACTGGGCCAAGGCCATTTAGGGCTTTAAAGGTCAGCACCAACACTTTGAGTTGTGCTCAGAAACGTACTGGGAGCCAATGTAGGTCTTTCAGGACTGGTGTTATGTGGTCTTGGCAGCCACTCCCAGTCACCAGTCCAGCTGCTGCATTCTGAATTAGTGGTAGTTTCCAGGTCACCTTCAAAGGTAGCCCCACGTAGAACGCATTGCAGTAGTCCAAGCAGAGATGGACTACGGGGACGTGGGTGGCGCTGTGGGTTAAAGCCTCAGTGCCTAGGACTTGCCGATCGAAAGGTCGGAGGTTCGAATCCCCGCGGCGGGGTGCACTCCTGTCGCTCGGTCCCAGTGCCTGCCAACCTAGCAGTTCGAAAGCACCCCTGGGTGCAAGTAGATAAATAGGGACCGCTTACTAGCGGGAAGGTAAACGGCGTTCCGTGAGCTGCGCTGGCTCGCCAGATGCAGCTTGTCACGCTGGCCATGTGACCCGGAAGTGTCTGCGGACAGCGCTGGCCCCCGGCCTCTTGAGTGAGATGGGCGCACAACCCCAGAGTCTGTCAAGACTGGCCCATACGGGCAGGGGTACCTTTACCTTTACCTTTAAGCAGAGATAACCAGAGCATGCACCACTCTGGCAAGACAGTCTGCAGGCAGGTAGGGTCTCAATCTGCTTCCCAGATGGAACTGGCAGACAACTGCCCTGGACACAGAATTGACCTGCGCCTCCATGGACAGCTGCGAGTCCAAAATGACTCCCAGGCTACGCACCTGGTCCTTCAGAGGCACAGTTGCCTCATTCAGGACCAGGGAGTCCTCCACACCTACCCATCCCCTGTCCCCCAAAAGCAGTACTTCTGTCTTGTCAGGATTCAACCTCAATCTGTTAGCCGCCATCCATCCTCCAACTGCCTCCAGATGCTGGATGAGAGCCAATAAACTGAAGCTCAGTCCAGATGAGCCTGAGACACTGCTAGCAGGCGGTTGGATCCCTAGACGGGATGGCTGGGAGGTGGCCTGCTCTTGATGGGGTTACACTCCCTCTGAAGTAGGACCTTGTGTGGCCCAAACAACGTTGCTGAGCCCTGCTCATTCACACACAAGATTTTGGGGAGGGGACCAGTTTAGAGTTAAATGTTTTGTATGTTAGAAGTTGCAGATTCCGTCCTTGGTGTCTCCAGGGAAAAGGTTCAGGTTGCAGGTGATGGGGAAGACTCTGGGAAAGCAAACATGCATCAGAAATCAGCTGGTGAGCGAAACACATAACGCCCAAAATAGCCAGCTTCATGCAAATCATACCCCCCTCTCACCCTCCCTCCAAACGGAAGAATATTCTCCTGCACACCTCACACTGTCTCTCCATCCCTCCATATAAACAGCTGCCTAGCACTGGTCCAGACTTGTTGGTCCTTTGACCTCAAAGCTGCTGCTGTGAGTTTTCTGAGGGTCTCGGGCAGGGCTCCTTCTCAGCCTCGCTACCTGGGAATCTGGGCCTCTGCAAAGCACACAGCTACAGCCTCTGCAGCCTCCATTTGCAGACTAGACAGCAGGAAATCACGGACAGATGCAAAAACAAAGTTGACAGGCTGCCTACAAAATAGTTTCCAGCCCCGGTTCTTGGCACTCCTCCTGCCCTGATGAATAAGAACGGCTGTTTTTGTTCCTCCGCCATCTCCCGGCGAGATCCCGACAGCCGCTGTCCACTGCTTGGCTTTTCCGCTCAGGCGGCTGAGACTATGCTCCACTTCATTAGAGGGGCTGCCTGCAAATATCCTTCCTTCCTTCCTTCCTTCCATAAGCAGCCTTTGAGCTATCATGAACTGCCATGGGGATGGCAGTTTGGTTCGGCGGCGGCAGCCACCGCACGGGTTAATTGTCTCTGGTCAAGTGGACAGGCTTAAAGAAAACCAGGGAGGCTAGAGAGCTTGCTCACTGAGTGGACAGTGCAATGAAAACATCCCCACTCCATGCCACAAGTAGCCCCACTGATTCTCTACAGTTTGCATCCTATTTTGTAGGCGCAGAGGATGTGTTCGGTAATCTGTCATTGAGGATGCCGTCCCATAGGAAAGCAAAGCGGCTTAGATAGTGCGCTGGAGCTCTCATGGTCTGAGTTGATAAAGCTGGCTGGCACCACCCAGTGACAGAATTTGCCAAGCCATAGCCGTCTTCTGAAAGAGCTGCATCTCCGAGAGTGAATGAATGCCCAAACAGTAACAACCACAGCGAAGTGTTTTCCTATCTAGGCATCTGTTTAGCACAGTTTCTCGCAAGCCAGTCCTGGGCACATTTACTCGGGAATAAGCCCCACCAAACCTAGACAGCATCTTAAAACGCAGAGACACCACCTTGCCAACAAAGGTCCGTATAGTTAAAGCTATGGTTTTCCCAGTAGTGATGTATGGAAGTGAGAGCTGGACCATAAAGAAGGCTGATCGCTGAAGAATTGAAGCTTTTGAATTATGGTGCTGGAGGAGACTCTTGAGAGTCCCATGGACTGCAAGAAGATCAAACCTATCCATTCTTAAGGAAATCAGCCCTGAGTGCTCACTGGAAGGACAGATCCTGAAGCTGAGGCTCCAATACTTTGGCCACCTCATGAGAAGAGAAGACTCCCTGGAAAAGACCCTGATGTTGGGAAAGATGGAGGGCACAAGGAGAAGGGAACGACAGAGGACGAGATGGTTGGACAGTGTTCTCGAAGCTACCAGCATGAGTCTGACCAAACTGCGGGAGGCAGTGGAAGACAGGAGTGCCTGGCGTGCTCTGGTCCATGGGGTCACGAAGAGTCAGACACGACTAAATGACTAAACAACAACAACAAAGCCCCACCAAACAAGCTGGAAGTTTCTTTGGAGTAAACGTACCTAGGGTTGCATGGTAAGTGTGTCTTCGGGCCTGCCCGCCTTGGAGTCACAAGAGGGAAACAGAACCTGAGTCGTACCCAGTGTTGTAGCGGCAGGGGCATGCAGGAGTCTTTTCAGAGCAGGAGAGATTACATCCTTTGCTGAAGGACAGCTCTCCTCGCTCTGGCAAATGGTTGAGGAGGCAACAAGGCCTCCTTTTCTTGTCCTTTGTGACAGCTTAGCAGAGGGAAGTGAGAGTAGGAGGAAAATAATGAAGCAGAGGCTGGATACTTCTCCCCTTTTCTTAGATAGGGTTCTTACTTCACCCCAGTGCTTTAAAGTGTCATGATTCTTTGCAAGATTTTTGGCATTTCTACTTAAAAGCGCTACGTGTTTTACAACTTGAACTTACACATCGCCACCAAATTCACTGGAGTTTACTTCCAATAAAGATTAGAGCTGTGCTGATCCAAATAAATTAAGGGATCTATATCTATCTATATCTATCATCTATCTATCTATCTATCTATCATCTATCATCTATCTATCTATATCTATCTATCTATCTATCTATCTATCAATCATCTATCTATCTATCTATCTATCTATCTATCTATCTATCATCTATCTATCATCTATCTATCATCTATCATCATTATCTATCTATCATCTATCTATCTGATTTATGTGGGTGCCTCGGAACATAATTTTTCTGGGCAGCTTGAAAAGAAGAAAGAGACCAAGAAGAGAATATTAAAATTCAGCATAAAACAATAAAAACTTTGACATGTTGATTTTTAAGAAATCCAAAAAACAATTAAAACACAATTTAAAGCTCAACTACACCCACCCACCCACCTAAAGTGGATTAGCACACCTCTGTTGGATTTTTTGACTCTCCTCCTATGGAAGCTGCCCAAATGATCTTCCAAACTTAGCATTTACCATTATACCACGGGTCATCCATAAGTCTGCTCCAGAGGTAATCCCTCTCCCCTCAAAAAGCACACACACATGCACACACACACACAATTGTAGAAATATTGAGAGCACTTAAATCAGAAGTGACTACTGGTCATTGACCAAAATAAAGAGATTGATTGATTGATTGATTGATTGATTGATTGATTGAATCAGAAGCGTTTTGGCTATATCTCTTCCAGGCACAAGTCAATTGAGCACATGGAAAGAGATCAAATCTGGCAATTAATTCAAACAATCCAAGGAAGTTGCCATTATTGGGTGAAGCAAATGTTTCATCATCTCCCCTAAATGCCAAGCCATGTTCTTCCCAAAGGGAAATCACTGCAATTACTCGCCGAAATACGTGCCTCCGGTAATCCTTCTCTGCAGGATGTGAGTACTTGACCATGCTTTCTTGTTAAGTATGTTAGCATAGAGTTCATGTGATTTTTAGAGTTTCTGTGGGTTTGAACAAGGTAAATGTGGTGCCAGTCATCAAATCCAGTAGAAGCTAGAGCTGCAGTTGACGTAGTTTGGTTAGGGGAAAGTTTCACATTAAAACAGTAGATTTTTTCCTTTCGTGGGAGAAGAAACTAGCCATTCTCAAGGGTCGCTCTTCAGTCTGCTCAGTGTAGTCTAGGTACTTGATTTTGCTTCTGTTTGTAAACACTAATGTTCTGTATCAGAAGGATCTAGGACTGCATCTGCCTGCTGCACAAAGCCATATGACATGGTTGGCTTTAGACACTTGAGTATTTCCTTCTGTTCTTTTTGTCGCTTTCGTCTGCTACCACCACTTTCATATCACTTACTCATTATTATTTTCACAAAAAGTCAAAGTTAATTATTATTGTGATTCACAATGATATAAAAGAATCCTTACTTGTTCTCAAACACACACTATAACAATGGACAGTGATATGAACATTTGTACTGCTTTGTAGCTGACTTTATCATTGGATTCTGAGTAGCTTTAAAGCCTTCACAAACTTTTCTAAACAGTAAGTACGCCTGTTGGACTTGCCAATCAGAAAGTCAGTGGTTCAAATCGCCGCAACGGGGTGAGCTCCCGTTGCTCTGTCCCAGCTCCTGCCAACCTAGCAGTTCGAAAGCACGCGAGTGCAAGTAGATAAATAGGTACCGCTCTGGCGGGAAGGTAAACAGCATTTTCGTGAGCTCTGGTTTCCATCACGGTGTTCTGTTGCACCAGAAGTGGTTTAGTCATGCTGGCCAGATGACCCGGAAAGCTGTCTGTGGACAAATGCCGGCTCCCTCGGCCTGAAAGCAAGATGAGTGCCGCAACCCCATAGTTGGCTTTGACTGGACTTAACCATCCAGGAGTTCTTTGCCCTTTTCCCCCCTGTATACACACACACACACACACACACACACACACACACACTTCTGCAAACCTTGGGGTTTCCTCCAGTCATGCTAATACCTTCATCTAGTTTCTCAGTGTCCCCTATTTTGACTCCATTTCAAGAGCAGCTAACACAGTGCCGTCCAGATGATGTTGGACCAACCATTCTACAGCCAACGGATTATCACTTGGTGACTGAGAAGGAAGTGGGCCTTCGCTGCAATAGGACCCACCCTATGGAATATCCTCCCTTGGTTAATTTAATTATTATTATTATTATTATTATTATTATTATTATTATTATTATTTATTTGTACCCCGCCCATCTGGCTGGGTTTCCCCAGCCACTCTGGGCGGCTTCCACAGAAACAAAAAATACACTAAAAT
This sequence comes from Podarcis muralis, assembly GCF_964188315.1. Classification (NCBI taxonomy): domain Eukaryota; kingdom Metazoa; phylum Chordata; class Lepidosauria; order Squamata; family Lacertidae; genus Podarcis; species Podarcis muralis. The sequence goes on from NC_135666.1 coordinate 41,683,727, forward strand.
ATCACACATTAAAAACTTCCCTGAACAGGGCTGCCTTAAGATGTCTTCTGAATGTCAGGTAGTTGTTTATCGCTTTGACATCTGATGGGAGAGTGTTCCACAGGGCGGGCACCACTACCGAGAAGGCTCTCTGCCGGGTTCCCTGTAGCTTTGCTTCTCGCAATGAGGGAACCGCCAGAAGGCCCTCGGCGCTGGACCTCAGCGTCCGGGCAGAACGATGGGGGTGGAGACACTCCTTCAGGTATACTGGGCTGAGGCCGTAAGATGGAAGCAAGAAGTACCTTCAGAAAGTTCTTTAGAATGTCAAGGTTTACCCATCTTTTCAGGACTTTTACATTTTAACTCTGTGATATGTAGTTTTCACTCTTTTACTTAGGTTTAGGAAGTTCTACTGATGTTTTTGTTTGGCATTTTCATTTTGTTGAAAGCCACCCAGAGTAGCTGGGGCAACTCAGTCAGATGGGCAGGGAATAATAATAATAATAATAATAATAATAATAATGGCTATTTTTTCTAGATAAAGAGCTGCTGGAACTCATCACAAACACCTCCCTTGTTCTCTTAAAATGGCAATGGCACCCGTCTGAGAGGTGGATAGTAAAATCTGCCTGTTTTGTTTTTTTAAAAAACCAATAAACTTTTAATATATATATATTTTTAATGACAAGAGGCAGAGGCCTTTCTAGATTTTGAGGCCCGGGGCTGCAGCCTGTATGTAAATTCAGCAAAACCATGGATAGTGAATCTGTGACATTGCAAATGTTATTAGATTACCACCCCCATAATCCACGGCCATGCTATCTGGACTGCTGGGAATTGCAGTCCAAGAGTATCTAGGACAGGATTCCCAGTCCCTGTCAGTCCAGTGCCCCCCCCCCCCAAAGCATTTTGAAGGAAATGCGGTGTGCCAAAGATGAAATACATTAGCCTTCCCTCACCTATGAACCAAAAACAGCTGCCAAAACTGGCATCTAAGAGTGGAAGACACAGCCATATCTCATCACTACAGTAGTACCTCGGGTTACAGACGCTTCAGGTTACAGACTCCGCTAACACAGAAATAGTACCTCGGGTTAATAACTTTGCTTCAGGATGAGAACAGAAATCACGTGGCAGCGGCGTGGCGGCACTGGGAGGCTCCATTAGCTAAAGTGGTACCTCAGGTTAAGAACAGTTTCGGGTTAAGAACGGACCTCTGGAACAAATTAAGTACTTAACCCGAGGTACCACTGTAATTTGGAGGGTTATTTTCCAAACTGGGCAGATTTCTCTGTCGCAGGGACCTGTTCACCGTACAGTGGTACCTCAGGTTAAGTACTTAATTCATTCCGGAGGTCCATACTTAACCTGAAACTGTTCTTAACCTGAAGCACCACTTTAGCTAATGGGGCCTCCTGCTGCTGCCGCGCCACCAGAGCACGATTTCTGTTCTCATCCTGAAGCAAACTTCTTAACCTGAAGCACTATTTCTGGGTTAGTGGAGTCTGTAACCTGAAACATATGTAACCTGAAGCGTATGTAACCTGAGGTACCACTGTACACAAAAGCTGCCGGCATACACATGCAGACTCTAGACTGTGAGCCTTACATGGAAACCCTTCTTTGCTTTAATTCTGTCAGCGCATGTCACACATTTTTATGCGCAGGATACTTGTGGGAACCCCACCGCCACGCAGAACAAATGTGCTCTTTCCTCTCAGCTCGTTTATGTTCCTCTGGCAGCTTCTGTTGATGGGGAGCAGCGAAGGGCAAATTTACACGACCTCTGGAAGAGCAGCCATGCTTGTCTGCCTGTAGGAGGGGGGGAAACCCCAGCAAAGACTCCTCCAGCACCTTAAGGGCTGAAAAAAACAGGCTTGCATCCAGCACAGCATGCATTGAACAGCTGGGGCTGAGTGTGCCAAACCCATTTTTTAAAAAACAACAACACACATTTCAGCTGTTTGGCAGGAGAGCAGCCAAGGCTGAATCCGATCCCTCATTCCCTCTCTCAAATAGCTGGTTGGTGGGATTTGTGCTTTTTCAAAAAAAGTTTGGTTTTGCCTTCTTTTTGATGGCACAGAAACACAGGAGTCTGCCTTCTACTGAGTCCACCTAGTTCAATACTGCTGACACTGAGTGGAATTTTCCGTCCTCTGCCTTGAGGTGTTGGGGATTCAACTTGGATTTTATTTTTTTGCAGGCCAATAGATGCTATCTCATCAAGCTATGGCCTTGTTCCTTACCAACTGCATAATCCTTTGCTTTTTATTATTTTTATTTTTATTGCAGGCTTTTAGCTTGCTGGTAGTTTTTATTCAGCTGTATCCGCTAAGCTGCCGAACTTGATCCCTATTTGATGTTTTTAGTGTGTGTTTTAGACCTGCCTTAAGCCACTTTGGGTTCATTGTGTGGAAAAGGCGGGATATAAATATTTATACATTTAAACATTGTACATTTATACAGTCCGCATGGGACACGAGTGGCACTGTGGTCTGAACCACTAAGCCTCTCTTGGGCTTGCCAATAGGAAGGTTGGCGGTTCAAATCCGCGCAACAGGCTGAGCTCCCAGTGCTCTGTCGCAGCTCCTGCCAACCTAGCAGTTCGAAAGCACACCAGTGCGAGTAGATAAATAGGTACCGCTGCAGCGGGAAGGTAAACGGCGTTTCTGTGTGCTCTGGTTTCTGTCACGGTGTTCCGTTGCACCAGAAGTGGTTTAGTCATGCTGGCCACGTGACCTGGAAGCTGTCTGTGGACAAACACTGGCTCCCTCGGCCTGAAAGCGAGATGAGCGCCGCAACCTTGTAGTCGCCTTTGACTGGACTTAACCGTTTAGGAGTCCTTTATCTTTTACCTAAATGCTTATAACTGATAAATGATAAACAATTAAAAAAATAAGCATGCACATACCCAGCAGTTGGCTTGGGAAGTGAAGGATTTTCCCACGGTTCCTCTTCCAGCTGGGAATATATTAACATGGAAAGTAGCCTTCTGCAGGCATTTAGGCTCAGATTGGGGAATTATTTTGGCATGAACTTGACCCTAGAAAAGAATTGCCTTCAAGGTTGCAAAAGCACACAACTGTTAGCACGAAGGTAAGATATCTTGCATGCTAGTCAAAAACAACATTTCTGACACCTCTTCTAATCAAAAGAAATTTAAGTGAATAAAATATGTTATACAGCATCTGGCAACAAATTTTGCCCGATTTATGCTTCAAGCTACAATCCCAATACTTGAGAGTAAGTTCCATTGAATCCAATGGGATTTACTTCTGAGTAGACATGCAGAGGCATGCCATTGGCTTGATTTTACGCTGACATTGTAACTGGTTGGATTTTCCAAAATGATTATGACAGCACTCGGAAAAACAGCCAATAGGTTAAACCAGAGAACATGCTATATAAGTTTTTTAAGCATGTGAGATCTGAAGGTTTGCCAGGCTCTCTGCTTCTAGCTGTCCACTGATTTATATTGTCTTTCCCCCCAATTTATTTATCTTCATTCCTAAAGGTAAAGGTAAAGGGACCCCTGACCATTAGGTCCAGTCGTGACCGACTCTGGGGTTGCGGCGCTCATCTCGCTTTATTGGCCGAGGGAGCCGGCGTACAGCTTCCGGGTCATGTGGCCAGCATGACTAACAAGGAGAGATAAAGCAACGAATGTATTTCATTTTAACACCTTGAAATGGCTAAATAATTTACTAAGGTTTGCTAAGACTGTTTTTCTTTTATTTCGGTTAGGAATGAAGAAATTAATGTCCTGTGCTTATTGAAATGAAAGAATGGCCCCAATTCTGGGTAAGAATTTCTCTTCTTCCATTTTAGACATTACTGCTGCAACTTTTTACATATTTACCTGGGTGTAAGCCCCACTGAATTCAATGGGATTTACTTCAGAGTAAACATGCCTAGGAAAGCTACTGCATATCAACCTAAGCAAGTTGTGCTTCCTTTTTCTGGTGATTTGGCTATAATTTTTGATAGAATACAGATAATTGAACAAACTTTGTTGCGTTACATTCTTCATTAAATTATATTTCCATTGATATATAAATTTATGGTATTGCTCCAAAAAAAGGGGGTGTTATGAGCCATCAAACCTCAGAAATACACTTTTTCCAAAAGGTTTCCACAATTTTGGCCACTACTCGCCTCTGGAAATCAATTAGACTTTATTTTTATAGGATGGGTGTTTTAACTTTGGCTGCTGCACGCTCACGGTTCGGACACTTTAAGCAAGTTATTCTGTAATAGAATAATGGAATTATAGAGCTGGGAGGGTCTTCGAGGGTCTTTGAGGTCAACTCCCTGCAATGTAGGCTTCTTTTGCCCAATATGGTGCTCAAACCCACAGCCCTCAGATTAAGAGTCACGTGCTCCACCAACTGAAGTAATGCAGTGAGCCTTGCATATTTTAACCAAGTTGGCAAATGAAGTACAAAAAAACCATGAGATGGTAAATAGTTTGGCTCACATGGGTGTCAGATGGAGCCGATCGGCAGACCTTAGCAATGTGGCCCCTTCTGGAAGACTTCCAACAGACAGCATCTCTGAATCGACACTTGGCACGGGAATGGTTGCCTCCGCAGCAGGCACATTCCGATTGGCCCTTGGACTTCTGTTGGAACTTCCTGCACTCCTGCTTTGTCTGGTGCACGTCATCGTCTTCACTGGAGGATGCCTCATCACTGTGGCCTCCTCAATGGCTTTCTGCAGCGTGAGGTCTGGCTTGGGGAGGAGATGCCGTTGCAGACGGATGTCCCGGACCCCGCAGACGATTCGATCCATCAGGGCATCGTCTACGTCTTGGAACTTGCAGTGCATTGCAGCCTGTCGGAGGGCGGCAGTGTAGTTGTTAATTGACTGCCCCTCTGCCTGGTTCCAGTGGTAGAACACATGGCGGGCAGCAATCTTGGACGGCTTTGGTGCGTAGTGGTTGCACAGCTTCTCTTGAATCGTGTCCCACGGCTCTGCCTGGACTGCTAGAGGCGCAACCAATGCTCGGGCCGTCGCGAACACTTCGGGGCCACAAAGGCTGAAGGAAGAGGCCCCGCTTCTGCTCTACAGACCCTCTTGTCAGCTCATTTGCTTGGAGGTAGCAGTCGAACCGAGAGAGGTAGGAGTCCCATGATTCAGAGGCTGGGGCAAACGGCGGTAGAGGCACGAGTGAAGCCATGGTTCCGATGCCGACATGGAGGGCGATGGATGGAACACAGTGCTCTAGCCAGACGGTCAGCTCTGAATTGCTTCTGCTCCATGATTTCGCTCAGTGTTTCAGCTCCATGATTCAGCTCAGCTCAGAGGGTGGCCGCATCTGGCTGTGCTCTGATGTCCATCGATCCCATCCTCGTCGCCAGTGTTAAGTTGTGGGTAGACATAGCAGATGACGCAGCAATTTCTCCAAAGCAGCTCTTTATTTGTAAGCTGGAACAGAACCGAACAGCAAACAGCTCAGCCGGCCGGCTTTTATAGGCAGCCGGCTGTCAACATTGTAGCAACAACAACCCAGGGTTTCCCGCCTAAAGGAACTGACGTGGACCTATACATCATACTCCTGGTGGCCAGGGTGAGAACTTCAATACATAACACACAGTTTTAAGAAAATTGTTTTAGTAGACGCTCATTTTGATTCTGGGAAAAGCCTTACAGTGAGAGAACTCAGTCAGTAGAGCATGAGACTCTTAATCTCAGAGTCCCGTGGTGGGCAGAAACCAATTCCTGCATTGCAGGGAGTTGGCCTAGACAAGGGGCAGGCAACCTGTGGGCCACGGGGGTCATTTAAACAGCCCATGGGCCGCCCCTGAACTGAGCTGCCCGCTCAGCAAGTCCCCGCGCGCTGCACTAAACCAGTGCAGCATGGTGCAGGGACTCACTTCCGCGGTGCCGGAAATAACGTCTGCACATGCTCAGAAGCCGGAAATTGCGTCTGCACAGACGCAGACACCGGAAATCGTGGCTGCACTTGCTCACATGTGTGCGCGATCCAGCCCACAGAGGGATCTCCGCTGGAGTGAACTGGCCCAGGCAAGGTAAATCTTGCCAACCCCTGGCCTAGACGACCCTCGTTGTCCCTTCCACCTCTGCAGTTTTATGGTTCCTATCACTGCTGTGTGCTGCCACCTATTTCAGTAACATGCAACCTAGACAGGCATCAGCAGGTGGCGCTGTGTTAGGTATTTTCAAAATGTGATTTTTTGGGGAAGCGGGGTTGCGGACACGTGCTACAGTTTAGTACAGTGGTACCTCGGGTTAAGCACTTAATTCGTTCTGGAGGTCCGTTCTTAACCTGGAACTGTTCTTAACCTGAAGCACCACTTTAGCTAATGGGGCCTCCTGCTGCTGCTGCCGTGCCGCCGGAGCACGATTTCTGTTCTCATCCTGAAGCAAAGTTCTTAACCTGAGGTACTATTTCTGGGTTAGTGGAGTCTAACCTGAAGCGTATGTAACCTGAGGTACCACTGTATTGCTTGAGTACTGTTTATGTCTCTTTGGCAATAATACTTAATATTTACATATTTACTTCAAGTCTTCAGGTAGTTTTCAAAGCAATTACCTCGGTGATCTTTGTCATTTGCCTGTCTGGTGAATTCACATTTGTGGTTATTAATGAATTGATATAACTTGCTTTGCAAAACATTTCTGTAGTAATCTCGGGAAATTACAAACCCATCATAGTATCTGTAAACATTATTTAGAATTACTAGCAATAAGAGCAGGTACTCCCAAACATTCTCGTAATTCAAACAAGACATAATTTATTAGTGCATAATTTGATCTTTAAACAGGTGTCCTATTTGAATCTGGTCTTGTTTTCATTTAGACGAACTGTAATTTGGGGTTGCCATGTGTCCTCTTTTTCCAGGACACGTCCTCTTTTTCAGGGGCAAAATTTCTGTCTGGGTAGATTTTTAATATTTGCCATAATGTCTCTTCTGCGAGAAGTGAGGTTACAGGGAACTGGGCAGAGGGCTTTCTCGGTAGCAGCGCCCACCCTGTGGAACGCCCTCCCATCAGATGTCAAGGAAATAAAGAACTATCTGACTTTTAGAAGACATCTGAAGGCAGCCTTGTTTAGGGAAGTTTTTAATGTTTTATTGTGTTTTTAATATTCTGTTGGGAGCTGCCCAGAGTGCCTGGGGAAACCCAGCCAGATGGGCAGGGTATAAATAAATTGTTGTTGTTGTTTTTCCTTCTTAGAGCTTGAATCATCCAGCAGGGACAGGAGCAAGACAGCAGGCATTTCTGTGCCACCCTCTGGGCTGCAATGTAGGGGAACTGCCAAAGTGCTTCCTTTTGTTCTTGACCATGGGTAGGCAAACAAAGGCCGGGGGGGGGGCCAGAACCAGCCCAATCACCTTCTAAATCCAGCCCATGGGTATCAGCGTGTTTTTACATGCGTAGAATATGTGCTTTTATTTAAAACATAGGCGCCGACTCCATGGGGCTTGAGGGGGCCCGAGCCCCCTCAAAAATTCGTTTGGGGGGGCTCCGCCCCCCCCAATAATCTCCGGCGCCCCTCCAGCAGAGCGCCATCGCCGCCCCTCCCCCAGCCCAAAATGCACAGGGAGGGGCGGGCTGCATGCCTCCTGCCCTCCCTCCCGAGCAAAAGCTCCACCCAATTTCCTTTGGAGCTGATTAATAGGCGCAGCACGCTCTCCCCTATTCGCTCACGAGGAGGCGGTGCCACTTTATTTGCATATTCATGAGCTTATTTATTATTCATGAGCTTTCCCGGGCCCCCCCAATATTTTTTATAAGTCCGCGTCCCTGATTTAAAACGCATCTCTGGGTTATTTGTGGGACATAGGAATTCATTCACCCCCCCAAAAAAAATATATAGTCCGGCCCCCCACAAGGTCTGAGGGACAGTGGACCGGCCCCCTACTGAAAAAGTTTGCTGACCCCTGTTCTTGACTTTCAGCTGCATTTCTGAGATGCAGTATGAGGTCAAGATACCGCTTTCTGGGTCAGTGGCGTGTCTCGTCAAGGGGGGGGGGAGGAGAGAGGGAGGCTTTCTGCCAGTTTTGGCTCTGGTTCTGCCAGCAATCAGCTCCACCATTGACTTCTTTTTCCTGTGGGAAAACAAAAAGGTTTCCCCACCTGTCATTTTTTTAGTTTACCATAATATGACCACCTGGTGAAACTGTGCCTTCCTAAAGCGACGTTCATTTGTGGAAATAGATTTTCCAAAGTCTTCCCCACCCCACCCAAAAAAACCCTGTTCAAGGCAATCAACATACAATCTGTCCCAAGGTTGCCACACATTCCTGTGTGCTTTTTACTTTTTGCAAAATGCCAGAGCTCTTTGCCCAATAGTCCATAATCCAGATCTGTTGGATATTTTCCACTGAGTAATAGAGCAAAGCTCACAAATGGCTTCTTCATCTGCATCTGATTATAGCTATATCAGATTACATTACTTTGGTGATCCCTAACTTTGTGCTTTGTGGAGGGCCAGAGTGTTTTCCCCCTTCCACCTCGGTCTGCACCTCTTGAGTGTATGTGAGGTTTGCTGGAGCCAGCAGCTGGCTCTAATATATGGGGCAGAGCGTCAAAGTTGCAATTGCGCCCCAGTTGCGCCCCAGAGCTGTAATGCTATCAGTACAGTGGTACCTCAGGTTAAGTACTTAATTTGTTCCAGAGATCTGTTCTTAACCTGAAACTGTTCTTAACCTGCAGCACCACTTTAGCTAATGGGGCCTCCTCCTGCTGCCATGCCGCCGGAGCCCGATTTCTGTTCTTATCCTGAAGCAAAGTTCTTAACCTGAAGCATTATTTCTGGGTTAGCGGAGTGCGTAACCTGAAGCGTATGTAACCTGAAGTGTATGTAACCCGAGGTACCACTGTAATGTGTACTGTACTTAATTCTCGCTGACTTCTGAATACCTATATGCAGTGCTTTTTTTCTTTAAAAAAATGTTTAGGGGTACTCTCATTTCCCTACTTACCGTATTTTTCGCCCTATGGGACGCACTTTTTCCCCTCCAAAAATGAAGGGGGAATCTGGGTGCGTCCTATGGGGCGAATGCAGGCTTTCGCTGAAGCTTGGAGAGCGAGAGGGGTCGGTGTGCACTGACCCCTCTCACTCTCCAGGCTTCAGGAACACATCCCGCAGGGCTGTCTAGTCTGCGGATAGCAGCCTGCTTCCCGGAGCGCCGGGCGCGCTGAAAGCAGAGCGCCCGGCGCTTCGGGAACACATCCGCAGCCTAGGCAGCCCTGCGGGAGTTCCCGCAGGGCTGTCTAGGCTGCGGATAGCAGCCTGCTGCCCGGCGTGAGGAGTGCCCTGAAGCAGAGCGCCCCTCGCGCCGGGCAGACATCCGCAGCGTGGGGAGCCCTGCAGGAGTTCCCCGCAGGGCTCCCCACGCTGCGGATAGCAGCCTGCCGCCCGGTGCACAGGGCACCCTGAAGCAGAGCGCCCCTCACGCTGGGCAGACATCGGCCAGCCCCACAAGCTCGGGGGACAGCAGGGAGGCGCAGCGCCACCATCCCGCTGTTTCTCGACCTGGTTCAGTTTCTCCGACCTGGTTTTGGGGGGGGGGAATAAAGGAAAAAACTTTTTCCTTTATTTCCCCCCCAAAAAACTAGGCGCGTCCTATGGGACGGAGCGTCCTATGGGACAAAAAATACGGTATATCGAAATACTGCGATATTGCGAAATTGCATTCTCATGCAAACTGACTGCACATCCAGGTGCTCAAATAAAAGGTGCTTGCAATATGGATATAAAATTTTTAGGAAATAATGTGAGGTATCAGAGCCATGGGTGAAATCCAGAGCATGAAAACAAACCCCTGGCATGCAGTGATTATCCTAGAACAACTGGGAGTGATCTAGTGTTGATTACTGCTCTGTAGCTACCTTTCTCTTCTGCTTAAGGGTCCTTGGTATTCAGTATTGACTATGGCTGAAAAAGAACCTTTGTTCCTATGGCCACTGACCTAGTACCAATGCCCTTAATTCTAGATGCACGGGGAGTGAGTGAGCTGTGTTTCTTTACTGGCCAGGGACAGCCACTCTGCACAGGCTCCACAGAACTCTATTCTTTTTTTATTCATCAGTTTCAGGGCTGAATCCTGAAACTGGAAATAGGTTCCTTGATGGAGCCCATAATTAGTCCTTCTGTAAATTTTTGTTTCCGCCCTGTCGCTTCCTCATCGCTACCCTCAATATATTAGAGAAAATAGTGCCTAGTCTCAAAGATTCTCCGAGATATATCTTCTGGGAATATCCCAGCCAAAGGAAAAAGAAAAAGGAAAAAGAAGTATCTTAAATAAATAAATGTGGCGTGGTATGAAATGCAGAAGTTTCACCAGTCCCTCTATAGTGAGCTCAAGTGGTTAAGTGTGACCTCCAAAATAAGGAAGTGGTTTATTTCTAATTGGGAAACTCCCCTGGGACGTAGAAGTATCAAGATATAGAAGTTTGTAAATTAAAGCAAAAGCAAACTTACCAGCACTTGTAAGGTCTGAAGACTCAAGTAACATGGATGGCAATCAAGCCTATAGAGAAAACAAGAGTCCTGGTACAAGAAACCAGGAAGACTCTATGAGCCTATCAATTATGTCCATGGTTGGGAGCACTTAAGGCATGAATGTTGGACAGCGGAGAGAAAATAGACTGCAGGGGAGAGCGGAAATTGACTTTCTCAGGTTCCTAACAGTTTACAGTGGATATTCTGGACCAAAAAAAGTTTAGATTTTATTGTTTTATTGTACTGTACTTTAAATATTTTGTTGGGAGCCGCCCAGAGTGGCTGGGGCAAACCCGTCAGATGGGTGGCATAGCTCCTGCCAACCTAGCAGTTTGAAAGCACGCCAGTGCAAGTAGATAAATAGGTACTGCCATGGCGGGAAGGTAAACGGCATTTCTGTGTGCTCTGGTTTCCCTCACAGTGTTCTGTTGCGCCAGAAGCGGTTTAGTCATGCTGACCACATGACCCGGAAAGCTGTCTATGGACAAACACCGGCTCCCTCGGCCTGAAAGCGAGATGAGCGCCGCAGCCCCATAGTCACCTTTGACTGGACTTAACCGTCCAGGGGTGCTTTGCTTGTTTACCTATCATATTATTATTACCATTATTAGAGATGGGGGGTGGAAATGTGCACTGTGATTTTAAAAAACAATAAAAAACACAACCGTCCTATCAGAGAAACTTAACCTTTCACCACTCCCCAGACTGCCCCTTGCCCAGCCGCCTATTCTTCCTACCCCAATAAATCTAATGCATATATTCTCAGGTTCCAGGCTGGAAGCTGTCTAATGCTCTACTACTTAGCAGGCGAAGGCCGGCATGAATGAGGGTGAGGGGAAGTGTTGTTTTCCCTTGGGCTCTCTCTTAAAACTCCCCATCCCAGCTCCTAGATGAGGCTCCGAGAGGACTCCAAGGCTATATTGTTCCAGGCTGGCTAGAGTCCTGAACCAGGACAGGGCATATGATACCACAAAGCCTTTGAGCAGAGTTCAATGGGGTTATTTTTATTTTATTTTATGAAATGTTAATTATAATATATACCTTACATATTGGTGCAGATTTCCTAAAATAACTTCTTAAATGCATGCTTCTTAGACCTGAAAGATTACATGTTACAAGCCAGGCACCCTGGAATGAATCGAACTCCAGAATGCATGCTTGCTGCAACAACACAAATGGCATCTTTTATAAAATGCCGTACCACTCCGTGTGGATAATTACATTAACAAAAATCTGGTTAACAGCAAGTTTTAAAAGAAGCCAGTTATGTCTGATGGAAAATACCCTTGTTGGAAAAGAAATGTTTCAAAAAACGAACCCCAAACAACAGAGGCTGCAAAAAATTTAAAGAGCAGTTTTCACCGTCACCTAGAGCTACAGAGGCAAGCCTGGTTTCCAGGCTCTGTGTTTTAAGTCCTGCCTTGAGCCAATTCCAGCCTATCGAGTTCCAGAGATCAAGTCTGAAATAAAGCCATGGGGACAAAAATGGGGTAAATCCAGAAAAGTACTTTAATGGCACCCTACATAATAACTACATGAAACAGGCAGGAGGTTGACAAGTGTGGTAAATCTATACCAATCAATAATTTCTCTCACATGTCTGCTAATAACGCAGAAGTCCTACCTGTCCAAAAGATGGCAACCATATTTTACCTATGTTGGCGGTAGGGACGCAGGTGGCGCTGTGGTCTAAACCACTGAGCCGCTTGGGCTTGCTAATCTGAAGGTTGGCGGTTCGAATCCCCGCAATGGGGTGAGCTCCCATTGCTCTGTCCCAGCTCCTGCCAACCTAGCAATTTGAAAGCACACCAGTGCAAGTATATAAATAGGTACCGCTCCAGCGGGAAGGTAAACAGCATTTCCATGTGCTCTGGTTTCCATCATGGAGAGGGAGGGAGGGGGGGATAAAAAAGCGGGGGGGGATGTAAATGGATATATTGATTGATAATCTGGTTGTTATAATTTTTCAATAAAAATGTTTTTTTTAAAAAAATGCTATTTTCACGGAGGGAAGACTGGGGTGTGTGGCTGTGGGAGGGGGATCCTACATTCAGACCGGGAAGAATGGGGGTGTGGGGTGAGAAAGGGAGATGCTGCCTTCCCGCCGGGGAGCCTGGGGGTGTGGGGGGAGGGAGGGAGGGAGGGAGGGAGGTTTGGGAAGGAAGCTGCACACCCGCCAGCCTTATGGTTGGCGGGCGCAGCTGGTGGGCATGCAGGGTAAGGGGAGGCCGCTGGCAAAGCCGCACAGCTCCCCCACTCGCTGGGGCACCCCTGAGAGGCCGGCGCCCTGGCACAATGAACCACTAAGCCCTATGGAAAAGACGGCTCTGGTGGCTGGGGCAGCCCAGTCAGATGGGTGGCATATAAATAATTTTGTTGTTGTTGTTGTTTAGTCGTTTAGTCGTGTCCGACTCTTCCTAAGTGGGGAGACACCCGTACGAAGATGAAAAATGTTTCCTCCCCCTGTCTTAGGGGAAAGCTACTGACAAAGGATCAGACCAGGCCAGACTACAGAAAAAAAGGGTTCCTTCTTGCTTCCTTCTCCCACTGGCACAGCCCGGCCATCATCTCTCTCCACTCCCTGGTTTGCCTGCACAGTGACCTTCCCCATCCTGGTCCGCATTAAGGGGGAAAGACTGCTGCCTTGCCTCCCTCCTGCTGAAGCCCAGCCTGTATCTCGCTGAACTTGGCTTTCCTCCAAAGAAGGCAAGCTGCCACGGCAGGGGGACTTCCAGAGCAATGTGGCCTTTCTGATGCAGGTCAGATTTTGCATTTGGGGGCTTGCATCTTCCCAGGTAAGAGCTGAGTGCACAGTTGAAAGACCAAAACCCAGCCAGTCCATACAATGAGAACTTCTCTTGGTTGTCATTAAAAGTCACTTGGCATTTCTGTTACACAGCAGCACAGCAACTTGCAGCAGTTCAGACAAGAGAAGAAGTCCAATGAAGAAAAGATTTCTGACTCAGCAATCAGCTCCTGAATTACTAGTATATTTTAAAATAAAACCAGATTTTCCTTCAGCCTCCTGCCAGGCTTGGGGGTCTTCATGTTAATAATAATAATAATAATAATAATAATAATAATAATAATAATAATAATAATACCACACCCATCTGGCTGGGTTTCCCCAGCAACTCTAGGTGGCTCCCAACAGAATATTAAAAACACAATAAAGCATCAAACATCAAAAACTTCCCTAAACAGGGCTGCCTTCAGATGTCTTCTAAAAGTCAGATAGTTGCTTATTTCCTTGAAATCTGATGGGAGGGCGTTCCACAGGGCGGGCGCCACTGCCGAGAAGGCCCTCTGCCTGCGTCCCTGTAACCTCACTTCTTGCAGGAAGGGAACCGCCAGAAGGCCCTCGGAGCTGGACCTCAGTGTGTGGGATGAATGATGGGTGTGGAGACACTCCTTCAGGTATACTGGGCCGAGGCCGCTTAGGGCTTTAAAGGTCAGCACCATCACTTTGAATTGTGCTAGGAAATGTACTGAGAGCCAATGTAGGTCTTTCAGGACCAGTGTTATGTGGTCTTGGCAGCCACTCCCAGTCACCAGTCTAGCTGCCGCATTCTGGATTACTTGTCGTTTCTGGATCACCTTCAAAGGTAGCCCCACGCAGAGCTCATTGCAGTAGTCCAAGCGGGAGTTAACTAGAGCATGTGCCACTCTGGCGAGACAGTCTGCGGGCAGGTAAGGTCTCAGCCTGTGTACCAGACGGAGCTGGTAGACAGCTGCCCTGGACACAGAATTGACCTGTGCCTCCATGGACAGCTGTGAGTCCACAATGACTCCCAGGCTGCGCACCTGGTTCTTCAGGGGCACAGTTACCCCATTCAGGACCAGGGAGTCTTCCACACCCATCCACCCCATCTCCTCCCCCAAAAACATTTAGGTCCCTGAATGGGACTAATGACATCACAAACTTTCCCATTGTAACAAAATGATGTCACTCACATAGAACAATGAAATTGTGCCCTATGGGTTGGAACAACCCAAAAGCTAATGAACAGGGTGAGGAAAGAAGCTAAAATCAGAGAGATGAGACTGACTATCAATGAACGCTTTACAAAGTAGCAGTGCGTTCCTAACCATGTCTATTCAGAGGTAAGTTCTATTGAACCCAGTGGGGCTTATTCCTAGGTAAGTGGGGTTAGACTAGCCAAAGTGTTGCTTGTCGGATAAGTCTCCTTTCAGCTCCTATCCCCTCCAGATAAATGACATTAATGAACGCTTAAATGTTTTAAATACATCACTTCATCTCCTCTCTATCCCCTTAGGAAGGGATAGTTCTTAAACTTGCAGCTTGACTGCAGCCCCTCTCCAAGGCTCCCACCTGCAGGATCGTGACCCTGAATGTCTAATAGGTGGCTCTGCAGGATTGGAGGCGAAATGATTACCGATGCTTTTGGGTAAACAAAAAGAAATAGATGTGAAGTTAAAACTACAGGGGTGAAGTGGGTGGAAAAGAGGAATTGCTGGGGGGGGGGGTTAGCGAGAGAGGGTGGTTTGTCGCTGCTGCTTTTGCTACCTTTAGAGTTTGGACAAGCGGAAAGCTGCTTGCCCGAAGATAAGAAAAATAAGTTTTTTTTCTAACAGGAAAGGCCTGTTGTTTTGGGACTCTGCAGGTAGAAATCTACTAAGGCCATCCCAGAGCCGGGACAGGTGGCTGCTGTTTCTGCTGGAGAAAGTGAGTGAAGGTGGGGGGACTTCACAGCCCTGAGGCCATTATCAGTCTCTCTCTCCTTCTGTGCTTTTAAAGTGAGGACGAAATAGGTAAAACAAGAAGAAAAGGTTGCTTCCTAGGAGCCTTTTGGCGTGAGGTGGGCTGGGGTGGGGGTGGGGAGCCACCAGATGGTGTGACTTTTCAGAGAAGGTGCCCTTGACCTCCAACCCCCACCCCCAAAACCGACATGCCTCTCATTCTAATCATTAGGTTTGGAAATGTCGCCCCCCCCCTTTAGTACCGTGGTTCCGAATGTAGGGCCCACGGGCCACAGGTGGGCAATTTGATTTTTAAGGGGGTCAATTCAAAAACGAGTTATTAACAGCGAAAGGCCTTTTAGGCTTTCTCCACAAAGTTCACTTTTGAATAATAAGAATTGTGTGTGTGTGTGTGGGGGGGGTTATCAGGATTTTAGAGATGCTTCGGTGGGGCATGCCCCCCCCAAAAGGTTGGGAATCCAGTAATTCTGGATCCCTGCAGCACCGAGGTGCGGACTATTTACCCGGCTTGCTCCAGGTGCCCCCCTCCCCCATCAGAGGCATCTTTTTATCCCTCTCCCCGCCCCGCACCTCCAAAGGGGAGACAGAGAGAGGTGAGTGTGGGGTGGCGGGTGGCATGTAGAGCTGTCGTGGCCCGGGGAAAGCCCTCTTTCGATGAGGTGCATGTGTGTGCTTTGGGAGGGGGGCACGACCACACTTTGGTGGGAAGACAGAGGGAAGTGTGTGTGTATGCATATATATATATATATATATATATATATATATATATATATATATATATATATATATATATATATATGTGTGTGTGTGTGTGTGTGTGTGCATACACACACACTTCCCTCTGTCTACACACACACACATATATGTTTGTGCGTGAAGTGCTTTTTCCTCAAAAAATGTTTAGGGGTACTCTCATTTTCCTACTCATATTTAAATACTGTCCATCCATGAGGCCAAACTTAGATTCACAAAATGTTTAGGGGTATGCGTCCCCCTGCGTCCCCCCCAGAAAAAGCACTGAGTGTGTGTATATGTGTGTGTGTGTGTGTGTAGCGTTTCTTGTACACTGTAGGGTGACACCGGCTGTCTGTCCCCCCTTCCCCTTCCCCTGCTTGCGGGAAGGCGGCGGCGGCGGGCGGGGGGGCGGCAAGGCAGAGCGGCAGGCGGGGAAGCCATTGCCTGCTTAATAGTTGCTGTTGCAGCACTTCCGCTTCTCTCCCCGCGAGAGAGACACGAGTGGCCAGGCCCAGCCGCACCGAGGAGGAGCGCCAGACACAAAGGGAGAGAGGTAGGGGGAGAGGGGGCGCCCCGACTCTCACCCTCGACGGGCGCAGACGCCCCCGCCGCGCCTGGCCTCCCCCCGAGGGCGCGGAGGAGGGCGGCGGGGGCTTGGGGGTTCCCGGGGGGGGGAGAGCCGAGAGGAGATGGCAGCGGGGGGGAGGGAGGGAGACCCGGGTGGGCAGAGGAGACGTCGGGGGGTGGGGAGTATTTTTTGGGGGGAGAGCTGACAGGTCTCGCCCCGCACCCCTGGGAGCCGGGGGAGGCCGGAGGGTGCGCGGACGGGGGGGGGGCAGCTTTCTCGCTCCCCCACCCCCCGTCTGCAAACCGAGAAGGATGAGGTGGTGGGGAGGGAGGCGTGTTGTTTTGGGGGGTGGGGAAGGGTAGTAAAACAAAAGCCGGGGGGGGCGTTTAGAAGTAGAGGAGGAAGAAGGGGCGGGGAGCCCCTTGAGGAGTAGCTAGCTGCTCCCCCCCCCAAGTTGGAAGGGGGTATACTCTATAGACACCCCCTGCCCACAATACCGATTCCTCTTTCGCACCCACTACGGATTTCTCCTCTCCTCTCCCCCCTCCAAGGAATTCCCCTTTTTCCTGGGTCATCTCTGCCCCCCCTCCAGTCCCTAATTACTGGTCCCCATTATGCGCCTTCTGAAAAGTATTCCCCCCCCCCCAACCCTCACTTCCTGTGGTGGTGAGTTTTCCACCTCACCTCTTTCAGCAGCCTCCCAGTTTTTCCTAGTACTCCCCCCCCCCCCCGAATTTCTTACTTCGCCCCAACCTTGTAGAATACCAATGTTTCCACCACTCTCTAGCTTCTGTTCTCTGACCCGTGTGTCATGGATGCTATTTGGAGGGGGAAAGCAGGGGGTCGGGGGGGGGTCCTGTGTGAAAAGGTTAGAGGAGGCATGTAAGGAAATTGCTTCGTCTCCCTAATCCCAGTTTCCCCTTTTATTAATTCTTGTGGTCTGCGCGTCCCCCTCGCCCCCATTTCCAGAGAGGAGCTGGCACTAAATGTTGCTGAAACTTGCGGGTGGGGGCTTCTCTTTGAATCTATTCATTCTTTCTCCCTACCAAGAGAAGTAGAAAATGTTTTCTAAGAGCTTGACCCAAGACCCCCCTGTCCCCGTTTCCCTCTCCCCTCCCCCCCCCCCCCCCCCGTTCCTTGTGGTGTTTTAACTCCAGGTTTGGGGTACGTAGTGTGGGGTAGCTATGTCGGATGACGATTCGAGGGCCAGCACCAGCTCTTCCTCATCTTCGTCTTCCAACCAACAGACCGAGAAAGAGACAAGCACACCTAAGAAGAAGGAAAGTAAAGTCAGCATGAGTAAAAATTCCAAGCTCCTTTCCACCAGTGCCAAGAGGTGAGACTGTCCTTAGCATTCTCTTCCTTATAGTTGTTGCGATGGCTTTTCTTCACTAAATACCTTTCTGGCATATGCTCTTTCTGCAAAACAATTACAGCCCCATCAACATTGTTGCCCACTCCCCAAGTGCATTATTTTTATTTTAAAGAATCTCGGTTTTTTTACCTAACCATACCTCTAACCTTCTACTTGAAACTTGTCATTATCACCTGTATCCGCCAGCAGAAAAGTTCAGAGCACGTGACTTCAAACCAAGAGTACCTCAATTCTTGCCTTGCTACCAACTTACTGCGTAGCCTTGGGCAAAACTCTTAATTTCTTCACAAGCTTTCCTGGTGGATGGTGGCAGTAGTCAGTGTGCAGGAGTGTGATGTAGATTAATTAAGATTTGGTATCTGCATTGAGTTCATCAAATTAGGTGTTAAAATAGTAGTCTCCCAGGGAGAAAAAAATGCTACTTTCTATCGTTGCTGGCATTTAGAGTCAATCTTTTCTGTTTTTTCAAATTCATCACAATTCACCTTTCAAACTTTGATGCAAAAGATCACTGTTGCTTCAATAAGACGAGTGTTCCTATTGAAAACGTACAAATCTCACCCTTATGCTTATGAATTGATATTTCCAAAAAATTGTCTGATGGGTCCGGCGCTCTCCATCTTCTTTCTACTGAAATTAATGTGTCACATTGGTATGGAAAGAGGAGGAGCCTTTCATGAGGAATTTTACAGAGGGGAGGGCACACAGTATTTGTATTGACTGCCAATTAATTTTGGGGAGGGAGAAACAAACAGAAGGAATATTCTATAATGCTCTGACCATACCCTTCCTTTTGCTGCTTAGTGATAAAAATCAGTGGGAATTTTGTTGCTGACATCATTGATGTTTGGATTTCTTCTGTTGTGGTTAGTGAAGGGGAACTCTGTACTATTTATTCTCTCATACCTGTGATGGCATTAAGGTGATCCAATTGGCATGTCATTCGTTTCTGCTTCTTCTGTGGGGATCTAGTATGTTTCACAGAATGCTAGACTTGACCAAAAGTTGGCATGAGTTTTGGACTCATTAATTTGAGCAAAACAGTGTCTTTTGCCCCGTGTTTCTGACTATAAAGCAGGTATAATAGTTTCAGTGTTATGAAGATCACTAAGGTTTGGAAATAATGGACCTGGATCGACCTTAGTAGATTTATGTAGCTTGCCCTTTATCCCTATCAATAGTTTTTTTGTGTGTGGATGTTACTTGGGAAAGTCATACTGCTTTCATCTCTTGAATTCCCTGTGTAAGATTTGCCTTCTCTTTTGGTTTCTTGCTGTAGGATTCAGAAGGAGTTGGCTGACATCACCTTAGATCCACCTCCCAACTGCAGGTATGTGTTGATCCATGTTTTCTAATGACTGGACTACGTGTTGCAATTAAGTGTGGCTACCACCAACCTCCCATGTTTAGTTAAATAAGGCACGTGACACGGCATGATATCATTGCACTCTGTGTTTTCCTGCGTGCAGTTGTTGGCTGCTGCTTGCAGAAGGGAAGGGAAATAAATGCATCTTACCAGTTAAATGCAGGACATTTTGCGGGGTGGCAGCTACCGCACCTACGATGGTAATGAGGAAGACTGGAGAGCACTTGACGGGTTATTACTTCTAAATATAATTTTTGGTTCTGAAATGTTGATGCAGAGTATATTTTCCGAATGGCTTGGAATAATTCCTTATGGCCTTTGAGGCTCAGGAGGTGAATTCCGGATGTGAATATTCTGTTTCTTGTGCTTATTTTTATTGTACTTCAGAAGTAATTGTATTAGGAGTGGATTGCATCATTGGTTGTCATGCTGTGTGAATGTATATATATATTTCTGTGGCTGGGCAGAAGGATATGAAAACGCACGTTCCCGTCACCCCTTTTGCATTTATAAGTATTATTCTAAATTGCATCATGCTTATTATTGCATTCAATTTGTGTCTGGGATGGGGGGAGACCTGTTGCTGCTACTTTTTCAAGTTGTTATGCCTCTGTGCCGTGCTGCATGCAATAGGAGCGAGATTTGAGTTCCTAGCTCAGCATATGCACCTTAAGAGCGTGCATGTAATCTGGTGAAAGCACACCCCGGGGGATGTCATTGCCTTTTATAAAATGAGTGTTTGAGCTGTGTGTTAAAAGATTTAGACACTTTCTGAAAGTACCTGCTAAGCTGCTTCTTAGGTTATCACTTAGCTTTTGTAGCCCCTGAGCATTTAGATATGGGGTAATACAGTATAGATGGTCCATGGTTGCCCCTTGTTAATTAAACAGGAAGGCTACTTTCAGCACATGCTGTCGCAGTTGAGGCTGCTGTTTCTAGAGAGCATCTTTATCTGTCCAGGCTGCTAATAACCACTTTCAAGCCAGTTGCTATTGATGGTAGCAGCCGATGAAATGATCCGTCTTTTAGAACACTTAGGGTGGAGCTTGCTTCCTCTACCTGCAAGACGTTCCCTTTCCTTTATGGCTGCTCCAGCAAGCAAATGATGCGACTGTTAAAGTTTCATTTTAAAATCCAGCCATCACGTGAAGAAACTGGGAAGAAAATATGTGAGGAGAGCAGAGGTCTGGGCTTAATGAAGGGCTGCCCTGTTTATTTAACGAGATCAGCTAAAGACGTATTTCCTTCTATTGGCCGAAGTCCCCATTGCAACGGGATCAGGAACATTATCAGTGACTGATGCCTGGATGAAAGAGGGGAGATGACTGATACAAATGTATTATGATGTTAAAGGTTTTTAGTCGTTGGTGTTTGATAAGAGAGACTTTAAAAACATGCATGACAAATGGCTTTGTCTTGTTGCCGAAGCTTCATGCGGTTTAAATTAATCATGGTTGTGAATTTGCTATGTGGGTTTTTGGAATCTGCTGTTCTCAGTGTTGCATTCTCGTTAATGGTTTCCCTCTTACCCTGCCTGATCGAAGTGTATGTCCAAATCATCCAAGTAATCTCGCAACAGTTATCTCTCTCTAAACAGCTTGTATATGAACTTGGTGCCTTTCAGGGCTATGCTAGCAAATTACCTTGTCAGAATATAATGACTGTAGATGTGGTTTCTTATTTCACTAGTGCAGTCCACCGGGAATCATAAACTTCGAGGCACAATACAGAGATGTTTGCTTTGCTCAAGCCTTTTGAGGGGCAAAAATTGGTTTATGCTACAAGGACTTTAAACTACCTGGTGATCAGAGGAATCTTGCACTTCAAATCGTATATGTGAGCAGAAGTTTGGGTGTTTTCAAGTTTCTTTTTCCTGTGGATTGTGTTGAACTTGAGAGAAGTATGCTAGCCTTGATTTGGCTCATAATTGGTAGTAAGAGGAGGAGGAGGAGGAAGAAGAGGAAGTGGGGGGGGGACGGGACCTAGAAACCTTGAATCTTGAGTTTTAGAGTAACTTCATTGTTGGCACTTATTTGCTTGGGGGCACAAAATTGTGTCTCAAAACATTGCTCTCTCTTCATTCGCATCTTAAATCCGTTATGAAAATGACGGCATCTTTTGGGGATGTGTTTGCTTTGTCACACAAAAGAATATTTTAAAGTATTTTGTAGATGTGTGGATATGTTCTCGTGGAACAGAGCCCGTGTAGGTGTTGCGTTAAAATCACAGGCACAGCACAGGCTACAACAGATTTAAGTATCACGTGTGAAAATAGCCTATGTGTTGCCATTTCCTAACACAGGAGTAACCTTTGCGGTGCACCCCCTGACCATTGGTCATGCTGGCTGGTGCTGATGGGAGTTGGAGTTAACAACATCTGGAGGGTAACACATTGACTACCCCTGCCTTTATGTATTCAGTGTGAATCCAGCTGTTAGCTGATGCTGTGGGAAAGATCCATACCTTTACACCAGTAGCATTGGCCTGGCAAGGTTGCTTTCTCCTAGTCTCATGCTGCTCTCATTCAGGATTGGAGACTGCTGTAGCGGCCCATTACAGATGTGAGAAATGCACAATTTTTTAAAGGATTTTGCAGTGTGATCTTTAGTGCTGCTATGATTTCAGGGGACGTAGAGCCAAAAAGCTCCTTGTTGTCTTTTTAAAGACAGAATGGAATCACATTTCACCCCACCTAAGCTGCTACAGCATAGCTCCATGCCCTGAATATTATTGGTGACGGGGGGGCCTGTAGGTTTATTCCTCGTATACTTTTTGCTTCTTCTATGAGTTTTCCCAACAAGGCACCTTAAAGCTTTCTGTGAGCCCATGATGTCCTGCATCTCCCCTTTCGTTTGATGTGTTTGCCTTCAGGACAAGGTTGAGCACTGCCAGTGAACCGCCTGCCTGTGTTTTGTCTTGGCTACGCTTGAGAAAGCTTGGATTGTTGCTTTTGTTTCTCGAGGGGGCTCACCGTGAAGCCCCCTGCCATAGGCTGCTTTCACAAGTGACACTAAGAATGCCTTTTTGTCCCTCGCACATGTGGATATGGTTAATGTGGGAAACGGTCCCTTTTAATTTGAGTGATAATCTTTGGAGCTGCTAAATTCAAAGGATCTGGTGGACGGGCATTATCTTATTCCTAGGAACAAATATAGTCTTTAAAATGCACCATCACATCAGTTGCTGTTTGGTTCGAGAAGTATACATTCAGCCTCTCACCGTCTGTGATAACTACAGACAAAGTATTTGGAGGAGAGCAGAGATGATAATATATGGGCATGCATAGTGAAGGTTGCATGTGGTGCTGTAACTCTGCAGGCATGGGAAATGTGTGAAAACTGCTGAAGCAGTTCCTGTGAAAGTGGCCATTTGCTTCGGGCAGTGGCTCAATCCTTCTTTTGTCAGGTTTTATGTATATGTTTAGGGACGCGGGTGGCGCTGTGGGTTAAACCACAGAGTCTAGGACTTGCCGATTAGAAGGTCGGTGAGCTCCCGTTGCCCGGTCCCTGTTCCTGCCAACATAGCAATTTGAAAGCACGTCAAAAAGTGCAAGTAGATAAATAGGTACCGCTCCAGCGGGAAGGTGGGACGCGGGTGGCGCTGTGGGTAAAACCTCAGCGCCTAGGACTTGCCGATCGTCAGGTCGGCAGTTCGAATCCCCGCGGCGGGGTGCACTCCCGTTGCTCGGTCCCAGCGCCTGCCAACCTAGCAGTTCAGAAGCACCCCTTGGTGCAAGTAGATAAATAGGGACCACTTACTAGCGGGAAGGTAAACGGCGTTCCGTGTGCTGCACTGGCTCGCCAGATGCAGCTTGTCACGCTGGCCATGTGACCCGGAAGTGTCTTCGGACAGCACTGGCCCCCGGCCTCTTAAGTGAGATGGGCGCACAACCGTAGAGTTGGACACGACTGGCCCATACGGGGTACCAGCGGGAAGGTAAATGGCGTTTCCATGTGCTGCTCTGGTTCGCCAGAAGCAGCTTAGTCATGCTGGCCACATGACCCGGAAGCTGTATGCCAGCTCCCTCAGCAAATAAAGCGAGATGAACACCGCAACCCCAGAGTTGGTCACGACTGGACCTAATGGTCAGGGGTCCCTTTACCTTTATGTATATGTTTGATGGTACAGTCAGACCTCAGTTCCCAAACGGCTCCGTTTTGGAATGTTTCGGCTGGCTCCCGGACACCAAAAATCCGGAAGTAAATGCTCCAGTTTTCTGACATTTTCAGAAGCCGAACGTCCAACACATCTTCCGCTTGAGTGCAGGAAGCTCCTGCAACCAATCGGAAGCCACGCCTCGGTTGTCGAACGTTTTGGAAGCCGATCGGGCTTCCAGAATGGATTACATTTGTCAACCAAAGTTAGACTGTACTAAAATAGTGCTGGCTGCTCTTGTCATACCAGACTGCTGTTGCATCTCCTCCTTGATAACATGCGAGATCGCCTTCCTTGTCCTCAAGCCCCCCCCCCCTCCCTTTGCTCCATACCTGATAAGGATCTCCATGGTTGTTGGAAGCAGCCCCCCTGCATTCAGATGGCAGTACTTTCCAGGGGATCAGGTTTCACACGCTTTCGCTTTATGGTCTGGGAATGAAACCTGACTTGAAATGCTCCAGATGTGTGCAGAAAAGTGCTTTCTTTTATTGACTCGGTGCACTTTGGGAATGTGCACCGAAGGCTAGAAATCACCCCGAGTACACCCAGTTTGCGTACGCAACAATTAACTGCACAACAGACTGAAGAGCAGCAACAAACATGGGCGAAAAGGAGCAGCGGCGAGCCCTCGAAAGCAGCTACACACCAAACTTTCATGAGGACCCCTAAGAAAGGGAAGAGAGCAAATTGTTTCTCAGAAAGGGGCTTTGTGTAAAATCCTTAGTCTGCCAGTGTCAGCAATTTTTATTTTATTTTATTTGCCAGTTTTGGTTTGAGATATTTGTGTTCTTTTAAATGCCATCTTTCCGGGTAATACTGCAGAGTTACTGTTTGTCTCGTGCATTTTGATGTGCTAACTTGACACTTGTTGGAGAGCTTCCATGGGAGGGTGAGCAGTTTTCCTTGTGCATTTGTGAAATTGCTTGGGTTCTTGCTTGGCAGTTATTACGAGAGAACTGAAGGCACGTTTTGACTGGGGCTTAAATAGAAGATAGGGCTTTGACGTCCAAAGGATCACATCTGGCTAGCAAGAAATAGTGCTGTCTATTGGAATTTCAATAAACGTCTCTTTTAAAGCGCTTAATAGTAGCATAGAATTTCCTTGAGAGTTGTGCAAACGTACTGGGCTGGGCGAAGGAAAACAAAGCGGGTGGTTCCCCCCCCCCCCCAATACCTATTTGCGTGAATTTCATAGGTCGCAGAAGAAAAAGTGCAAATAACAGCATAGTCTCACAAAGTACAGTTTGGACTTCATAACTAATCTAACATTTTGTCTCTCTAATTATAACAGGAGCATTTTAAGGATGTTTTTCAGGTTTGTGTGATTTAGAAACCTTCAGGGAAAACTAATAGTAAAACTCCTATTTCAAATATCCACAATATGCATGAATCCTATTAGTTTGTCCAGATGTTGTTTCTTGTAACTTTTCTCTCTCCAAAAATGCCTATGAACCTTTTGACCTGAAATAATAATAAAGGAGGGGGAGGACTGGATAAATGTTAATGTCATGCTAGAAAGTAATACATAATACAAATGCACAGAAATGAATGGGATATTATCTCTGATTTGCAGAGATGGAACTGAGAAATTTGAATTCAATTTCACAAGTTGTGCAGCAATAAATTATTGGTGTTTTTTCAATAGCCCTAAATCTCCCTCTAAACTCAAGTGAAGGCTTAAAAAAAAATCTGACAATAGCACTGAACTCTACTTTCATATATTAATTAATCTGTGCCCCAGTATCTTAATTCTTTAAAAACTTACACAGATTTGGTCTCCTTAATATCAGTGGAACTATATGCAAGTGCATATTTTTAAGAATCAAGGATTTAAAATACACAATTTTTTATTATTTTGCAAGAAATGCTATATGAAGGAATGTGTTCCCTTGAGCAGCTATTGCCTGGGCAAATGCGTTAAATGGGCTGCTTTCTAGCGCTCCATAATGCAGGAATACTCTGCAGCTGTTTAACCAAGATGAGAGTTTTGGTTTTTCTTCCCTTTGTTCACTGGCTTGAAAGAAACATTTGTGAATGCCAAGTTCATTTTGCATATGTATGCTTTCTGTTTTTTGTCAGTGGTGACGTGATATGGAGAGTACTTTATAAATGTTTATTAGCTGAAAAATTCCTACATAATGTGGAGCAAATACTTAAGGAACAGTGTACAAGAAGGTTCATATGGAGAAATTGGTAGTTAAACCTATAGAAAGACCTACATTAGTTTCTTTTTACTTTTTAAATATAAATTAAAGCCAATAATGATTAGAGACTGTTCAGTTAGCAAATGTTTCTCTCAGGCAGATTTATCACTTTTTTGGGGGAAAGCTTTTTACAAAACATTATCCAAATGAAGATATAAAATTCCTTTCTATACTACAATGCCCTCAGTACTGAACAGCCTTTCAGGGCACAGCTCTGAATAAAATCCTCACTTTTAATCTGCCGTTAATGTACTAATCCTGTGCTTTCAGATTTAATTACCGCATCCAGTTCACGCAAGAGTTTGATTATTTCATTTATTAGAAATTAAGCATTGCTCTTGGTGGCTTTACCTGCAATGATGAAAAGAACCTCCTGCTTAAATGCAGATAAAAGTTAAGTGCTGCTCTGCATGTGCAGAGTGCCTTTGCCGCTTCTCGCCGTAGGGAATCACAAGCAGCAACCATATTTCTTGGGACTGGGGCAGTGGCTCCCCAAACAGGTGGACAGAACAGCTGGATGGGGCACAAGCCCCAGAATAATTCAAGATCTGCATGACAGTAATGAACTCTTCCTCAATCAGCAAAGATCTGTTTTAGAAGAGAGTCAGTGCGGAGGGTTTGAAGTTTAAGGATCTAGAGTTTTAATACGTGTGATGGCAACAGCAATTGCTTGCCTGCCTATTGCATCTGGTTGGGGGTCTTGGAGAGGCCCCAATGAAGGTCTGGGCCCTTGGCCATTGCCCCACCTGGGCACTGCCTAGCATTTGGGCCTGACTGGGACAGTTTCTAAGTAATTGTCATGCTTGTGGCGCATTGGATTAACAGCATCCTGAACTAGGATGGTTGGCTTGGTCACAATTGTTCTGCAACAGTTTAATTCCAAAATTAAATGCAGCAGTAGGCAGCACGGAGCGTGGGCTGTGTTTGATCAACGTATTTTTTTCGGCACTTCTCCATAGACGTGTGGAAAAACTAAGTTGCTGTTGCTGTCTGGTGGTTGTAAGGTGAAAAAGTGAGGGACGTGGGTGGCGTTGTGGTCT
The DNA here is from genome assembly GCF_964188315.1 of Podarcis muralis. Taxonomy (NCBI): domain Eukaryota; kingdom Metazoa; phylum Chordata; class Lepidosauria; order Squamata; family Lacertidae; genus Podarcis; species Podarcis muralis. The sequence goes on from NC_135666.1 coordinate 41,710,345, forward strand.
AAACCACTGAGCCTCTTGGGCTTGCTGATCAGAAGGTCGGCGGTTCGAATCCCCTTGACGGGGTGAGCTCCCGTTACTCGGTCCCAGCTCCTGCCAACCTAGCAGTTCAAAGGCACACTAGTACAAGTACAGAAATAGGTACCGCTGTGGCAGAAAGGTTAACGGCATTTCCGTCACGGTGCTCCGTTGCGCCAGAAGCGGTTTAGTCTAAGGTTACCATATATTTTTTTTAATGAATCCGGGGACACTTTTCAACTTTAATGGATTTTGTATGGGGGCTGATTTGTAAATCCGGGGACTGTCCCCGGAAAATGGGGACGTCTGGTAACCTTAGTTTTGTCCTGCTGGCCACATGACCTGGAAAGCTGTCTGTGGACAAACGCCGGCTCCCTCGGCCTGAAAGCAAGATGAGCGCCGCAACCCCATAGTCGCCTTTGACTAGACTTAACTGTCCAGGGGTCCTTTACCTTTACCTGTAAGGCTAGGAGCCACTTGCCACCCAGTGTCTACTGCTTCTCTAATAACGTAGCAGACAGCTATGTCTTCCATGGGCATCAAGTAAGTCACTTGAGAGAGATAGGATGTTGCATTAGATAGGCATTTAGCCTCAATTAGCAGCACTCTCCTGAAATATTTGAGTAAGCACTTCAAATGGCCATCCATTGGAATCGGCACGATTTAAAAAACAGTAATAATTGAGCCTGTTTCCTTTTAAACCTGCATCCTCGTTTCTGATCGTTTAGCACTATTTCCAGCGCATTTCGCAATTTATCTCTGCCCCTCTGCCTGTGCCAAAATGTCTTGGGGGCTGCACTTGTTCTTCTGGGTAGGGGCTGTAACACAGTGGTAGAACCCGAGCTTTTGCATGCAGAAGACGTTCAGCTCCTATGCCTGACATTTCTCCGTAAAACTAATCTTGGGTCCTGGACACCTTGGAGTGTTGCTGAGGGAGATAGTATTAGAACTAGACAGACCAGTTGGTCTGATTGAGTACATCTACTTCACCTGTAAAGTTCGCTTTACAGCAGGATGATAAAAAAACAAACTGGGTGATATTTCCTGGGAGCCCACAATTACTTTGCACAGCAGTCAGTTTCAACTGATTCCTTTCTTCTTCTTCTTCTTTTAAAAAAACACCTCCCCAAAACACCAGAGGGATAGATACTAATGGCAGGGTTCGTTTAGTTCAGATCATGTGGCAATAGCTAGCTTGATTTTTTTGGTAGTGATTTTCTGTTTGGTGCACCCTTTCTAAGTACTGTAATTCCCTAATGAGCTGAGTGCCTTGCCTGCCATATATGAAAAATGGAAGCTGTTTTGGCAAAGAATTGAAGTTTGAAATGTCCACATACCACTTACTTTTATTATTTTAACTGTCTTTGTGGCCCACTGTCAACACATTTTGATAACGCTTGCGGTGCTGTGAGCATATCTTACCTGTGTCTTGTGTGCAGGGTGGGGGATACAGTAGAAACCATGATCTGGAAAGCCTTATGCCAAAGTAATCATATGCAAACAGTGATTTTGTTTATGTAGCTCAGCTTATCTAAAACCTTGGGATGTTTCCTGGGCTCCTTTGATAAACCCGATAGTGCTATTGTCGAAGATACATCTGTTGCACTGCATAGAAGTAGCAGAAACTTTGGAAACGATGCAAAAAAAAATGTACTTAGTGAGTGCAAACAGTCTTTAGAGGCAGTCTTTTGTGCAGGTTGAGAAGGTTAGCACGTAGAGGACCACACATGCAGTTTGTTATCAATTCAGATAATCCATGGGGTTCATAGCATTGGAATTTCTAATATTGTATCTGTTTTAAATGCACAGTTTCCAGACTTTGCAAAGAAGAGCAGGCAATTTTTACAGCCATTCTATGAAAATACAGCCATTCTATGAAAATACAGCACTGTCCAGAACTGTCCTTACAAGGGCCAAACTCTATTTTGCACAGAAGATCTGTGATCAATCTCCCATCTCTCTCTCTCTCCCTCTCTGAAATGTGTTGGTAAAGGTAAAGGGACCCCTGACCATTAGGTCCAGTCGTGACTGACTCTGGGGTTGCGGCACTCATCTCGCTTTATTGACCGAGGGAGCCAGTATACAGCTTCCGGGTCATGTGGCCAGCATGACTAAGCCGCTTCTGGCGAACTAGAGCAGCACATGGAAATGCCGTTTACCTTCCCGCCGGAGCGGTATCTATTTATCTACTTGCACTTTAAGGTGCTTTTGAACTGCTAGGTTGGCAGGAGCTGGGACCGAGCAACGGGAGCTCACCCCTTTGCGGGGATTCGAACTGCCGACCTTCTGATCGGCAAGTCCTAGGCTCAGTGGTTTAACCCACAGCGCCACCCACATCCCTAATATGTCTGTAGGAGACTCCTAATGTGTACTGAGCCTCAGTTGAGGAAGAAGAGGTGTGTGCTTAAACCTTCCGGTTTCCCCAATCAAAATCCTGCTTTTTCCTCTGCAAAGCTGCTATTTGCCCTTTGAGGAAAACAAAAGCATGTTGATACCTTCAAAAAGGAGAGAGGCTGCTGCTCTGTCATGTCAACGTGTAATAGTTGAAGCAAACTTAGTAGCTGCAAGTGAAAACTACCGCTTATGTGTTGTTTCATGCGCAAGAGGTAGACTTTTTCTTATGTCAACCTAGCACGTAGTACATGCAAAGTGACTTCTGCCCATTCCTCCTATTCCTTTCTCACAGTTTCCAGCTTTCTCTACAAGCTACTGCCATCTGTCAGGTCTGGAAAAAGCAGCAGTGGACTGTTCCAAGTCCCTTCTCTGAAATAGGGGAAGGTAAAGGTAAAGGTACCCCTGCCCGTACGGGCCAGTCTTGACAGACTCTAGGGTTGTGCGCCCATCTCACTCTAGAGGCCGGGGGCCAGCGCTGTCCGGAGACACTTCCGGGTCACGTGGCCAGCGTGACATCGCTGCTCTGGCGAGCCAGAGCCGCACACGGAAACGCTGTTTACCTTCCCGCTAGTAAGCGGTCCCTATTTATCTACTTGCACCCAGGAGTGCTTTCGAACTGCTAGGTTGGCAGGCGCTGGGACCGAATGACGGGAGCGCACCCCGCCGCGGGGATTCGAACCGCCGACCTTTCGATCAGCAAGCCCTAGGCGCTGAGGCTTTTACCCACAGCCCCCACCCGCGAAGGTAACTGACCTTTTTTGTAGTTAGTAAAAAAGTGCTGCTGATCTTGTAGGGCATATGTAGGCAAACTAAGGCCTGGGGGCTGGATCCGGCCCAATCGCCTTCTAAATCCAGCCCGCGGATGGCCCGGGAATCAGTGTGTTTTTACATGAGTAGAATGTGCCCTTTTATTTAAAATGCATCTCTGTGTTATTTGTGGGGCATAGGAATTTGTTCAATATTTCTTCCTCAAAATCTAGTCCGGCCCCCCACAAATTTACTGACCCCTGTAGTAGGGCAATCACAGCTGCCTTCCAGAAGCTGGGAAAGAGTCAGGATATGCCAACACTGAGGTTTGCAAAGGCTGCAAAGAATGGTGCAGTACTGCACCACTCTGTTGTAAGGGCTGGAGATGCGACTGCTCTTAATCTGTACTGCTGTTTCTTACTCTGAGAGAGTAAGGCGGGTTGGGAATAGGAATATACTTTGGTGATGGGTTGGGAATATAGTTTTCCATGACTAATTGCTGACAGTGGGGCAGCGGGGCAACGGGACACTTGCTGTTGACCCTGATGAGCAGCCAATTGGACCTCTGTTTTATCCAGTCCTTAAACAGCAAATATTTAATAGACTTAGGGGGTATAGTAAGATTTCCTAAGCCCATTTAGATCTGGATTGGGTGCCATATAGATGGTAGGTTATTTAAAAGAAAGCCCTTGAAAGTTCCAGGTTCCACTGTACATGTGGGGGAGAGGATATCTGGATAGGGCTATTGGTTAGAGCTGGCATGGCCAAGCTTGGCCCTCCAGCTGTTTTGGGACTACAATTCCCATCACCCCTGACCACTGGTCCTGTTAGCTAGGGATGATGGGAGTTGTAGTCCCAAAACAGCTGGAGGGCCAAGTTTGGCCATGCCTGGGTTAGAGCATAACTCCAGGGTTGCAGGTTTGATCCCAGTATGGGACATACCGTATATGCTTGAGTATAAGCCAACTTTTTCAGTACATTTTTTACGCTGAAAAAGCCGCCCTTGGCTTATACTCGAGTGAGACGGGCGGTGGAGGGACGAGCGTCCCGAAAGGAGCCCTTTTGGGCTGCTTGTTCTTCCTCTGCTGCTGACACCACCACCAGGTTTGTGGTGTGGTGAACCGGCTTATACTCAAGTCAATAAGTTTTCCCAGTTTTTTGTGCTAAAATTAGGTCCCTCGGCTTATATTTGGGTCCGCTTATACTCGAGTATATATGGTATTTCTGCATTGCAGGGGTTTAGAGTAGAAGATCCTCAGCGTCTCTTCCAACTCTACAATGATGTAACTTACCTGCTAAAATAATTCATGCAAAGTATGAAAGACAATTTGTGATGGCAAAAAATGTGATGTTGCCGGCTCCGAGCACTGTAAGCTATAGGAATACAGTACTTTGCTTTCAAACTGTGATGTTCCTGAGATGCTACTTTTACCAGCCCCACGAAGTGCTGTGTAATATATTCTTTCACATCCGTTTGAATGATACAATTTCCCAAGTACAACTTCCTTGAATTTTAAAAACCAAAAGGCAAGTGGAAAATAGCGGTGCTCACGACCCCACAGAATATGGCATCAGGACTTGCTAACAAAGAAATAAACATACTGGTTCTAAGACCAAAAATAGCTCCCACAGATAACGTTCCTTGATTAACTCTTCCCTGAGTTACAGAAAGGAAAGACGGTGCTGTGATAGCGTTGCAAAAGCATATTGCATAGTAAAATAATCTTGAAATATAGGTTCCACCTCCGCCACTCACCCACGTGCACACATCTCAGTTTTGGAGTATTTCTGGAACTGAAGGAGTATTTTCGGTCCGTGTGGACAGAATTTTTTGACAAGGGAAAATTTGAAATCTGGTTGTTCTGGAGACATCTTGCCTCTTCTCCGCATACATATTTCATTTAGGAAAAGTGTGTCAAGTACTTCTGGAGCGTTAACATGTGATGATGACCCCTCATGTACTATTATTTTTTTTTTTTACTACACAGGGTTTACATCTGTTTCCTAAATGGAAGAGCTTTTGCATAGAAAATTAATCACGTTTGAAGTGGCCCCGAAAAATGCTTTATAAGGCAGGGGAAAGTGGCAGTGTGTTTTAATTATAATAGTGCTTAGCTGTAGAAGATTAGTTTGCAAGGATGCTAAAATGATGTGGTCATAAAAGTAATTATATCAGTCTTATAGTGTACCACAAGGGGTCATTTAATCAGAGGTTTCTGATCCATCTCATTCATATATATATATATGTGTGTGTGTGTGTGTGTGTGTGAGAGAGAGAGAGAGAGAGAGAGAGAACATTCTTTTAATCTGAATTTAAATAATCCACTGTAATTTATTCTACTTACATGTTAAATGTTTCGAAAAGCCACATTTTGGCCATTCTTCCTTTCCATCGTTAATTCTGGACAGAATATTTAAACAATCAAAAATTGGGGTGAAATAGTTTCTTTTACCAAGTGGTGTTCTTTATAGATAATAAATAATGGGGTTTCCCTCTGCTCTGTCAGTGAACTTATTCTTGGTCAACTTTCCCGTTTTCTTTTAATCTCCTGGATCAATCCTGACTTTATCACAGGTGATGCAAACTAGCTGTGGGTCAGATTAAATAATCTAATGGGGTGGATTGTATCTGTAGCCGCACACTTGTGTCTTTTCTTGCCAGATGACAGGGCACACGATAGTGTCTGACTGTTGATTTTTACCGGCTCTCTGTCTTACTGTTTACTTCACTTTTTCACCAACCTAAGAACTATATTGTGATTTTTTTCTCGGTTCTAAATGTGTACAAATACTGTCCTCTATTTCAGTTCCAGTCTGTTTAAGATCACGTAGATCCACACAAAGCTTACCTTTCTGTTGCTTCAGACTGGAGAGACTCTCATGAAGCTCTGTGAGCACGCTTGCCTATCTGCAGATATTTTTGTGTCTGCTGCACTTTCGGTTTGTGGTTGATGACTACATTGTGAGAAGGTTTCAGATCCTGTCCCCCGCAATTTAACTAGTGTTAGATCGCCAGCGGAGTGGCTCTATTCAAAATTGGATTTGTCCAGGTTCCTAATCTCTTCTTACCAATAAATTTGCATTCTTTCAAATACAAATTTCAGAGACGGAGCATTTCATATTCTTGTTGCTTTATATTAGTCACAGTTGTGGGTTGTTTTTTTAATTGTTGCACTTTAAACCCACATCTGCATCTGAAAAAGCAACTGCAAAGGAATGTAGTGGATTCAAGACCTTTTGGGGAAACTGGAAGGGTTCGTTGTGAACAGAACTTTGAGTGGATGGAACAAGTTGAATTTTGGGATGTTGACAGTTGCAAAGAATTCAAAACTGTTTTGTCCCCAGCCTCCATAATCTCATAGCTTTTAAACAGACCTTGGTGTTGAGGCAAAGAGAGCTGAGCTTTTCTTCACAGTTTCTAGCCCATTTCCTCCCTTCCCTCAGCTGTGTATTTTATCTGATAAAATGGTGGTCAGTCAAATAAAGGTAAAAGGTAAAAGGGACGCGGGTGGCACTGTGGTCTAAACCACAGGAGCCTCTTTGGCTTCCCGATCAGAAGGTTGGCGGTTCGAATCCTTCTCTGGAAAAAACCCACAAATATGTCTATAAGAGATACATTATGGTTTTCCATTTAATATCTGAATAAATATATCACACAAACATGCATAAAGTAGTCTTCCACAAATACGTATTGCAAATACTATATTGTGTCTTTCAATTAGCATATATGCTTTCAACTATAATGGGCTAATATAAATATTGCCTAATTAGACAATTTAATGCCAGATCTTGTGTGCTTGTTTGTAGGCATAAGCATGCAGCTTAAAATGGCATCTAAAACACATAATGATCGTGTTCTCAAAATAAGAAATTGTAACCTGTCTTAAGGATTTGAATCCTTGTGAAAAAGCTTACAGAAATTACCTACTTTTTAAGTATATCAATGTGGAACACAAATGCCAGTTTCATTCTTGGAAAGCTTCCTAGTTTAGCTTATCTAAAGCATGTTGAAAATACAACTTTTTTTTTTAAAAGTATCTTGGTCTTTGTAAACTTTTGCACACTTCTAACGCTTTTTAACCTAAGGATATATTTTCAATTGTTGCTGATTTATACACGTAGAAACAGCAGCAGCAGCAAAAACCATGAGCTTGTAATTATGACTTAAAAGAGTCCGGGTTTGGTGCTGTTGTGCCATTAATGAAACAGACAGAAACAGTTGTCTGTCATGCTGCCGTGACATATAACAGCAGGCAGTGACAACTTCTGCCAGTGCCTAAATACTGGCCAACAACATTTTTAACTGTCCCTTACAGGCAAATCTAGGAATTTTCCTTTGTCTCCAGTCCTTTTTTCAGGGAATCAGTGTGGCAAATATGGGGTTATAGATTCTCTCCCTCCTATGCTAAGAGCTTCATGTCTGAGCAGGAATATGAACTCCAGTCTTTCCTGTCCAAAATCCAGCGCTTTCTTTGCATTGATGTCACATGTGTGCCTGTGCTGAGAAGATATAAGCCTTTAGCAGAATAGAGGAACCTCTGAACCTACAGAGGTTGTTGGCCTCAAAATTCCCATTAGCCTCAACCAATACCGCCAATGGCCAGGGGTGATGGGGACTGTAGTCGCAACAGGAGAGCTACAACCCTCAACCCTGTTTAAGCCCTTGCTTAAAATGTCTGTCTGCCATTTTCTAGAAGTGAAATCCACAAGGTACCAGACTTAGTCACACAGAAGACCGTGGCTTGCGACGTTGATCACTTCCATTCTGTGGTTCTGCTTCAACCAGCCTCTGCTTGACTAGTGCACCATTTAGGTCAGGCATCGGCAAACTCGGCCCTCCAGATGTTTTGAGACTACACTTCCCATCATCCCTGACCACTGGTCCTGTTAGCTAGGGATTTGTAGTCCCAAAACATCTGGAGGGCTGAGTTTGCCGATGCCTGGTTTAGGTTGACTCTAAACAACAAAACATTGTGTTAATGTTAAGGGTGGCGCTGTGGTCTAAAGCACTGAGCCTCTTGGGCTTGCCAAACTGAAGGTTGGCAGTTTGAATCCCCAGGATGGGGTGAGCTCCTGTTGCTCTGTCCCAGCTCCTGCCAGCCTAGCAGTTTGAAAGCACACCAGTTCAAGTAGATAAATGGGTACTGCTCCAGCAGGAAGGTAAGCAGCGTTTCTGTGTGCTTGTCCTCCATGCGCCAGAAGTGGTTTAGTCATGCTGGCCACATGACCCAGAAAGCTGTCTGTGGACAAACGCCAGCTCCCTCAACCTAAAAGCGAGATGAGCTCCGCAACCCCATAGTCACCTTTGACTGGACGTAACTGTGCAGGAGTCCTTTACCTTTTTTTTTTTTTACCTACATAAATTTGACATGTGCTTCTCATATATACAACTGACAGGCAGGTAGCTGAGTGTCTCTTTTACTTACTACTTTTCCTTTTTTTATTACTTTACTATTTTATTACGCCTTTAATATTTTTATATCTGTGTTTTCTTTTCCTTTATTGCTTTTTCTTGCTTCTGCCTTGCTCTGTTGCTTTGTGGGTGTGTTTTTTTCCCCCTTGTTTTTTTTGATCCTCCACTCAGGGTTAATGAAGGGTTTGCCTGCAGATGAAGCTGTTGGGTGGTTGGCAAAGGACCCTATGTGAGAGGCAGGCAAGGGGAGCTCTCCCAGGTGAGATCTGAAAGGGTTCACATCTTTCCATGTGGGACAAGTTAAGATCTACCTATGAGAGAGGACTTTCCGTTATTTTTGTTTAGATTAGTGTGTTTTTTTATTGTATTGTACTATGAAAGGTCTTAATAAAATCAGATTGGGGGAAATTACATAAGTTGGCGTGTGCTATAGAAGAGTTTTGAACTCCTTGATGCATGAAGCTGGGGTAGCTCAGTCGGCAGAGCATGAGACTTTTAATCTCAGGGCTGTGGGTTCGAGCCCCACATTGGGCAAAAGATTCCTGTATTGCAGGGGGTTGGACTAGATGATCCTTGTGGTCCCTGCCAACTCTACAGTTCTATGATTCTGTGAGGCATTGCCCATTGGTCAAAGGAAGAAGGAGCTGTCTTTTACTGAGCCAAACCTACGGAAATTTTGGGGGAGCTTCATTTTCCCTCAGAGTGACTTGGAAGTGGCTTGTTCCCTATTTGAGGACAAACTGGATGTTACTTCACCGCATGTGTTGGAATCATAGAAGGGACCCTCAGGATCATCTAGTCCAACCCCCTGAAATGCAGGAATATTCAGCTGTCCCATACGAGGATCGAACCTGCCACCTTGCTGTGAGCAGCACCACGCTCTAACCCAGGCATAGGCAAACACAGCCCTCCAGATGTTTTGGGACTACAACTCCCATCATCCCTGACCACTGGTCCTATTTGCTAAGGATGATGGGAGTTGTAGTCCTAAAACACCTGGAGTGCCGAGTTTGAGGGTGCCTGGTTTAACAGCTCCTGTAAGTGTCCCCCGCCCCCCATCTTGAATACTACAGTGGCACCCTCAGGTTACAGACACTTCAAGTTACAGACTCCACTAACCCAGAAATAGTACCTCGGGTTCAGAACTTTGCCTCAGGATGAGAACAGAAATTGTGTGGCAGTGGGAGGCCCCATTAGCTAAAGTGGTACCTTTGCCTATGCCTGATCTAACCAACTGAGTTATCCAGACAGTTTAGCTTTGGTTTGCTTAGTTTCTTGTCTTGCCAGTGGCTTTGCACGGTTTTTGGAGAGGTGAAATATACATTTACAAAATAAAACATCCAGCCTGAGTTAATGGGGCCTGTATCACTCAGGTGGCTGCAAGCAACTTCTTCCCTTTCCACAGCATCCCTGCAGCCATTGTCTGTGAAACCCCAAGCCTTGGTTATTTAAGAGACATATTACTATCTGCTCTTCTAGTTTGGTTATACAAAAGGGTAAAGGTTTACATGGGACGCGGGTGACGCTGTGGGTTTAACCACAGAGCCTAGGACTTGCTGATCAGAAGGTCAGCGGTTCGACTCCCCACGATGGGATGAGCTCCCGTTGCTCAGTCCCTGCTCCTGCCAACCTAGCAGTTCGAAAGCATGTCAAAGTGCAAGTAGATAAATAGATACCACTCCAGCGGGAAGGTAAACGGCGTTTCCGTGTGCTGCCCTGGTTCGCTAGAAGCGGCTTAGTCATGCTGGCCAATTGACCCGGAAGCTGTACATCGGCTCCCTTGGCCAATAAAGCGAGATGAGTGCCGCAACCCCAGAGTCGTCTGTGACTGGACCTAATGGTCAGGGGTCCCTTTACCCTTTACCTTTTTAAAGGTTTACATGATGAAAGCACCAGAAATGTTAAGGGGAACAAGTATGCAATAGTTTTGTGATCAGAAGGAACATTCCTCACTATTAAAATTCTGAAGGCGCACGAAATATGAGGTTCAAAGTAGGATTCTAATATGCAAGTTGGGGTACTGGGCTTTGACGCTCTCTCTTTTTGTGCTGATTGAAGAAGACTGCTCACTCTGCTCAAAAGACAAGGTAAACTAAGTTTGATGCTTTCTGAGACCATGGTTATCATGTCAGGGAGTTTAAAATATTTGTGATCTCGGATGCTTTAGAGTGCCTTTTATGGACACTCTAGCATTTTTACGATTCGAGCCTTCACAGGAGCTTAATGAAACTCAGTCCCGTTCCCTGTGTATAGTAAATGGTGATATGCTCCGATTCACTTCATTTCCTTACTGATGAGATTTATTCTCCTTATTTCAAATTGCAAGAGTTGCTGAGTGCGCTATGCTGGCTCATGGTTTTGATTTTGATTTCGGCGGCGTGTTGTTGTTTTTTCTGGTGGTTTGTTTTGTAATCGTCTTAGTCATGTCAATAAAAAAGCTGTTCGGCTTCTGAGGTTTTTGTCAAGTTAAGCCCAGGCTTTGACAATGAATCACCGAAAGGGTGTGATGTTCAAAAATCTCTTGCGGGATTGGGGTTCTTGAAATGCGCAGTGGAGATTTCAACAGGTGAGGTGGGCTAAATGAACAACTCTCTTTTTTAAATCTTTGCCTGGGCTGGTCCACAGGGAGGATCACCTGCCTCCAGCCTGCTTGTGTAACACTGTGCCCTGTGCTTGTGTAACGCTGTGCACTCTCACCTTCCCAGACAGGTAGGGAGGCAAATCTGTGAAAGTAGAGCTATACAGTGGTACCTCGGGTTACATACGCTTCAGGGTACATACGCTTCAGGTCACAGACTCCGCTAACCCAGAAATATTACCTCAGGTTAAGAACTTTGCTACAGGATGAGAACAGAAATCGTGCTCCGGCGGCACCAGGAGACCCCATTAGCTAAAGTGGTGCTTCAGGTTAAGAACAGTTTCAGATTAAGAACAGACCTCCAGAACGAATTAAGTACTGAACCTGAGGTACCACTGTAAAGCCAAGTGAGAAGCAGTGTTAGAAATCCCCCAGGTGCCAGGTGTGTTTTGCGACTGGTGCAGGTCCAATTGTGACCACGTGGAGATCTCTGGATGCCAGATTGGCGTCTGACATCTCCACCTGGCTGGCCCCTCCAGCTTTCTTAAGATGGTAAGCAGAATAGCTTATTTATTGCATTTATACCATACCTTTTTCTCCAAGGAGTACATGGTTCACCCCCTCCTCCGTGAATCCCTGAGGTAGGGGTAAGAGGCTGCGACTGGCCCAAGGTCACCCAGCAATCTTCATGACTGAGTGGGGATTTGAACCCTGATCTCCCAGGTCCTAGTCTGACACTCTAACCCAGGCACAGTGAAACTCGGCCCTCCAGATGTTTTGGGACTGCAACTCCCATCATCCCTGACCACTGGTCCTGTTAGCTAGGGATGATGGGAGTTGTAGTCCCAAAACATCTGGAGGGCGGAGTTTGCCTATGCCTGCTCTAACCACTACACCACACTGGCTTCCTAGAGTACTTTTGATACGGGGCAGCTATAGAAATATAGTAGATAAGTAAATATGGGGAAAGCAAAATGTCCCTTAGGAAAGGATCTGAAGTCTTCTTGAAGCTTGAGTTTGTTTCATTCTGGATTGTTTTATTTGATGTTTTAATGTGTTGTAAAATGCTTTGAGTTTTTTAAAATTTAGAATATAAAGTGGTATAGAAATGCGATGGCGATGACGATATTTCACCAGGGATAAAAAGGTGGCACCTAGACATTCCACTGTGGTGACCATAACCTAAGCTTAAGGTGCCATTTGGCAATTCACTTATACAGTCGTACCTTGGAAGTCAAACGGAATCCATTACAGAAGTCTGTCCAACTTCCAAAATGTTCAGAAACCAAAGCGCGGCTCCTGCAGCCAATCAGAAGCTGCGGAAGCCCCGTCGGACGTTCGGGTTCCAAAGAACGTTCACAAACCAGAACACTCACTTTTGCGGCACTTGGGAGCCAAAACGTCTGAGTACCAAGGCGTTCGGGATCCAAGGTACGACTGTATATACAGTGGTACCTCGGGTTACATACGCTTCAGGTTACATACGCTTCAGGTTACAGACTCCGCTAACCCAGAAATAGTACCTCAGGTTAAGAACTTTGCTTCAGGATGAGAACAGAAATCGTGCTCCGGCGGTGCAGCAGCAACGGGAGGCCCCATTAGCTAAAGTGGTGCTTCAGGTTAAGAACAGTTTCAGGTTAAGAATGAACCTCCGGAACGAATTAAGTACTTAACCCGAGGTACCACTGTATAAGGTTCTAATACCGATGGGCAGCCAAAATAGTACTGGGTAGTTAGGGCCTGGTGGCTGTCAGAAACAGCTCGATCGCCCTGCCTTTTCCTGGAACTGCTCACTGCCGGGATCCAGAGTTTGTATGTGACTTGTCTCTACCTTCCCAGTAGAGCAGGTGGGCTGCTAAGCTCTCCATCTCTCGACCTCAGCTTTGACGAGGCGTGAGAAGAGGTGGTAGAGTCCCCTCTGTTCAAGCTCCTTTGTGTGGGGTGTGATCTGGGGGATGTGGTTTCTGGTAGGGACGCTGCTTCCTGTTCTCTTTGGAGCAGATCTGGTCAGGTCTGAGATCCAACCACTCAGGTGTCGATATGTTGAAAACAGAGCATTGTGGAAGAAATGTAAAGACTATTTAACTAAATACTGTAATATAAGACAAGTAGAAGCTACTTGACTTTATCAATTTGGCTTAGGAATAGAATATGACTAAATTGTAAAACATTATGGGAGAAACTATGTAAAGAAGCAAAGAAAGTAATTTGAAAAAGCAAATTTTGTTAGAAAGAAGATACTGGGAAACTGTTACAAGGGGATACAATGGAATTCAGTTGGGGATTTGAGGAAGTCAGTTAACAATGAAAACTAAATTGGATTTTAGAAGAATTATGTGTTTATTTGTATGCTCTTTTTTTCTTTCTTTTTCTTTTCTTTCTTTTTTGTATGTCATATTTGTTATAAACTTGGAAAACCAATAAAAATTTTGGAGGGGGGGGGAAATAGAGCATTGCCTTCTCAGCATAGGACTGTCTTCTCCACTTTGGTAGAATTCCATTCCTGCTTACTTTAGGAGCCTGCACCAGGGGATTGTGGCATATGCAATTGCACTCGATATGCAGGCACACTTTCCCCTTTGCTTCAGTGTTGGGGCCAGCTTTGCACATATATTTTTTCCTGTGTTACGAAATCAATTGTGGTAGGAGAGCCCACTTGTGTGGAAGGTGTGTGTGTGTGTGTGTGTGTGTGTGTGTGTGTGTGTGTGCAACAGAGCATGCACAGATCTTTGGATTCAACTCTTCCCGGGGCTCGCTCTTTCTTTTGTCTGATCTGCTTGCCTCATGCTTGGGATAAAAGCGAGTCTAGGCAGCAGCTGAGTCATTTCATGAGTGCGTTTGGCAAGTTGGAAAACTTTCCCTGGCTGGGAGGTTCACTACGACAGAGGTTAAAGCTTCCTTTTATCGTGTTTGTTTCTGTTTTTGCAGGGCAGGGACACGGTTGCCAAGAGTCCAGAATTTGGCTAGCCTTTTGGAGCTCCTGTAGAGCTGCCAGAATTAGTCTGTGCGTGGTTTCGTTCATACTTTTAGCCCATCCCCACCTCCCAGTACACTTAAAATAATAATCTGTGCAATGCAGCCGAGGCCAAAGGGGTCAGATTATTGTGTATGTACAAGTCTGCCCAGTTTGAAATGGTCACTGGTCGGCACCTTCTAATTGGGTTCCTGCTGGCTCCAAGCTGTCTCTTCTTGGTCCAGCTGTTCTACCTATGCTTTGGCTGCTGGTGAGGCAGAATTTGAACCTGCTTTCCAGGGCACTCGGTTACAGCAACTTTGCAGCGGTGGTGACAGCGTATAGAAGAAGGCAACCCTATTCTCTCCCCTGAGTTGGTTCTTGCAGCCTGCCCACCCTTGGAATGGCATGATGGGCCAAACAGCTTCAAGAATGCAGAGCAGCAGTGCTGATAAAGTCCTTCTCTGTGCCCAGGGTGAATTTGATTGAAATCACAATTTAAATCACTAGTCAGTAAGACCTGCTTTAAACCTTTTTTTTAACAGAAAGACTCATTCTTGCTGGTATCGTCTTAATATTTACAACCAGAGGAAGGTTTCATTTTTGGAATAATGAATTTTCAGAGTAGTTTTTACAGTTATATATAAAAAATGACTGATTTGGTTATACTATTAGAAATACATAGACCGATAATTATGAAATTATTGTGAGGTTTAATAAGTGTTTATATTTGGGCAACTTTTCTGCTGTACTTTATTGGAAGGAGAAAAATAATCATTTCCTTAATAACAATTTAAACAGTTTATTTAACTAAAACAATAACATTATAGCGTATGTATCCATGTTTGTTAACTGATGCGGTTAAACTTTCAAAAAAACACACACCTTAGAATGAGTTTTAGTACACATGAAAAACTTAAAACAAATCCTTATTTCATGATGGATAGCCTTTGGACTCTAATGTTACTTAAACAAAAAACTATCTTTAGAAAGATTTTTCCTCCATAAGCATTTTATTTCAAAAATCCAATTTAAATTTAAAAAAAGATTTAAATTAAAATAATAATAATAAACCATTTATTTTTATCCTGCCTGTACCTAAGAGAGGCAGAGAGAGCAAGTCTCTTCTGTCAGTCAAGTGTCTTTTGATCTGTGTATATTGCCCTGTGCCCTTTCTGCTCCATGCTTCCTGTCTCTAAGGCCTGAATCTTGTATTATCTGTTTCCTTACACCAGCTAGGTTTGGGGTTGGTTGTGGTTAACTGCTTTTCTGCAGCTTCCTTAGACCAAGTCCCGGTCCGTCCGTCCCTGCAAGTCTCTGTATTTCCCCATTAGTTACCAGTGTTTTCTAAAGTGCCTTCTGAAGGCTTAATTCCTGCACAATATGCTTACATGTTCATGTCTGTATGCATGGTCTGTTAACTGAGCTCACTAGTTATTTCCTCTGCATGTGCTTCTAAGTTTTTCTGTAGTGTTTGTGACAGCCCACCCTTTTCCAGGGGTAGCATTCATTCCACATTCGTTCATTTGTATACATCAGCGACAAGACAGAAAGAGCAATACTGGCCTTTTTGATAATCATCAGATATACAGTGTTACCTCGGGTTAAGTACTTAATTCGTTCCGGAGGTCTGTTCTTAACCTGAAACTGTTCTTAACCTGAAACACCACTTTAGCTAATGGGGCCTCCTGCTGCCGCTGTGCCGCCGGAGCACGATTTCTGTTCTTATCCTGAAGCAAAGTTCTTAACCTGAAGCACTATTTCTGGGTTAGCGGAGTCTGTAACCTGAAGCGTCTGTAACCTGAAGCGTATGTAACCCGAGGTACCACTGTATTCAGCTTTTACTACAATGCAGCATAAAAAATAGCCAGTTACACAAAAT
The DNA here is from genome assembly GCF_964188315.1 of Podarcis muralis. Taxonomy (NCBI): domain Eukaryota; kingdom Metazoa; phylum Chordata; class Lepidosauria; order Squamata; family Lacertidae; genus Podarcis; species Podarcis muralis. The sequence goes on from NC_135666.1 coordinate 41,726,327, forward strand.
TCCAAAAAATGAACATGTTCAAGTTTTTGTTCGTATTGCTAATAAAGTATGCAGTTTTATTCATCTATGCAGTACCCTCATATATGTCATTTTAAACAAAATGACATTGTCCTTGAAACTTGTACTTTTCCAAGTTGTCATCACCTGCTAGTTACTGCAGAGGCTAGTGGTTTTCTGTTCTGTTACCTTAATAGTAAAAGAAACATTAGAGTTTGAAAATAGCTGAGCTTGCTGTCTGGAGTCGAGACTATGAAATCAAGGCCAGAATCAGTTTGCTCAAAAATGTTCATGGTTGCTAAAGGTGTTTGTATTATTTCAAGGAGTAGCATGTTTGTCCACACATACCCCGTTTAATCAGTGGCCCAAAATGAACTCCAAAATGAATTCCTAAAGCGCAATCTTAGATTCCTGTGATAAGCACAAGATAATAATAATTCTTCAAATTATCTGTTTTACCCCACAGTCTTCCAGTAAAATCAGTAGATTACTTAAAGTGAAACAGATAGCTTCAGTTTATTAAAAGTTAAAAGTTTTTCAGAGTTCCCATAATTTACACTTGAGCAGTAGTCTGTCTTAATACACTCTTGCACTCTTACACTCTTTATTTTTTTTGGAAACTTGTGTGGATTTTTGCATTGGGTCACCCCAGATTCACCATCAGATCACATAGCATGTCCATGGCTACAGCCTGCACCAAAAAGATCACGCACCCACTGTTGCGTGGGGCCGCAATGGCGTGAAAACGTGGTTACAAAGCATGGATCCGCATGGATCCTCAGGGTTTTTGCATTGGGTCACCCCAAATTCACCATCAGATCACATGTCTGTGGCCACAGCATGAACCACAAAAATCATACATCCACTGTTTCATTCAGAATAATTTTTTTCTTGTTTTCCTCCTCTATAAACTAGGTGCGTCTTAGACCAGTGTTATATGGTCTCGCGGTGCCCAATTGCACTCTCTATATTCTGAACCTTAAAAAAAGAAAAGAAAAATCAAGACCAAGCCCTTGGCTACTGACTTCTAAATCAGATAGGCCTTTTTTTTAGTTGAGACCATATAAAAAATGTACTGCAAAATGGGTAATGAATGCAAGTTTTGCATGTGAATATTCTTTTCCCCCCTTC